>NW_013533632.1:4299528-4963653 GCF_000836235.2 Papilio xuthus
CGACTAACCACTAGTTTTCACTTCTAAAAAACTTTTACAGACACAGTGTCACCTGCCGTAAAATCTAATTTTTACTAGAAATGCAAAAAAAATTGAACTAACTAAAGTCGCAGAACATCGCGTTCGATTGCTAAAGAAATATTCTGTATAATATAAACTTGAAAGATAGATACTACGAACCTGTTACGGGAACAATTACATTTCAACTTAAGCGAAATGTTGTCAAATATTGTGATTCTTTCAACAGTTAATTAAACTAAAATTTAAATTTGAGACTGAAGATTGTTATTCATTACTAACTACTTATTTGTAAATATTACAATTATCATTAATGCAAATGTTTATATGTATGGATGGATGCATGCATTGATGGATTAATGTTTGTTAGAAAGGTTGCAACAGAACGACTTAATGGATCTCACTGTCATTTCGCATAGATGTAAAACATAGCCTAGAAGACCACATGGGTTTCTGTTAAGATGTTTTAATTCCGCGCGGACGGAATCGCAGGCGACAGCTAGTTATTACTAATTATGTGTAACGTAGACTTCCTTTCTCAATCGTCATTACCCAAAAATGTTGGTTGAAGAGCGCATGCGTTTTTCAGGATGACCACGTGGTAAATCCTGAAAGATTACTAGGACCTTAGGAATGACGAGAAGGTATTTACAACGATCGTGACTCACCGTGAGTTTTCACTTTTAATAAACTTGTATAGAAACATATTGTGATTTCTCGTAAAATCTGTTTTTTGTATAAATAACTTTAGTCCTACTGAAAGTTGCGGTCCATGAATTGGGCTAAAACGATGGGTATTGCATTCCTCAACCATTAAAAAACGTGGATCTGTCGCTTATCAAATGCACTGTGTATCCCTACTTTTACTAATATTATAAAAGCGAATGTTTTTTTTATATATGGATGGATGTCGATAAAATTTGCCATAAATACATATAGAACATAGTCTGGAAGAACACATAGGCTGCTATGCTTATGTTATTTAAATAACGCGCGGATGGAGTCGCGGACGACAGCTAGTTATTGAATAAAAATACTATTTTTGATAATTAATATCCGAATATATTAATAAAATATAATTTATTAATTAAGTTATACTTATTAATATTAATTGTATATTTTGATAAACAAACGAACGAATAATTAAATAATCAAAAGTGGTGACGGCGAAGCTTCACCGAATATTTTACCTTCAGCTATACTAGGTCAACAGACAATGTTAGTTAGCTTTTAAATTCACGAGTTACATCTACAGCACGAAGTTGAAGCAGCCTGAAGTACGATTACTAGGCTCTCATAGATGTCGAGAAGATATTTTATATAAAATGCCTGTACAAACACATTCTCTCGTATTCTCTTAGTGTGATAGTTTAGCAAAAATTCATAATGAGTAATTGATTATAAATATCCTGAACTGATTGTAAAATAAATTGAGTACAGTGTTTCTTTATTGAGAATCGTTTTATGTACTTTCTTACCTCATATTCACATTAACTGTGTGAAATTTTACATTCAACTGTTCCCAAAATTCTTTAAAACTTGGTAAAAAATTATGTTAGATACTGAAAACCAATAAACCTTTAGCTGGTTTGAAAAGTTTCATAAAACTTTGATTTGAATCGTGAAAAGTAAAAAAGACGACGGAAAAGCAAACAGTTTTTATTTGTTGAAGTCATTAATGACTATCTCTTGTGATAGACTTTTTAATGTTTTTTTGTAAAATATTAAAGTCCCTATGTAAGTATACAATCAGGATTACATTGCAAAAAACTGCGCGAGGAAAATATGACATAACTGACTGCGCTGGTTTTTACTTAAAACAATATTTACTGATGATTATTATCGCTATTTCGCTTCAAAAAAGATGCCGTCAACTTTTCGGCATACGGAAGCGCCAAGAATATTTAACCTCTAGCTGTACTCGGTCAATACAAAATGTTATTAGGTTTTTCTGAAGCAAGTACGTCATGATTACCCACCCCTTTTTACCTACGCAGTTAATGTCACAAATACAGTTGAAGTGCGCATGCGGGTTTCATGAGGAACACGACGTAAATCCTGAAAAAGTACTAGGACCTCATGGATGGTAGAGAAGGTTATTTGTTTTACGTTTCAGGCTGACATTGGGCGTTGAAGTGCGCATGCGTATTTCAGGATGACCACGTGGTAATTCCTGAAAGATTACTAGGGCGTCATAGATGTCGAGAAGGTTATTTGTACATTGAATAATTCTAACCACGAGTTTGCACTTCTTAAAAACTTGAGCAGAAACACATTATTATCTGTCGTAAAATCTATTTTTTACAAGAAATGCAAAAAAAAATTTAATCTAAAACTATTTCAAGTAACAATCAAAACTCGAGGAACATCGCTATTGTCCGACACGGCAGTTTAAATATGTATACAAATTCAAAATAGTAATATGAATTTCGAATTTTTATGGAAACAAATGCATTTGAATTTGGGAAAAATGACATCAAATAGTATTAACATTTGCAACTAGTGAATTTGACGGAAATTGAAATTTAAGACAAAAATTGTTGTTCACTCTATAAACGACTTATTTGTTGTTAAAAATTAATAAATGTTACTCAGACGTACTTCCGGAATCGACATTATCCAAAAATATTAGTAGGCGCAATTGAATTTTATATAGACCTTATTACCTTCATAGTAAAGGTTATAATTACGGTATTAGAAGTTGACATTGGGTGTTGAAGTACGCATGCGTTTTTCAGGACGACCACGTGGTGAATCCTGAAAGATTACTAGGACTTCAGAAGAAAGCTTTTTGTACATTGAATATGGCTAACCACGAGTTTTCATTTCTAGAAAACATGTACAGAATCACACTATCATCTCTCGTAAAATCTATTTTTTTTACAAGAAATGCAAAAACAATTAGAACTAACTACCGTCGCGGAACATCACTTTCGATCGTTCGTTGATGGAAAAATTCTGTATAATATAAACTTGAAAGGACAATAAGAACTCCTGTTACGGGAACAAATGCATTTATAATTTAGGGAAAATGACATCAAATAATGGTTTTTTGCAGCAGTGAATAAATACTGGAAAAGCAATATCAATAATGTATCAGTAAATTTTTAACTCTTTTTTATTTCATATTTATGTTGTTGACATGATTGAATAAATAAAATAAAGCGATGTTTTAGAAAGGTTTGCAAAGATTTTTTAATTTGACATATATAATTTAAAAAATAAATAAAAAAATCATTTCTCTTAATGCACAAATTATTAATTTAATGGTGTTCTATCTATTTGGTTTTATAATAATTTTATCTTTTAACCGAATTAAATTGAAAAACACGCGTGGAATTAACAAAATAACTGTCTTAATTCTATTGCTAAAATTAAAAAAAAATAAAAATAATAATTGTTAGTACATTTTTCACATACGAATTAATTTATTAACTTAACGTTGTTTCGAAAGTGATGTGATAAGGCTTTTTCGCATGCGGAAGCTTGAAACAAATTTTATCCGCAACTGTACTAAGTCAACAGAAAATGTTAGTCGGTTTTAACTTCACGAGTTACACCTTCAGCTCTGAAGTTGGCTTTTGGTGCCTGAAGTACGATACTAGGCTCCCATAGACGTTGAGAAGATATTTTATACTGAATAAGGCTCATCGTAAGTTTCCACTTCCACAATGCCTGTACAAAAACACATTCTATCGTATTCCTATTCGTATTGAATATGGCTAACCACGAGTTTACACTTATTAAAAACTTGTGCAGAAACACATTATTATCTGTCGTAAAATCTTATTTTTACAAGAAATGCAAAAAAAAAACCTTTACAACTAACTAATCTAAAACTATCTCAAGTAACAATCAAAACTCGAGAAACATCGCTATTGACCGGCACGGCAGTTTAGTAAACTCATGTATAATATAAATCCTAGAGGGTAATATGAATTTCGAATTTCTTTTTACGAAAACAAATGCATTTAATTTGTGAAAAATGTCAGCAAATAATATCAATATTTGCAGCTAGTTAATTTGAATGAAATTGAAATTTAAGAGTAAAGATTCACTGCGAACGACGTATTTGGTAATTTTATTTCTTACTAACATTATAAATAAAAATATTTGGATGGAAGTTTGTTACAAGTTATCTTTAGAACGGTTGCATGTCATCTCGTTGAAATTTGGTATAGATGTAGAAAATAGTGGAAGAACTCATAGACTACTAATTTCGTTTTTTTTTTCAAACCCAGACAGCTAGTTTTATAATAATAAATGTTACGTAGACATCCTTCCACAATTATCATTATAAAAAAATGTTAGTAGATTGTTTCACTGAACTTTACATAGACCTTATTCCCTTATGTTAGTCATAATTATAGTATAAAAGCAACATTTAGCTGTCACAGAGCGCATGCGTTTTTCAGGATGACCACGTGGTGAATCCTGAAAGATTACTAGGCCCTCATAGATGTCGAAAATGTATTTACAACGATCGTGACTCCCAACAGTCAGTCCTCAACCGTTACAAACCTTTCGATCTGTCTAAAACTAATGCATCGGTAACAAATCCAATAATATATTACATTTGAATGTAGGGTAATTCATATACATTACAAAGACATTTGCAGCTAGAAAAATATTATAAATATTGTCATAAAGTATAGAAGACTCCTTTACTCGCCCCGATAAACTTGACAGGATAACACGAACTATTGTCATTCGATTACTGTAAAAATAATTACAGGTTAGTTTTACCCTAATGATGGCTCGTCGTTGCGATTGTCATACCACTCAGTACGAGAGGAACCGCAGTTATAGGTATATCTTATGTCTTTAAATGAGCAATTCTTGTATATATATATATATATATATATATATATATATATATATAAATTGGAATCTCGAAATCGGCTCCAACGATTTTCATAAAATTTAGTAAATAGGGGTTTTCGGGGGCGATAAATCGATCTAGCTAGGAATCATTTTTAAAAAATTAACAAACCAATACAAATAAATTAAAGAAATACAACAAAAAGAACTGAAAAATATGACTCTTCCTGACATCTATTGGCGAATAATTATACTATTTTTTGTGAGCAACTAATTGCTTTAATGACACAACAGCAGATGGCGTTGTTAAATATCAAAAAATATTCATATTTCATCATTTTATTAGTAATTCGTACTTAAATATAATTTCCAAAAAACACAATTTAAAAAAAAAAGTACCGAGCAAAGCTCATCCAGATTTTATATTTAAATTTAGTTAAATCAAACAGAATTTGGCATCAAGCAAAAATATTTTTTTATTATAGAATTTAACCGAAATTTGATCTTTGAATCCGAATAAATATAATTTATTAAATGAAATTAATAAAATATAATTTATTAATTATGTAATATTTATTAATATCAATTTTCTGTTTGATAAGCGAACGATTAATTAAATAATAATCGAAAGCGATGACGGCGAAGCTTTTCCACATGCGGAAGCTTTAAGATCATTTTACCTTCAGCGGTACTAGGTCAACAGAAAATGTTAGTTAGCTTTTAACTTCACGAGTTACGCCTTCAGCACTGAAGTTGAAGCAGGCTGAAGTACGATACTAGGCTCTCATAGATGTCGAGATGATATTTTGTATAATGAATATGGCTCATCGTAAGTTTCCACTTCCAAAATGCATGTACAAAAAACATTCTGTCGTTTCGTCTTTTTGCAAAGCACTATATAAAAGTTATGTGTATTTGGTTTTTTAGAAACTACTGCAAATATATTTCGCGAACGGGGCGTAGTTGCGTGGCTTATATCGAAAATAGTACACTAACATAGGTTACGTTTTCATTACGCGCTGACAATTTATAATAATAAAATGTTTGATTATAAATATTCTCAATTGATTGTAAAAAAGAATTAAGTATTATTTTTCTTTATTGAGAATCGCTTTATGTACTTCTTCTTCGTATAAACATTAATTGTGTCAAATTTTACGTTCAACTGTTCTTGCGATTTCTTTAAAATTTGGTACAAAGATATGTTAAATATTAAGTTAATGAAAATCGAGAAACGTTTTGCTGGTTTCAAAAGTTTTACAATATCTCTTCGATTCTTTAAATAGCGAAAAGTAAAAAAATGACAAATTGTTTTTATTTCTTGGAGTTCTTAAAGACTCGCTCTCGTGACAGTATTTTTGATGTTTTTTTTTGCACAATAATTAATAAAGTTCCTCTGACACGATTAGGGTCTGGTCACATTGCAATAAACTGCTCAAGGAAAATATGAAATAAATGCCTGCGGGGTAGGTTTTAAATACCCCTTATTACCTTCGCAGTGAAGGAGGTCACAATTACGGTATTCAAATTTGAAGTGCGCATGCGGGTTTCACGAGCAACACGAGGTTAATCCTGAAAAAGTACTAGAGCCTCATGGATGTAGGGAAGGTTGTTTGTTTTTTAACCTGCCTTAGGGTGTCAAAGTACGCATGCGTTTTTCAGGATAACCAAGTGGTGAATCCTGAAAGATTACTAGAATTTCATGCCATGCCCAGAAAGCTTCTAGTACATTGAATATGGCTGGCTAACCACGAGTTTTCACTTCTAGAATACTTGCACACTGTCATTTCCCGTAAAATCTATTTATTACTAGAAATGTAAAGAGCCAGAAGACAGACATACGGTACTATTTATTCATTTTTTTATCATTATTTTCGAATTTATGCCTTGAAGAGCTGCTTTTTATTTAATGGGCAACGGTCACTTCGCTATTTCAGCGATTTCAGGCCGCTCGTTCGTTTGCCACCATTTGATATAAAAAAAAAAAAAAAAAATTTAACTTATCTATGTATTAGGTTTTTTTTTTATATCCACGCGGACGGAGTCGCGGGCGACACCTAGTTCATTATAAATATCCTGAACTGATTGTAAAAGGAATTGAGTACAATTTTTCTTTATTGTAAATCGTTTTTGTACTTTCTTACTTCATATTCACATTAAATATGTAAAATTTTACATTCAACCGTTCCTAGTATTCTTTAAAACTTGGTAAAAAAAATTGTAAATTAATGAAAATTAATAAATCTCTTGCTCGTTTGAAAAGTTTGAGCAATAAATAACTTTTCGATTCAACAAATCGACAAAAGTAAAAAAAGACGACGGAAAAGCAAACTGTTTTTATTAGTTGAAGTTATTAATGACTAGCTCTCGTGATAGAATTGTTAATGTTTTGTTTTGAAAAATATTAAAGTCCCTTTGAAAGTACACAATCAGGATTACATTGCAAAAACTGCGCGAGGAAAATATGACATCAGTTGCGCTGGTTTTTACTTAAAACAATATTTATTGATTATTATCGCTATTACGTTTCAAAAGTGATGCCGTCAACTTTTCGGCATACGGAAGCTCCAAGAATATTTTACCCCTAGCTGTACTAGGTGAACACAAAATGTTATTAGGTTTTTCTGAAGCAAGTACGTCATGATTACCCACCCCTTTTTACCTACGCAGTAAATGTCACAAATACAGTTGAAGTGCGCATGCGGGTTTCATGAGGAACACGACGTAAATCCTGAAAAAGTACTAGGACCTCATGGATGGTAGAAGGTTATTTGTTTCACGTTTCAGGCTGCTATTGGGTGTTTAAGTGCGCATGCGTTTTTCAGGATGACCACGTGGTGAATACTGAAAGATTACTAGGGCGTCATAGATGTCGAGAAGGGTTTTTTATACATTGAATAATTCTAACCAAGAGTTTGCACTTCTTAAAAACTTGTGCAGAAACACATTATTATCTGTCGTAAAATCTACTTTTTACAAGAAATCCCTAATCTAAAACTATTTCAAGTAACAATCAAAACTCGAGGAACATCGCTATTGACCGACACGGCAGTTTAAATATGTATACAAAATTCAAAATAGTAATATGAATTTCGAATTTTTATGGAAACAAATGCATTTGAATTTGGGAAAAATGACATCAAATAGTATTAATATTTGCAGCTAGTGAATTTGACGGAAATTGAAATTTAAGACAAAAATTGTTGTTCACTATGAACGACTTATTTGTTGTTAAAAATTAATAAATGTTACTCAGACGTACTTCCGGAATCGACATTATCCAAAAATATTAGTAGGCGCAATTGAATTTTATATAGGCCTTATTACCTTCATAGTAAAGGTTATAATTACGGTATTAGAAGTTGACATTGGATGTTGAAGTACGCATGCGTTTTTCAGGATGACCACGTGGTGAATCCTGAAAGATTACTAGGACCCCAGGGATGACAAGAAGGTATTTACAACGAAGATGTCGATAAGATATTTTGTATGTTGAATATGGTTAACCACGAGTTTTCACTTCTAAAACACTTGTACACAAACACATTGTTATCTCTCGTAAAATTTAATTTTTACAAGAATTATGAAAAAAAAACTAGGACTGACGATAATCGCGGCACATCGCTTTGGATCGGACGTTATAGAAACATCCTGTATAAAAATAAAATTGAAATCTAAAAGCATTTGAATCTAGGGTAAATGGCGTAAATTATATTCATATTTGCATGTAGTGTATTTGACTCAAATTGAAATTTAAGGTCAAAAATTGTTCACTTCGAACGAGTTAATTATTCGTAATAATAAATAAATGTTACCCAGACTTCCTTCCAGAATTGTCATTATCAGAAAATGTACCTTCACAGTAAAGGTTATACTTATTACGGTATTAGAAGTAGACATTGGGTGCTGAAGTACGCATGCGTTTTTCAGGACGACCACGTGGTGAATCCTGAAAGATTACTAGGACTTCATGCATGCCCAAAAAGCTTTTATACGTTGTATATGGTTAACCGCGAGTTTTCACTTCTAAAACACTTGTACACAAACACACTGCTATTACTTGTAAAATCCAAGTTTAAAATAACTAAGACTAAAATCGCCGCACATCGCTTTCGATCGGTCTTTATAACCTAAACTTGTAACGATAATACGAACTCATGTTACGGGAATAAATGCCTTTGCATTTAAGGTGAAATAATATTTATATTTGCAGCTAGTGAACTTGACTGAAATTGAAATGTAAGACTAAAAATTGTTGTTCACTATGAACGACTTATTTGTTGTTAAAATTAAATAAATGTTACTCTGACTTATGTACTTCCAGCATCGTCATTATCAGAAAATGTAAATTTTATATAGACCTTATTACCTTCACAGGATAGGTTATAATTACGGTATTAGAAGTTGACATTGGGTGCTGAAGTACGCATGCGTTTTTCAGGACGACCACGCGGTGAATCCTGAAAGATTACTAGGACTTCAAGCATGCCCAGAAAGCTTCTAGTACATTGAATATGGCTGGCTAACCACGAGTTTTCACTTCTAGAAAACATGTACACTGTCATTTCCCGTAAAATCTATTTATTGCTAGAAATGTAAAAACTGAACTGAACTAACTAAAGTCGCGGAACATCGCGTTCTATCGCTAGAGAAATATTCTGTATAATATAAACTTAAAGGACAGTACGAACCTGTTATGGGATCAAATACATTTGAAGTTAGGGGAAATGCCGTCAAAAAATGTGATTTTTTAACAGTTAATTTGGCTAAAATTTAAATTTAAGACTGAAGATTGTTATTTATTGCGAACTTTTAATTTGTAAATATTACTATTATCATTGATCCAAATGTTTAATTGTATGGATGCATATGCATGCATTGATGGATTAATAACCGTTTCTTATCTCAACCGTTATTAACCGTTTGTTAGAAAGGTTCGTACAGAACGGCTTAATGGTCTCGCTGATATTCATGGATGTAAGGAAGGTTGATTGTTTTGTAACCTGCCTTAGGGTGTCGAAGTACGCATGCGTTTTTCAGGATGACCACATGGTGAATCCTGAAAGAATACTAGAGCGTCATGGGTGTAGAGAAAGTTGTTTGTTTTGTATTTAAACCTGCCTTTGGGTGTCGTAGTACGCATGCGTTTTTCAGGAGAACCACGTGGTAGTTTCTGAAAGATTACTAGGGCGTCATAGATGTCGAGGAGGTTTTTTGTACATTGAATAAATCTAACCACAAGTTAACAATTATTAAAAACATGTGCTGAAACACATTATTATCTGTCGTACAATCTAATTTTTACAAGAAATGCAAAATAAAAACCTTTACTTCACTAACCAAAACTATCTCAAGTAACATTCAAAACTCGAGGAACATCATCAGCAGGTATATCAATTCAAAATAGTAATATGAATTTCGAATCTCCTGTTACGGAAAAAAAATGCATTTGAATTTGGGGAGAATGAACTCAAATAGTATGTGAAGCTAGTGAATTTGTCTGATTTTGCAATTGAAGACTATAGATTCACTACGAACGATTTATTTGGTATTTTTGTTTCTTACTATTATAATATTATAAATATTTTTTTTTGGATGGATATTTGTACAGAACGGTTGCATGTATATCGTTGAAATTTGGTGTAAATGTAAAACATATTTTTAACCCGCGCGAACGTCCTCACAGGCAAAAGCTAACTAATAACAAAAAACTGTGACGTAGACATCCTTTCACAATTAACGTTATCCGAAAATATTTGTAGGTTTCACTGAAATTTATATAGGCCTTATAGTAAATAGTTTCGGTATAAAAGTAGCCTTTAGCTGTTAAAGAGCGCATGCGTTTTCAGGATGACCAGGTGGTGAATCCTGAAAGATTACTAGGCCCCCATAGATGTCGAGATGATATTTTGTATTTTGAATATGGTTAACCACGAGTTTTTACTTGAAAACACTTGTACACGAACAGATAAACACAAAGATAGATATTGCATTCCTCAACCATTACAAAACTGTGGATCTGTTGCTTATGAAATACACTGCGTATCCCTACTTTTACTAACATTATAAAAGCGAATGTTTAGTTATATGGATGGATGGATGTTCGATAAAATTTGGCATATATATAGAACATAGTCTGGAAGAACACATAGGTTGCTAATTATGTTATTTGAATACCACGCAGATGGAGTCGCGGACGACAGCGAGTTATAGAAAAAAAAACTATTTTTGATAATTAAATTCTTTAATTTAACTGAAATCTGATCTCTAAATCCGAATAAATTAATAAAATATAATTTATTAATTAAGTTATACTTATTAATAATATTAATTGTATATTTTGATAAACAAACGAATAATTAAATAATCAAAAGTGGTGACGGCGAAGCTTCACCGAATATTTTTTTACCTTCAGCTATACTAGGTCAACAGACAATGTTAGTTAACTTTTAAATTCACGAGTAACATCTACAGCACGAAGTTGAGCAGGCTGAAGTACGATTACTAGGCTCTCATAGATGTCGAGAAGATATTTTGTATAATGAACATGGTGCATCGTAAGTTTCCACTCCCAAAATGCCTGTACAAAAACACATTCTCTCGTATTCTCTTACTATAATAGTTTAGCAAAAATTCATAATGAGTAATTGATTATATAGGTAAATATACTGAACTGATTGTAAAAGGAATTGAGAACAATTTTTCTTTATTGAGAATTGTTTTTTGTACTTTCTCTTCATATTCACGTTACCTGTATGAAATTTTACATTCAACCGTTCCTTAAATTCTTTAAAACTTGGTAAAAAAAATATGTGTAAATTAATGAAAATTAATAAAACCTCTTGCTCGTTTGAAAAGTTTGACCAACAACTTTTCGATTCTACAAATCGACAAAAGTAAAAAAAGACGACAGAAAAGCAAACAGTTTTTATTTGTTGAAGTCATTAATGACTATCTCTTGTGATAGACTGTTTAATGTTTTTTTGTAAAATATTAAAGTCCCTTTGTAAGTACATAATCAGGATTACATTGCAAAAAACTGCGCGTGGAAAATACAACTTAACTGACTGCGCTGGTTTTTACTTAAAACAATATTTATTGATTATTTAGCTATTTCGTTTCAAAAGAGATGCCGTCAACTTTTCGGCATACGGAAGCGCCAAGAATATTTTACCCCTAGCTGTACTCGGTCAATACAAAATGTTTTGCTGAAGCAATTTCTCATTTCACGCACGTCTTAAATACCCTTTTTTACCTTCGCAGTAAATGTCACAAATACAGTTGAAGTGCGCATGCGGGTTTCATGAGGAACACGACGTAAATCCTGAAAAAGTACTAGGACGTCATGGATGGTATAGATAAGGTTATTTGTTTTGCGTTTCAGGCTGCCATTGGGTGTTTAAGTGCGCATGCGTTTTTCAGGATGACCACGTGGTCATTCCTGAAAGATTACTAGGGCGTCATAGAGGTCGAGAAGGTTTTTTACACATTGAATATGGCTAACCACGAGTTTTTACTTCTAGAAAACATGTACGGAATCACACTGTCATCTCTCGTAAAATCTATTTTTTTACAAGAAATGAAAAAACAATTAGAACTAATTACCATCGCGGAACATCACTTTCGATCGTTCGTTGATGGAAAAATTCTGTATAATATAAACTTGAAAGGACAATAAGAACTCCTGTTACGGGAATAAATGCATTTATAATTTAGGGAAAATAATGGTTTTTTGCAGCAGTGAATAAATAATACAAGAAAATCCAAAATGTTTCAGTAAATTTTTAATTCTTTGAATTGGCATGATTGAATAAATAAAGTAAAGCGATGTTTTACAAAAGTTCGCAAAGATTCTTTTATTTGTAATATAATTGAAAAAAAAATAAAAAAATCATTTCTCTTAATCCACAAATTATTAATATGGGATGGTGTTCTTCTATCTATTTGATATTATAATAATTTTAACTTTTAACCGAATTAAATTGAAAAACACGCGTGGAATTAACAAAATAACTGTCTTAATTCTATTGCTAAAAAATAAAAATAAAATAAAAATAATAATTGTTAACATGTTTTTTTGATAAACGATTAATTGTTAATTCATTAACTTGACATTGTTCTGAAAGCGCTGTGATAAGGCTTTTTCGCATGCGGAAGTTTGAAGCATATTTTATCGGCAACTGTACTAGGTAAACAGAAAATGTTAGTAGCTTTTAACTTCACCGTTACACCTTCAGCACTGAAGTTGGCTTTTGGTGCCTGAAGTACGATACTAGGCTCTCATAGACGTCGAGAAGATATTTTGTATAATGAATATGACTCATCGTAAGTTTCCACTTCCAAAATGCCTGTACCAAAACACATTCTATCGTATTCCCTTTGCATAATAGTTTAGTATAAATTATGTATATTTCGATTTTTGGAAACCACTGTAAATCATATTTAGTATACCCCTCGTATTTGTTTGGCTTACATCGAAAATAGTACACTAACACAGGCTACTTTTTTATAACGCGCTAATAATTTAGTATAAAAGAATTGATTAAACAGATATGTTCAACTGATTGTAAGTAAAAGAGTATCTAGTATGATTTATTTCTTGAGAATCGCGTTAATAATATCGCTATTTCGTTTCGAAAGCGATGCCGTCAACTTTTCGGTATGCGAGAGCACAAAGGATATTTTACCCCAACATGTACTAGGTCAATAGAATATGATGTTATTACGTCTTGCTGAAGCAATTTCACATTTCACGTACCTTACCTTACCTTCGCAGTGAAGGGGGTCACAATTACGTTATTTAAAGTTGAAGTGCGCATGCGGGATTCATAAGCAACACGAGGTTAATCCTGAAAAAGTACTAGAGCCTCATGGATGTAGAGAAGGTTGTCTGTTTTGCATTTAAACCTGCCTTTGGGTGTCGCATGCGTTTTTCAGGATTACCACGTGGTGAATCCTGAAAGATTACTAGGCCTTCATAGATGTCGAGGAGGCTTTTTGTACATTGAATATGTCTGACCATCAGTTTACACATCTGATAAGTTGTCATAATCTCACATTATCATTATCCTCTTTGATAAATTAGAGGATAACTAGCTTTTGCCTTCGACTTCGTCTGCGCAGAATTAGAAAAAGGGTAAAAGTATCTCATGTATTATTCGAAACAACGCTCTATATCTATGCTTCATTTAAATAAGATGTTGCAGATTTATGAAACAAATATATGAATCAAAGATATCCCACGGGAACCAAACATAATTCCGGAATTATGGGTTGCCTGTTCTTCCTGATTGTCCTAAATCTATGCACCCCATCAAACAATCGCATTTATAATATAGTAAAATAGTAAGATAAAATGATTTACATATTTTTAAGCAACGGAAACCCACTGTAACATTCGTTACTGTATAGTCCGAAAAGAATCTCTAGGGGGCTAGACAAAGTACATTTGCTACGAAACGTTTCCTAACTTCAAAAATGTATAGAACTTACAACATCTTTCGATAAGTCACGTGATTGTCACAAGTCAGTTCCATTTTGGAATCCGTTATAAAATCGTTTTGGAGCGAATGAACTTTGTCAAGCCTCGCTAATCCGGTAAGTTTGGCACTATTATTACTGTTAGTTCTGTCAGAAAATATGTAAGTCAGGTATTCGAAGCTGCCTTTGGGGGTCGAAGTGCGCATGTGTGTTTCAGGATGACCACGTGGTGAATCCTGAAAGATTACTAGGACTTCATGCATGCCCAAAAAGCTTTTGTACGTTGTATATGGTTAACCGCGATTTTTCATTTCTAAAACACTTGTACACAAACACACTGCTATTACTTGTAAAATCCAAGTTTAAAATAACTAAGACTAAAATCGCCGCACATCGCTTTCGATCGGTCTTTATAACCTAAACTTGTAAGGATAATACGAACTCATGTTACGGGAATAAATGCCTTTGCATTTAAGGTGAAATAATATTTATATTTGCAGCTAGTGAATTTGACTGAAATTGAAATGTAAGACTAAAAATTGTTGTTCACTATGAACGACTTATTTGTTGTTAAAATTAAATAAATGTTACTCTGACTTATGTACTTCCAGCATCGTCGTTATCAGAAAATGTAAATTTTATATAGACCTTATTATCTTCACAGGAAAGGTTATAATTACGGTATTAGAAGTTGACATAGGGTGTTGAAATACGGATGCGTTTTTCAGGACGACCACGTGGTGAATCCTGAAAGATTACTAGGACTTCATGCATGCCCAGAAAGCTTCTTGTATATTGAACATGGCGAATCACGAGTTTTCACTTCTAGAAAACATGTACAGAATAACACTATCATCTCTCGTAAAATCTATTTTTTTTACAAGAAATGCAAAAACAATTACAACTAACTACCGTCGCGGAACATCACTTTCGATCGGTCGTTTAAGGAAATATTCTGTATAATATAAACTTAAAAGGACAATAAGAACTCCTGTTACGGGAACAAATGAATTTATAATTTAGGGAAAATAACATCAAATAATGGTTTTTTGCAGCAGTGAATAAATACTAGAAAAAGCAATATCCAAAATGTATCAGTAAATTTTTAGATCTTTTGTATTTCACATTTATGTTGTTGGCATGATTGAATAAATAAAATAAAGCGATGTTTTAGAAAGGTTCGCAAAGATTTTTTAATTTGTCATTTATAATTTAAAAAATAAATAAAAATACATTTCTTTTAATGCACAAATAATTAATATGGGATGGTGTTATAAATATTAATATTTGGTTTTGTAAATTGGTTTTATTAAAAAAAATATTTTTTGCCAAATTAAATTTAGAAAACACCACTCGTGGAATTGACAAAATAACTGTGTTAGTTAATTCTGCTGCTTAATTAAATATAAATTAAAATAAAATAAAAATAATAATTGTTAACATGTTTTTTTTTGTTAAACGAATTAATTAATTAACTTATCGTTGTTTCGAAAGCGATGTGATAAGGCTTTTTCGCATGCGGAAGTTTGAAGCATGTTTTATCCGCAACTGTACTAGGACAACAGAAAATGTTAGTAGCTTTTAACTTCACGAGTTACACCTTCAGCACTGAAGTTCGCTTTTGGTGCCTGAAGTACGATACTAGGCTCCTCTCATAGACGTCGAGAAGTTATTTTGTTTAATGAATATGGCTAGTCCTAAGTTTCCACTTCTAAAATACCTGTACAAAAGCACTTTATATCTTATTCTCTTTGCATAATAGTTTAGCATAAATTATGTATATTTCGTTTTTTGGAAACCACTGTAAATCATATTTCGCAAACCCCACACATTTGTTTGGCTTTTCACGTAAATAGTGCACTAACACAAGCTACTTTTTTGTTACACGCTGGTAATTTCAAAGAATTGATTTAATAAATATCTTCGACTGATTGTTAAAAAGAATCGAGTATAATTTATTTCTTGAGAATCGCTTTAATAATATCGTTATTTCGTTTTGAAAGTGATGGTGTGAACTTTTCCGCATGCGGAAGCATCAGGAATATTTTACCCCCAGCTTGTTCTAGATCAATAGATATGATACCTTCACAATAAAGGTCACAATTACGGTATTCAAAATTAAAGTGCGCATGCGGGTTTCATCAGCAACACGAGGTTAATCCTGAAAAAATACTAGGGCCTCATAGATGTAGAGAAGGTTGTTTGTTTTGTGTTTAAACCTGCCTTGGGGTGTCGAAGTACGCTTGCGTTTTTCAGGATGACCACGTGGTAATTCCTGAAAGATTACTAGGGCGTCATAGATGTCGAGAAAGTTTTTTGTACGTTGAATAAATCTAACCACAAGTTTACACTTATTAAAAACTTGTGCACAAACACATTATTATCTGTCGTAAAATCTATATTTTACAAGAAATGCAAAAAAAACCTGTACTACTAACTAATCTAAAACTATCTCAAGTAACATTCAAAATTCGAGAAACAGCGCTATTGACCGGCACGGCAGTTTAAATAGGTATACAAATTCAAAATAGTAATATGAATTTCGAATTATCTTTTACGGAAACAAATGCATTTGAATTTGGGAAAAATGACATCAAATAGTATTAATATTTGCAGCTAGTGGTGAATTTGACTGAAATTGAAATTTAATCGAATCGTGATTATCCGAAAAAAATAGTAGCCATAATTGAATTTTATATAGACCTTATTATCTTCACAGTAAAGGTTATAATTACGGTATTAGAAGTTGACATTGGGTGTTGAAGTACGCATGCGTTTTTCAGGACAACCACGTGGTGAATCCTGAAAGATTACTAGGACTTCATGCATGCCCAGAAAGCTTTTGTACATTGAAGATGCTTAACCACGAGTTTTTACTTCTAAATAACTTGTACAGAGTCACTGTAACAATCAGGTCTCGTGAAATATAATTTTTACTAGAAATGCAAAAAAATTAGAACTAGTTAAAGTCGCGGAACATCGCGTTCGATCGGTCTCTAACGAAATATTCTGTCTCATATAAACTTGAAAGGATAATACGAACCTGTTATGGGAACAAATACATTTGAAGTTAGCGGAAATGCCGTCAAATATTGTGATTGTTTCAACAGTTAATTTGACTAAAATTTAAATTTAAGACCAAAGATTGTTATTCATTACGAACTACTTATTTGTAAATATTACTATTATCGTTGATGCAAATGTTTGAATGTATCGAGGATGGATGTATGCATTGATGGATTTATGTTAGAAAGGTTTCTACAGACGGGCCTTATGGATCTCGCTGATATTTCGCATTCGTAAAACATAGCCTGGAAGACCACATGTGTTTCTGTTAAGGTTTTTAATAGGAATTACGGGTGACAGCTATTTATAAAATAAAAATACTATTCTTTTTACTTAAATTCTATAATTTGTCTGAAATTTGACCGCTGAATCCAAATGAGTTAATAATAATATAATTAATATAATTTTTAATTAAGTAATAAATTTAGTTAATATTAATTTTATATTTTGATAAACAAACGAACGAATAATTAAATAATCAAAAGTGGTGACGGCGAAGCTTTCATACGTGCGGAAGCTTTAAGAATATTTTACCTTCAGCTGTACTAGGTCAACAGAAAATGTTAGTAGCTTTTAACTTCACGAGTTACACCTATAGCACGAAGTTGAAGCAGGCTGAAGTACGGTTACTAGGCATCCATGGCGCCATCATACATGGCGAGAAGGTTTTTATACTTTGAATATGTCTGACCTTCAGTTTATACTTCTGATAAACGTGTACAGAAACACATTAACATTTCTTATATCGTCTTTGGTCGAAGCTTTTGCTCGCGATTTCCTCTTGTCACAATTAGTAAAAGAGTATAATTATCTTATTCGAAACTACGGTCTATGCCGATTTCAATAAGATGTGTTGAACCGTAGCAGTTATCAAGTAAATATTGAATCAAATGTATCCCACGAGAACCGTACACATTTGTCAAATTATAGTTACCCTATGTGATCTTTCAGACTGTGTCTTAATCTATATTATAATGTCATATAATAAAATAGTAAGATAATAAGTTTTACATGTATTTCTGCAATGAAAACCCACTGTATTATTTGTTACTGTATAATCTGAAAAGGATATCTTACTCGGTGAGACAGGCAATGCTATCTTCTGATAGTTCTGTCACAAAATATATGAATAATTACGCTATTTAAAGTGAAGCTACCTTTCTGTCTTGAAGTGCGCATGCCTTTTTCAGGGTGACCACGTGGTAAATCCTGAAAGATTACTAGGACCACATAGGTATCGTGAAGGTATTTTGTACGTTTAACATGGATCACCGTGAGCTTTCACTTAATTGCTTATATGTACATGAACGGATGTTGCAGTACATTTTTTCCCCTCCGATGCTATTATAACTACACCACACAGACGAAATTACGCTATCGATCGGTTATAGTATGAACCTGAATGTAACAAACTATTGCCCCGTTTAAACTGGTATATTAATTTTTAGGGAAAATCAAATGCGTTCCTTACATCGAAAATTTAATTTAAAAAAAATTCGAACTGTCTGTCAGTCTCTAAAGCTACGATTTGTAGAACGGTTGGACAGATATTGATTTAAATTTTACTGGAAAGTATTATAGTTTACTTATCGGAGTATCATAGGCTACTTTTTATTACGCGCTGTCGAAGTTGTAATCATAATTAATTATTTTTTTTTTCAAAGTTATTGTTTCATATAATATGTTGACTTTCACCGTTAATTATTACTATATGAAAATATAACTTTAATGACTGACATTTTTTGCTTAAAAAAAATCATATAATACTTATTTATTAAGATTCTTACTAATAAGGTATTTTATTTCGAAAGCGATGACGGAGCTTTTCCGCATGCGGAAGCTTTAAGAATATTTTACCCCCAGGGTACTAGGTCAACATAAAGTTTTTGTAGGTTTTACCGCAACGATTTCTCATTTTACGTACGCCTTAAGTATCTCTTATTACTTTCACAGTAAAGGCCACACAATTACGGTATTCAAAGTTGAAGTGCGCATGCGGGTTTCAGGATGACCACGTGGTGAATCCTGAAAGAGTACTAGAGCCTCATGGGTGTAGAAATGGTTGTTTCTTTTGTATTCAAAGCTGACTTTGGGTGTCGAACCGAAGTACGCATGCGTTTTTCAGGATGACCACGTGGTAATTCCTGAAAGAATACTAGGACCTCAGTGATGTTGAGAAGATTTTTATACATTAAATATGGCTAACCACGAGTATTGACTTCTGAAAAACTTGTATGGAAACATTCTGTCGTTTCTCGTAAAGCCTATTTTTTACACGAAATGCAAACCAGAACTATCAAAAATCTCGAAACATCGCTTTAGTTCGGTTATTTAAGGAACATTCTGTATAATATAAACTTGATAGATTGTACGAACTCCTATTTCGGAAACAAATGCATTTGAATTTAGGGTATAAGATGATATAATTTTAATATTTGCAGCTGGTGAATTTGACTGAAATTGAAATTTAAGACTAAAGATTGTTGGTTACTACGAACAACTTATTTGTTTATTAATAATAATATCACGTAGACATCCTTCCACAATCATCATTATCCAAAAATGATAGTAGGTTGTTTCACTGATTTTATATAGGCCTTATTACCTTCATAGTAAAGGTTATAATTACGATATAAAAGCAGCCTATAGCTGTTAAAGAGCGCATGCGTTTTTCAGGATGACCACGTGGGTAAATCCTGAAAGATTACTAGGCCCTCATAGATGTCGAGAAGGTTTATTGTGTACACTGAAAATGACCAAGCTTCAGTTTACATATCTGATAAACCTGTACAGAAGCACATTGTATCTCTCATATTCACTTTGAAAAGTTTTTATATAATTTTCTAAATTGAAAATCTTGTCACATTTATTGCTAAGCCTATCTTCTGCCCTTGCTACTCGCACTATTAACTTTAGCAACAAATATTGTCTTATCCCTTCATTCTTTGATTTTTATTTCGTTTCGCAACTTTTTTCCCTACTTTACTATTTTATTTGGGAATACTATGTATTTTTGAATTGGCATATTATTAACAATAACATATTAAGTTACATTCGTGTACTTAAACAGTATGCCAATCAAATATGTTTTTATAAGCTAACACAGACCGACGACCAAACCTACAGTGAAACATTACGTAGCAGCAGACTTCTTCGAATCGAACGCTTTCAGATGACTTTCACAAAAACTTTCCAAACAGACAATGTCCTGCTGTTTTTGTACTCATACGGTTTAAACTTTCACGTTGTTTACAAATAATAACTAGCTGATGTCGTTTGTCCGCTCCATCCGAACGAAATTAAACAAAAACTTAGAAGCCTGGGTGTTCTTCCAGACTATGTACTATCTTCTATGCCAATCGAGATCCATTGTCCCGTTCTGAACATTCGCATTTATGATATTATTATGATACTATATTAAGTGCACCGAAAGTTGGCTTCACAAGCCCTGAACAAAATTTCAATCGATAGAGAAACCTGAAATCCGATAACAAGTACTAAGGTATCAGAGATTACAGGTAGTCTACTATCTGCGTCCCTTTCATTCCTACGAAAATATAATGATTGATTACCAAAAACGGTGAGTCTGAAAAGGATATCAGTATATTGCTCAATCCAAAGGCCTGCTAAAATACAACCTCGCCTGTACCATAGCTTCAATGTATTTCTTCAGAATAACTCTGTCTCTTTTCCCTCGTGAAAATTACGAGATTCTACCAATTGGCATGTTTGAAAGACCACGCCCGGGGCGGGGCTAGTCACGAACGATATTCGTAGAGTTACGTCAATTTAAAAGAAAACTAGTTTACCAAGCAAAAGTTACACCGTTAAAACTATTATGTTTAGAACGATCAAAATACACGAGAGTTTAATTTTCTCATCGTTGACCGCGAATTGTTCTTTTTCTTCGACTTATATCGAACTAAACATCGAATATGCAAGCATATCATAAATAAATTTTCATATTGCCATCATCCCTTATCCCCTTTTCCTCGTCCTGATCAAATAACAGATTAGGTTATACATTTTTAATGCAGGATCTTCCTCAGTATTACTTCAAGACAACTCAATCCACTCATTCATACAATATATTCAAAATACATATCTAGTTTTACGACAACACTATCAATGCATCATCCTCAAAGTCATGTTAGCCTAGTACACGAGCGGCGGAAATGCTAAATCGCGGTGCGAAATTGCGTTTTTCGATACTTTGTTTCGTTCGTTCTTGTATATTATCTATTTATTTTAATTTTTTACTCAAAACTAAATTTAATTAGAAATTGATGCAAACGTAATAAATATATTACAAAAAATTATGTAAAGTTTTTACAATAACAGCTTTATAAAAAGCCATTATAAATAGTATTATAAATTAAGTAAAATTAAACATTGCCGGTATATTAAGTCTTTTATAAAAATAAAAGCTTGAGAAGAACGCAAAAAAAAACTTTATAAATTACTGTATCTGTTTTTTTACAACAAAATTATAAACGCTACTAAAAATCACTTACCTGGTAAATTCACTAAGGAAACTTCCTGCATACCAGCAAGCACATAAATGATTCTATTTGAGTATATGTCATGTACCCTCGTCACCAACACATCGAAACTTTTGATGGCCGAATTGGCGCGGTCAATGAACTCTTT
This sequence comes from Papilio xuthus, assembly GCF_000836235.2. Taxonomy (NCBI): domain Eukaryota; kingdom Metazoa; phylum Arthropoda; class Insecta; order Lepidoptera; family Papilionidae; genus Papilio; species Papilio xuthus. The sequence goes on from NW_013533632.1 coordinate 4,321,564, forward strand.
CCAATCCTCACTCGTCCACGTTACTGTTTTCAACCCGGGCAGCAAGAGAGAGGAAAGTCGGACCACTTGAGGTAAGAAGAGTGGTCTCACTTCTAACTTAACACGACGCAGCGTCGCGAGATAATCTTCCAGCAGAAACTGTTGACGGAAAATCAAATCAACATTTTGGATTTATCTTGTTTTATTATATTTATTATTTTCATTTTAATTATTTTGAATAAAACGGAGTGTAAATATTATTTGATTTGCTTCGTTTCTATTATAATTTCTAGATCGATTAAATGTGATTAACAGTTAAAAAGTAGCGAATGAGCATGAATAATTTAAATACAAGTTTTATGTACATAAACGGTCGTAAATGTATTTCTTAGAAACTAACCTGCAGTGAATCATTGACGATTGTAAAGTAGTTCTTTTTGGCATACAGAGAGTGACACACGATGGGCAAGTCGATGTCCATTTTAACAAGGCAGTCTGATTCCCTTATCAATAGTTTGATGGTATGATCCAAATTGACTGCTACACGACCAGATTCGTCAATTTTTAATAATGTATTATTGAGACTGTCATCAACATCGCATAACTAAAAAAAATGTTACCAATTTTTACATTTAAATATACTTTTAATGTTAAAATTACAATTTAACTTTCACTTTCTTTGAAGTCAACCGACTTTTTAAATTTTATATCTTGTTTTATTAATAGCGTTGTTAGAAAGTCTGATGTAAAATAAGTATATCAATCGTTGAAATTTATGTTTACAGATGATGCACTATGCGACATTAAACTTTAGCTCCATAAAGCTCTGAACAGGTCATAAATTCCTAGTACACAAATAGTACCGATAGTTGGTATAATATTATCATCGATAGTCACAGCGTAGTGTGTTGAGACCGGCCAGACTACCCGCTCCTCCCCACCCACCCTACAACCTAACCACCCAACCTTCAGCTAAAATCAATACAGTGTACGTACGTAATACGTGACGTATAATGGTATTACTTCTTCAGCTTATGAATTCCCGGTAACTCTAAGCAAATTTCATCAATACTTTGGTATAACCTTGAAAGCTACACCCAGTTCGATCAAAGATGTCAAGAGTTATATTTGCTGTCCTTTTCTAGCTGCCTTCATTCTGCCTACATTATTTAAGTCGTCTCTTTTTGTGTAGTTTTAGTAAGAGAAATTTATACTTAGTGGTCATTTAACGGTTATAAGTGAATTAATTACTTGTTTTAAGAAAGCTGTGCAGTAAATTAAATTTTAGATCTCTAAAAATTTTTTTTTTGTCTAACGTTTCTTACATTTTGATTCATCCATACAGCGCGCATAGTGTCTTCGTAGTTGTGAATGAGGGTGCGCGTAGCCGAATACTTGCGCATCATATCGGCGGCGGCGGGCAGCGCGCGCAGTACGGGGTGCGAGCACACGCTTTCCACCGTCTCTGTCATGTTGTGCATTAAACATCGCGCCCATTTTATGCGACCTTAGTACATTGATAACGGATACACGTCATTTACATTTTATACACTTAGCTTTAGTTTCATAGAAAAGCATTTCGTCGTAGCTCGCCTTAAAGGGAGACAACTATGGAGACAGTTATGGAAATTTAATTATTATTAAGTTCTTAAAAAAATATGTTTTAATAATAAATAATATGACAATTACTGCAATACATATCACATACCTGCTATTGGTGAATAATTTCTTGGTAAAGGTGGATCATCTTTTTGACGTTTAAACATTTTCATTATTTTGTCGACTTCCTTTTCGCAATATTTTAAAACTCTGTCGTATTTTTCTTTTAATTTTGTTATTAAAATTTTTTGACTGACCTGGAAATTGTTAAAATATTTTACAAACGTATTACATAAAGTAGTCATGTACACGACTGATCTATATTTTTAAAAGAATTGTTTTCACCTTTTCAAATCTTGTCAAAAATTTTATTCCTTGTGGCGTTTCCCAAACACTTGCGAAGTTCACTTCTATTGTATTTCCAATTGATTCCCGAAGTGTGTTAGTTTTTGCTTCAAATGTTTGATAGTCCTTGTCAAATTCATTATTCCTATAATCTAAATAATCATACTGACACGTGGTGACCGCTTTCTTAGCCTCTTGGAAAGCATGCATGGCATCTTCCAAATCTGAAGTTGAAATAGTGTATTAAAATATGGTTTGATGATTAATGAAATGAGATGGAATAAACCTAAAGAACAATATATTGTTTCATGAAAATATCTACCAAGAATCCTCATCTACGAATGTGATTAAGAGTTAATATTTGTTTGAAATATTATACATATCCTGATTTCATGATTAAAATGCACTTAAATTACTAAAATTGGGTAGTTTCATTACCTTACCTTCACCAAGTAATAATCCCTCCATCCTTTTTTCAAATAAGTTATTATAATCGTCCATCATATCAAACATTGCTATGATTTTATTCAATCTCTTGCAGAAAGTATCAAATTTACCAAACACATAGTTTTCGGAGAAGCTAAACTGTTCAACGTTAGGTAAAAAAGGTTGATTCTTCACGTAAATATATGTATCCCTATAAGTTTTGTTCAAGTTTATACAATGCAAGAGTTTCTCGCGTACCACCATGCGTTCTTGTGACCAAATAGTTTCTTTAAAACGACTTGTGATGTACTGCTTACAAGTTTCAATCATTTGATTCGTTATCTGTGAAATAATATTGCACACATTTGAAATCGAATCTAAAAAAATTATACCGCTAACCTAAACAAACAAATATTGGTAATATCAAATGAAAGCTACATTGATAACAAAACAATACGTTTATTTCCTAATTATTATTAATCTTGTTCTATATTTAACGTAAGCTTCATTCTATTGTATGGAAATCCTGACGCGCTAGATAGTTTCGCATGTTTGAAAAATAGAAGCAACGCTAAGGCTTCCCTTACAATTATCGATTTTTCATTTCATATGAACCTGGTTTATAACTATTTAATCACAATCCTCGGTAGTATAGTGGTTAGTATCCCCGCCTGTCACGCGGGAGGCCGGGGTTCGATTCCCCGCCGGGGAGATCTTTTGTTTTTTTTAACTATAACTTAATAATCAATAGAAGAACCAATTATTTAGTATAACTTCTAACGAATTTTTCTTTTTAATAAAGTAATATTTCTTAAATATACTTAAATAACTTACTTTGACCATTAAGGATGATATTCTTTCCGAGGTGTTGTAAAATTGTGAGACGCTGTGTATCAAACGAACGGTTTGTAACAGGCTGAGTATTGAATCGTTTATCTTAACAGGATCGTCCAGGTAAAGGGAATGACAACATTTTTCCATGGCTTGAATAAACTTTGCATTATCCTTTGCTTCATTGTAACAAAATGTTATTTTATGATCAGTATCGCGCCAAAGTTTAATTGATCTTGAATTAGCCAGTTGTAAACATGTCAGGGTAAGTTGAACTTCATTATCCTATTTGGAAATAATTATCATAAGACAATTGAAATCAAAATAATTGAATAACAAATATAACATAACTTATAGTAGAAATTAAACAATTGTTCAATTTGAACGACATCTCCTACAGTCTACGATGCTTACACAACGCCGAGCTCTACGCGGCGTAGAGGTGCTACGTGGTGTAGCCACCTTAATACAGAGGTCGTTGTTTCGAATTGAAATATTTTGATTATAAATAAAACATTGTTCTAAATATTATCCATAAATAAATCAATTAATTTATAACACAATAATAACCGTTATTCTAGAACATATAACTGAAAATATACATTAACATAAAAGTGAAAACTGATTACTGTTAATCAACACACCCCAAACTACTGGCATTAGTAATATTAAATTTTCACTTAAATTTAAGTTAAATTATGCGGATGAAAACGCTAATATAATTAAATTTAAATATATGCATTGCAACTGACCTGCAAGTACGACACCAGCTGTGAGAATTGCGCTCCTCTTTTCTTCCAGTATTCCAGCTCGTCCTGTGGTCCGCTGGAATCTACTTCGCGACGCAGTTGCTCGCTCTCGCTGAGTATCTTCATGTTAAAATTATAAGAAGAAATAATTTTAAATAAAATGTTAACGTGAAATGGAATTGTTAAGATTAACAATTTAGAATGGTTTAAATGGCAATGAATTATTTAGTATTCTAAAATTAAAATTCTTGAAAATTTATCAAATTGATCTTGAGTGACCTTGAGACCGCTATCCACTAACAAGGTTTTCATAAGCACCAAGAAATGTTATATTTTACCTCCATGATTTTTTTCACCCACTCATCCACCCTTTCTTCTAGCATAGTAATAGTGTTTGGGTTTTTAGTCATCTCTTTTAGTTCATTATGATCTTGTAAGTTAGCCATTACAGCTTTGCCATCGTCAAATAAATTCACTTGATTGCAAACATCTTCACATACTATGAAAGATTATAAAATGAATATATATTTGCATTCGCATTATTACGACAAATTTTCATTTCAATTTTCAAAATAAAAACTGTGATCACATAACTGAGTATCGCTTCTTTATATTTAAATTAAATGCGATAGAATTATATCCTCAGTAATTGATCCAAATTAGTGACAAATGTCATGAAAGTCAGCAAATTACTTTGTAAACATCGCTACAAGTTTGTTTAAAATGATAGCCGTTTAATAGCTTGCAATTTTTTTAGATTTACCTTTTAAAGCGCTACAAAAAGATCTGAGTCCGGGCAGTAATTGATTCTTCACGATTGGAAATCTAGTTTCATCTTCATCGCCATCGCTACTCGGATGAGCCAGGGCGTTCATGTATACGTGTTCCATGACACGTTCTATCGCCGTCACCAAACCCACCTTGCCCGCGTTTAAAATTCCACAAAACCTTAAAATTAGAGGTAAAATATAATGTGAATTTGTATAAAAATTCATGCAGCTACGAAATCTAAACTTTTTACTTACAAGTCTTTATGGAAGCCTTCTTCTGGTAACTGTTTGCTGACGTTGATTCTGAACATATAAATGCATATGCCAGTGAACTTCACATCCCAACCATCTGATAGGAACAATTTCTTCTTGAGCGTCACTTGTGGGGGCGGTAGTTTCGCCTGGCCTTGCTGTCGAGGCTTTGTTCCCTCCACTGGCAGTCGCTGTTCTACTTCTTCCACATCTTGGTAATACCAAAGAAGTTTGTTCCTCATGTGGGGGAGAAAAAGCTGGTTGATATCGTCTAACTGCAACATATTTATTCAGATTATTTTTATTCAATTATAGCAGTAACCCGCGACTCTGCGCGGAACTAAACAAAAGTCTAGTAATTATAGCCCAACTGTGAAAGAATTTTCAAATATGTTCAGTGGTTTCTATTCTATCCTCTTTATAATTCTAGCAGTAAATAATATGTTGCTTTTTAATCGTCACTCTGCTTTTTCCACATACGTGGCTAAATTCACACACTTGCACATATCTTTTCCATAAACAAGTATTCGCTTCGGTAGATCATTTTTATGTATTTTTATGCCTCATACCATGTTTCCTTCAAAGACATGATCCATGATAGCATGTCTTGGCAGTCCCGTCCCGTCGATAAGGAGTTGGAATGTAAACTCCAAACGGGGGTCCATCTCCCCCCTCCTTGCTTTGCGTTCGCATTCTTCTCGTCTTTTCTGGAATACATCAACAGGTTAGGTAGTCCACATAAAATTAAATGGTTTTGTTGTTGTTTTACCGAGAGTGGAAGTCAATTGTTTACTATCTTCAGTTATTTTTATATTAGTTTGTTTTTTATTTATTACTTGTTCGTTTGATCAAGATTATTATTAATGTAACATATTATGTATAAAAATATTTTGTACAATAGTTTGCTTTTTAAAATAAGAATATTTCTTTTGTATATTACAAACATTGTTAAATTAACTTTGTTTGCTTTTGTTTAACTCTTCCTAATTTGCAAACCTGCAAAATATCCATAACATCTTCTTCCTCTTCTTCCTCACTGGACCCAGGTTTAATATTATATACAAACATTGTTAACAAAGATATTTATTATTCATAAAAAATATAAACAAAAGAACAAATTAATTTTATAAAATTCAACTGCTTGATGTTAAAACTGATTATATTGACTATTTTTATTTTAATCAAACATTTTTGTTATTCACAAATTCCATATCATGTGTCGATGACAAACTTAGTTAGCGACTGAACGTAGGACTTAAAGGCAACGGTTCCTGAGAAACTATTATTGTAATATGCAAATTAAGCGGACAAATTGGAGGTGTCATTAAGATAGAAGGGGATGGTACGGAGTCGCACTTGCTATTACTAATAACAAAGTCGACACGCAAGCTTTTACTTTAGTCCACTATACGCAATTATAGTACCGAAGATATTTATTAAGAACAAAGTAAATGGTCGTTATTTATTCTACTGTGGCATAAAACATGAAACAATGTTTAGTTTGTAGCTTTAACTGATACTATCCCATACGTAAAAAAATAGAAGCAGGATTGATAGGGGTAAGTTTTTTCCATCTTTACCACAATACTGTAATTTAATTGGGAAAAAGAAAATGAATATAATGATTAGGTAATTAAATTAGAATTAGAAAGTAAATTATTTTTCCCTAACAACACGTAAAATATCCATAAAATAGGAAAAGTTCAATAATAAAATAATTCCAATTGTCTGTAGTTTTATATAAACGGCTCCGTAAAAAAACTTCTTAGTAAAATTTAATAATATTTAAGGTAATTGAATTATGAAGTTCAATTAAAGTTATCGTTTATGTAATTGACGGATAAGTATATGTTTTATTTAAATTCATCGTCGTTGCATAAGAAAAAGAACACGCAAATTAATAAATCAAATGCAATATTACTTACAAAATTATTGATAACTCTTCCAAAGACGGTAAGATCCATGTTCTTATAATTAATTCACTGATTTATTCTTAGAATATATGAATATACAATTTTTCATCGGAAATGCTATAAAATTCAGATTGTATACGTTGTACGAAGAAATAGGCAATACACTCAAATGCGTGCTAAAGAAATCGCAAGACTAAACTCAAAGAAAAGCTTCGCAGCACGAAGAGTGTTCCAATGTTATGCTCACATGACAAAAGATAAAATCTATCGTGTTCCCACTAGATGGAGTGACGTTTATCACGAAACCGTAAAAAAGTTTTTCACTTTTACTACACACCAAACGCAACCACTTTGCTGTTTTGTTGACATAATTTATTAACACCTAAGTAACAGAGAAAACATTAAAAATACAACTTAAAGTCTGATTAATCTGAAGGGCGTTAGCAAAACATATGTTACATAATATGGTTTTTATATATCGCATGTTTATATAATTATGGTAACTAAGTGAAATTTTTCGAATAATAGAATTTAACCTCATGACCTGAATGAAACATTGATACGATTCTTATATTATAATTTCTAATTGTCGATTTAAAAAACGCTGTCGATAATGTAAGAATGTACCTCCTTGCAGTAAATCTTTAAATAGCTCGGAGGCATTATTAGGTAATTTAGGGTGGCAGTATTGTGCTTTAGGTGTGTTATCATAATATGAACTCAAATAAAATATCTATAATTATAATATAAGATAGTAAATCATAGGAAGATCATTCGAAATAAGATGACGAAATGTTAATTACTGGTTGTGGACTACGACTTTATCCGCGTGTAAGCTATGCGTATTTACTCCACAAATAGAGTTATGCATCGTTTACTTAAACACGTGTTTTAACCCTTAAACCGCCGGTGATTGATATTGCAATTATATAAGAATAAAAGTAAAGACTAATCGAACAAATTTAAAATATATTTATATCTTTAGCCCTCTTACGCCTGAACCTTTGGGCAGAGGAGGCAACTTTTGGGTTAAGTCTTGGCAAATGCAACAATTATCTACTAAAAGACTCGTCATTGCTGCTCCCAGTTACGAGCGTTGCATTGCGTTGCGTTACGAGCAACATTGTAACGTACAATTTATGGCAATATTATTCACGAATATCATCCAAGCTTTGCGTTTGTGTTCTTTTAACCCCTACAACTAGTCTGCCGGTAAGAAGGTCAGCGAGACAATTTTTAAGTTTTACCTGAACAACAAGAAGATCCACCATTTCGTCACCGTAAGCTCGCACTAACACAAAGACTAGGGACCACTCAAGTTATCAGATACCATTTCCCGAACATGTCAAGTTACTATAATATCATTTGACTGACTAGAGCTTTATGTCGTGTCAATTCGATATCGCAGCGTGTTCGATTTCGTTTTGTTACATAAAAAAAATGTATATAATTTGCAAAACCCCGAAAAGATTGCCTAAGGTTGCGTGATAAGCAATGATGGAATTTCATACGGAAAACTAGAATACACCATGTTATCGATACACCACAGTTTACATAGTTTAGTTCTGATAAAAAATATCAATTCGATAAAATTTTGTTTTACTAAAAATCCTTGTTTCTAAATATATAAAAAGAAAGTCGTGTTAGTTACACTATTTATAACTCAAAAACGGCTTCACCGATATGGCTGAAAATTAGTGAGGAGGCAGCTTAGAGCCAGGAGACGGACATAGGATACTATTTATTCATTTTTTTTAATTTATGCCTTGAAAAGCCGCTTTTTATTTAACTTACTAATATTATAATATAAAAGCGAATGTTTAGGTGGACGTGATGTAGATGGATGGATGGGTGGGCTACACCAATTAAGTTTTTTATATATCCACGCGGATGGAGTTGCGGGCGACTGCTAGTATTATGCTAATTGGAACACTCGCTATTATGACTATTTTTACAGTTATCGACACTATGATCTGAGTTTATTTTTGATACAAAATGTACATTAACATCCTTAGTAATTATTTCATGATACTGAATATTTATAATTATAATTAATATTTTATTATTATTATAAATATTTATTATTATAAATTAATATATTTTTAATAGTCACAACTAACTGTAGCTAGTTGTGACTATTAAAAATAGCGAAACTGAACAGTGAACAATCCACACACTAGCATCCAAACCATTCAAGGAAAATAAATAAATACTAATGTGTTATTCCTTTCTCCATATTTAAAGTAAGATGTTTCTAAACCCGATGTATTTTTACTTAACAACGGGTATTAATTAATTATTGTAATTATTGTTGTACTAACATGTATAATGTATAATTTTAATCAGTCTTATACAAATTGGATTTCAAGTTTTAAACAGCATACTTCAGCTGATATATTGTTTTACTCTACATTCATGGAAAGAATGTTTCATTCACTGACTTAAAATTTAAACTTTAATTTTTCTTTGTATGCCAAAAATTGTTAATTATATGTTGAATCATTATTGATCAATTTTGTATTATTTTACAAATATTTATAAAGAACTAATCCTACCTCTGTAGGTTCTTCTTCATCGTCAGGATAATCAAATTTTATAAAAGCGTATCTCAATTGATTTTCGAATTCCTCACGTGCTTTCTCCTGTTCACTGGGACTCTCCATTTTAATATAATTTTAATGCATTTTATAAACAGTACACAAATACATTCCGTGGCATTAAACGAAGACAGCCAATGTAGTTTAAACATTTATTATATAAACTCTAAATCAAACACCATCAATCACTTTCACGAAAGAAATTCAACTTTTATAATTGTTATTCAAAGCTACAAAACTATTAAAATAACATTTGCAGTGTAAGTTTTATGTGGATACGTGGAAGTGTGAAGGTATCGATGAAACAACCAAGGTGTTCGCGGTTGGGGGCGGGGCTTAGCGTCATATGGGGGTAATTACTTTGGAGCATCACTAAGTTTAACTCAAAATTCATCGTAACTAAGGTCGATGGTGAAATATAATTTGTAAGTATTGTTTTTTTAATATCCGTAGTGACTTGAAATTGAAATATAATTCTGTGGTTATAAATGATAATGTTTGATTTATCTTATATATAAAATTTTCGTGTCACAATTTTCGTTCCCATACTCCTCCGAAACGGTTTGACCGATTGTCATGAAATTTTGTGAGCATATTGAGTAGATCTGAGAATCGGCCAACATCTATTTTTAATCCCGCGCGGACAGAGTCGCGGGCGACAGCTAGTTTTATATAAAGGGGAATATGATTTAGGTTATGTAGCGTAAAAGCTCAAATTCGACTACAATGTTCGATACATCGTAATGTAATAAGTAGTAATGTATGCAAGAAGAAACTGATAAAGGTACACGCAGCCAAACCTGGGCCTATAGGCTTGAAATTTTACACAGTTAGTTCTGTTACAGCGTAATACGTAATTTAAGTATTAGAGGTTCTTTTATAACTCATCCCCAATAAGTCTCAAGAGTGTAAAATATTTTATGGGGAATATTTTTTCCTTTAGCAGAATTGGTATTAATTACCATAAACAATGGTAATAAAGTAAAAACAATATGAAGAGCTAAATTCAGCTTAACTAGTATTCTTTAAAAGAAAGTCCGCTATCATAGACCACTTACCAAGAACCCGAGGGAGCAGATGACAACATAAACTAGCTATATGTAAATTTACGAGCTACGGGAGTTCGTAGTACGTAACAATAAGATGAGATTATATTATACTTATCGTAAAAGAGTTTATAAGTTTACAGAAGCACGAGAGAGAAGAAGGTACTAGACAGAAGTTTCTGCCCCGCGCTAAATGCAAATCCGTAATTTCAAGTTTTCCCTTTATGTTGTGGAAGTGAATTGTGTTGTTGTTGTTGATTTATAATATAAGAATTGTTTAACACTAAAATTAAAAAAAATCCTTTAAATTTAATTTTTTGTTTAATTCCTATTTATGTCAAAAAGTATTTCATTAAAACAACAAAAAAAAAAACAAATATGAAAATATCATCACCATCATCATCAGCTCACTATACGTCCCCACCGAGGGGTCGGAGCCTACCCTAAGTTACGGGTGACTAGGCCATAGTCAATAGTCAGTCAGTATGAAAATATATATTGACAAAATTAATAGATGTATTTTGCGGACTTATAAACATAAACAAATGAATAATGTTTTAACTTAATTTTATGTCTATATTAATAAAATTGACCAATTAACCATTCCGTTAATCACGGTGTGCAAGTATTGATGCAAGGACCAACCAAAATAAGTAGTTAAATTCAGATACGATACAAATTCATATGCAGCTGAAGATGAAAAAGATCTTATTTATAATTATACCCACCACAGTATGTACATACCCTGCTAATATCTTCTTCAGTCAATTGTTTGGACTTACACTCTTCTTTATTATCCATGTCGTGCAAACTAAAATTAATCGGATTGTTAAATCTATGACGTCACGAAACGACTTGTCAGACTATTTTAATTAAACGTCATAACGTGATTCACAAAATTAATTGAGGACAAAAAATTAAAACGTTTAGCTGGCGTAGAAAGAATCAACCGATGTCAAACGTGAATAAAAAGAACTGGTGCACATAACGGAAAGGCTTTCACAGGTTTAATAAAAGAATCAGAAAAGTAAAGGCAAATTAGAGTAATATGCATTATTAATGTTTAAAGTAAATTTGTTTAGATGTCGACCGCCCCCCGAAAGAGGGCGCGGGCACGCTCCTGCGAGCCTGGCACTGCCATCCGCGGTCCCATCGATCTCACGCTAACTACATTTAAATTCACTGCCATACTAAATATTTTACTCGCAGATGTCATTAAACTTATTCAATAATTTACTGTCTTCGTAATAATAAGTTCTTTCTAAGCTATAATTGTAAAGTTATGTATTTTGGGCCCTACAAAAGAGTATTAATTAAGAATCTAATCTTGCTTTGCGATTGACGTAATTGATACGGCTATTTATAGAAGTATCTAGAATCAAATGACTTTCCAGATCATTACACTATTAGGGTACTCGGTAAAAAATGAAACAACTTTATTAAATATAAAAATCAAATATCCTGAATTGTAGTTTATACCAATAGTCGATTATTTTTATTACAATGCCAATTTCTCAATAGTTATTGTGCGTTATGCGCGTACTCAGATAAAATTAATTCGATACTTTATAGGCATCAGCTGTCGTCGAATTAGGGTAATAGTAATGACTATAAATATATCTCATTGGTTTTGTTAATCACCTAAGAGATACTCAGGAATAAAATGAAATTGTAATGAAAAGACCATTCTGGTTTTTTTTAGTTTCAACTTGCATATTGCAATTTATATCAGGAGTTTGGTTATTTGTTCACTATGTATACGAGTATATTAAGAAAAAAAAACAATAAAAATTGGAAAAAAAAAACTTTATTTTTCAAAAGACAGAAAAAGCAGATTACAGAAAATAAATGATTATCGAAATTCAGAAAACAATTAAACTTGACAAATCGCTTAAATCTATTGGAATAAATGATATTAGAACTGTATTATATAAACATAAAATAATGAAATTATTACAATAATATCTTTATAGAGCAAAGTATATTTGATAAAACAATATTCGAAACAAATTGTTAAAATTCACCTTACAATACACATGGTGATACAAGATATAAAAACGACATCAATTGATTAATAGAAAAAGACAATCAGTTGTCTATAGATATAATTATAGTACGACAAACATATCCGACCCGGTGAGAGTGGCACTGCTAAAACAGCAATTTCTGTAAGAAAATTTCCAAAACTTGGGTAGAGAAAATGTCATAAGTCATGACAACAGCTACAGTACAAGAATCTTGACACTTTTTTGACATTGCTTGGGGGAGCTAATGACCCAAATAATTTAGTGTCAATTATGCCCCGGGTCAGATAAGTTTCTCGTTCTATGTCCTACAAATACAATTAGGACTTACTACGATTATACGAGAAACCTACGATATAAGGACGATTATATCATATTAATATAAAGTATATAGTACCTAGACATGTAGAGGAATGAAATGTAAATTACACATCAATTGATATACTACATTACTACTATGATTATCAAATACAAATATGTAATAAAATTGTTAGTAAACATTCAAAATGATATGTTTTTCTTAAAACATACCAGAGTTATTTCATTGTAGAAGACTTATTTATATGTAAAGATATTCCACAAAAATATCGGAAACCAGAAATCGGCAAATACAATATTATCATTGTTATTTAAACCAATCGTATAGTTTGTAATACAAAATTTATTGAAATGATTATTTAATTATGTACTCTATTGAAATATACCTAGTTACATGGATACATTATTTTAACTGTGGGTTTCTGAGACTTAAATCACTGTATAAAACATATTGATATCTCAGTCGTTGTCATTGATAAAACTGAGATGACAATATGTTTTAAACGGAGATTTTGTTATCGGAAACCCACGGTTAGTCATATATCTTAAAAATGTAGATTAAATATTGACCTTATACTTATAATACACTAAATATGTCTTGAAAAATACTAAGGTGGGAATGTAATAAGAAATATTTATATCAAAGTAGGTAAATTTGGAATGTTGGCTGTATTTTTTTTAATATTATAAATACTAAACTAACTGTTTAAAACTATCACAGGCCTTTTGCTGGGAGATCAATCAGGCGGTTACAAATTATAGTAATGTAGAGCATAATGTGAGTTTTATCTCTCTGTTTATAGCTTGACCAGAAATATAAAATAACATTGCGGAAATATAGAGAAATAATTTACAATTTTACAAGAGTTGGAGTTAAGGAATATCCCATACAAGTAAAACAAGCAACTGAGTCGCTAGGACAGGATTTCTATGTACTTGGTTAGGCTATAACCTTGAGAACAAACTCGCACTGGGCTCTTGGAATCTGAATATACCAATCTATTTTATTATAGCTGATAAGACATGTTATTATATATTAATATTAATTTCCTACAATAAGATAAATATTGTTTTAAATACATAATGGCAATATATAAGTACAATCTTAAACTAATTTTACAGCTAACTGACGTATATGACCTGTTATTGGAATCGTGACAGTTTTTCTTAACGCTAAGTTTTTCTTAAGAATAGAAAAAACTTATCAATTAAATTTTTTTAAAGACTAGACAATTACAGACTAAACACTTAAATAGATTCTTACGTACGTATTTTACTAGTTCAAGACTTAAAAGAATTATTATGATAAACTTTTTTTTATATGCCAATAAAATTAAACAGTAAAACAAAAACGTAAAAAATTAAAAAAAAAAAAGTAGCAAAAGTATAACATTAATATTATACCTTTTAAATTAAATTAGTTATCAACACAAACTGACAGTTGAAAAAAACAATTTAAAACGTTAATAGTTAAAAAAGGAAATAGAAATTTATATATTATTATAATTATTTTATATAATGAAGTTTAAGAAACCTTTAAACTATGTGATCGTGTTAATGATCTGTTAAAACTACATCTAATCTTTTTACATACTATTATACCTTATTAATTATAAATAAGATTATTAAAAAGATATAGCCTTATAAACTATGAAATTTACGATGCTAATATAAAAAGATAAATAAAATAACAAAAAAAAACTTTCTCCTAACCTAACATTATTGGAAGAAGACAGAACTCGTATACTTTATAATAAAAAAAACTTAAATAGTTAATTATTATTTTGATTATTACCAGTCTGATTATAATACTTAAATAGGCAAAATGTACGATATTACTATTCTAATACTATAGCAAATGTCCAGTTAATACAATAATACAATGGACTTAAGAAACCAATCAGGTTATATTGAGTATCTAATTACTAGCAGTCTTGCGAATGGTTATAACGAATTTTAAGTCTGTGACTTCTTATGACATCAACCAGACTAAGAGCATGTTTCACAATGTCTAAATAAAGTATTGGATAAATCTAAAAAAAATAATTTAACACGTTGAGCGCCACGCGTATTTCTAAGACAATCCCGTTCAGGACACGCCGCTTTTACGCACTGGTATTAAAGGGCAGGTGTTTCCGATCGCAGTACAAAATAGTTTACATTTTTAACGTTATACCTATAGGCTTTGTTTCAACACGTTACGCGCCAAGTCTGTTTTGTTTTTCTTACCGCTTAGCCCGCTCAGATAAAATTTCTTTTAATAAAAAAGAATAATTCAGATAAAATTATTTTTTAGTTCTCATGTTACACGCTGTCAGCCAACGATGGTTGACGCGACTTAAACAGAAAATCGAGTGTCAGCCACCGATGGCTGACGTGGCGCTCAACGTGTTAACCGCCATAAAATAGTTCCTGTTGAAGTTTGTGTGTTACCTCTTAATGAGATAAGGTAGTCATATTCTAACATTTCAATTTTTTTTCCAAATTCATTCAAAATATATCTTTTATGTAATATTATGTTTTATTTATTTTTATACTTTTATAAATATTATGGAAAGATTACAAAGATACAAATGTTTAATTAGATTTTTATTGTAACGAAACGTAAGGCGAAAATGTCTAAATGTGGAGGGAATAAAAGAAAATGGCACTTCCTCAAACTAGTTTGATGTCAAATCGATTAATTTTTTATATCTAGTAAGTATAAAAATCAATTGCTGTTCGTTAGTCTCGCTAAAACTCGAGGACGGCTTTTATCTTGGTCTTGAAATGTTCGTGGAGGTTAAAAGGTAAGAAAAAATCGAATAATTGCCGAGAACTAATTTAGTTTTTTTTTCCACGCGGGTGAAGTCGCGGGCGACAGCTAGTGTTTTATATTTTTATACAATTTAACAGAAAAGATGTTCCGTTTTTGACAAAAATCTATTATAATTAACCATGAAATAATTTATTTCGTGAAGCGCCAATGACGCTTTTATTCGTCAGATATACTGCATGTAGCTTATGATTACGACTTTACTTTGACATTGTAATACAGGCCCCCAATAAACATTTAAATTCCATAACAAATACTCATTAAATCTGTGTGATCACTGTAACGTTCATATAGCTCTGGATAATTAATTAAAAGCTGGATAAATTAAAAGTAAAATTAAAAGCTGGACAAATTAAAAGTAAAATTAAAAGCTGGACAAATTAAAAATAAAATTAAAAGATGGACAAATTAAAAGTAAAATTAAAAGCTGGATAAATTAAAAGTAAAATAAAAGCTGGACAAATTAAAAGTAAAATTAAAAGCTGGATAAATTAAGAGTATCAAACTGTAGAAAACTTAGGATACATTAGAACTTAGTATTCACGAAACATGAAAATTTTGGAGAAGTTTAAAAATAGCGAAATTTTAAAAAGACAAATGCGAAGTTTGAGATCCTTAGAAGTACAAGCACTAAGCAATCCCTCTAGCATCCTCTCCTTGCCAAGATACCAAAAAAACTTACAAACTAAGCAAAAAAATGAGAAAAATTTAATAAAATTTGAAAACATTAACACTTATTTAAGCTTAAATTTAATCTTAAATTAACCTTAATTTTACACGTAATTTTACAGATTACAATTAATTCTACGAGATAATATAAATGTTAAGTTAATGGAATATGGTATCGGAGAAAATATAGCAAGTACTATAATAGTTATATATAAACATACTTATTGTAAGAAATCGTGTGGCATTGGTAATATGGTGTCATGTTCAGCAAACATCAGCGCAGTCGCCCATTGCAGCTGCGACTCAGTCACTCCGCCAGCTATTGTGCTACCGAAGTACGGATGGTCCTTGCTCCTAACAAAATATATACATATAATTAACAAATCTATGTCACTGATATAAAATATCGATTTTAAGAAATAAAATTAACCTGCGTTTTTTATTTTTTGGAATAAATGTAATAGCCCAACGGCACTGCGGATCTCTCTTGACCTCATGTCCAAAATACCAGATTATATCATTAATGTCCCATTCCTCCACCTTGGATGAACCCTTGAACAAAGACAACGAGATATTAATACGATACATATACTTTTAAAAGTTCTTTAAAAGTCAATTACTCACTTGGGAGTCAGCATAACTGGAGAGTTTGGAGGAATTGACTTCAAATACATAAGATTTAAACTTTTTAGTAGCATCATTGGCATAACGCAGTTGACCGCAAACCTGAATACCATTTTTTGACATAGAATCCATTTGGCACAAATCCATTTGACATAGAATTCTGTTCTCTTTAATAACCAAGTTATTATCCTTTCTATCCTCATCGTCCCAGTATCCCCATCGGGTTACGACGTCCAGTACGATCTCATCTTTGTGAACTATCCGTTTCAAGCTGCCGTTACAAATTTGTTCTTCTAACATAAGCTTATGATGAGGAATATTAGTCTTCACACTTAGTTCCTTGCACACATCTGCACTAGTCTTGTCTGGTGTGAGTGAAACTTGGAAATGGTTTGAGCTATCATCCATGAAAACCCAGAAACGCAAATCACCAGCAGAGCTCGGCTGAGGTAACGGGCGTGCAGACTCTTGCATCCTCATGATGACGCGATGGCATGCTAGATCCCGTTTTATTTCATCTTCGTCTGGGCACCAAACAGTTTGATAATTTACGATTATGTCCCGTACCACAGTCACCTCGTTTTCTGACCATGATATTTGTTGGCCAGTACTCTTCTGTCAAGAAAATTTCATTTTTAATATCTGATAAGAATAAAGAATTTGCTCAGTCACAGAAAGAATACATACCACACAAGGCGGCATAATGGTAGGAGCCCACACTGCAGCGAGGTTTTCGGCATTCATCTTATTAATTTCATTCCATTTATGGATGAAGTTAAGATGTGCGAAGAGTTTACGAGCTGTGTTACAGGACACTGGACTCAAACTAACTAGCGCGCGTTGGTATTCTTCGAGTCGGCGATAATTATCGTCTATCGCTACAAATGAAGTTAAACGTTACATTTTGAAATACTGCACTAAACATAAAATTAAAGCAAAAATAATAGTACCTAATGCGTTAATCAAACGGTCGTGACATTCTCTCGAGATCAATGGAGTTGGCAAGTCCCGGAAGAAACGTTTAAATACTCCAGCGACGTCATGTTCCGAGTAGATTTGAGGAGTAAGCTGTACAGACCACGCATCGGCCCGGAATCGCGTCAGTAGCTCCCCCAGCACGACGCTACTCCCGGCGCGACGGTAGATGCCCTCTGATAGAACGCCTGTACCCAACGTCGTACAACAAACATCAACATAAAACCAACAAATTCACAACTGCAGGGATGTTTGATAAGATCATCACTTACCGTATGCATAAATGAAGTTAATGCATTTGTCTACGATTGTTGGAACCTCTTCATTAGTGAGTTGTTGTTCATCGAGTCCTAAGCCGTTGCTGTGCGCCGCGAGACTTATCACACAGTTCCAGTTCTACGACCAATATTTAAATAAATAAAGTCATTTCTATATACCGGTTTACATCATTTCATATTACAAGAAACCAATCAAAAGTTTAAGCTAAAAATATATAAAATTCCTATAGAAAATATAATACACAAAGCGATGGAAAACACAAATGTTAACTTAGATGTTACCTGGAACTCTTCAGTATGCGGGAAACGTAAATAAAGAGTAGTGACAGAACAATCCAGAAGCAAGTTAGAACAACAGTCAGACGGGCATGCCTTTTTTGATTCCTCGTCAGCAGTCTGTGTACCTGTTGACAACGCACGCTTTCAGCATTTTAAAGCAGTCAAGCGCAAACCATGCTAAAACACTAAGATGCACAACTATAAAAAATCATTACTTTTTGTGAGTCGAACATTATTATAGTATCTTTATATTAATTTTCTTAAACCCAAATTCCCCATTGTTATTATTAAGAATGTAAAAAGTTGCAAACGGCAGAGCAGGATACGTGAGAAAATCCAATATTAAAATTTTCATAGAAAAAATTCGAGATGAGAAAGTATTTTGTAACTTTAAAAGTTTTAACATCCAAAGTGTAAAGAAAGGAAACCTTGATTCATAAAAAAAAATCAGCACGTCACATCATTTAAAAAAAATTAAAACGACTGTGTATAACGCCAGCTATGTATTTTCTTTATTTCATGTTATAAATGAAGTCTCTAATAATATTTACTAATTGCTATTTCTTTGTCCGCCTGTATTATTTCATTTCAAATTTTATTCCATGATAGCAACACAAAGAAAATGGTTCCATGTTCCCGGGCGTTACAATCGATCAATACTCAAAGCTCGCAAACGCGCGCAAGCAAGAGCAAAATGGCGGCCGGCGGTAACGATTCGCGAATAGTCTTCATATTTGTAACTCTCCAAAATTATCAACTTCAAAGACAATAAACGAAAAGTATTCATTTCATCAATTAATATAACAATAAAACGCAATTTATAAAAATATAAACATAACAACATTTAAATCATATCACACTAATTTTGGAATACATACAAAGGGAACAAAGGCATGCGTACAAAATGTTCCTAAGAGTCTATTTTCACTGCGTGCGACCGGCCGCGCAGGCCCGCCATTTGCATGGAGTCGCGTTTCCATTTTCAAAGGCCACCGCGACTACTATACAAAATGACAGCGGTGCGCAAAGCAACGAACGAACAAAGCATCCAGATATAACATACAATAGCATCTTCTTAACAAAGCAATTTTCAATTTGAAACATTTACTACTCATAAAAATTTAAGAGAAAAATAATATGCAAAATCGCAACTAATGTGGAACTAATAAGATCATAGTCATGGCAGCAAGCTGTAGCCACACATAAACGCATTCATCGCAAATATTTTACGTACCTTCATGAATTGCTTCGAGTAGTTGAACAGTCAGTTGCTTCCTGACGATAATGTTCACGAAACAGAAAATTAATATATTTATAAAATGACGACCAGGGTATGAATGAGTTTTTTAATAAAAAAATTAAAAAAAAAAAACAAAAGATTAACTTTTTAAACACAGAAAGAAAAGTTACAACAAATATCTAGGCGACGAATATTAAAATGAAACCAATTGTCATGAGAGACAGAAAGGAATATTTTTATGTAAATAAGAAGCCTAGTAGAAAACATACGGAACTGGAAGCATTTTTCCAAATTAATCAACAACTTTTGTTTGAGAAGATGTAAAATAAAGTAAAGCAACATGTCGCCGTAAATCAAATAAAGTAAATTTTTTTTCAGATAAGCACTCTGTGTCTAGACTACCGTTTGAGCTACAACTGAAATTCCCTTTTGCCAGGGGTCCCAAGTCCTAGAGGGGGTTAATGCGCACGGCGACGGCGCGTACACCATCCCGTTCGCACTTAGTTATGTGCAAGTGCAACCGGCCTGTCGCTATGCAGCTTTGCAATCAATAAATCACGTCTAGACTCGACGACAACGCCCACCTTTACATGTCTAGACTTCCCGACATGCTATACCTCTATATATAATTACTTTTAATGTACCCCAATCATCAAACAGAATGGCAAGCTTTTTGCATATTGAGATTCTGGTGATATAACACAATAGTATAAAAAACGTTATTACACAATAAAACATTCTATTCGATCGATGTAGACATCGTCATAACAAAGCCGTCGAAAGTAATCACAGTTGTTATTGCGTAGTTTTTATGGCATATCGCATTCAGAGGTCATAATAAGTCCAGACATTTTTTTATTTGTTGCTTTTTTCAAAACGATAATACCGATTTCGTGTATAATTTAACAAATCTCTTATAACTAAACGAACATTCTTAATCTTTTTAAAGTAAAAAAAGACAAAAAAAAATAACATCAATCATACAAATTAATAAAAATTATTAGTATACTTATTTCGCGTTATTGTGTCGGAAATTGTCTGGGCTGAATTGAACTCGGTTTTATAAGAGCCATCACCCAAATCTCAAATCACGCTGTAAACGAAAATCTCCTAAACTTTCGATTGCGACGTAATTTTATGCACTGATGAATTTGAGATGATTTAATTGAATTTTAAGAAAGGTTTACCAGAACCATTAGAGAAAACCGCATGCAAGTCGGTTAAACCATTTGTGGGATTAGTGTGCACGAAAACATCCCGACAGACAAACAATTTTTTTATAATCGTTTTGTTCTATAGCGTTTATAGAGACCTCCTGTAGTTTTTCTCCCATATTTTTCATATACACAAAATTATAATACATAAGCAGTATACAGTTACTCACCTAAACATCTAGTTTTTCTTAAGTCCACATTATCAGCAATATCTTCAGTACAATAGTACATAAGCTCCCTTCCTGCTAGTAAGAGCCAAGCTGCCAGCCATTCACCACTGACGCCTACCTGATAATAATGTTCAAAATTAAAAAAAAATCCTACATTGTAATACTTCAACTTTCAAATTAAAATTAAGATCTGTTCACAATTGAGAAGATTGTTAAAAACATTGCATTATATTATAAAATACTACCTTTTATTTAGGTAAATAAATATGTTAATTTATAGGTAATATCAACTTAGACATCTTTTCATTATATAATCGAAATTATGGTTATTAGATAAAATTGTTTTTTATTATTCCACAATGGTGATGACAAATATAAATTGCATAGCATAATTTAATTGTAATTTTATATTCATTATTATTTAATTCAAACAATCGCTTTAAAACACCTATTCATTTATAAGAATGATTCATTAAAATGAACTACATCAGATCCTTTTATGTCACTACTACAAGTTATTCTAGTAAAACATGTTCCATAATATTTTTATCATAAACATATTAAACTACTTTTACAAATATCTTGGCGGCTGACCTTGAGCGTGCATTACGCAGTTCCCTACAATGCATTCCTTTAGGCCTCACTACACCTAAAATTGTGTTCAGCACAGCAGCTCGAGCAATGTTCCGAGCTGACAAGATTTTTGTATATGTGAATGAAGCCAAAGGTAAATAACTATGTTTCTTAACAAAATTAAGGCTACTATATCCAATGATATATGTTAACAATTAGCCCCATAAAATAATAAGACTGTAAGATAACTATCAGATCAAAATTTACTTTATATCTTCTTCGGAAAAAGTCAAATAATATTCAATTTACAATAAACATGCTGCAGTAGTTAAGCAAGTTTCCTCTGTACCTTTATAGTAAATATATAAAATAACCAACCTTTAAGTAGCACCATCCTATCCGTGTAAATTCCGAGTAATTGATGGAAGAAAAGGCAGATGTAAGATTAGCAGCAATTTTTTGAGCCCAAGTAAGCCTTTCAGCAGAAGTTGGACAACCAAATGTAATTTTTACTCTCAAGCTGTTTTTTATACCAGATTCTAAATTTGATATGCCCAGCTCAAAGCAATATAAACAATTGCTGCTGCAAAAATATAAAAAATAATCCTACCATGAACACTTAAAAATTGACATTCTTTTATTTAATAAAGATAATATATTTTATTTCAATATGCTACAAATATCTTGTATGTTTATGTACATTGACATTATTGAAGCACCTGAAACATTTGGACCATGTATCACATAGTGTTTTTCATTTTAAAACCATCTATTTAGTACTTTTTTGATAAAAATAATACAAAAAAAAACTTCAATGTAGTTCAAAATTCAACCGCTTCTTCCTGATAGAAATTAAACTTATGGAATCAGTTTGTCAACACAATCTGCTGAGCAGTGAGAGCAGCTTCTTTATGACACACATTTAACAATATAAAGACAAAATACTCACCATTCTACTGGTAGCACCATTTGCAGTGAAGTTACATTGTTAAGCTTGTACACCTCTTTAAGAGCCTGCATAGCCGAATCAGTATAGCAAAATAATTTTTGCTCAGCCAAAGCACAGTATAATAATTTTGATATAGAAACTAAATTATCATCTGCAATCCATGTCATGATGCCATTGAAATGGGGACCATAATTATTTATAGGTGGTCGTTGCAATGTTTTTAAATCTGGTTCTGACACTACACCAAATAATTTTTTAAATTTTGATATAGTAGAACTCTTGGGTTTACTTGTTGAAGGCCTGATATCTTCAATTACATGAACTTCACTGTCTTGGCTACTACAAGATGTAACAGCTAAAACCTCATTCTGTAAAGCAGAAGCTGCTGCCGACATATCAGCAAAACTGACTTGAGATAAGGCAACATCAGTTACTGGACTTGGTGAACCACATCCAACTCTTTGTGCATCTTGTTGCAAGTTCTGCATTGTCATACATTCTGTCTGTAATTCAAGTTGTTCTGATCTCACCCAGACCGTATTTTTTGAGTTTGGTTCCGATTGTACAACTTTTGGGTCTGATATTGTTACTACTTCACCTTCAGGTCTAGAGATTTTGTACTCTCTAATGCAAATCTGTTTGCTTTCATTATCATGTAAGTGTTCAAAATCATTTGTATCCTCAATTATAATGGAATCTAAAATTTGTCTGTTACTCACACCCTGAAACTTACTGCTTGGATTTCTGAAGTGAAGTGGATCAAATTCGCTAAGAGTAAAGTTATTAAAATCCACCTCCATTTCTGTGCCATAATCTTGTGTTGTCGAGTTATGGCAAGAAGTGTTGTCTTCCATTAAATCCTTTTCGGTATTAAATGGACTATTTATGGAGCTAGTTTTATTTAAATCATTTGGAGGTTTTGATGGAACAAATATCTTTTCACTTATCTGGCTAGTTATTTTGCTAGGTGTTAAATCTCTGGAAGGTGTTTTTGGAAATATCTTAACTTTTATTACAGGTTTTCCGAAAATATTTGCTTGATCCTCATTATGCTCAATTTTGGCAACACTAGGATTATTAAAATATTCTTCTGTACTGTTAGTCAGGCATTTTGAGACATCTGTTAACCGTGACTGATCACATACACTATGAGGTCTTTCCAGTAATGGACTAATTAACTGATGCACAGAGGAATTGGTAAACTGAGTGGTACTCTGGATTGCGTTTGAATTGTATTTCACTTTTTCTAAATCATCTCTACTCACGATACATTCACTCAATGGTGAATGTTGAATTGTATGTCCACATAATTCCATTTCACTTTGATATAAAAGAGGATCAAACATTTCTATGTTTCTATATTGTCCATCAATCGGTTTTTCACTTTTTACGTCAGCAATTTTTGATGATTTGTCAGGGTTTACTTGCGTTAATCCTTTCGCTGTCAATAATTTAGTACGAGGCAAAGGTGCGGGCTTTTTGGCGTGCAAATCCCTCTGGTTCAAAGATTTCTTCGATGATGAATCCATTATGAAATTTTATAATAGATACCTTAAAAAAATCTACTTAAAAATATAAACTAAAAAACAAGACTATGAGTCACTCATGAAAATTTGTTGTAAATTGATGTATAGATTTACCACTTTGTTTCCTGGTCACTTAAACATTAAGCAATTTGAATATTAATAAAAGTTAAGACAACCTAAGAAATATTTAACAAAAAAACACAAACATGAAAATTTGAGTGATGACAGCAGCCGTAAAGTCGTCAAACAAAACAAAAGAAAAAAACATCAAAATGGCAGTAATTGAAATTTCCATTATAAGCAAAAATATTAGTTTTAACTCTGTAAAATTAAATGTTATTTTTAACCCATTTTATTAAACTGTACCTAATCTTTTAAAATTCATATACAGGTGTCCCTAAATTCAACGATAAAACGGAAATGGTGTATAGCCAGCTCGATAACTACACCGGGAAAAATACTAAAAAAACCATCTCTTTTTTTTCAAAAGTTACATTAACTTTTGTAACTTTTCTTATAATTTAATACCCACCACCATATGATCAGACAGTGTGGCTACAAATATGAAGATATTCCTGCCATTTTTTTTGTATTAGCTACCTAAGTAACATAGCTATTAATTGAAGTTAAAAATTGGACCAAAACATTCGTAATTTAAGCACAAAAAATAATTGACTTTGACTGTTTTCTTGAAATTTTAGAACATTTTAACTTTTGACAAACTTTGACATGCTACTGTGTAAAAAAATGTATGAAGAGTACCATGGCACTAAATTACAAAAGAACGCACAACTCATCAAGATTCTAAAATGATACAACACTATGATAAAACCTGCGAAAATTTAGAACTAAAATTGAACATTTTTCATAGTTATTAGGAATTTTATTAAGTGTTCAAAAAAGCTAATAAAAAACCTTTATTCATAGATTTTGAGGTGCGAGCGAGATAGACATACATTTATTACTTTTGATAATGCAGGGTAAGACATTATTTTCATCTCTTTGTATTTCAATTTTCCCACCCACGTTTCATTTACGAATGTACATGCCAGAGGCCTACGTTTAGACTCCCAATTTAAGAGTAGTGGATTTGATGGAGGACGGGACACATTGGACCTCAATCAATAGAAAGCAGGCAACGCATCCGGAATTGCGGGCTATGGGCAGCGGTCGCTTCGCTATTTTGGCAAATTTAGGTGGCCGCTTGCTTGTTTGACACATTATTTGATATGATAAAAGATCCAATTTTATAGCCACCCGGCTCTGCGGATCGAAATCCGCTCGATTTTCTTACTGGGATGTCTTAAAGACAAAAGTCTATGCAAAACCACTGGCGAGAACTGGCGAACACCCTTAAAGAGTCTCAGATGCTGCAGAAGAGATAAACCTACGGGGATATAAGTAAATAGTTTAAAGATCCAGAATCTATAACTGAAAACCCCTTTTTGAACACTTAATAAAATTCTTAAGCAAAATATTCAATTTTAGTTCAAAATTTTTTTTTAGAGAATTTTCGCAGGTTTTATCATAGTGTTGTAGCATTTTAGAATCTTGATGAGTTGTGCGTTCTTTTGTAATTTAGTGCCATGGTACTCTTCATACATTTTTTTTACACAGTAGCATGTCAAAGTTTGTCAAAAGTTAAAATGTTCTAAAATTTCAAGAAAACAGTCAAAGTTAATTATTTTTTGTGCTTAAATTACGAATGTTTTGGTCCAATTTTTAACTTCAATTAATAGCTATGTTACTTAGGTAGCCAATACAAAAAAATGGCAGGAATATCTTCATATTTGTAGCCACACTGTCTGATCATATGGTGGTGGGTATCAAAATTATAAGAAAAGTTACAAAAGTTAATGTAACTTTTAAACAAAACGAGATGGTTTTTTTAGTATTTTTCCCGGTGTAGTTATCGAGCTGGCTATACACCATTTCCGTTTTATCGTTGAATTTTGGGACACCTGTATACATTTTAACTGTCGTATTTACTAGGAAAAATATTATATTTGGTTTAAATCTTTAACACGCTTACTAAAACATTTATGAAATAACTTTAGTCACACTCTTTATAATTATATATTATCTATTTATATTTATTTCTATTAATTGTTATGATTTTAAAAAAGTTTTAAAACGAATCTACGAATCTACCAATCTACCAATCTACCAATCTACCCAATCGCGTATCGATTTGGTAGGGTATTTTTATATTTATAGTGGTGTTGTTGTAATACCCGCTATCATTCATTAATTTAGGAAATGTGCATTGATTTCAATATTGAAGTTATATTTTAACGTTTGTACACTTATAAGTCAAGTTCTTCTTACGATTTTAATACAGTACAAATAATATTAAACACCTTAGCTCCTTATTGCGCATGCCCTAAGTTGCTTATTCAGGACCATCCGATTGATATATTTGTTTCCAGATCTAATGGACCCCCGTCGAGGGTATTTCTCGTACCCTTATTCTGGGCAACCACCAACCTACTACCATCCACTTTTTTCAGCAGGCGTGAGTATATAAACATTTTTTAAAGAGTTCATTAAAATCTACTTTCGATCTCCGCAGTTAAAAAATACATTTTCCGAAATTCGTGGGATTGTTATAGGTACTGTATGTTAGAATTATATAGCGTGAAAATGGTTGAAATTATTGTTCAAATTTACAATATGCTTAAAAAGCTCGTCACCAAGTTTGTTTATAAACGTTTTGATACGATTTATATTGACATTTTATCTTGGCGCACTTATTGCTTCCAAATTGACACTGCAATGACGATACGATAAAACCGAAACATAATTAGTTTACCCAGTATAAAATTAGAATTATATTCTAGTGCTTGTTATTATCAAATGCTTATTGCTACCTAATCGTAAGGTAAAGCCAAATTAACTTCAACAAAGATCACAGTTAGTGGCTTTGTTAAAAAGGTTTAATGCAGGTCAATAATCCTGGCGTCGCAGTTTTGAATCATCGACTCGTCTAGATTCCATCGGCGGGCGGGATCATGTATGTTCGTACCATTTTGAACGTAAGGAATTGCAGTTTTTTAATATTATTACACGTTTCTAGTGAAGTGATTGATGTTTCAGATGCAAGCGGTCAATTTTGTGCCGATGTCGCAACCGCCTCCGCCGCCACCGCCGCCGCCGCCGCCCGCTTCACAAGCTATCGAAGACTATGGCATCAAAGATGTTTGGAACTACAATCTACATGAAGAATTCCGTATTATCAGACAGGTTAGTTTGCAGAAAGTTTTTAATTAATCTACAGGAAAAATAAATTAATTGGAAATAAGTACTTACTCTTATATGTTGGAATTGTGATGTTCATATTGGTATGGTTCGTTTTTGTATACTATTAATTCAAATAGAATTAAAAAAAATGAGTTAATTTGTATTTTGGTCATGTGGAATCGTTATTCGTTCAGCGAAGATGGAATGACTGTCTCAATAATGGGTCAAATTGTGTTATTGATAGATTAGGTGATTGGCACACTCACTTCAATTTGTACTGATTACTGATACTGATTCTGTTTTAGAGACTCATTGTAAAAAAATAGTATGTTTAAATGATATAAGAAATCTTTGTGTGCTATATATAATTTTGAGTATTGATGATTATTTTCCTATGTGTAGTATTACCACATATGCCTGGTTGGATATGTAATATGAAAATTAATAACATGTTTTAAATTTTTCATATGTTTATCAGATTGTCCAGAAGTATCACTGGGTGGCTATGGACACAGAGTTTCCGGGGGTGGTGGCGAGACCCATTGGTGAATTTCGATCCACTGCCGATTACCAATATCAACTACTAAGGTATTTAATTTATTTATATCACTTTATGATAGAGTAGCATGGAGACATCGCGTCTATACTTTCGTGAAGCACATCAGTGAATCAGTTTACAGATCAGATCAATTTGTACTTGCATAGAATTATGATTTGCATTTCGTGTTGTGAGTAAAATGTTTGTCAGCAGGCAGCTTTTGGCTCTTCAACTCACATAGTTATAGTACATTGTGATTAGCTGTAAGCTGCCAATTTAGTTGTTGAAGAGCGCCTTAATGGTTCAAGTTTATGTGACCTATACTTTTGAACTAGTTCAGTGATTTATAAATAGCTACTAAGGCCTAGTTGTTAGGTTAGGTTCCGAGCACCCAGTCGACACTTACAGGCAATGTTAAACATTGCCTGTAAGTGTCGACTGTTTGCAATGTTTCAAATGTTTCTCTTGTCTATTTTAGAAATGAATTGTAGTTATATTGCATAAATTTGTTTGCAGATGCAATGTGGACTTGCTGAGGATTATCCAACTCGGGCTCACATTCATGGATGAAAATGGCCAAACTCCACCAGGATACACCACTTGGCAATTTAATTTCAAATTCAGTTTACAGTAAGTTAAAATTTGTAACTGATATTTGATTTTACTATGTAAAATTATGGACTAACTGCAACATTGTATTGGTTGCAGGGAGGACATGTATGCCCAAGATTCTATTGATTTACTGCAAAATTCTGGTTTGCAATTTCGCAAACATGAAGAAGAAGGAATTGATCCGCTAGAGTTTGCAGAAATCATCATGACCTCAGGTATTTGCATTTTTTTATTTACATTAAACAATTAAATTAAATATCATTTAGTTATTTACTAATATAGTTGAGGTGAAATACTATTTGTTCTTTATTAGTTGCAATCTTATTTAAGTCTCATAGTATACATGCTAAAATGGTTAAATGTTTATTATCTTTTATAGTATTGTAACATAACATAATGAAGTTTAAACCATACAAATCTGTATTTAATCAATAAAAGAAGCACAATTTTATTAGTAATTTCATTTATTAACTTAAATATGTGATTTAAAAAAATCATTTCCATTTTAGGGTTAGTGCTGATGGACAACATCAAGTGGCTAAGCTTCCATTCTGGATATGATTTTGGCTACTTGCTAAAACTTTTAACTGATCAAAACTTGCCAGCGGAGGAAAATGATTTTTTCCAAACTCTGCACATGTACTTTCCCACCATATATGATGTCAAAGTAAGTATAATACATATACTATATACCTTTACATTTAGGGTAAGGAAAATGGTTTAGTGTTATAATTATATACCCAGACATAGTAAATCTCAATATTATCATATATAACTAAAATTTTTTACATTAAGAGTTAGTTATAGCTAAAAAGTTAGCCTAAAAACATGTTTTGCCATTTTGATTAACCCACTTCGACTGATCTTGCATGGTAAAGAGAAATGTTGCTTTATTATCACCACTCATCTCGTTATTTCTATTTTTATAAGTATTTTCACTATATTTCAGTACTTGATGAAGCTTTGCAAGAATCTGAAAGGCGGATTGCAAGAAGTAGCTGATCAGTTGGAGTTGCGCCGCGTCGGCCCGCAGCATCAAGCCGGATCCGATTCACATCTGACCGGCATGGCTTTCTTCAAAATTAAAGAGGTATGTTTCAATATTAATTAAGTAGAAGTAAGATCTGTTTACTGAACCACCCGCAGAACCCATCTAACTGCCTTTACACCCAAAAACATAAACCTCGGCAAAGTGTTAGTAGAAATATTGTCTTCAATTATGCATTATCAAATGCGGTCAGGTCAGCCTTTGTTTTGTAGGCATCCATGTTAGTGTTACGAAAAACAAAAAATGAATCCCAAGGAAACAGTACATTTCTTCAGATTAAATATATTTTATGTTCAAGTATGTGTTCTGTGTTTTTACGATTCTTTTAAAGTTTTAAAGTTATTATTTGGTTATGAAAGAAGATGTGTTACATAATATAATACTGAGTGATAACTGCTATTGAAGGACGGTTGCGAACAACATTTTAACCTTTTTGTGTCTTATTTACAAACTGATAGTATTCGACTGTTTACGTAGATATTCTTCGACGACAACATCGAGAGCTCAAGTGGACATCTGTACGGATTGGGCGCGCCCTTCTCCGTTACCGCCAACAACTTCCCCGAGGGTGCCGATGGAAAGCCCATCTGATGCGAGGCTTGCATCTCCGGAAGCCATGGAGGACCGGCACGTAGTTTCATCGTGACCGAATAAAAACTGATTACCCATTCAATAATAATTATTTCTTCATAAACATCATCAATGTTCAAATTTATGACTTGATTAAAAAATTGTAATTGTAGTTGTGGACTATATAAACACATTTAAATTTAATGATAAGTAATATATGTTTACTTAGACTTTTATGTGCGCATAAAGCACTACTTCATTACTGATAAGGAAAACTGTTTATCGTTGATGCACTTCGCTGGTTATAATATTATAATATTGACATTTCGCCATAATTATATATTCAATAACATGCTCCCAAATGGAGCAACAATTATTTAGTAGGAATTCATTTAAACATGGAATCATACACCTAAGTACTACTTATTAATAAGTGGATGTTACATTGTAAGACTTTTTCTCCTTTATTTGTAACTTTTAAGTAATTTTGATTGTTGTCCTTGACACTTTAATGTAATTTTGTAGCTTGTATTTAATCTTTAAAAAGATTCATTAAACATATATTCAATTTTTAAAGCATTTTCAGTCAATATCTTGCTACACATATTGTGTGTTCACACTGCGGAAATGTTAAACATAGCAAGTATTGAAAAACATCCCGAGAGTAAAGGTCAAACTGTTTATATGGTGACTTTGCACTTTTTACATGTGATATCTTTGGCTTTGCACATGTGATATCTCTTTTAATATATTGTGAAGATTGTTTTTAGAACTTCTATCAAACATTGTTTAAGTAGTATGTCATGTTCGACACATACATAGTTGATGATATTAACAGAAAACTCATATTACTAGCTACTTGTTTTTGTATCTACAGTGCAAACATACACCTATAATAAGGTTAAGTAATGTAACAATAAAACGTGCTTCTCAATTCGGTCTTCTGATTGATTACGATTGACATATTAATTTTACATTGTTAATAAGTGTACTGAGAGCGGGACAGGCATTACAGCTGCCTAACTCATTTTGGACTAGTCACCCATCAGAGTATTCTATATGTTTGATTGTATCAGACCATTTTATCACTGCTAAGCTCTAATGCTGTTTAATTTGCGTAATTACCAGGGTTTGCAAATTTGACAACTTATTTGCATTGGGACTAATGGGTCAACCAAAGTAACTGCGTAGAACATGTACTAACGATATATATATGAACGTGTCCTTATTTCTTCTCATCCTCTACCTTGCTAGACCACTGTATCAAAGTTACTTTCCTCCAAAGCATCTTGGGAAACATAGCTAGTAGAAATATAATCGTTTTCTCCACTCAGGAAACAAATTGGCGGGCAGGGTAAAGGAGTTAACAAAGAAAACATTTAATCCATGATTTTTTTGGTATTTTATTAAACTCATCATTACAAAAATGTAAGTATTAAAATCACAACAATACGATGAAAGAGTCTTTAAACGTAATATTATCTGCACCAAAATCAATGCTGCGTCGATGAAAAACAAACAATAACCCTCTCACACGATACCATTACAATTTAAAGACACTAAAATTAACCCAATGTAAATAAAAACAATAATTGCGAGGCTACTTTTACAAACTTTTACGTCATTTTGTCATGGAGATAAGGAAATATGGCACCTATCCAAAAATCTCTGATTAATTTTCCAAAAGGAAATGTGTTCATGCATAATAATTTTAATCACAAATAACAATAAATTTTTATTTTTTCTGTACGGAATGCCCAAGTTCTATGTTCTAAAAATTTTATTCCTAAAATTTTACTGGTATTGACACTGGCAATACTAGCTTAACTCAAAAAACCATAGCGTGCAATTGTCATTCGTGAATTGACAATTTGTATATTTCGTGTTTGGAAATCAAAAACTTAAGTTTTATTTTATTAATCAAAAATCAATACTTGTATTAGCCGCGCGCAGAAGCTTTGCCGATGACTCCCACTACCACCTACCGACAGTCTTCGTAATTTTTTGCTTTCTTGCCAAATCAATTCATTGTTTTTTTTTGTTAAATTTAACTTGTATTTTGTTATAAGTTATTTGTTTGTAATAGTTAATAGTCATTTATTACATATTAATAATCATGAAGCTGTTATTAATTTACTACTTTTTCCATTAGTCCTCTTTTTGATGTCTACGAGAAGTAACTAACTTAGGGTTGACTCCAAGCCACTTGGTGGGGATGTATAGTAAGCTGATAATGATGAAAAGGAATACAAATAAAAAACGAATTGATTCAAATGCACATTTATTTATATCCAGAAAAAAATCACAATAGTAAAAGCTGTTAAAATCTTAATAAAAAATGGATCCTGGTTAAGAACATACAAAATTCAAAACGAATATTCAAAATATTTTTCTACCTAGATTTCTGCTCAAAAGTTTTACTAAAAAAGTTTTTGTGTATTTTAGAAAATGTAGTGAATGCCATAAATATCAAACAGATTGATAAAGGTTAATTAATAAAGATGCATTGTAATCTAAAGAGGCATTTTATCTTTAGTATATACACTTGTAAGAACTCTACCAGTACATTATGCAATACAAGTTATACTTAAAAAAAAGATTAAAATAAATTTGTTCATTATATTCATATCAATTGATCTTTCCGACAATTGTATTTTAATGATGACTATATTTGATATATAAAGAAATTTGTGTTCTTATATCAACAAAGTAAAGCAATTAATGATTTCATATATATAAATAAATAAAACATTTTACTTTCACCACACTGTTCGTCATTTTTGTTGAAACACCATAAACTAAACAGAAATCTTTTAATCAAGTTAATAGTAAAATTAAATAACAAAATATATGTACAAATTAGCAATAAATAATTACAAAATATAATATTAAAAAAATTAAAATAAGCTCTTTTCCCTCTATCCAGGTAGACAGGGAAATATATCGCTATTCACTTTCCAATGATACTTTAGGCCCCGAAATATGGCAGTGAATCTATCCATAATCTGAGGCCTTGAGATTGTTTTTAAATTTTGTCCTTCAAATTATTCTTATATTTAATAAAATAAAAAGTAAATGTAGATGGAACTCAAAAGTAATATTAAATATGCAACAAATATTATAACTTGTAAGCTTATAGGCTACACAGATTTACCTAGATTGTAGGGTCTTACCTAGGATTGCTAAAATGCACGATAACCTTACCATTTTAAAAATTCAAAAATCAATTAGAAATTAAATGTACGTCTTAATTTGGCTTTCAACTGGAGCGATACTTGTATTGACATCCCTCACATTCTGTTTGAAATAAACAGAGAGAACAATACATCAAAACAAGTTTTAATGCAGTTCAAATATATGCATACATTGTTAATATGAATGTTTACAAAGTAAATGTGAAGCTAGAGGTAGTAGAGAGATGTTACATTGTTGAAATATAGAAAAAAAAAATAAGTGAAAGATACAGATGAAATTAAAATTAGTATTAGCTAAACACAATCAAGTCATTCTTTGTGTGGTTATAATTTAAAGACAAAATGTATAAATATGTGCGCAAAGTAAGTTTCACCTCCTATTTGTCTAAACATTTAAACGGAGTCAGGGGACTAACATATTAAATGCAATACGTCAATATATCTAAATTGTGACTACCTCTAAGTTTCAATATTATGTATTGTTACATTTACATACGATATATAATAATCAATGATAACTTGATGTGATACAATTACTGTGAAGTTTTACAACGAAATTCTACTCAAACATTAAATGCTTCGTCAACATTATTAACTAAGTATTGAATAAACCATCGATAAGAAATTCTTTTGAAACTCATGGTCTAATTACCTGAATTTTGATGCTTACATATTTTTTAAAGTTTCATAAAAACCATGACATATAGTTCACATAAGTTTATCGACATGACTGATATTTACTACAAGGAAAATTCACACGGAAAAATACTATTATAACATATAGAAAATTGATTAAACATTACAATACGGATTTTTTAAGAAAATCCATTCGATATAGATCTTAAGATTGGATACAATCCTTTAATAGAAATTCTTAGAAGGAATTTACCGCGTTAATATTAAGCCTGTATTAATTGATCCGCCTCTGATGAGAAAAGCGTAAACAAGAACGTTAATTTGAAACAAATGTAACGTTATATTTTGATAATATTTTAATTTTAGGCTCGAATGTGAATTGTAAATAGATATAGGCTTATCCTATTTAAAGTTAGAAATAGAATACGCTATCAAATCGTTAGCATAGAGCTTTGTAATTATCGACAAGACGGTATACTTGACTCGTTAACATCCATTAATAGAATCACATCGAAATTGAATTACTATTATTGGTATAATATCGCTAAAACTAGAATGTTACTTTGCTATACGTAAACGTGTTATTATTTTAAATAGTAAAAAGTTAACAAGTTTGTTCCACGTTGTTAAGAGTCAAATTTAAGAGAATCATTATCGGGTTCACAAATTACGCGATCACATTTTTCTAAACATAATGTGATCAGCTTGTACATAACATTTCGGGGAAATTGCGACGCAAATAGATATTGTCACTTAGG
The DNA here is from genome assembly GCF_000836235.2 of Papilio xuthus. NCBI lineage: Eukaryota > Metazoa > Arthropoda > Insecta > Lepidoptera > Papilionidae > Papilio > Papilio xuthus. The sequence continues at coordinate 4,356,321 of NW_013533632.1, forward strand.
GTGAATATTTTGCCTGGACAATTACATATTGTAAGCGATGTATATGGCATCTATCTGGTCCGATAGAAAGCCGTCGCGAAGATGCATGCGTTGCTTTTCTCCGCGTGAATTGATCGGCACCACGCCAGGGTCCACCACCACAACAACGCCGACGATCAAGTGGTGTTCCTCCAGCACAGTGTTGGTGACCAACGGTACCAAGTTCAGGGCCTCGCTGTCGTTGCCGTCCAGTTCCACAACAACCACAAGGAGATTAGTCCAAGTGAACACGGCGCTGTAAACAACAAGATTGTTACACTTTTACATTAGTCGCGTAAGGGAGGAATTATTAGAACGAAGATGCAAGTGCAACTTATTACTCCGTCTTAAATGAAGACGAGAATGTATCTAAAACTTTTCTCTAACTATTAGTTTTCGCTTAACACCAAGTAAACTAGCTAACAAATATAAATATTCTAGCCGTAGCCTGCGTATCCGTTCGCGCGGAATTTTCGCTGAAATTGCTCCTTGCACCCTTTCTGGAAATACATCATCCATCCATCCAAACATTCGTTTTTATAATATTAGTAAGATCAAAAAATAACTTTTAATCATACGCACCATTCGGCAATTTTCTTGTGGCACCTCATTACAGAGTTTTCAATGTCAATGGGATGGTATCGCATGCCACGAAGCATGATGGTTTCGTCTAGCGCGCCGACCACGAACACTGCGTCGTGTGTGTCGTGCGTGTCAGCCGCCATGCCGACGCTGCCGCATGCCGAGGCCAGCGAGTCGGTGTCACTGTCGCGAGTCAACATCGATTCTTCGCAACTTGTCCCAGTCGCGCTTATCTCTGTTCGCCTTAAGAAACCCAAATATCCTGTTCGGGCGTACACTTCCCCTGTATTGCCCGTCACCAGCTGAGCGCTAAAGTGATCAGCGTAGTCGCTTTCGTCACCGTATATTGTGAAGTAGCCGCTTGCATTATGTGGCGATTGCACCCATATCTCGCCCAAATGAGAGTCGCCGCACTGGCCTTTTGTTTCTGGGTTGGCTGTTATTACTTTCACGCCCGGCAAAAGCTTTCCGGATTCCATCAGGCATAAGGAATGTGGACTGCCACGTTCAACTAAGGACACACGATCGTTGCGTAGAGCACGCAAATCTACATACACCGTGGAAGGTTCTGGACTAGAGGCACCTTGCAGACAAATAGCGATATTCACTCGGCAGCCAAAGGATGTAGATACGGCTCTTGGACTCAAACCCAAAGCCGAGAACAACTTTGAAAATGAGTTGGTTAAATTAATCCGGGGCCTCTCTTCGGCTACAACCACGCAAGTTCTCACGCATGCCAAATTGATACCTTTCGATTTTAACTGATTTACTGAGCTTCCCAAACCCTTGGTGCACAGTTCCATGACACCGTATGAGCAGAAAGTGTCACGCACTTTATATTGAGAAACGGCACTGAGCCAGAGTGCAGGATTGATTTCGACTTCAGATGGCGGTATCAGAATGGAGTGGTGGCCAGAATAAATGCTGCTCAAACACCAAAGAGCAAATCCAAGGCCGCAATAAGGATCCAGGCATAGGGCGATGTGACGCGAAGGATACAACTCGCAGGCTATCTTCATAGAGCGGCAGAGCGACGTGACTGCAGCATGTGACATTTTGATGCCAGCCAACATGCCTGTAGTTGACACACTAAAGTCTAGATAAGCTAGCATTTCAGCTGTTGGGGCCCTATACAGAATTGGCAGTTTCTTTTTAGGCATATCATCAGTGTCCAGTGTTATCGGCCATGCTTTGCTGTCGAGGACATTGCTCGCCTCCTTGGAACGCAGCAACTTGATCACAGATTGGTTGGAAAGGATTAATGTTGCTTTGCTGACATCTACTATCATACGGACAGTGGGCAGGGTGGTGTGAAGATTCTGTGGATGCGGCGGGCGAATAGTCACCGGCACCGCTCCCACGTAGAGACATCCGTAGAAAGCGCTAATGAGATCTAAACCGGGGGGGAATATCAACGCGACGTGATCTCCAGTGTTAACTCGACCCTTTTCAAGTAGAAGATTTCCAATTCGCTCTGCCTTTTTGTGCAGTTCAGCGCAGGTGAGAACTTTAGAAACGGCGCCTTTTGAGTTGAGCAGTGTAAATATGACGTGGTCAGATGTACTCTGAGCGCGCCATCGTAGGATTTGAGAAATGAATTGATACTGAAAAGAAAAATAAAATGATAATTCTTTTTATTCAATCTGTGTAATGTCTTTTAATCTTTCCAAAACAGTAGTGACTCGAACCTTTCTGGCGGCGTCAGAGTCATCGGTGTAACCCATGTCGCGGCCCTGAGCTGAGGCCAAGCGGTTACCTTGCACGAGGTTGCCCACTATCACTGACGCCGGACCCACATCTGCGGATATTCCAACTAGTCACAATTTACTTCAAAGCGACTAATGAAATAAAAATTACAAATAAAAAAAAATCTGCAAAAAAAATCATAAAACAAAACATCTTTGGTTAACTTTAACAAAATGATGATATTTTTCTGTCAGTACCGAATAACATGAAAAGCTAAGGTTTAAATTCTTTGACCAATGCTCCACCATAGCTATCCGCATCTCACAGATTTATTTAGGTCTCAAATACACAGGAAGCCTATTTCAATACGCCAGTCAATACTGGCGACTGCCAATGAGGAATCGAAATAGAAATCTGGAATTGGAAATGAGAACTCTATCGTACGCTATATAATTATTAGTTTTCCGTAAAGATGAAGGCATTTCGTTCCATGTTCATGAGTTAAATGATAATCCTAGACAATCTGATAATTCATAGGCATTCTGCTTGTAAGGACTGAGATAATAAAAATGTTTTTGTACGTGTATTATGGCAGTGGATACTACGATTAGCAAGTGCAAGTGTATATTTATTAAAATTAAACAATGTAGTACCTGAGTGTATTTCTCTGGGTTTGGGTAAATTGGTAACACATGTGTGGGGACACATTAGTACATTGGCTGGATGGAGTGTCCCTTCTAAGAAACGCCGTTTGCATTCGCTGAGATGTATCCCACCGAGAGGTGTCTTCGGGAGATAATTGGGTTGTACCAATGCAAGGCAGTAGATTCCCACTTGGTGTATCGAATCAACTGCTTGGAGTACTCGCGACATCCACTGGAAGGACTAAGAGAATAACCTTTTTTAATACCTGAACCTATCATGGACGTATGAGGCCGTCGATATTGGAAAGTGATTTACACTAAAAGCACATCATTGTAAATTTACATCATAGTGCTGTAAGTGTTATTCGCTTTCCAATTTGGCCTTTTCGTTAAAACTGATAACTGTCTTTATTTTTATATACACAGATATCGAACAAAGGTACTTGACGATGAATTTCCAAGCTTGCGGCGTTAGTTAAAATGGACGTATAAACTTACGTACCTTACGACGTATAAACTTACGACATAAGTTCCTCAAACTTCACAATGATACAACAGTTACATTTTTTTTATTGTTTTATTTGCCACATTCATAATACATCAATAATTTAATAAGCTTGAGATCCAACAACTACTTTCTAATTACTAATTACTACTTTTTCATAACTGACTACTGAACTATATTTTATTAGAAATATTTAATGCTGAATACATTATAATTTAACATTTTTGTTATTTGTTACATATTCTCATCAAAGATCAAATTAAATAGAAAATACATTTATAATTTAATAACATTGAGATCATAAAACTGCTACTTTAAATTAAATATCTTTATGTATGTAATCTTAAAACTATTTTATAATTTCATTGTAAATGTCATTTTAATAACGCTATGTGACTATGGGTGTGAATGTGTGTGAATTGATCGTGTTAATTAAATTCAATTTTAATAATTCTTTCCCGTTTTTAGATATGCGTGTAGTTACGTAAGACATACTATTGGGCTGCCGCGATTTTAGCTACATATAGGCCATTACAATTTAAGCCTGCAATGCCCTAAAACTTTACTACCATAATAATTTTAAGCTTCATTCTACTTTCTACTCCTACAAATTTTTCTACGAACGATACCTACGATATTAAAATGGGAAATCCCTCAAACTACTTACAACGATTGAAAAAATTGAAAATGATTATATGCAAGTTTAAATGAATCTAAGCGATATTTATAGATTTATTTAAAGGGTCTTTGAACTCTCTTCATCGTAACGTCCATATTCATCGCTCTCAGAACTCGTATTTTCAAAAGCTGCTCGTAAAGCGGCTCTGTAGCGACGGAACCGTTCATCCATTCTTTCATATCTTAACCTTCTGCGATAACGGAGATATGCGTACCGGAAATTAAGCATATGCCTATTTGGGAGATTATTCTCCTCAAACGAGGGATCATTATTAATGTTTTGCTGTCTTTGATCATCATCATCATCATCTGAATCGCTATCGTGATAACAAAGACGCCACCGACATTTCGGACAACCAGGTGTGTATACCTCATGATGGTATGGACAAAGTTTTCTTGCCTTATTGTTGACATTTTCGGGACTTTGTTTGTCATTTTCATTAGGAGGGTTGGTGGATGAATGCGCAACCACTTCCTCATCTTCATTTGTATTGGAAACGCTTGCGGCTACCGCATTGTCGTTAAAAGTATACTTATTGTTAGAATCTGAAGTGTTATCTGTATTACAAGCAACATCTTTAGTGGTACTGGAGGTGGAAACAGTATTATCGGACTTGCTTGTGCTTGCACTTGGCATATCTACGTACTCCACAAGACCTACAACACAGTTGCAGTTAGCACAAAATACACGATTAGTGTTAACCGCAGTGTCTTTAGTAGTTTTAGCTCCGGTGTCAGCAGAGTTAATCTTGTTGATGGCGGTGCTTGTCATCTTATCTTCATTAGTGTCAGTAGTGCCAACTACGGTGTCAGTAGTGTCAACTACGGTGTCAGTAGTGTCAACTACGGTGTTAGTAGTGTCAACTACGGTGTCAGTAGTGTCAACAACGGTGTTAATAGTGCCAACTACGGTGCTAGTAGTGTCAACTACGGTGTCAGTAGTGTCAACTGCGGTGTTAGTAGTGTCAACTACGGTGTCAGTAGTGTCAACTGCGGTGTTAGTAGTGTCAACTACGGTGTCAGTAGTGTCAACTGCAGTATTAGTAGTGTCAAATACGGTGTCAGTAGTGTCAACTACGGTCTTAGTATCGTCAACTACGGTGTCAGCAGTGTCAACTACGGTCTTAGTATCGTCAACTACGGTGTCAGCAGTGTCAACTACGGTCTTAGTATCGTCAACTACGGTGTCAGTAGTGTCAACTACGGTCTTAGTATCGTCAACTACGGTGTCAGCAGTGTCAACAAAGGTCTTAGTATCGTCAACTACGGTGTCAGTAGTGCCAACTACGGTGTTAGTAGTGTCAACTACGATGTCAGTAGCGTCGACTGCGGTGTCTGTACTGTCAACTACGGTGTCAGTATAGTCAACTACGGTGTCAGTAGTGTCAACTACGGTCTTAGTATCGTCAACTACGGTGTCAGTAGTGTCAACTACGGTCTTAGTATCGTCAACTACGATGTTAGTAACGTCGACTGCGGTGTCTGTACTGTCAACTACGGTCTTAGTATCGTCAACTACGGTGTCAGTAGTGTCAACTACGGTCTTAGTATCGTCAACTAAGGTGTCAGTAGTGTCAACTACGGTCTTAGTATCGTCAACTCCGGTGTCAGTAGTGTCAACTACGGTGTCAGTAGTGTTAATGGTATTGATGTTGGTGTTTGTCATCTCATATCCAGAGGTGCTAACTCCGATGTCACTAGTTTTGATTGTATTTTTCCGGGTGTTTGTCATTTTATTTTTAGTTTTAATCTTGGTGTTGACACCACGGTCGGTGGTAACTATCTTCTCGGTGTTAGTTCCAACGTCAGCGGTGCAAACTGAGACCTCCATAGTACCTGAAAAGAAAAATAGGTTAATATCTGCTGTAAATTATAGCATAACAATGGAATGAGCAAATATTTACCTTTTTGCTGTAAATCCAATTTGAAATCCCAGTTTGGTTTTCTTTACATGAAAAATGCTATTTTCATGCAATCGAGCTGTACCTGTTGCTAAATAATTATTAGTAATGTTTAGTGTAGCTATATAGCTATGGAATTACTAAACATAAGCAAGAAAATTCATCGTCAAATAGGTAGGTTATAAAATAATAATTGAAAATTAGAACTTAAGAAAAAAAAATAGATAAGAACGGATTGGTGCTAAAGCAAGGACAAAATTTTTCTTTAATCTCACCTCCTCTTCTCCGCAATCGGGTCTTTGTTCGGCTATTATGCAAATACGTTCGTCGCGAAGTACCCTCACGGAAAACACAGCAATACGTCCTCTGTATATAAATTTCATAGGTTCAACGGCAAGCACGGTCGCTATGATATCATCCATATTATGTTTGCGACCAGTCACCGTCATCAGCCCATCGCGAGAGCCGCATACAAACACTAAGCCTTAAATAGAAAGTAAGAAATGAAATTATGAAACCTAAGTAGTGGATGATGTATGTGGGACATGCATTCGCACCAATAACTTACCACCGGGACCTAAGAAACCCAGGAGTCCACTGCGTACGTAGTGTTCCTCTCCGATCGGTTCCCCGTCAGCATCCAAAGGTCGCACTCGGAAAACGGTGTTAGTGAGCCCTGGGAGTCCCCAATACCCGGAGCCCGTCGCCCCGCAAAGAACGCAAATCTCGCCTACTTCGTCTGTCTTGCACAGATACGTAGGTCCTTCTATTTTTACGACTACTATTACACCTAAGAAAAAAATACAATATTAAATTTTTTCCTCCTTAAAAATATTCTTAATTAATTTGTTCAGATATTTATTTATTTTTTATTGCAGATTGTCGATTTGAGTGATTTCTGACTTACAGGAGGGCATAACCTGCCCGCAGTCCTGCAGTGTGAGCGAAGTGAGAGAGTTCTCAGCGTCGACGCGAACAACGCCGTAGGAGAGACCGGACATAGAGAGTACGCCGCGGCCCGCAGAACTGCCACCGCGGCCGGCGCGCCGCACGCACACTGTCAGCGACTCGCTGCTACATGCGCACGGGCAAATCGCGTCGCCGCGCACGCCTACGCATAATCACACCTTAACTGTGGACTCATCTCATTCTCATTTTCTTGAGACGTTCTTTGAGAACGCCAGTGGAATTTCATTGTCATGTTACAGCTACACTTGAGGATAAACCTATTGTATTTGAAATGTAATAGTCTTTTTGTTTAAGCAGCGTTTTCCAAGTGTTATTTGGAGAAAGCTACCTTACCAACGAAAGCGGTACTGAGCCGGTCTCCATGCCTTCCTAAGTTATTTATAGGATTATGTTGAAACTTTCAATTAAAGAACGCAATGATGTATAATTATTGAAAAAAACCACTACGATGTGGTTACATTATTGTACGCGCTAATGTTTTCTCTTATCTAAAATACGTTTTAATATACTACCGAAATTCTGAACCCGCGACTTGTTTTAATTTCTTTTGCACAGGCTTCACGTTAACTTTTCTTTAGCTCAAAGTTTGTTTCTTGTTTGACCTCTTTACGAAGCTTTCCCAACTGATTGTGAAATATTTTTTACGTGTTATTACCGGTCGATGTTATTGATTAGGTACAGCTATATGGATAAATTAAGTTTATACAATCTTGTATTCCGTTTATATTTTATGTATTTATCGTAACTATTTTAATACGTACCTCTCCTGTGTTCGGACTATCACATTTACAGTAAATGAACTGGGAATTAAGACTGATATCGACCTCAGCAAATATGAAAATCAAGATAAAAACGTGATAAGCACTGGAGATGTCCCAGCTCGGACTGAGGTCTAGATTCCCGGGCGGAGATGCGCGCGGCGCAGCGCCCCCGGACGACCTTGGTGCAAGCGTGCATAAAGCATATCGCTATAAAATCAATACATCTGACATTGCGTACTAAGGACCGTTAATTTATTGCGACATCGAATATTTCAACGCTCCCTCCTGCCGCTACATCTACCTCGTCGGCCATTTTAGACAGACTCAATTTTAAAATGGCTACCTGTTTGATATTACATTTTCTACAATTCATTTCTAAATTGTGTTCAAACATTTGTTTAACGTACTGGATGGATTTCATATTATGTAGAATGCAAATAAAAAATTACAACGCTTTGTTATATTTTTATGCCTACTTAAAAAAAAATGTTGGTTAATTATTTGACACATTTACTAATTTATTCAGGAGAGGTTTTAAAAAATGTTATAATAAGACATCTAATTTTTAAATCTACGTAACAAAGAAAATGAGAGGAACTAATTAAGATTATGGAAAAATTGTTTTCGATTCAAAGCAAACATCGATTTAAGCAACTTGTTTTTATTTTAATATTTCGATCTACTGTTTTTATGTAACCCTACAATTTTATAAACGACACCAATAAGTAAATTTATAACCACAAATGACTTCGTGTTTTAAGTATTCAGATTTCATATTTTCGTAAAGACATTCAATGTTATATATATGACAGATAATACAAATAAGATAGACATAAATACAATAGGAAAGGGATAAATAATGGAACACACACAAGTTTTATTCCAATGTCGTGTACATTTTTATTAAAAATCCATGGTTTTTGCTAAAATTTAATTCTTCATTCAACTCGCCGATCGATGTAAAAAAACACAATTCTGTAAAGTATTTAGTGTAAAAAGGTGCTACTGTAATGCAAAAATAAACACTAATAGTCTCACAAAATTATCTGCTCTTGAATAAAAAAGTGATGTTCCAAAACATATGAAAGATTTTTTTATCGACAGCAGATGTTGTTTTTGAGTTTGGCTCCAAAATAATTTTGAAAAATTAATTTGGTACAAATATATACAAATAATAAAACAATGGTGGCAACACTTTTTTTAATTTTAACCACAGTTTTTTATTTTATTGGGGTAATCTGCAGGAATACACCAATTAAATAATGACGTGTTTTGTTAAGTTTCTTTTATAATTATATTCTTTGTTATCTCCTGCCATTCTTTCATTTCAAGGACATTAAACGACAACAATTACTAAATACGTTTCATTTCATGTGATAATTTTGTTCACCTGTTGCTTGCTAAATAATTATTCTACTGTGAATGTCTGATGTGTGCCGTGTGTATTTTGTTTAATAAAAAAATAATTTAAATGTTGTATAAATATAATAAAGAACATACCTTTGCTCTGAAACACTGACAGGAACTGATCACAGGACGACAGCGACCAGGGGTTCGCGCCGTCGGCAACCAGCAACATACGAAGTGAGCTCAAGGATATTTCCTTGTGATCTCTTGTCGCCAGCAGACCCCAGTGCAGGTCTCGAGACTTAACGATCGCCACCGAGGCCCTGGATCACGTGATCAACAAAAAATATATAAATATTGTACATGATAAAGAATAAACATTTGCACAGCTTTTACGCGACACGATAACATATACATCCAAAGATTCATTAAGGAATAATGATAAGCAATGAAACTATATAAAGTTGTTAATAATAAAAAAAAATGTATGTTAATAAAATACGCTTCATTATTAAAAACGATAATACACAAGCGAAATAATAGACAGATAAAATGTTATATTATAATTTACCGTACGGCGGTAGGCGTTGCCCTTATGTTAAAAATAGCCATTTCAATATCGATTTGGTCTTGTTCTCGCAATATTTTATCAGAGCGAATTATACATATATATAAAATACGTCTGTTTTCGTTCGCAATGTAAACAACTAGATTGCAATGTGCAAGAATTATATTTATAAATGTAATCGCTTCATAAGGTAGGTATTGATGTTAATAATTAAATAGCGCGTAAATTGATATTCGCTTATGCACTTAAATAAATATATATAATAATAATATTCTTACCTGTACTTAGTGATCATATGCATCCATGAGGCGGGGCTTACTTTCATCAGGGCGTAAGGAATGAATATCACATGCATGCCATTAAGAACACTCGCTAGAACAGCGTGCCACAGTCCAGTTTCACGCTTGAAGTCCAGCACACACACCATATGCTCGCCCTCAGTGTAGTTACAGGCCACTGAAAGCATCCGGCTGTGGGAGAGCATCGACGCTCTGCAAACAAACCATTTCCATCACAATCAGATTCATGTTATCCCAAATAAAAAAAAGTACACAATCTTCTATTACCGTCGTCGTTGTCACCAAAACGATACTTATTTTTATGGTATAAGGATCATAGTATTGAGCTATTCCGCAACTCATTTTGTATTGAATAACTAAAACCACTGCGATATACATTTTGATACCGATTCGTTAGCTGCGTGGAAGATAACTGAGCAAAGATGAAGGGCTTTATTGATTTTTAATGAATAACGCGATAAAACGGCATCTGTAAACAATGTGCGAAATTGACAACGACGAGAGCCTAGGCTGAGGCGTCTAGATTACTGTTCAATTCGGAATACTCCGCTAGATGTCCCTATGCAGTTCGTTGCATCGCAGCGCCTCTCCGTGCATGAGCCGCAGTCGGTTACGAGAGATGGCGTTACGGCTGCTGTACTAAGCGCACTCAACGCGACACAAGTTACAATGTAGAGTCTTGAGACGTACTTGTCTGCTTTTTTAATTTATTTCTCTATGAAACCCGGGCCAATAGTATCAGTAAGACATGTACCTAATCATATTTTAACACCAAAATTTGTCAAGATATACTGCCGCGGTATATGTTTTTAATAAAATGTGTTTTTTTATTTGGTTCTACTAATTTGCGTAAATCAACTTTGTAAAATAAATTATAAAAAATTATTCAATATATGTGCTGGGTTAGAAGTAATTTTCTGATTTAGAATATAGTCTGTAAATAAATTAAACAAGTAAACATTGACATACCCGTGCCAAAAAACATTAAATATTAGGCTACAATTCAATACCAGTCTCAGGGGAGAGAACGTTGAAACAAATATTACGGAGCAACGAGCCGCATGAAAATTGTGCTAACAAAACATTTGTTTAACCTTAATAACAACGATTTAAATAATACTTATTGTGTACTTTGACCACATAATATACAAATAGCCTTTATATACATTTTATTATAGTTTACTTTAATTAATCCTTTCGTTTTATTTACAAATTTACAGACTTTACTACATTTATTAGGTAATAACAGTAATTATGAATATATTAAGAGAATTCGACATTAGTAGTGGAAAAAAGCAGAAATAGTTAAATACATTGCTTATAGAAATGACAGCCAAGAGTCTCGCTAGTGGAAAAAGCGTCTCATAATAAAATTAACCTGGTGACAATGACGCCCATAGCAGAGCCATCCGCAGCTGATGTGTGTTCGATGTGCGCGGGGCTGTCTTCAGCAGGACGAGGAGGTGGGATCCAGTCACGCGGGGGGCGGGGCAGCTTCTCCGTCGACACCCAGTGTAGAGACGGCCATCCACGGAACGATACCACATCGCCCGACGATGTCTTCGGAAGACCTAGTTGGGTACGGTTAATTATTGAAAGGAAATGATTATCTTAATTATGTTTAGCAGTAGTTCTTAATTAGTCATAGTTATATGATAAATAAAACTGTCTTTCAAGAAAGTTTTATTAACACTTAAGAAAAGTAATACCATTGTTTAGGTCATATCTCAGTATTCATTTATTTTCTATACAAGATCCTTTACCTTGGCGATATACTAAAATTATTATTTTATGTTTTGTGAAATGTACAGCGGATTCAACTAGTTTTTAATATAAAGAGCATATTTATTTTATTGTGCATATAACACAATATCACACATAGTGTTGACTCGATGTACTTTCGCACTCTAAATAGTGATGGCTACGTGTAATTGAGAACATCGTGATCATTTCACCATTACTCAATGTGAAGAGCATTTGTGTTCATCGTTGCGTATAAAATCATTACAACGTTGCGGTGTGTTGGTTATGGCCGGCTACAGTACACATTTAATAAAATGTGCTATCATTTTATAATTATAATATGTCGACGTGCGTTTGAAATTATATAATGGCTTTCAATAGCCGAATTTTTTTTTGAGTTTGTGGTATATTTCTTGTCGTTCACCATAAACTATTAATCGCTCATAGCTGGGAAATCGATTATTATGCTTTGTTAATACTAATAGTTATGCGCTTATGAATCTTTTTCGTTTTAAAATTCAAAAACTTCATTCCATGCCGTCGCACATTTCTAAATTTCTCAATAATGTTATCGAGTAAAAATTTTAAATTACACATAAAAGAGCATTTCGAGCACAAAGTGAAATTAGCTCTGTAAAAATAAGTACTAAAAGATGAAAAAGGATTCCTTCTGTGTGCACATGCTAGAGGGTATCGCAAGCGAACAGTGAACAAATACGTTTCTAATAAAAAGACTGCCAGGAGGCTGCAATTAGTACGAGGAACAAATAAGACGCAGAGCCTTTGTAACATGTAACTGAAGTATGTTGTATGTTTTAATTAAGAAATCAATACCAGGCGGAAGCAATTTAAACGCAAGGAATTGCCGATTGGTTTTCAATTACGTTTAGTTTCCTATTACAATGTATGTAGTTGCAAAGTGACTAGCAATGGCTTGCTCCAGTTTCCTAGAAGCCGTAGCTTGCTGAAGTGTGACTATTGTTTCACTTTTATTTTGTACAAACAACAATTAATAACAATTAAAAGCATTAACGCTAGCTATTGCGGTAACTGACGATCTTGAAAATTCATTATATTATTGGGCTTCGATGGGAATTGGACAGTCATACTTGTATGGAATATAAGACACAAAATCTTCAAAAATTATAAAACAAAAGTAGTATAGAACCTTTTTAGTGATTGACCTTGGTGGTCAAATGAGACAACTAGCGTACTAACCTTTTAGGCAAGCATCCGATGTGAGGGCGTATTGTATCCCGCAGGAGCCGAGCAGGAAGCCGACCTGTTGCAGGCCGGCGTCGCGACGTGTAAGCGGCACTTCAATGGGCACGGGCACCACGCCCGCTTGCAGGCAGCCATAGAATGCGCACATGAAGTTTATCGGATCATTGTTTGGATAAACTAAGGCGACACGATCACCCAGCTTGATGGAATTATCTCCAGTCATGGGCCCACCACTAGTGCTCTTTGATGTGAAAGTCTTATTCAGCAAAGCGTGAGCGATCTTAAACGAACGGCTGAGCAGTTTTCCTGTTGGGAAAGAATATATTTTTAACAAATCTCTATTACTCACTGGAATCATGAAATATTTTTTTTGGAGTAATAAATCAAAGGAATAATAACTCATATTACGTACCGTACGTAAGGGAATTGCTGAGTTTTCCATTTGGATCCAAAACGGTTGCAACGTTCGCTTTGAATGAGGCGGTACCATATCTTTGCAGAGCCGCTTCCAGGTTCCTCGGGAGGCCAGCGGGCACCACAAGCTGTTCTCCCACCGCTGGGGTCATTGTTCCGCCCTCCGGTTTTGGTGCGTTCGGATCTTTAGGGTTAGCGGCGATTTCTAATTCTATGTCATCATCTTCATAGAATTCAGGAAGAGGACGTCGTTTCGGACGCTTCAATGTATTTAGTAGCTGCTGAATCTTTGCTGACACCTATGAAATATTATTTAATTAATAGAATTTTGTAATTTTATCTCCATTAGTTAAGTATTAAATCACATTGTTTTTATTTCTTCTCCCAATAACTATTCCTAAGTAAGGCTAAGAACAATTGTTAAAAGGTTATTAAAAAAATAATAGTAATGGAAAAAAAATTACCTTCCATCGACCGGTGCCGGTGCCCGTATCCTCGGGCTGTGTATAACATTGCACTCGATCCGCGACAAGAGCTCCGCCTCTCCGAGCTCCGGAAGTGGTGTGCGTAACATCCGGTTGTACATCTGAGTACGTTGCACATTTTAAACAAAAGAACAATTTTATAGAACAAATTCCCTTCTTTATATTAGTTTAATGTTATCATCTACAATAATTTATTATATTGGGTAACACCGTTGGTCAATGTACATATTTTTCTTGACAAATTATTTGTACGTGTAGTCCAGGACGTTTACGAAGGGGGAGGTGATTGTCAATTATCTATATACAAATTAACGTGTAGATATTATGGTGACAGTTTCCTGAACAATATTCAAACCTACATCTGGGGAAGAGAATTTAATTTTTTGACCGCACTTACATGCTGGCAGATGAGCGCTGATTTCGGACAAGTCAATCTCTGTCCGTTCCTTTGGAGCATGTTTCTTATCGCGTAGGTGGTGTGGTTGCGGTAAGGGATGCGGCAGAGCACGGGGGTGAGGCGCGGCGGGGCGTCGTGCGGGGGGTGAGCCCATCTCCGGCGGCGGAGGCAGCTCACTGTCGCCCGCGCACGAGTCCTCGTCGGAACTAGATGCTATAAATAAAACGTATACTATCATGACGTAGAAAACAATGATCTCACAAAATCGACCGGCGAATCATGGAAGTACAACAACTTTGCCCACTTCTTTAAAATTTTACGAATTCAAAAATCACGGTCATTATACCAATCAACATATAATGCAAAAACTTTAACACGATTTTAAATTACATGTTTTTTGAACATTGCATATTTGCACTTACAGAGATCATGGCGTTCTCGGTCTGGGCTCTTGGCCATCATCGAGGTTCTTTTAGAAGGCATTGGCAAAGACGGTTTGGGCCGATTCTGCATCTCGGCAAGTGCTTGTTGTACCGCCTCTTGTCTCACTTCTGTAAGAGGAGACGTATTTATTAAAACGCATATATTCTTGGCCTACAATCTAGACTTATGCGTCAAAGATTTGAATTATCTATTCGTACTAAAGCTTTTCATGCTTGAAGGTTTATTAAAGACGAATAGATAATGTTGATCTTGAATCTTAAAAAATTTCGTCGCATAATTCCAAGATATGCAGACCAAAAAGATTTCTACTACTAAATAAAATGCTATAGGTAACTACAAATTCACAAAAACAAAAAATTTCATTCAATTAATCGGATAAAAGAACGGAAAAATAAATGCATCTTTATACATTGGCATACATTTACAAAAGCATTACAATAAAATTAGTATTAAATTACATGCAAACTATAATTTATATGGTGCAGTAAAATAAAGCGCATTCTGTGATATGAATCAAATATTATAATACATTATAAAAAAATTGTCGTTCCCTCTCATTAATTCACCATTGATTTTGTTCTCGATTATTTCCTTTTTATAATTTAATAAAAAAAACACACCTATTCCAATTCGAAGTTATTTTACTGTTGTATAATCTAATTCGACTCCCGACAATACGATGACCAATTTCTTACCAAAAGTCTAATTATTTCTCCATACATGTCTTTAATTTCACCTTTAATATTTTAATTTTCACAACTTCTGTTACAGAAAATTGCTCTCTAAGGCACAGTTTATTTCTATAAAATATTAAAACCACTAAAGTACTACTTTTCTTCAATTGTCTTGGCTTGAAAATGTACCAGTTCTTTTAGTATTTCTAATATTAAATAAAGGAATACGAAAGTACTGGTAATATGGATGGTTTAATCTTAAAATGATGGATCGATGCTATCCATTCTTCATAATGTAATTTTATGATTTAAAAATAAAAGATGTTACCGTACAGGAATATTTTTAAATATATTTTCTACGTAAATTTTATTACTGTTCGTATTTGCGTAATGACGAAATCAGTTGAACCATAAACTATAAAGTACTTCAGATGTCGGTTAGTGCTAAATTAATTAAAATCAATATAAATTACTACGTAAATTGGAATACACAAAAATTTGGTTAACATTCAATAAAAGTATTTTTACATATATTTTTTTAATACACCGACCTTTTTCAACTTTTTGATTATTTTTTTTAATCTTGTTAGAAAGTCAATATACCACATGATATCTGCACAAATGTATTCACAGATTTGATCAGAAAAAAAAAATAGATTTCAATTTTGTTCTGGATAATACCAGTTCAGATATTATAATTTAATACACCACGAGTTTACTTATCTTGAAAAAAATATTGCATTATTCAGAAATATATTTAGAATCCCGTCATGCTGAATATATGAATCACAACAATACATCTTAACAGAAGAATCCATACAGGCGATTATTTTTTATTATAAGAGAAGGGGCAAACGAACGACGTGAACACCGAGGTGATCAACGACACCAATTTTTGAAGCCAATATAAATATTGGCTTCAAAGTTTATCCATTCCTAGATGAACTAAGTTTTGAAAAAAAATGTCAAAAGTTTCAGTCCATACCCTAATAAAAAACAATACAAACTTCACAGTGCAAGCAAAAATTTTAACATTACAAATAGTTTTATTGTATTGTTTTAGATTATCAAAGGAACAAACCTTCTTTGGCGTACTGAGAATACACTATGAAAACTTCATCATTATCTTTCTAGTGGTTTAGGAACACGTAGAGGACGAACATTCAATTTATTTGTACAGAGATTAGCAGATCAAATATTTGGACATGAACAAATATCCAATAACAAAACATATCCACTATATATATTATACGAGTGCACTTGAATCTGGCATTCCATTTTATTTACTGTTTAATAGAGAATTCTTATGTTCCAGAGGAACTATTAAGTCAGTATTTCTGAATGTCGTTTCACTGTGTTCAAGGAACAGGTTTTGCACGTGTATAATTCAATTTCTTTAGCAAACTGGTGACTGTAACAAAATGACGTTTATTCCTAAACGTTAGTAAAGACCGGTTTTATTCAATAGGATAAAATGATAGCTTTTATAACGATGTGTGCTGTTCAGATATCCAATTTTATTATTCTTATGTAATAAAAGACACATAAGGCAATCTATTAATATAAAGTTTTTGTTGGAGATAAAATAAAAAAAAACGGTAACATATAATGATTTAGAAATTGTTAATATTATATTTTTTGCTCGTTGATAAAAGCAGCATATGAACTTGTTAAACACTTACATAATTAAAGTAGTTTCCATTACGTGAATTAATATTTTTATTGCAATAGGTTTTATTCATGTGTTCCATTAAATAATTTGTGATAACATATATTCTCAATGGAGGGACATTGCGTGCTTGAAGCGTTGAATTTCTCAACTTACACGACATGTGGCAACCATTTGTTGAATGAAATTATTATTATAGCAATTCTAATTCAATATATAAAGTTTTTAAGATTGATCTGATCCATTCTTAAACTCTACATAGTATTGTTCTAGTTTCTGCCCCCGACTCCATCAACGCGGAATTAAAAAAAAACTTAATTAGCACCCTACGTGCTCTTCCAGAGTATAATCTTCATCTATGCCAAATTTCAGCCAGATCAATACAGCCATTCTCCCTTCATCCATACATCCATATTCATTAAAAAAAATATCAGTAATTATGTACATAATTCTTAAGTGGAATTCTTACGTCCCTTTGCTCTCCCATCATTATGTATGAATGTAAAGTAACGGTCGTCATTAAGGAAAACTGTTTTCTGAAAAACATTATTTTAAAAATCTATTTTTTCGAGTGCGAAAATCCACCCTTTGATTTGAGTGTGCAGTGCTGCTCACCCACCGTACATTCGTTATGCAAACGTATATTTAATTGCTCGTTTTACAAACAGAGGCATTGATTTCGTTTGTCTGACGTTTTTCAAGTAAAATTAATATTCCTGCCATTTTAGTCATGACCCTTAACCAATGCTGTCTGAAAATTTCTATGAAAATTCTGATTATCGGTGACCTTTACGTTTTCAATTATTAAACTGAATTGCATAATGGCTATGAAAAAAAGAGAAATTATTTTTAAAAACATTAAATATTTCAAATTTATATCTACTGGAATATAAAACACATTTAATAGAGGTCATATTAGACAATAGAACCCATAATAAATTTGGAAGATTACATAAATTTCTCTTTGTTTTATTATTTAAAAATCACAGAGCTTAATTTTTTTTTACCTTATTCAATTTAAATGAATTCTATATAAGACTGCAATGCAATTACGGTTTTTAAATTATCTGCTTATGATTCAAAAATCTTGGCTTGATAATAATAAATTACTATTCTTCTTGGATGGTGATTTTTCAAGAACTCCGCCGTCATATTTTGTTTTAGTATCGGCTTCTTAATTTCTTTTTGATTTAACTTGTACTTGTAGAATATGTGCTGGTAGAAGCTTGAAAGAAACACTAAGACGGGAATATCTTACACTTGGTTTTTTTCATCCGCAGTAAGCCCACCTGGTACCCACATACGAACTTGGCTTACAATGATGATACTTGCTGCCACCATAAACTTTATTACCGTGTAGCGATGTGGGAGCGAGAAAATATAATTGAAAATGGCGGAGAGTCGGTGTTCAACTTAGGTGGCACTAGAGGCCGCGTACGAGCCACTTCCCAGCGGGTGAATCGGCGGCTAACTTGTTCAAAATCTCGCTTTAGTATAAAACATAATATACACAAAACTAACATTTATGTACTACATTACTTGAAAGACTTTCTGTCACCTAATTGATAAAACTACTGTACGATGATGTGTGAAAAGTTAAAATATTTAAATTATATAGAAGAAGTTCACTAACGACCATTAGGGTATTCACTATTGTGGGTAGAATAATAAGAAAAAGACTGCAATAATTTAAGTACTGTACCTAATAAATAATATTTCCAGCAAATTTTTATTATCCTGCATTTTCCATAAATTCTAAAGAATCAGGTTAATATATTTCAAGATGGGGAAGCAAAAGCTGAAGATGATTTAAATTCTATTCAGAGAGTTATAGGTAAGAGCTCTATGCACACTGATTGGCTCAGATCGTCGTCGACCGAGCGAATAAATTGAAAACGGCAATTTATACCGATAAGATTAGTTCGACTATCTCATATAATTGTCTTTACAAAATGAAAATGTTTTTTGTTTGCTCAACGAACATGTTTTTGATAGATCAACTCAGAATAAGATAGCGCCGCTATGTCTACAGAGTTTTAAAACAACAAGCAAAACTGTAGACATAGTAATTTACTCTAGGCAAATATTTATTATTTTACACTAGTAATCTTATTGTTTAAGAATTGTTTATCTCATTTTTTTAAAACACGTTTCGCAATATGACTTTTTACTTTATCGATTTCACTATTGAAAGGGCAATAAGGCCACAAAATAACTTGTTTCACGTTATATGACGTAGGGCAAATACCGAACACAATACGGTAAACAGAAACATTGCAAAGTATTCGTACTAAATAAGTAAGTCAAGGGCGGTTTATAAATATTGAATCAACATCACGATATGAGATATTGCAATACTCGCACGAGCGGAGCAACTCCGAGCTAAGCAAAAAGAAATCTCCGTTCAATCAGGCCGATTCGAGATGCAGGAATAAAAAAGGAATATATGTACAGAATAGAAGTTGCTCGTAACTTCGTTTGTTTCGTCTGGTTACTGAAATTAAAGAATTTAAATATCTTATGAATGTTCACTGACAAAGGTTACGTCCGATTTATTTGTACTCATATCCGTCCGATATATTATAGTTCCCACGCGTTATCTACTTTGACCTGAGTAATCCCATTACGTCGATACATTTAAACTTTCAATTAATATGTAATAATTGTAGTAAAGTATGACATTATCTCCATTTAGGGTCATAACAGGAAACAAATGTAATACCGTAGCAATTCAAACTGGTATGAAGTTAGTCACACGTACAATTGTACAAATACACGGACTCTCCAATCACAGCCACTTGTATCAATTCAACACTTAAGAAAGTGTGTCATGTTGTAATGATGGCCCCACAAGCATAGGAAGCACCGCGACAACTTTGATTGCAAATGTAGTTTAGTTATTCGCTTTCAAACAAAGAGATTATTTATTCAGTACCACTGTATCATAATGGTCACTAGCGCAAATGTCAGTAGTAAATAAAAATATTATATCACTTTACCTGCCAAAATTACTACCTAGTATAATCAAACAAGAATATATGATCCGGTGAGAGGCGCTGCTGTCGTTTATTTCTGTCAAAAAATATGGAATGCCAAAATGGGCATAGAAAAATGTATAAAAAATTACATTACAACTTCAGTACGAAAAAGATTTTGTGATACTTTGTTAACGTTAAGGGGAGGGCGCTAGAGAGCTGTTATAATTTAGTTTGACATATACCCAAGTGGTCAGATATGCTTGTCGGTCTATACACTAATAAAAGTCATGGTTTACGGTTTGGTTGTACCGTAAATTGATGTATATAATGAATGTGAATACTTATCACATAAAAGAATATCGTTGTTAATTAAACTATTGACAAATATTAAAAATAGAATTATACTCGGGTATTCATTTAATATAGCCGCTGGTTTAAAGCTTTTGTGTCGCATCGCAACTTTTTCATGAAACACTCCATGTGCTTTTAAAATTTCAATTCTTCATTAAATTTAACAACCGACCCATATACGCGTAAATGATAATTACTAGACTTTAGGAGACAAAGGCATACATTTTTTAAATTGAAATGTATGAACTAGAAAACTGGTCAAAAGCCGGACTAAATTAGACTAACGTATTCGTGCGTCAGTTGGCGTAAAATCCATTGTCAATCTGTCACAAAGAGTAAAAACGAATGCGGATTAGCTGTAAAATTTTTTACTAGCTGTGAATAAAAATTGATGAATTGTTTTTAGTTTACAAAAAAAATGTTTGAATGTATTTTATTGGACCAATCGACATACCGACCAATCAAATACCCTTTTGTTTGTATGGTCAAATTTTAAAATTAGCAAGAACGTAGATTTATTTTAAGGTTGGCCACCAAACGTCAATCCTGCACATTATTAGTATGGATTGCTAACTTCAGTGCTATGTGTAATGGAGCTAAACGTATGCAAATCTTTACACTTTTGTAATAGTTAAAAGAAACACATACATTAAATGGAAATGGAACAAGTTATGCCGGTTACAACCGGCAATCGTTAAACATGATCATTAGCATTTGTACAGAGGACTAAGACACCTACAGTGCATGGACCAGCTTTTAAAGTTAATAAACATCAAATATCAACAATTAATAACAATATGTATTTAAATAGCGCTTATAAAAATATTACTAGTTCGACAAGTCTAGCTATATTTTTTTCGACAAATGTTACCACGGCCTAGCTTATTTCGTATTTGTAAAGCTTGATGAAATTTAATAGATTTTAAAGTATTCTATAAGCAGTGTTGCTATTTCAATAAAGGATTTAATTCCTTTGCCTAATCGAGCGTTAGAATGTCTGAATAATAAACATGTCTTGAGTTACGAAATTACTAAGAACATTATACGTCTAGGTTGCAAATTAGAATCATTTGACTGTGACACAGTGGATTTGGAAACTATTAGCCTTAGTTTTAATTTCAACCGACTATTGATTTATGATAAAACAGGTCTACTTCTTTTTCAATAGATCTGAATTAGAAATAATCCGGTTTTTTTTTAAATTTTATTGTTTTACATAAATAAGTTAAAATTGGAGATTGATTTTTCAATATCATTGGTAAAAATAGCGGCGCTCAGTAGCTGCCGACATTAAGGCAATTGGGCTGACATGGCCCGAGACCAAACGCAGAGTCCAAGATAGAGCGAACTATCGGCGCACTGTGGACGCCCTCTGCCCTACTACGGGGACATAGGACTTTAAGTCATGTCAAGTCATTGGTAAAAAAACCGTTTTTAGACAAGAGCTAGTAGACAATTTTTTTGTCTAGTTATTTTTTGTTCATATTAATACTCGTTACAAAGAATAGTTTAATTCAAAATTGTGTGTTGTTCAAATAGTTTTTAGATTCTTTATTATCATTGTGTGACATTGCATAATTGATGAGGAAGTGTTAGGAACATATTACTTGTCTACATACATTCCGTTACAGTATCGATGCGGAGATTGCTTGGGAAATAGAAGGCTTCCTCCAATCCTTTACGAGGAAACAAATTTCCATTTAATTTTGTTTTATTACGTTGCTAATAAAGTCATAGAAAGCAACAATTTGCGGCGTATGCAGATGTATATTATTAATTTTAAGCTTAATGGACCATTACGGTTGAGCTGTTACTTGGCTAAGCGGATTGTAATATTCAATCACTGATTTGGCGTCCCGAACATAATGCATATGCTACCGTAAAATCCTGACTGCCGCCCGTTTGTAATTTGTCTAAATTTACTAACAAAGTAACGTCTTATGTCAATGATTTTTTTTAATGTGTTTGACTGATGTCTGTTTTCACACTCTTGATCAAGCTGACATCTGTAGTTTTAGATATTATTAGCTAGAATCATTTGGCGCGAATGACGTTCGACGACTTTCGTTACAAAGTCCAGTGTCAGAAAGAATAGTGTAGGGACACAAACGTCGACATTTTAGTAAGGCTAGTGTTGGGTCAATACACTGCCACATTTTCGGATTTTCTTCCTAACAGTAGTGAGCGAAAAGGAGTTTTTCTCACCATTATTTTTCAACACTTTGTGAAGATGTTACTTCATCGCCAACAGAGTCGCATGTTGGTGATCACAGATAACAGTGCAATTGCCAGTGAAATGCACTCTTACGAATTACGCAAATTTTTAACACCTTTTGTGAATAAATTTGTTCGATACGCAATTTGCCGAGTCCTTACAATTTACTTAGACAAACTACAAACAGACGGATACCACGATTTACCGTAACTGTACTGTTCGATCTATTTGTTTCACATCGATGTGTGCAGTATTCGTATGTATAGGTATAAGCGTTGCATTAATGATAGTCCTTTGATACAACAGCAAACGGGTTTATTGACTGTCCCGAGCTCCCTATTGATATAACGCTTCGCACCGAATATTCCACAAACGGACAGCTTTGTAAATGTAGCATTTGCAGTTGAATGCGCTAACAACGTTGTGGATCTCATATCCAAAATAACATTTATATTACACGAATTTCACATTCACAAATTTCACAGAACGGAAAATGCTCGAATAAAATATCGATAGGTTATGTGAATGGATATGAGTAATAAGGGACTTAATTCAGATATATCGTCAGCTAAGCAATTTGCAATATATAGCTGGCTTTCCTTAGAAAAATAATATGAAGGGTAATACGTCAATTAACTAAGAGACAGCCCTTATTCGCATGAGCGCCTTTTATTATAAAAAGCTTTCAAATAGAACAAATGCATTACCATGTATTTGTTTATACGACAGAGCTTTTAAAACGCGACGTTTATAATCGCTTAGTATTGTATTTGGAATGCGAACCAAACAAGAGTGATTTTGAAGTGTTCCTCGCTCGAAAGCCGCCAATGTCGAGTGTTAACGCGGTGATAAAAAAGCGCCCGTGCAAACGAGCCTAAGCCTAATAATAATACAGCAAAATAATACTTCAGTTACATCCAACTAAATAGTTTGCTATTGTTATTTATACAAGAAGGTTGTCAACGCGATCATGTTATACAGTCATATTACGAACATGTCATTAACCACGACTTATTTGCATAATTGAATTAATGTTATGCCTTCCTAGTAAAGTGATATTATCACTTTGCTAGGATACGAAGATTAATTAAGCAATATAATATTTAAGTAAGTCATTTTTGTACTACACGCTGTAAGGATTTTGACTATGTAAAAAGATACTGTAAAATTTAAACATTAATGCCCTGATTTTATCATTTCAATAGCATTTTATTTTGTTTTAATTATAAGTTTGCATGATTAATGCGGTCAATTATGAAACTGGCCGAAATGTTTAAAAAATGATTAAAAGGAAGGTTAACACAGTACAAATCCATAAATATAGTTATGTAAAAGGTAAATAAGTAGCTACCAACATTGTTTTTGAATAGTGAAAGAATTTAAAGCAGACTGCAGTTGGGGTTTTTTTCTTACGTCTAATAGAGAGAGATAGCAGACGAATAATATATAAACTACTTAAAATACCTACAAGTAATCCTTTTACAAGAGTTATAAAAGCTTAATACATTTCCCAAATTCAATATTTATTTTCTACTTATTTCGGTGGGTGTCTAAAAAATGTATCATAGCAACATCATGCTAAATTATAGCTCATATGGTGATACTTTTTTGTACGTTATTCAAATCTAAGTGGGAAGCTAATATTATTCCCAGACTGTGTAATATAGCATTTTGAATTTTGATGTTATTTCATACGTGTAATTTGAGTTGTGTATTCATTTTGCAATTTATATGGTTTGTATATACGAATATAATAATAATATAAAACTGATGTTAAAAAAAAATGAATAAGGATCGCTAAATCGCTGTAAGCTACAAAGGTTCCCGAAAAAGTTCTGGTATCAAACGGCTTGGTGACGTGACATACTTTAATCGACGAACGAGCAGTTAACGTGAAATGTCAATAAAAAATGGAAAGTTACATAGACTTATGTATACAGAGGTGCCTACTACAGTAATGTATTATAATGTAATGTATTAATTGACCACGATTAGTAAGTACATAATCCTTCTAACACCGTACTTGCACCATAGACAAAAAGATAATCCCACGTGTTGAGCCATAAACACGAATGATGCCTACAAAGAGCATAGAGAGTAGAGAGCGATAGGTTCTTTATAATGGTATGACTCACCCGAGTGGTAACGACTCTCGTTCCGTGTGAGTCGCCTGTTGGTCCTTCCCGGCGGCGAGCGGAGCGCCGCTGCCGACCTCACTGCGACGCGATAAAGAAACCACACATGTGACCACACGCACACACGCTCACATGTACACCGACGACAACCAAACTATTGCTTATTTTCAGAACCGAACCGTTTTTCGCGCCGAAATTGTAAAAAGCATCGTTAAATAAATATAGTAAATTTAGTGATTTATTTATAAAAGGCAAGTATTCGCGAATAACAGATCGGTTCTAAATTTGTTTACAAGTTTAATCACCATATAATTCCATAAAATGTTCAATAAATAACTTCCTAGTAATAATTACAAATCGTTATATATTAGTTGGCACTACAATAGAATGACGTTTAAACTTGTCAATAGTTAACTATCTCGAAATAACAAATGGCGGAGTAGAAACAATGCAAGTTTATCTTTGTTTGCTTTTGTTCTCACATTAAGTTGTTAAGATGGCGGCATGACACACCCGCAACCACATTTTACCGACAGGCTCTCACTGAATATGGCCTTTGTTGTAATTGTCGCGGCAGGAACTTATCCCGCACCGACGACGCCCGTCTCATTAGTCACAGAGCTATCGAACGAAACCTAAGTATAAACATGGAAGCCTTCTCGCGAGGGACATGTTTCTACATTGTCAGCTGCACAAACTGATATGCAAGTCAATTGATGTGTTGCTACATAACAGTAGATATCTTCTTGTATCAAAATGGTATTACCATAGATTAAACCGAGGAAAATGTTTACTAATTGTAATCAATATGATAATTCTTTGTATTATTAGCAATACTATTTCACTCGAATCTATTGGTATTCTAAATCCGATCATATATCGTCGTCAAAATTCGAATCGTAAGTGGAAATAAAAATAAATTTTAATGACTAAAACAAACAATAATATTTAAAAAAAGTGTACAAAAACAATATTTACTTTTAAAACTATTAATCTTACAACAGAGTTATATATCCCTGTTTGTATTGAACACGTAAAGTTCAGGAAATTTTATTTAAAGGAATATAAACACCATTAACATTATTGAACAAATATAAATTATTTTTAAAAAGCTATTGTAACACCTCGAAACCACTAGCGCCGGCACCTGTGTACTGTTATTAACAGACACAATCTAAGACAACGACGCCTTCTAAAACACTGCTCAATTAAAAAAATTACCATCCAATTAAATAAAATGAAATTTTTATTTGTAGGAATTATATTATTTTGTTTGGTTAAAAAAATATTTTTGGTAGTAATTATTTTTTTTATTTTACCAAATGTGGGGCCAGTGTCATAGCTTTGGTGCGAAAAACATATTAATCCTGGCCACTTACAAAATAAAATACATTAAAAAACGATTTACCAAAAATAAACTTAATATTTTAAGTAACAAATAAAATTAAAAAAAAATAAAATATTAGAAAATTATTTCTACGATAAATTGACAACTAACTAAAATAATAATCCTGGCCAGTAAGAAAATTAAACGAAAAAGATTCTTGACTGAATAAAAAAAAATAGTTTTTTTTCACAGACATCGTTTGACATTTCACCGAAAGCAAGAAAACCGCGTATTGATAAAAATTGTAATTCGTAAATAAACTTTTCGTAATTATTATATTTAATGGCTATGGATTTGAGTGAAGTTAACATTGAGGTCGATGTGGTTCGTCTAGATTCAGACATTATAAATGAACATCTTCAAACATCAACCGCAGTGCTTCATGACATTTTAAAAGGCGAAAATGAAGAACCTGCTGATAATGGCGGTCAGCCCTGTCCTCAATGTGGTAAATATTATAAAAACGCCAATACATTGCAAATGCATTACGGCCTTAAACATCCAGATAACCCGGTGGAAGTTGAGTGTATTTCGTGCAATAAGAAGTATTCATCACTTTTAAGTCTACAGAAGCATATGCGATATATGCATCGGTACCAGCACCGTTGCAAGGCATGTTATAGAACATTTCCTTCAATTGAAATGGTGCAGCAACATGGCACGTGCTGCAGGAACGCTGACGTGCCGTGCGACTATTGCGGGAAGATATTCAACTCGCGGCTGGCCCTTAAAAACCACATCAAGTATAAGCACTCGGAGCAAAGTAATGGTTATTGTAATATATGCAGACGAACGTTCATGAGTTCGCGCGGCTTGGCTAATCACATGGCTGCAATTCATCCTCCTGGTGCGACAACATGCGGCTGGTGCGAGCGTGTGTTCAACTCGGTACCGGCTCTCCAAAGTCACGTGCTTCACAAGCATTCTCTAGACGGTGTGCGCTGCACTAAATGTCCAAAATTGTTCAAAACGCGAGCGAGCC
The DNA here is from genome assembly GCF_000836235.2 of Papilio xuthus. NCBI lineage: Eukaryota > Metazoa > Arthropoda > Insecta > Lepidoptera > Papilionidae > Papilio > Papilio xuthus. The sequence continues at coordinate 4,383,377 of NW_013533632.1, forward strand.
TAGACAGACATTTAAAAAAAGTACACGATGTAAACGAGCCTGATGACCAAGTTACTCAAATAATATGCTCTACAAATTAATACTCACGTTTTTTATTCTAGTGATAATTCTTAAAAAAAAATTATACCTAATACAAATATAATATTTAATAATAATAATATCTATTCCTAAAATATTAAATAAATATAATATCTATTATAGTAAATGTTGTATTAATTATTTTAAGATAGGTGTTATACTAGGCTTTAGTAACAAAATCTGAGTACTCCTGGAGTAATGCCTGTAATATTTTATTTAATAAATCTATTATGTCAGTAAAAAATTAGGAGAGCTAATCCCATAGAAAAGGGAAATGGTGAAAAAAGACGGGGACATAAGATAACATAGTAAGTATCAAGATGATGTATTATAATAAAAAAAAATTCTACAATGTTTAAACAACATGTATTGCTGGCTTGCTATTAATATTGCTGTAAATCACGTCAAATACTAGTCGTATCAGTATTCAAAAGTTGTTAACAAAATAATTCTCATTAACTCGTATGAACAATGTGCTACAGTTTCGCATATTTTGGAAATGAAAAACGGCATACGGAAAATGTACAGTTCCATTTTCTGTGAAGGGAAGAGTATTAATTTAAATTCCATATGTTACGGAATGTTCGGATTCATAAAGCTACTGAAAATAATCTCACCTTTTGCGTTCAAAACTTTCAGAGTACCTATCTAAAAATAGTGAATGAGTCTAGACACGAAATCTGTACAGCAGAAGTAGCATCTAAATAATATACGAAGAATTCGCGAGTCTGCAGCAAGCAATTGTCTGGGATAAGTTACGGCTCCGTTCGTTCACTTCACAGACGTACAATATTTATAGGATTCGATAAAAATATACGAGATCAAGCATTGAGTTAAAAATGTTTTAACATTTTTATGATTAAAACATTTTTGCCACAATTAATCGACGCGGCGTTGAAAAGAATTTTATGTCTCGCTATTCTTAAAATCATATAGAAGTGAAAGAATTATTGAAATATGAAGTTTGTATTAACGATAACGAGAGGGGGGAATGATATTCACCTTAATGACATTCACAGACATATTAGAAGTGGGTCACATCCTCGTTCAGACCTCATAAACAGTCGACATTGAATCTAATGGTACCCGAGAATGTATAATAAAAATGGTAGAAAAGAACGTCTAATCAATATATTCATGGTATTTGTAGTCGGGTATAGGTACTGTGGTATTAACAGAAACAACAAAGCCTTGTTCATTTTGCTGTTTGAAACTGAAATCTGTAATTAAACTGATGAATGAATGGACGTCGAGTTCTAAATTGGAATGGGGTTTCGGCCGATAATTTGCCAGGCGTGCAAGGTATCTGAAAGCTAAGGTTAATCAAACGGCATCGCCCTGCGGCGGGCGGTGCAGTTGCCCGGGTAGCTGGGCGGGGGTAGGGAGGGAGAGCAGACGGCGGGCGAATGGCGAGGAGGGCGAGGAGAATGCGACAGGCGACGGGTGCCCGGCGACAGCGACACTAGGCAACTCGACTCCCAATCGCATCACCCGGTACAATGATCATGCTATTCAATTTGTCCCCGCTTCCCGTCATCGCTTGGATTAATATCGCTGGCTTGAGATCCCTACATCTAGCTATTTACGATACCTGATTTATTACAACGATTCACAATTAGAACTGAAATTATGTGGCGAATACAAAAATATATTGGGATAAAAATTAAGAAGTTCCACTGAGTTACAATCTATACTCCAGAGAAGAACGCGAATAGAAAGACAATTCAATTCAAAATATGTCAATCCCCCTACGGAGTAAATGTTTAAACAGACCCATATGCAATGCCAACATACCCAAAAACATTGCTCTCCAGTATACCCATCAGTCAGGCAATAAAAATTGTATTACACCTTCCTGTCTCAGTACAAATTTTTAAATACGTAATTAATCATTTAAATTGTGGTAACTCATCTGAAATAAAAACCATTTAATATGTCACCGAGTAATTCAGAATAATGAACTTCAAGTAGACGGATCATGTTTCACTGAACAGCGTTATTATACTTTGTGCATGTTTGTTGTATGAATAATTAAATAACAAGGGAGAAGTAGCATCGTTAGACGATAATTTATTCAATGAAATAATTATGAATTCGTAAAATTAACTCGCTGAAAATACAAAACACACACACACACTTTGAAAGCAATGGGGATTAAAGAAAAGTAATATATTTAACCAATATTAGAAGCATTTAACAGTATTTCTCAGAAAATAATTTTAACAAGTTTAGTTAATCATGTTAAAGTTAGCCCATTAGCTAATAGCCACGTCAAAAAAAAAAATTATGTCAGTCGTTCGGTATTATTATTTAGAAAATTTGTCAATTTGGATACAAAAGTTGTAATAACAAATGAGTACCTCCGAAAAGTCACATACAGGTTACACGGGATGCTCTCAACGGTGGCCCAACTGGGTTACATTCACCGAGGGAGATCTGAAAGTACGAGCAGTGGCCTATTTAAAATCGAGCCGTTATTCTTAACAGTTAACCTATTTGCATATAGGTCGGAGAAATGTTTAATTGCATTTTAATCCATTCTTATAAAAAATTATTTCAACAGTATCTTTATTACACCGATTTTTATGTATATTTTTAAGTAAGTACTTTTTATCACAATGTGCGCTTGCAACGACACATTCTGAGTAACTCCTGACATACTTCCGTAGGATTCCACGTCAGCATTATTGTATTAATAACTCGCTTATACTGACAAATCAATTTCTTGTCACCATTCAATACAACAGTCATTATTATAAATATAAATTACACTCACATAATATTTCTCTTTCATGCCTATAGTTCATTTAATCATTTGATTAATTTGTCAAATTACCGTCGATTTTGTACGCATATTTACAAGTACATGCAAATTATTGTATCTTATTGAGCTACAGTTACCGTATCAATTGTCAAAGCCTCCATAAAAAGATACATCATCTTCTCAGTTTTTTAAGAATTTTAAATACTCACCACATAGTTTTATCGTTTTTTGTTACATGTTTGTTTCAGTTCTTAGTGATTAATGGAATTCAAATTGAATGGTAGTGTAAATTAAAAACTAATATAACGGAAGCATGGGGTGAGGGCAGCTAGTTACCTGCGAGCCGCCGCGGCGGATGACACTCATCGTATTACAAAACCCCTCACCACGCAACAACAGTGAAAAAAGCTGTCGGCCACAGACCTTAAAACCCTTTTATACACAGTCAGTTTTTAACCACTTTTGTTTTTTTAATTAAATTCAACGTGATGATGAACAAGGCTTTTACAAAAAAAGTCTGTGTTGTAATTTTTAAATGTTATTGTTCTTTTAATCAACGTGTTTTTTTAGATCTTTTATTTACTATATTAAATAAATGATTTAAAAAGTAACTACCGCACTTAAGTCTTAAGTAGACCAATTATTATCGACCCTGAATGCAGTAATAAGCGGTATAAATTTTAATAAAACAAAAGCCGTTCATATAAATACAAATACTAAGAAACTCGTAGACAAACGTTAAATTTTTAAGCACTTATTGATCCAACTTATGGAAGGCTAATAATAACGCAAAGGCGTATCTGCCTATCGTACTTGGAAATTACAACAACGCCGACAAGGGATTTCAGTCATTTTAATCTTTACCTTTCAAATTAAAATTATACTTGTTACAATTCAAAGTATTGGAAGTAATAAGCAATTTATATGAAGAAATGTATGTGTAAATAACTGGTGTTAATATGAATCTCATTATGAAATCAAACTTGTGCGAATTTGAAGTAATAGGTTAAAGAAAGGAGGTGAAGCTGTTTGAAGTTATATACATTTTGTGCGAGGTATGAAAGGCTACTAATAATTTAATGTATCGCTGTTACGAAAGAAAAACATATTTATTATTAAAAGAACGGTTAGCATCAATTTAATTTTATTGATTTTGTTGATTACTTTCTGTGAAACACTAAAAATAATTTGTGAGTGGGAGTAATAAAGCGAACCAACCCACACTGTGTGCTCTAACGCCCCCGCGCACCCTTAGTGCTTCAGTAATGGATTTCTACTGGAAAACTGGCTAATTAATTGGCAAGAGCACTTTGCAACAAATATTGACACAGACTATAAATAACAAATTGGAACTTTCTCGGTATTTTTACAAAACTTTTTTCAGTATCCCATTTCTATTTTATTACAAAGACATTTTTAACTGTGACTGATGACCTACGAACATATAAATCTATTTAAACTCTTCAATTTCTAAACCATTCAAAATGTAATAACTGCAAATATTGTAAGATGAACAAATATTTGTATAATGTATAATTTAAAAATAAAAAACAAGTGAGTCCTTATCAACCAAGTAAAAAAACATTGGAAATAAAAGTTACATAAACTATTATAAAATTAGATCAAAATTATACGTCAAGATTCCCTAATGAAGGTTAAAACAGCTGAACTTAAAAGCAAACATCGTGACATTAGGTTTTTGTATAGAGAAAACATAAGTAAAATTTACTTTGAATATTACATTACGAATATTATTAAATTAAAAATATCCCTTACGAAGAAGAGCAAAACAAAACAGATTTGTATAAATAGTAACTTAATGGATGAAACGGAAATCATTAGTAAATGTGGATGAAATAAAGCCTCGTTTGCTACGACGTAGTAATCAACTGCGCCCAGTGCGTCCAATTAGTATACACTTTTATGAAATATTTTGTCGTAATTAATACTTACTCTTAATTTGCTTCATTTACTTGAGCTAGTTGCTTATTTGTAAAGACTAATCTGACTTAAGTATGAAAAAAAGAGTAACATTTAAAGTATGATAACTAGACATAGTAAAAAATGTTCCATTGCTAAATATCTATTTACTCTGATCTCCTTGCATTGCAACAATTCTAATCATTTCAATGATTTTGTCTATGTTGATTCGATGCTAATATTATGAGATTATTCAATTACGAATTGATCCAGCTTTAAAGCTGGAAATGATATTCGAAAATACATCATTCCGAAACATTCCTAAGACAATTTCGCATTACTCGCGAAATAAATACCAAGTGGTCACAATTTCACGTAAATTTAACAGTGAGATGTATGCATTGATAGCAGCAATGTTGTAATCATATTTTTTTTAACAATTCGTAAGTGTTGGAAAAAGAAAATTAAGCTTGTTGAAAATACTATTAAAATAGAGTTTTATATTTTTAAAATACGCAAAACATTTAAGGAGTACCTTAGAATATGAAAGGAAAGCACGTTCGGTATTGTATTCTCAAGACAAAGGCAGAAATGTAAGTGACAGATGAATCAGGGGGTGTCAGAAATTCTCCGTGTAATATTTTAAACAATCCTTTGCTAAGCAAGTCTGCATCTCAACGTGGGATTTTTCTATTGAAATGGGTAAATGACGCCGCTGATAAAATCGCTGTGACTTGCTAAGCGTTTCCATAAGTTTGAGAAAACAATTAACAAGATAAAAATTTACCTTGGGTATGACATTATAAAGAAAGGTTTTGTAGTCAGGTATAATCGGTGCACATGAATGCTTAAGTAATTATCAAATATGTGCCTAGACTAAATAAAAAAAAACTAATCTCTACCTACCCTTTTTCGAAAGCGAATAAATGTTATATAAATTACATTATATATCTAATTTTTCCCATTATGAATTTACTAAACAACGAACTAAAATTACTTAGAAAAATAATTAATTATTATATAACATTGTTTATACCCTTTTTAATATGCACATAAAGGAGTAAAGGGTGGCAGGTATGAGGGGGGTTCAATTAGAACGTTTGGAATAAAGCCAACGGTGTGTCAGTGCCGCAGCGTGTGGTTTGACTTTCGACTCTTTTTGAAGATCTCTTGAACTGTCCCGGTAGTTTGGAAGGTGGTTGAAAGCCCGGGCTGACGGGTTCAACCAGCATGCTTGCTTGTTTTGCCCGATTGCATGTTGGACAACTGCCCAATTTTAATTTTGATAAAGCCTATTTTCATAAAAAATTTTAGTAACGACAGCAAAAGGTAAGTACATGCTATAATGTATTCATGATACCTGAGTTGAGAAAAAGGTTATTACAACATGTAAATTTTTTATTCAACATTTTCATAAAGTTCAAATTCTTTGACCGCACGCAATCTGAATATTTTTCAAGAAACAAAAAATAAATCTATTTGAATCTTTTTATTTGGTTTTTAATTTAAATGTTAATAAATATATTAGCAATGTTGGAATGATCCACTGCTTTATATTTATTACGGATTGCTTGATCCTAGCCATACTTAAATAATAATAAATTTTTAATTCAGACACATGGTCCATACAAAACAAAAACAACAAATACAAATTCTAACACAAATAGAAAACACAATATTCTTCAGGACACGTGTACACGTGTTCACATGGTGTTACGTATTGATTTGACTTTCGAAGAAAGGAGGAAAACCTAGCAATATATAGAGTATCAAAAGATACAGTGAAACGATGTAAATAACTAGTCCGACGATGTATGTCCTCTTCAATACTGCCATCAAACGAATAAACAAAACGCATGTTTACGTAACACAACCTACTGACACGGGCTCTAAAAGCGCTTGCGAAATAACCGCTTCGTCTCATTGAGTTGGCTAAGCATTTATGCTTCAACATCAAAACATACAAAACAGAAATACTGGAGCTTAATCACAACCTAAACGTAGACAAAAATTGCGGCGCTAATTTAAAAAATGTTTACATTATAATTTATAAAACGTCCAAATCCGGTAAATTTCCGAACAGAACATTATCTCTGGAGTGTCAATAGTATGTAATAGTATTTTAAATAACTTTAAATAAAACTTATGATATAAAGTTGGAACAGTGACTAAGTCAACAGTTAAGTCTCAGAGGGATAGCTACAATACGTGGTTCACGCCAGCAAGTTTTCCAACAATATATTTTCTCCGTTGCTTTTATACTCGCATAAAAGCATCAGATACAAGACGATATGCCTTCTCGGAAACTTAACAATACCTCCACTTTATGTATTTTAAAGACTTCGAACACTCTTCCTTGAAGGTTGATCTTATAAAAGGTGTAACTTGAAATAACTTATAGGTTAAAACAATTTTTCTTACGTAAAGAGAAAATGTTTAACATTATTATACAACAAATTTAAGAGGAAAGTATTCTAAATACAGACAATAGGAAGTTTGAACAGAAGAAAAAATACTTGTGAAAGAAAGGACGGTTGCTTAAGGCTAAAGAAAATAAATACTAAAGATAGAATAGCTTATTTTATTTAAAGGAAACGATTCTTTATTCCGGTAAAGGAGCAAAATTGTATTCAAGGACTGTTCTTTTTTCAAATTCAAACTTGTTTAATTCAGTGTCTTCATTTTCATATTAAGTTTGTTGAGAGATTTAATCTTGATGGTTTAATAAAATATACTAATCAAAGTATCGTTGTTTTTTCCTGTACACTATAAAAACAGCATGCGTGCATTCAAATGTTAAACAGTGTGCAAAATTGAATAATACAATTCTACGAGAAGCCAAACTCATAGCACCATTATTTTTACGATTGTCCTTCTTAAAAATATCTAAGTTAATAATAAATGATAAAAACAATTTACTAAATAGAAATTAGATGCATAAATTGCTTAAGCTAACGTGACTTAATGTAAAGTAGAAAAAACTTGTGCCTAACTACGTTATTCAGAAAACTCACACACAAAAATATCTAATGAAACTACTTGAACAATTTATAGTGTACTAAAAACCATACAGTGCTGGATTGGTAGCAGCCACTATTGTGTCAGTGTAAAAGGTGTGTATATTCTGTGTGTTAATGTCCCGATATTCATTATATGCTTAACACATTTTATTTTTTGGTATGGTTAATCTTCAATTACAACTTAAATTGCTAGAAAGCATTACAAATTATTACTTACACATTTCGTTGTTCATTTATTTAAGCTAATTACTTTAATTTACGTGCAAGTTTCGATAGATTAACATTTTAGTAGATATTGTAAATGTTAAGAACGTAGGAACCACGTATAATCATTTATGAATTACGAAATATTTTCCCTTTGTATAATCCCATTAAGAGCTCTGTTTAATATTTGAGGCAGTAAAAAACTTTTATGTTAACAGAAATGTTTCAACATTGGTATAAAATCCTTCAAACATTTTTCAGTTGCTTTCCGTGCATTAAATACGAATACGTGAACTTCTATAGGCGTGGCTACGCTCGTGGTTACGCTCGTGGCTTAGATTCAGTAACGATTTTCACGTTTTCATTTCTTTATATTTGCTCCGTAGCTTTGTGGCTATAAGCTTCAAAGTAACAAAGTACTTTATAACGGTGATTAAATTTTTTATGACAAATTTTTAGTCTCATTACTATAATTGTTTTGTTAGAATAGGTGTTTAGAAAGTATGCAATATGATTTATTCTGGCACTTGTATAAAGAAAATTTTTATTTTACATACTAAAAATAGCAAAATTTATTAATAAAAATAATTTTCACGACCTAAAAACACTAAGTTATACATAACAGGAAAGTTTTTGTGCAATTGGTGACGCTGCAAATATTTGTATAAGTTAGTTTGATAACGCTTTCAGAACTAAGATATGGCCGAGGAATTGATACGTTGTACATATAAAGTAAACCCACGCGATAAATAGAAACCGGACCGGATTTCGCCCAGTGGGACTCATATTACAGGCAGACAGCCAGACAGAAGAAAGACATTTAAGTCAACATGTCTTGTAAACCTAGCCTAACTCGCTTCTTATCAAAAGCTTCCAATTTCGGGTTATATGGATAGGGATCCATTTTAACAATATAAGATTATTACATTAGATCCATTTAAATATTATTTATATAATACATGCGAAAGTTTAGATGGATGTTTGTTTGAAGGCATCTCCGAAACGGGTCAACGGATTTTGATGAAATTTGGCACAGATGTAGAACATAGTCTGGGGGACTATTCGCGGGCGTTAGCTAGTAATATATAATATAATTATAAAAATGGATCCCTATCTATGGTGGTAAGTTTACATATGGTAATGTTTAGTAGTAGATTGAAATAAACATTATCGGCGCTAAGTAATTTCAAAATTAGCAAATGTGTGTAATGATTTGAGCGTATTGCTTTCAGCATAATCCAATTAATTTCGTATACAACAGCACGTTGCATTGCGTTACACCGACCATGACACGCTTCGATACTCTCATATTATAAAATTTAATTTAGCACCTCGTTTTATTGCAAATATTTGACTTTGACGTATTGTTATGCTAACAGAAACGTGCTGTTTTGAGAACAAGTCATGATAGCCAAAAGATTGAGCGGTTGTCTACATATTTGAAAACTAAATTGAATCTAAACAAAAACTTTAAGGTGACAAATAATTACATCTTTTTACAGCAATATTTCGTAGACATTTATTAAGAAACAGAGCTATAAAGTAGTTAAAATGTAAGACGTCAATATCATTGTTATACTATCAGATCAATCTATCAGATCATACTAATCGATTCCATTGTTAGATGCAACCGATGCAATGAACTCTCGTCATCTCGTCGGAGAAACCTCAATACACGTTAAATTGGCTTGTTCGCGCGCATCGTCCGAATTACAATGCCTATTCTGTTTACTGTTTCTATCGCATAAATTCGAATTCAGAGTACCTAAACCATTGAAATGTATTCTATTACCCCGAGCGTTAGAATTTTTATGATTCGATAGTCGTATTAAAGCTAAAATGTTGGTCTCTATTTGTGTCGATTTATTAGGAGAATTTTATACAACTATTATATATGAGACGCTCTTTGTATCCGAAGAGCCAGAGGGATAATAATTATTAACGTATGTCATTTCAATTCATAGCGTATACAACTTGTTTTCACTACTATGAATCATGTTTGATATCATTACTTCTAAGTAACTCTGATACATCACAAGCATGAGCTATAAGCTAGACTGTTACGCGACTAAATAATATTTAAAGATTTGCAAGACCTAAAGTAACAAATAAGGTTACTTTATCGTAAAACGGGTAATCGGAATATGAGAGTTAAAAAATCACAAGAAATAAAATCAGCTGATCAAATATTACGGTCTCGGTTAACGCCAAGAAGTTTCGTTTCACTTGTATACGCATACATTATGCTACATCATTAAACAACTTATCTCTTAACGTTAGGAGAAGCATCAATCATGTTAAAGATCTATCTCGATGCGAAATTACTGTTACACAGACGCTTTGAAGATAAGACCAGCCCGTGATTTTTTAAATGTCTTCATTACAGTTTTTAGGTATTCATGCTATTTGTTATAAATTAAAACATCTTCTATTTAAAATTTTCTTTTCACAGTGTTAGTAACCATACTCCTCCGAAACGGCTATACCGATTTCTATGAAATTTTATATGAATATTCAGTAAGTCTAAGCAACGACTACTGTCTATGTTTTAATCCCGTCCAGACGAAGTCGGGGGCGACACCTAGTTGTTTATAAAATAGCCATATTATAATTAATTTGTTATTTATAAGCTATTTTCCATAATTAGAAGATAAGAGTAATTAACATTTTTTTCTCGTCGAGAAAATGACTACTAACTGGGAAATGTTTGCAACATCTCAATGCTAAGTTATTCACATACTACTTCGGAACATATTCTTTAAAAGTGAAGAGAAAAACGACGATGAAAATAGCGACTTAGCTTTAGCACCGAACGCTGTATAATCTTTTTCTACAACCTATGCAATATCTGTTACCGAATTATACGAATATCAGATAAAACGCAAGTTACATAAAATTTACTGCTTGCTCTATATTATAAAATTTATATTTGACGAACAACAGATAAATTGGTCAATTCCACATTTAGCTGATAAGTAAAATAACGATTTGACGTTTTAAAGTGGTCGTATAATAATAACCGGTCGAGTTTTAAATATGCCGTTTAAAAGCAAACCGATGTACTTGGAGTTGTATTGTGCCCGCATATGACTGTGACCCGTGACCGGCAATGCGCACCGGTTATTTTTAACCTATTAGTACGACTAATCGTAGTCGATGATAGCAACGTCTAGTACTAAAAATATACATGACGTCGAAAAAAATACCGTTTCACGTTTCAATTTTAACCATAATTAGGTCAATTACATTAGCGACCTGTCGATTTAGATTCCTAAAAATTAACGTCTCGTACTCGGATAGACCGACAATTAGTGCAACAATGGGAAATGTTAAGTTTTGGTTCACAATCAGGATAGTAATAAAATGTTATTTTCAACGTCGAATTTAAACGCAGCGTTAAAAAACGCCCGTGTAAATGATGGCTAAGAATTCAATTTCATCCAATAGTTAACGTTTCAAGTGTAAATCGAGCAATTTAATAACGAACTTACTAAAAATGTAATATTGCGAAAGTTTTGACGGATGAATGAATTGCAGTTTGATTTTTATATTACATCAAGACGGCTACTCGGATCTAAATTCAATTTGGAACACAGATCGTTAGCAGTTTGGCATGGCGAACAGGATACTTAGATTTTTAAAGCATTGCAAGTTGAATATAATAATTGTATTTTAAATATATCAGGTTATTGTTTACTACATATATGTTGAATAGACAGACGTTAATGCATTTGCGTGCTGGTGCATTCTACTGTTACTATACAGTTAACAATAACAGTCCATACAGTAGGGATGAGGCTATTTATACGTCATTACTGTTTGCCTTTATCATTGTCAACGCTCAATTATTTAATAGGTGAAATCATAAAAGCATCGTCTATGTAATAATCGCACAAAAGTCTTTTATCACACCATTGCAATTTACCGTTCTCCAATAACGTTATAGAACCAATAATGTAAACGTAATTGAATGTGGTATTTATTCCGTAACTTATTCAATACCTTAAGTCGTTAATATAATACATTGAGTCACGAAAACCACGGTATTATGCCATTATATCTCGTAAGATTTGATCACTTTAACTAAGGGCTAAGAAATGATCTTTACCAGATAGATTGGACGTTTGTTATTGGTTCGCAGCCTAAGTATGGGATTATTGAGAGGTCGATAATAGTTATCTTTCGTTATCTTTTGGTTTTTACAACACTGTTATTCTTTGCTTTTGATTGTTTATATTCAAAGGGATACGGCCAACTGCTAGCTTGCTTGTATCTAAAATCCTATAAGCTATCACAAATTGCGTTTTGGAAGATAACAAACCGAGTAGTTCATGTTAGAAATTGTATCCGATTGGAATTCCTGTACTTAGCTCACGACACATTCCCTACAAACCAATTTGTTCTGTTATTAAGCCGTAGTGCAGTCAAGGCAATATTAACCCTACACATTCAATTGATTGTGCAACTATTTACTTTACGATGCATAAAGCAGAACAGAGTTAAATTAATCGAATAAATCATACTAATATTGTGAATGCAAAAGTTTGATAGATGGGTGGGTGGGCTTTTACTTATCTCCAAAACGGCTAAACGGATCTCTGTGAAATTTGTCATAAATGTAGTTCATAGTCTAGAAGAACGCATAGGCTACTTACTATTTTTTTTTAATCCACGACGACGATTTCAAGAGCAAAAGTTCGTATAAAGTATTTGAGAATAAATTCAACCACGTCTCTTTAAACTCTTCCCATATAAATAATCCTATTTACACATCGTACATACACGAGATAGAATAAAAATGTATCCACTGAATTTAAGACTTTTATCCATTTAACTTAAGGATCATGTTTAAAAAGCTAATACCGGCGAAAGAACTATATCTAGCAAATTTATTCGCCTGAGTTTGACGCAAGCTCGATTCAATTAAATACAATAAAGAAATTAATAGAGAAACATCTGATATAAATGTTCCATTTATTTACAAACTAGAAAGCATTTACAAAGAAAATAAAACACTAAAGTTAAAAGAATTTTCAGTCATTCAAGTGTGAAATTTCCCGTCCGTTCTTTATAAAGTTTTATTGCCTCGTCCTTTGAAAGGTTTTCCGTGCTGTGGTGTGAACGCTCTAACGCCGTCAATTTTGACTTACTGTTTATTTTTGATAGATATTTTATTCAGATACAAATACAAATATAAAATTTGATCATTTATATAAATTTATGTAACGCGGTATAATCTTAAAGAAGAATAAACAAAAATCTATCGAATTAGAAGCTCAAAACAACAAGGTTTAACGCGCCGTTTAAAATTACCATAAAAGGAAATATTCTCTAGCACGCATCGGTACCGTTACAGCTGCAAAACATTGCTCTACCTAGCTTAGAAGAAAAATTAAACTTGCATCAAATTTTCGGTAGTTGCTTAAATAGTCTGTATTGCTATCGAAATAAAGTTGTAATAAACAAGACGACTATCAGTGTGTATGGGAGGGAGCTGAATAATGTGATGGACTTATTTAGAGCAACAATTGTATAATACGGGAGTTCGATCACCTATCGAAGGTAATGTGGTGAATAAACTTTTTGAAATTTAAATATTTTCCATACATTTTACTTCTCTTCACACGATATATATATATATATATATATATATATATAGAGTACGGTAGACTTTTGCTTTGAAAACTTTAAAAATTCTTACGAACTATGGGATTTAGTTTTATTCTTTGATGTTAAAATTAACAACTTATACGATTATGACCTTCATATATATTGGTAAAATTGCGTAGTAATGGCGTAACGATTCCGTTTCATCGTACACAAGCTAGACGGTATTGAAAGAACGAAGCGAATCGATACATACAGTGGTTCCGAATTCTCTGTACAACTGACGTTTTCTTTTTATAGATGTTGTAATCTCGCAACAGACTGGGAGCGCCACCGCAACGGCTGCGGCGTCTTGCACATCAAGTTAAATATTTTTAAATACATCTAGACACGCAACGTGGATTGCACGAGCGGTTATTAAAATGCTGATGATTTACTTTATTGTTTATGCTTCGTAAATGCGATACAATGTACGAAAATCTATGATCTCATCTTTATTATTTGATAAACTGTATCTAAATTTATGAAAATATAGACGATTTTTACGTTGGTAAAGTGTTTCGAAGACGCCAGAGAGTGTTTCGATCCTAAAGAATATGGTAAATTTTTGCTTGCACTATAATTTGCAACGCGTGCCGGATTAGGTTACTGTTAGAATATACTTCAGTGTGATGACAAGTGGAGAATTTGTGAATAAAATGTAATGAGTAGTATGTCTGTGTGTATAGTGGCAATTACCAATCGCTTAGCTATTTAAGATACCTGAATGGTATCGCTTCTCATTGTGAGTGACGCGGCGATGAGTGCGTCGGTTTCTGGTGAGCTGTCGACTGCCGCCGCCGTCTCCGCGCGGTCCGCGCACTGCCTGAATGCCTGCTGCACAACATACCGCCATATATGCCCACCAGTTTAGACAAAACCCAAAACTTCTATATCGCTAACAAAATATAAAGGCTGAACTAAACTTTTATCGTATACACATGGGTCAAATGTCTGCCAATAAAACAAAAAAAAGAAAAACACGGTAAGAAATAATTTAAAAATTCAATTTAATACCATTTTTTTATAAGAATATATAAAAAATATATATAAGTAAATGCAAGTGTAAAAGTTGTGTAGAGATTTGAGTTTACCGTTTAAACCCTGCTTTCGCCTGTGGTTACGCAGTGCGTAGTTATCAGACTAGTTCATTGACCTTTGCCGTTGATAAGGGCCGAGGTGAGGACGCTATCAGTGGCGCAATGCAGGCCCAAAAACGTTCGACCTGAAACTACGCCCTAGAGGTAAACCAATTCGTGACAAATACTTTTATAATATTTACTTGTGGGTCTTAAATTCAATTATTTAATATAAACTTCATCATGAAACATTAGCTTTATTTTACTATTTTAGTTATTTATTTACAATAATCAATAACATATATACATTGACCTAATTGACATATCTAAAAGCTTACTTACATTGTTAAACGTTATATTTTATGGATTACAAGAGTATTTAAGAGTTCCTCTTTATACAATGTGTAAAAACTGTGATAATATTTTTAAACGTCTGATGTGCTCTTAATATGTATATATACTGTGTAGACGTTCTGTTTGTTGGTATAAAAATATAGCATGCGTATTGTTCCGAAACAATGGGTAAGGCTAAATTAATATTGCGGATAGGGTGATAAGAGACAGCGGAATATTTAGAGAGTTCCAAAAGAAATGATGGCCTTGAATAATACGATTTGGACATTAAGTATAGGATCTTTACAAATAAAAAGATATATTCGCATAAAATTTCGCGTAAATTGTAAACTGAACCCGTTTATTGCAATCCGCTCCGCTTATCTAGAAAAAGCCAGGGGCAAAGAGAACCGCCCGATACTAACCGATGCACATCACTTACGACTGCGTCCGTTCGGCCACTTCTGTTACCGCGAAGTGATTTAACTGCCGATTAACTTATCAAGTAAATTCTACTAAAATATACGTAGAAAAGTTTGTATTCTTTGGTTTATTCTTATTTTATTGATTATTGAATCTTGTTCTCATGTCAGACGTGACTTACTTGACTACTAAAACAATAATTGCAAATTAAAGAACATTTGAAGCTTACTTTGCATGATTTAACATAGATCTGTTATGAGTTTTATAATGACAAGCGGCTCGCAATGGATCATGCACTTGTTACGAAGGATGATTGAAATAAAATGCCATACTTTTTTACGCATTGACCTAAAGATTTCTTTTACTTTATGAAACCTCATCACGTTTCACCTCGGGCCAAGTATTTTATTATAGGAACAACTTAAGTACAGCTGCACCGTAAGCAAAAAAGCTGTTTCGCTCTGATAGTGCCATGTAACTAGTGAAACATTACGTGCCAATGCGACAGTATCGTACCATGATGATAAAGTGTGGTTGACGTGCGTGTGGATCACCAACTAACTAAACCAAGATACACAATTATGTAGTAACTAGAAATCATAAAATAAAACATAAATACGAATGGACCAAAAATAAAATCACAGTCGACGGGCGCTGGACAAAGTCATTCTAAATTGTTTAGATTAAATCGCAAGTTTTTTACGCGTTCAAATGAAGGCCGACCTCATTATTTTAATAACCCTCGTCAGCGGACCTGAAACGTTAGCTGAGATTGTATTTTTTAAACTAACTTTTTTTAACTTGCACCTTATTATTGATAGCATAAAAATGTTATTACCACAAGACGCAGAAATAAATCATTTAATAATGTACCTAAACTATTGAGCTAACGTTCCAAATTCGTCTATTCGAAGTCCAGATTCAAGATGGCCCCTCCGCTTGACCCTTGTTGTGGGACGGAGGCGAATGGTGCCACTGCGCATGATAATTTCGCGACTGCCCAGCGTCCATCGACGGCGATCAATTGACACTTGACCCCGTCGACGCTTCCATTGCGTCCTTGGACTCACAAGTACTGGGAGGATCACACAAATTGGCATGTGACGTAATCAATTAAGTTGGAAAAATTACAGCGGGATTGAAAAGCCAGTACTCGCGTGTCATGAAGTTACTATTAAGTAATAATTAGTTGAGGCAACATAAAGTTAGTAGCAATTGCTTGTACATACTACTCGTGAGCAAGAAGACTTACCTTGGGGCTGTTGTTGAGCGATATAGGGGGTAAGAAGACGGGCGCGCTTCTTTTCATAGCCTTTCTGTGTTATATCACCTGGGAAGTAAGGAGACCATTGGTGAATACATTTTGCATAGTAATAAAACAAACCATATTTAAGCAATTCGAGTTTGTAAGTTCGGTTAAGGTATTTTTGACGTTCGCATATAATATATGAATTATAATTAAGATAGTATGTCAAGCACTCAGCCTGTAAGATAACAGATATCCATTTGGGAGTTGATAAAGCCGACGAAAATAGGATAACTTTGCTCACTTAATATTTTGGTTGATAAACATCGCTAGAATTCAATATTAAAGGAGCTGAATTTCAATAAAAAGCTGTTTCACAAGACACTTGAATTGCGACTTTCATTTTAATACTTCTTTCGAGTGTTGTGAAGCAGGCTAATTTTGCCAACGTCAACGGTTATTACGAAGCGCCCTTTGAGTTGCAGTAGTAGCAACACAAGCAAATAGTCGTTTGTAACGTACTTTCTCATTTAAATATTGCAACGGACTAAATGAGAAAGTACCTGAAAGACATGAAAGGATATTTTACTAAATAAGTGATATACACGATAATATTCATCTGGCTACAAATTATTTTTTATAAAAATAAGATTTAGTACATATTTAATGATAAACTAAAATGCCTTACGTAGTAACGTGACGCCTTTAACTATTTAAGAAAACAACTGTCAAATTACTCTCATACCCCATTTTTATATTAATTGTTACCTCTCCTACCTCGTGATTGGCCACAAGACCGGTCCCTATCTCAGCCCGATGTCGTCATATGCGTAATCCGAATAATGAGTCACAGAGTGTAACGTACACAGTAGTGCATGGAAAAGAATTAGACTATAATTTACATAACAATTCATACAAAAAAAACATAGAACGTGTTACACTAAAAATATAACAAGTCATAATTAATTCACACTAGCATTCGCGTCGGGTCCGTGATGACCTTGTAAATAACTATGTATTATAACGCGTCGAGAGAAACATGTTCAATAAAAACGTACAACAAAAAAAAATACTTTAACTCTTCTAACAAGTTTACTGGGTAAAATAAAAACGCAATGACCGAGTTTGACGATCAGGGATAAGGTGAGTATACAAAGACGATCATTTCAGTTAAAAAACAGAGATTTGTACAGAGGTGTGTTAAGAGGTTATTTACTATTCGAAGCAGGTTATATTTACAACATTTATACATTTTACGGAAAAGAAAGGACAAGGAGGATATTAAACTTAATAATTTACAATATTCTAACACTGTTACATAAACAAAATACATCGATGATAAACAACGAGTTGCATAAACTGGCAGATATCACTCGGGACTGTCGTGGGGCGTTCTCAATCAGACTGATAGTTATAAACGCACATGGCTCTACAAATATGATATCTCTAAAAGCCCTATTATGTTAATACTGATGACGAAATCTATAAGATGAATAATGTTAAAAATATTTTTTAATGCAAAATGCATTTTGAATGTTTTACTGAAAACTGTTACTTGCTTGCCCACAAGGGTACTGACTTGTCACACCATAACATTTCTTACTTAATTGGCAGGTGCATGACAGTGAAACGGTTCTTACAAGCGGACAATCAACGCATGTAATGCAATACAGAGTCGCAGCAGTCCAAATAGGTACGGCATTGTTCGAGGACGTTTGACCTGAATTTTAAAACTAACTTCCGATTTTATAGCTCTATTATATGCAGCCACAAGCTGACCGCCCAACGTGATAGCTTTATTTTAATGTGTTCGATGGCTCCCGGGAACATAGATCTTAAGTCAAAACACGCATGATCTTGAATCATTCGTAATAACCGTACATCTATCCTTAATCCTTTGTGGCGTAGAAATTTAATTACACTCCGTAATTATACTCTTGTCCAACATACATCACTCAGGCATTGCTACGAATTTTCTACCGTATTTATATAGAAACAAGCTATCGCCCACGTTTCCGTCCGCACGAAATGAAAAAAAAAACTTAATTAGTAGCGTATTTGTTCTTCCAGACTACGTTCTATATCTATGCCAAATTTATTTATTTATTTAGCGAGATCTATGCAGCCGTTCTAGAGATACCTTCAAACAAACATCCATCCATCCATTCATACCGCCAAACGTTCGCATTTATAATATTAGTAAGATTATTTTACAACGAATAAATAGGACATTTTACATATCTTCGTGGTGACTTAAGTAATACAAAAAGTATTGTATATAGATAAAGAAGAGTGATAAGATTACATTTATTACACAGAAAGTGATGACACTTACATTCATATTTGTTTTGTAATATTAAAACTCAAATTTTGCATTGCATTTAAATAGCATAGACCACATACGAAATTGATCCAGCAAAAGTTCTGAAACTTGATGGAAAGGTTTCGAAACATTTTTTTGAATAATACAATTACAATTCATCGCCCAAATTACATTGGCGTGACTAATTGTGATTATTTATTTTAAAATATAAGAAAAAAGTTGACTAAATACTATTATTATGTTCAACGCTTAGCTCAGAAAGACGTCAACAGATAAGATAATAATTTCTATTAGGAAAAAAACGCTCCCAATAAACAATACTTTAGGTATAAAGGTAATCATCAAATTAATATTTTAAATTATTTTTTCGATACAAAGATATTTTAAAAGGAAATATTTAATTATACAGATAATGTGGAAGATTATTCATTTCTGCAAAACTTGGATCGATTCATGAAAACCGATGAACATACAGAAAATACATTACTATTTAGATTTGGAAATTCTATTTCAAATGTTTGTAATTCTTTGATCATATTAATTTTCCACTTTTTGAACAGATATGGTATTATTTGTACCAAATCATGCGCACGAATGCATATCGAATAGAGCATAGTCTTCTCAATTTCAAACACAAGCGTCACACCAAAAATTCAAACAAAGTCACACCTTGTGTGCCTTTTAATATTTGTTACACATTATATTTAAATTATACAGCTGAACAATCAGATAACAGCGTAACAGCTGTTCTAGAACCTACCGTACATCAAAGGCCTCTCGAACAAAGCTTTCAAACATGCATAAAGGAAAATCAAATTGTTTGAAAGCGCAAATCAATGCTGTCAACTAACTATACGTCCCTTTGTTATTCAAATAGAAAATAAAAATACTGTCGTCGACGTTAAAACAAAGATTGAAACTACATCATTTTCGTAACATTATTTTCTTACATTAACTTATATCAATTTTAATATGATCGTTATTTACAATGTAAGATAATTTTCAAAATATTCATTGTTTCTTAACTTAGAAAATCTATGTATCTCCGTTATGTACACTTGGAAATGTTGTAATGTAAGGAATGACAGGGCCCACTATATCGTATTTAAGAACTACCATTAAATTAATATTTTCTATTAATTAATTAATAATTAACAGATTCTCTTAGTAATCTTAATTACATTATTTGACAATCTTGTGATTATTTAGTCTTTTCACGTTATTTACGTTTACTAAACTCAATGCAGATTTCTTAACTCATTCACTTTAAGAAATGTGATACATTAACAATGACTTTATTTAAAATCAATTAAGCTAATTCAAAGTATGTCTTTGATCGTTTGGATTTACTTTTCGATAATACTAACTTTTCAGTGTACATATTAAAAAAATTGAATCTTTGTAGGTAGCATAAAAGAGAAATATGGTCAAAAATTGTAGCAAATACTGGAATGAAACATGAACGCCAGCGAAACTGAGAAGTATTAACGGTTTCATGCATTACAATCGCACGGCACAAACGCACTATAGTAGACTGCACAGGTAGAAAAAACGATTAAAAGTTCCACGTTCTAGGTTCAAAGGGATTATAGCAGAGCTCTTTTCTCCCGGCATCTGCAAATTGAATCTCGCTATCGCATAGCAACTGAGTAATGAAACTTTCGGATGTGCTACACAGGCTTCAAAAGAATGGAAATTTTTTATTCGTATATTTCAGATGTATGGAAAGTTTTGTAATAATGCACTCAGTTCATATTTGAGACTTGCATGCCTAGTTAAAGGTATCAAGAACTGGGCGGAGTTTAATACCGCGGTAAGTAATTCGAACTACGCTAATCCTGTTGGCTGTTTAACTTCACTTTACAGGGTGCTGGTTTAACTTTGCGAAATTGAAAATTCGAAGTAGTTTCAAGGCAAGGTTTGCGATGCGAATAATTATTGTTTAAAATAGTATCAAACATGTTAGTTGCGAAACTAGAGTGACAACATTGATTCGGCCCTGCTACACGCATAAATTATACCGTTAATTACAAATTTGCAGATTCGGCTTATATTGTTCATATTTTATTTCTCACAATGTAAGTGCATCTAGTAGGTTCGTTGAAACTACTAACTAAGGACGGCCTTCTGATGATAGTGTTTATTTAATGAAAAGGCTCTTTAAAAAATGAAAAACTGTTTTCACTCGCAGTATAGCGACAGCGAAAGCGGATGTCACCCGACCTCGTGAACATTCGCAGAGCTTCCCTTTATGCGATTGTTTTACGTACTCCGTGGATATGGGTATGGTCAATATACCAGCGAGCGACGTGCTCACTCCAGGAACAAAGCGGTGCCACGAACGACGGGGAGTGGGGGAAGACTGCACATGGATGACGACAATCCAAACGAACCTGAGAGCCTTAAGACTTGAAAGTGGAAAACGCGTGCATTTGCGATTATGTTATGTTTGTACCGTTATATTTAAATAAAAAAACTAGTTATTCTCAAATCATACTAAAAGTATTACCACAATTTATAAATTTATAAGTAGAAGTAAAGTTAAATTTTACAGTGTTTTATCATGACACCTTATGATATTTGGGATAAACAAAATATTTGTAATATGGAAATTAACAGATGCTGTATATTAAAGGACTCAATTAATATTTTTAGAGCCACAATTGAGGCCATTGATTCTACAGCGACGGGCTTAGTCAGACTGTGCCACGACGACGAACGGGTTTGTGTTGATGCGTCATGCTTTCCCAATAAAATGGCTTAAGTGCGCTGGTAAAATGATGCGACTTGTAAATCTATCTACCTGATATAAGAAGTTGTGTATTACACTTAAGTCATATTAAAAATAAAAACAAATTTAAATATTAAATTGAACTTTACAGTCTTACATTATCTCGCCATTTAGCGGAATATGAATGAAATACAGTTGAACCTGGATAAGCGGGAGTCCAAGGGACCGCGATGTTTTTATAACTTAGAGTTTTCTCTCTAACCAGAGTTTCTCGCTTATGGATATGATGGTCTTTCAGGACCAGACAATGACACTCGCTTATTGAGGTTTCTCGTTACTCCATCTTCGACTGTATATTATATTGGCAATATATCGTTGTCAAGTTATCAAAGTTTGTTCGCTGGGTAATATTTGTGTTAATATGTGAAAAAATACTCATAGTTGCGGGGGAATAGTATATCTCAATTTTTTTATTACCTGAATATCAGATATTATGTCTGATTTACTAGGTTTTTCCTTTAAATAATTTTAGTTCGTTATCTTGGCTAAAGCTACAGCTATTTCATAAGTTATGCAGAATTACTATGTACTTCAAAACCTTTTCGGGACAAAAGGCCAGGTTCCCGCCAAAAAATTGGTTTATTTTAGCGCATTTGTACATTAGAGTTATTAAGTTCGCGTAAATTAAATTAAAGAAAGCTAAAGTTTGCGTAAAAATTACTGTTCGTGCTTAGGTGAGCATCATAAAGGTAGTTAATTTTATAATGAATTAATAACAATCTATATACATATGTAACAGCGTAAACTGACTAACTCAACTATTAACGCACAGCCTAAAAATTCTAGGTCTAGAGACTGGAAAGTTTGCTTAGGGGCTTCTATTAATACCTGCTGTAAAAGGCTTTGAGGGAATACTGCCAGATACATGCGGTCAGCAGTTTGAACCGTGATCCACGTACGGCGATTGTGAACTTGCTGATAGCGAATGCAGTGCCAATTGCATAAAAATATTACATACAGACACTATGTCTGTTTTATTCATAAGAATATAAGGGATTACAAAATGTGTCAATAAAAATGACACAACAGTGGATTTTTGGGGTATTTTGTACCTGTAGGTACAGACTTTTTGAACAACGTGTATGGCGGCCGTAAAATGTATAAGTCCTAGAGTCCTAAGTATTTAGTAAGTGCAACATTGACGTTAGGAACATGTTTTATGATGAACATGAGTACAGACGAATTTTGTGTGTAAAACTTATTTATATTGTTATCAAGACAATATGAAGAATGCGGAAAATATCTTTTAAAATGGTGAGGGGGTTTGAATTGCTTAAGTCTTTCTTCGCATCTGCCAAATAATTTTGATAACGGAATAAACTAAATGTAGTCGCTAATTTCGCAGTGCATGCAATGCTATATTAACAAATCAAACAAATAAGTAATTAATAATAAGAATTTTTATTTAATTTTTGAGTAAATTTCCATAGCATTTGTTAGTCAAATTAGTGACATTGAAAATGTATTTTGTATAGATGCATTAAAAAGATTTGAAGATAAGATATTTGCAATGTATATTTTAAAATAAAGAATTTTGTTATTATTATTATTTAATAAATTATTCTGAATATGAAACCTGATTATTTCCCAAACATCAAATTAATGCTAAATATCTCAATACACATCCAAATTAAAAAATGGACTGAAATTGAAGTTTAACTTTCTATATGAATTTGAATGATGGTTCTATTGTTAAACTTAAGTGCCAAGAGAATATTGGATAAGCTTAGTTGATAAAATTTAACTAAGAGACATACACTTTACTTTTGAACGCAGAAAGTACAAAAGTATAGCAGTCTGCATAATATTCGAAATTACTTAATTAAATAATAATATAAATTAATACTACTTCTACTGGTACAATTATACACAATTTTTAATTTGTTTAACAAAGCAATACAATGTTAATAAGTACTAAAATAACTATTGAATACTTATTAATTAAATAGTAAGCATGTTCAAGCTAAGATTTAAAAGCACTTAAGATTTTTGTTAGATTGCAAACATTTCTACTACTACTGTATATATATATATATGTATACATATATAAATGACATAATTATAATACATCTATATACATATATCAATAATGATACATATTATGTTCATATAAGTATACTCGCAAGTACAACTTTTGGAACTTAATAAAGTAACTAAAAATAAAAAAAAATAAAAAAAATATCGATCTCTAATACGACTTGCACCACTTGCCCTACCTTCAGATAACTCCAAGTCCAACTCAGCTAGTTTATCTCTTATCTCGTCCGGCAACTTGGATATATCTACACTTAAGTCAGCCATTATGAAAAAACACTATTTTCACACAAAACAAATAAACTTAACGACAACAGTCCAAGACACCATCGTGACACATAGCCATCTTGAATTTTCAACTCTTTCTGACCGACTCTACTCGAACACTGAACTAACAATGTCTCATTTAATCACCAGAGGACGCAATGTTGCTTCACTAGCTTGTTCTCAATTACAAAATGGAATTTGACAGTAATTTTTTTCGAAAACATTTTCATAAACTTCAACAAAAAGAGAAATTAAAATCTTTTAAAAACAAAATATAATTAATTATCACCTTAAGCAAGTGCTTTTGTGTTTAATATTTTCAGTTGTTTTGTCTATGGTTCCGTTTATAAACCTCTATATGTCACACGGACCACATGTGGCAACACACAATAGGGGAGATTGGACTGATACAGACCACGGTATAGTTGTGAACCGTAAGATTGACTAAGGCATAATCCCTAACTTAGGGCCTTAGGATAAGCTCCTTGTTCCTCAGTAGGAAAGATTCATGACAATGATAATGAACGCGCGTGCTTGACCGGTTTTGTCACTTAAAATCAAAGGTTCCACTGAATTAATTAATTCAGTGTTACTACCCTAACTGGTGGTAAATTCACCTTTCCTTTCGTCACTTTTGGTGTGGGTGGTTTGCGTAAAAACATTTGGCGTAAAACTTATATTAGTTTAAATACCACTCAATGTATCAATATATTTCAGGACATAAGAGATGATGCTAAGCTGTGGATTCTTACAAGGATTGATGAATTAAGATGGGATTTAACATGGAAGAAACATGTAAACGTTTAACGAACTACTATAAAGTTTATTGTTATTTATCAGTCAAAATATGATAGTTTCCGTTTATGTTTTTACCCATGGGCACACTTAGGTTTAATGTTGTAAAATAATAATTTCAAAGTGAGAAATGATTCAAGAATGAGCTTAAATGCGAAGTTGTTTAGAAAAAAAAAGATTCTAAAGTTAATACAGGTAACCCGATCTATACTAATTTGTCGATTTCGATAAATCGACAATAAGCTCCCTTCACTATTGAGCTCGCTAGGTTGGTATTCATATTTTTTGTTGTGCGTCATAAAATTGAAATAAAATATTTATATTCTGGCAACTATTTACCGTGCAAACAGACAAATTTTAAATTGTTCTAAGTCCCGACTCTTGCTACGAAGTAGTTACATACTCTTTGTTATTCTCGTAATGGCTGCCACGCTCGAACCGTAGTGTATTGAGTGTCAAGTGCTTTTCTGCTGAAAACATGGATACACGATCGTCATCAGCTCTATTTAAAAGAGCCGAACAATTAAAAAGGTGGCAGGAATCGGACACAAACAAACAGTCCCCTAATCCCAGACACGCTGCTAAGATACAATTTACCACTGGCACCGTATTTCTAGCAGCGTGTAAAGCTGGAGATAAGGAAGAAATTCTAAGACTGTTGAACAAGGGCGCTGACATCAATACTCCAAATGTAGACGGCCTTACGGCCTTGCATCAAGTAAGTACCATTACTACTACTTTTTTATGGTAGAAATAGCAAATAAACATGTATGTCATATTACTGTAATGTAACATATGCTGCAAGAGATTATGAGGGCTACAGGTTTATCACTAACCTTTGCATTGTAATAACTGATTATATTAGAAAATATATAGAAAGTGGACTATCTCTGTAGGACTCCACTTTGAAGGTAGATTTGAAGCATGCATAAGTGAAGATTTCTAGACAGTATTTCAGACTTGTATATCCATGTAGAGCAGAAATATTCATGCCTTAGAAGTTAGGGTTGTAGATTTTAAACAGCTAAATAATATTCTATGTTAGATGTGCATCAAAACTTTGTGGAAAAAAATATCTTGTTAATTAGGTCCAAAAAAATAATTTCATGTTGCAATTTTTAATTTATCATTTCATTAATAACAATACTATTTGTTAGGCAATTATTTTGTATTTCTATTCTTAAACATTTTTAATTTCAAACAATCATTACTGCTTTATTAAAAACATCTACTTACTGTATCTATATATATAGTTCTGATTATTTATGTAATGTCTTTGTTGGATACCTTCAAAAACTGATTTTAATTTACATAAATTCTGATCACCGTCATAAAGTTTTTACATTGTATATGAGTGTACAAAAATTTTGTGCACTTCCTAAATTTTAATTTATGTTTACTTTTGCATTTACTAAGAATGGTTAAGTCTGAAGCAAATTGATTGAATTTATTAAGAAACAACATAGATAATTTTAAATGGTTTGACAGTCAGTTATTGGGCTTGGCCATAAATAATTTTGTTGTTGGGTACTTTAAAAAATGACTTACATATTAACACTTGCTTGTTACATCTAGGGTCAAGCAATGACAATGAATTAACAAAACTCAGAAATAATTTTAAAAAACACATCTATCCATAGGTTTTTACTAACCTGCGCTGATTTTAAGTACTTCAGTGTACTCATCTAATATTATGGTGGTGTTGACCCAGTGTGAAAAGTTGAATAAATGGATAAAATTGCGACAGGTCACTGGACTTGAGATCCAAGAATACCAGGAAAGCTTAAGGGTCAGATCTACATTGTAAGATCTGTTGTATTATTGATCTGAATGTTGTGCATCCAAGGTCTCGGATGAAAGATGATTGCATGTAGCTGAAATGCGTATGCTAAGATTTATGTGTAGTGTGTCAAGAAAGGATAAAGTTAAGAATGTGTTTTTTAGACAAAGTTTAAAGTAGCGCCACTGGTCAAGAAAGTGAGGAGCGAAAGGTTAGCATGTTTTGGACATGTTATAGATAAGGATGATGATCATTTAAAGTAAAAAGTAAGGAGATTGAATGTGGATGGCTACAAAGATGGTGGAAGACCATAGAAAGTATAGTCGGAATGTATGAAAAAGACAAAATGCATAAAAAGGGGGTAGATTTAGATATGATGACTGATAGAGATGTATGGAGGAGTAGTACATACCATGCCAACCTTTCATAAGGATGAAGGCAGGTTGATGATTGATGAGTTTTTTACTAAAAAAATCTAGCACAACAAGCCTGACAAACAATTTTAAGGCCGTTGGGACATTGCAAAGCATTCTGAGTCCAAGTATTGATATTTTTAATTTTTTCGTGGTACAAGCTCATCTGGTTCTGTAATGTTTTGTATATTTTCTGTATATACTAATGTTACCTTAACTGAATATTTTGTGGCAAAATCGTTTGCCAAATTAAAATTATATAAGAGAATAAAAATGTTGGTATTTAAGTAGTTTATTATATAAATGCGAAAGTATATAAAACGCGTTAATGGATTTGGATAAACTATGGCATTGATCATAAAATATAGATAGTCTGGAATAGGGCATAGGCTACTTTTTATCCCGGCAAAATTACGGTTTCCACGAAATAGTTTTTTTTCATGTACCTATTTTTAACTCTGCATAAATGTCGTATAACATGATCTTGAATATCGCATAGGTTTCTTGTTATCTTAAAATTATATGCGTAATAAATATGGTAGGAAATAAATGTTTCGTTGATTTTTGTTTCACTTTACGCTGAAGTAACAGGCAAAGTAATCCGTCATATTTATGCCGCCATTGAATTCTTGGGTTGCGCAATTGTAATTTGGTTGCATGGGAGTTTCGCCAGTTCGGTCACTAGTACAGAATTAGAACCTGACTGTCTACGTCTACGGCGCTATCCGAAACGGAAACTAACCATCTCAGAGTCGGTTACATTCCATACATTTGTATACATTTCCAGCTGATTTTGCGATAAATCGTTTTAAAGTTTGCAATAGCAATAGAAAAATCTGATTTGTGGGCCACTGATATATTTGTATAGTTACTACTTTCTATGATAAGTAATTAAATTAAAATTAAGGATCTGTTAGTGAGTTTCGCCGTAAATATGCCGCGTGTGATCTATCGATTGTCTAGATGGCTGAGGTGTACTGGATTAGTAACGCTGTTTATCTATGACGATATTTAATAAAAATGTAAGTTTCCAATAATAATTACAAAAACATAATGGTATACTTCAGGTTATTTTAATCTTGTTATAGCTTTTAAAACACAATTGTCATTCTTAAACTAGACTTAAATACTTGAACGTTAAATGGATACACTGCTCGGGAGACGTAATCCCTAGAAATCTCAATGTTACCGCCCGCAGGAAATATTAATGAGACACAATAAAGATAATTAATATGACTCGACCGTTATCTTTGGATGGCCTATAGTACCGATATAACACACATTACTTACGAGTATATCAAATTCGTGAAGTAAAAAGTTTTCGTTTTAAATAATGTCACGAGCAATAAGGGGGGTATCTTTTAATTGGGAGATATATGTAGAACATCGATACTAATAGTTTAATATTCGCGTATGTCAACATTTGCTTTATACATTGAACTTGATACACTACATCGACGCTTTGTATTATATTCTCATGCATACAGGAAAGAATTGAATACTCCATTGCCTAAGATAATATTGACATTACACACTCTCGGTTCCATAAACACGATTGTATAGCTTTTAAACGGTCGCTTTGTTGTTTCTATGTACTAAGTACTGAGCTTTATTGCTTAGTTTGAAATCTACACAATGCACAATCAATTGGTGAAATAATCTAGAAAAATATAGTCTTGTATATACACTTTACTATCTATATAGTTTTCGGTGGAATGTTTTGGTTTTAATAAGTTTTTAATTGTCCTGCAAATTTAGGTTATCTCGATAATGAGTCAATGAAACGTATGCCAGGCCTTGTCAATAAACTATCAATTTACATCGTGAGAATTTGAAACTTAACCTTAGAAATAACGTTGGGGACGTTAATCGCTGCTAAACGTCATGACTAATTCGCTTATGCTACCGTGCTAATAAGAGAAATATTTACAAAATGGAGCGTAAATTCGAATATGAAGAGTGACAGATGGTGATTAAGACATGCCCTCGAATTTATAATGGTTGATGAATTTAAATTTTCCACACTCGAATGTTATTCTGTAGATTTGTATTAATACGAGCAAAGTAAACACAGGACCGGGTTTCGCAATACCTATTCAATTTATTTTGGCAGGTTTTGATCGCGGATGCGTTTTGTTTTCGCTCTCTACCGCGCTTTGTATTATTATAATTGTATTTATATTGCGCTGTATTTAACTCATCCTTTAACTATTGCATACACTTTAAAATTAGATCGATTAATTTTCCGCTTATTTTTGTTTTATTTATTAATTAGGTACTTAGTGCTTAGTATGCGACACTTTTAAATGTATATTTTTTAACTGGGATTGTTATTTTTTTAATTTGATCAACATGAAATGCTATTCTATATTGATAGATAAAATTCTGCTACTGGTCAAGAATTTGATATTTCTCGTTACTGCTTTCCAGTGACCTGTTTTTAGAGAAGTCGTAACTGACAGCCGGCATAATGGGAACGCCCCAATTATTGTCCTAACATCTAAACACGTTGCCTAAATCCGAAGTTTGATGATGTCATTGACCGACCCAAATATTTTGCCTGAGGAATGACGTATTGCTGAATGATGAGCGTCGTATAAATTTACAAATAGGCGGGCAACATTTTTCGAGGTCATGTGATACATAGCGGCGATTCTTTGATATTGAGAGCATCAGGATGCACACGCGTCGTTTTATTTTAGTGTTATTGTTGACATAGACCCTACGAAAGGTGTAGTAGACAGTTTTTATTTGGAAAATAAGGATGAGAAAATGTTTTCAAATATTAGCACCACTATATTTAGATAGTTCGGATAAAACCGAGTAGCAGACGACGTCCACCTGGATATAAATGAGTACGTTTACGGTTATCACCAGGTTTATAAAAGTATTATAGGTTTAATGCGAAAAAAAATAGTAAGCTGATATTTAAAAAAAATTATAACGACTAATGTAAACTTTAATAGGTATTTTAGATATTAATATATTATAATAGGTAAAGATTAAGGTTCACATGATGTTGATTAAAAAAAATGCCTTTAGCTTATTTTGTCACAATCATGACAACAATTTACTTTATAGAAAAGTGCACTAATTTTGTGAGCCCATTGTGTTATGTACAAAGTGCAATGCCTGTATCCGGCTGCTTTGATAATGAATGGGAATGTGTAACGTACTTTTGTATATATCACTAACTATTAACATCGTCTGCTTATAATTTTACTAGATTATTAAAGTGATGAAAAATATAAAAATTAAGAGATATCCTTTCAAACTATTTTCTTCTCTACCTTATACCTATCTTTCATGTCAACTTTAAAATAAAAACTTATGAAAATAAATACGTATTGACATTTTACGCGGTTACAAAATGACTTCACTTTGTTAATCTGATAAGTTCACAGTTTGTCTATTGTTTCTAATATTGCTAGTGAAATTACTAATTTATGTAAAATCTCTTTTACAACTGCCTATAAATGCTATTGTAGCAACAACGCGTTTAACTATTTAGAACAAAACTTTGGACAACAACAAAATCGGGTGCGGGGGTTGGTTGACTTCATACATACCTTTGAATCTTTTTGCATACATGTGCAGGTTGCATCACGATGTTTTCCTTCATCGTAAAAACTTCGGATAAATGTACAGATGTAAATCGAAAATCGAAAACACAATGGTAAATGGCGGGATTCGAACCCAGAACCTGCAGATTGCAAGTCAAGTGCTTAACCCCTTAGCCACCGACCCTCTATAACCAACAACAACCAACTAAAAGCAGAAAATATATTTTAGCTATTCCGAAATTTCGTCTAAACAAGATCATCGATCTCGAACCGTTTTTACTTATCTAAAGTAGCATTTTTAACCCATTTTCAACCTTCTTTAAAAATAATTTCATATCTATTAAAAATTGTATCTTTTAACAAAAATTTATGTGAAGTATCTTGTTGCAATTGCGAATTTTTTGCTTACCTCGCCGAGCACGGCGTGCGCGTAATGCAATATGTGGGAAGAACATTTTTGTTTTTATTGTTTAATCTATTTTTGGTATAGAAACCCCCCCTCAACCATTTTCAGAACACCTTGCCAAACTTTCATCAAAAACCTATCAATGGTTAATAAATGCATCCACGGAAAAAATATAAACGTTCATTTTAATTTATAAAAATCGAAGAGAAAACAAGAACACAGACAAAATGTCATTCATTTTATTCTAATTCAAGATATGGCTTGTTTTCTCTCGTTTTTTTTAAACGGAGGAAAAATATAAGCTATATTATACTATTGTCGTAAATTTCACCTCTTTTTAGCTTCTTTTTAAGCCATACCTACTTTTCCATTTTAACCTGACTTACTTATGCCAAGCGTCGGAAACTGATTTTGGGCCGTTTGCACCTGCGTGATTATGTGGATGGACTCGGACTGTCCGATGACTAAACACAGACAGATATGCACCTCGCATTAATTTATCAGAAATAATTACGGATCCGACGGACTATACAAAATCGACGGTACGTGTAGCGCGGTTGTCCGTGGTTTCCTGCACAGTGGAAGCGCGCCTTGATGATTCTTAAATCTATTTTACTCTTATGTCAATTTGCGTACCTTCCGTCGATATTTCCAATGTTAGTTGGCTATTAGCTTACTTTCTCTTTATCATAATGATAGATTGAATCCATGACCACAAAAGGTATTTAGGATGTTAAGTCCTATTAACAGACAAAATCCTACACCCTAGATTTTTGTGTTGCGACATTTGTTTAAATAGGAAAGCTTTGCGAATGTTTTTGCTAGCGCGCTCAGTAGTTAATATATCTCCAAAACTATGATGAGATAGCGATTACGGTTAAGCGAAATAATTGATGTTAGTTTAAAGCCGAAGTCTTTGCGCAAAAATATTAATTCGATTAGTTTTTTGCTTTAGCATATGTCCAACAGCAGTTGTCTCTTGGCTATAATTAATGGACAAAATAAACTTTTACACATACATCATTAATAACGTTTATTCACACAAAAAATGTTTTTACGATTTAAAGCTTGTCAGCTATGTTTTTTACACTTTTTTTGATGTTTGATAAAGTTTTAAGGTAATATTTAAATTACACTGTATGTCTGGGATTAGATGAGGTAAAAGTGAACGTATATACCTATCACTGTCAACTTCAATTGAATTAAATTATATGATAGAATATTTATACATAACAAGTGAATATAGTGGCTGGGCATATGACTTACTATCTCATTATTAGAATTATACTTCTGTCGATCGTATAGTAATAATAATTGCATTTGTGCTAACTATGTGTATTGCGAAGTAAAGATGTGTGTGATGCTTGCTTAATAAAAGTTGTAAAGCAAAAAGCGATGGCAATAAAACTATTAGCGAAACTTTTCCTACTGTAAGCTTGCTTATCGACTATGTTTGTTTATGTACTATTTGTAATCTATCTTGTACAAATCATACAACGAAAATTTAATCTACTCCTGTTGTATGATTTTTCTAAAAATTTGATAAACACTTTTCGTACTGCTGGCATTTTGCAATGCAATTGCAATGGAATTTTTTATAACTAGTCATCGACGTCATTACAAAATATTGGATATAATTATGTAAGCGCCAATATAGACATCAAATGAAAGAGCCTGACGAACAGAGCACGTTACGCTATGAAAAATCCAAAATGGCTGCTGAAACTCAATGACATATTTTTGCAAAATTCTTCAACATGGGTAGCAAATGAAAGGATTCGACCTCTGCTGAATATTGTAAAATAAAAGTGTACAATTTTTGACTGAGATTTATTTTAAAGCACAATTTTTCAGGCGTGCATTGATGATAACATGGATATGGTGGAGTTTCTGGTGAGCCACGGCGCAGATGTCAACCGGCGTGACAATGAGGGCTGGACTCCCTTACACGCCACAGCGTCTTGCGGAATCGACAGCATAGCGAGGTAACTATTGCTACAAGCGAATGTACTATATTACAAGGTATACTGTGTTACTTGTTGTTGTTTACTTTTTTAATAAAAAACCTGGCAACACTCCTATCTCAAACGCTTACATATAGCAAATATTGTTACGTGGCAGAGCAGTATATGCTACAGAATTATTGCATGGATAATAATAATCTTTATTTAATTCGTAACTTTGTACCGCAGATATTTATAAATTGAGATGTATAGTATACATACTAATGAGGTGAACCTGAGCGCTAATAAAAATGTGTCTTGATAAATAAAATACAAATTTCTGTGTGTCAAACTTTACAGAGATGCAATTTTTCTTTCTCCGTTTGTCACAATAGTTAAAGGTTTTACTTTTATTCGAATTGGCCTATCGTTTATAATCATTGGCTTGCAATCATGCATGTCGTAGACTCGATGTGGAGACTACTTCAAATCCATATCACATTGGTGATGTTCACTAACGCTGACATTATATTTAACGGGTGGTCAAGGGTTCTTTTGAAAGATTTAGAAAATATTTAAAATATATATTTCATAAGCTTCCTTTTATTGTAGAAAAAACTGTGTTTTTGTATTTCTTTGCGGACTTGTTGAATAATTATATAAAAACCGTTTTTTTTAGATGTAAAGTATAATAAAGCAAATACAATCTTACTTCAGATTCTGAGTTACGTATTAAATATGCATATTCCCATTCACACTTTCGTATTTATTTTATTAGTAAAACAATAATATGCATATTTATTTTTTAATTTTTCAATCAATTATGAATACAAAAGTCTAAAACGTTTATAAAATATCTTGGATACGCGAATGGTCGACAGTTTTTAAAAATGCGTTATTTATATATTTGCTAGGAACAAGGCATTTTTCTGTAAGTGCGTAATAGCTAGGCATAAGCACCAGCTGTGGGTACGCACACCCAAAACGTCTAGAGACTTGACATTTTTCACAGAGGTTTCTGTTACCATGTAGGCGTCCAGTAAGAAGGGATTTTACGAAATACATCTCCTAAAGGTCCAAAATGGAGGGCCAAAGATTGTAGTGAGGCAACGTTATTCCTTGGATGGAATTCCATGAAATTTGAGATTAATGCTTTTCAACACAAATCATTAACTACGACCCTCGGGCTTTTTACAAATTTTATGTTTTAAACGTCAAAATTGAGATGAACGTGTTTTAGACTAACGCAACTACGTCTATCAAGTTTTTTTCTAATTTGACCTCTAAATGTCTAAAAATGGGGGTTTTAGTACGTACCCACAAATGTTTTTCTTAGCATAGATACAAGGTCTAGAGACTTGAAATTTTGCAAAGCAGAAGGGGCATCTATAACTACGTAGACAAAGACTGTAAAAACCTCTGATCTATTCCTTTAGCAGAATTAAGCACTTTAAAATTGACATTAATACTTTTCAGAACAGATAAATAACTATTTCATTCACTACTTTTCTTAAATTCCGCGCGCACCAAGTCGAGGGCAATCTCTAGTATGTACATATATTGCTCATCGATATAGTCGTCACTCAAACCAGATTAGCTTGCATGTGTTTAAGTGGAAAGGGGGCCTTAAGAAAACCCTTAGCAAACAAATATATAATCAATGACTTACTTTAAACTCTTTGAGAAAATATTTTTCTAAAGTGATTGATAAAATCAATATATTTTTTTCAGGTTCTTGATTGAGAACGGATCGGACGTGGCTGCAGTAAATTATGATGGAGAGCTGCCTATAGATCTTGCGGAAATACCAGAAAGCATGCGCCAACTGCTTAGGCAAGCAATAGAGTCGCAAGGTATCGTACCATACAAATACGTTTATCTTAGTAATTTTGTTTATGTCACAATCTGACAAAGTAGTAAGTAATAGGCAAAGATAACAACGCGAACAGCAAATTGAAAAAAAAACATAATGTGATGATAGACTCCATCCATCTAAACTTTGGCATATTATATATATATATATATATATATATATATATATATATATATATATATATATATATATATATATATATATATATATAAAAGAAAGTCGTGTTAGTTACACTATTTATAACTCAAGAACGGCTTTACCGATATGGCTTTAAATTGGTGAGCTTAGAGCCAGGAGACGGACATAGGATGCTATTTATTCATTTTTTTTTCGAATTTATGCCTTGAAGAGCTGTTTTTTATTTAACTTACTTATATTATAAATGCGAATGTTTAGATGGATTTGATGTGGATGGATGGATGGGTGGGCTACACTAAGTTTTTTTTATATATCCAAGCGGACGGAGTCGCGGGCGACACCTGGTTTGTAATATTAGTAAGACATTATTATTTTACAGTATTATTAAATTTGTTTTAAGGTATTGATTGTGACAAATGCCGTAAAGCCGAGTCGACAGCTCTGTTGACGGACGCGAGGCAATGGGCAAAAAATGGGTATGTCGAAGTACGTGATCCGAAAACTGGAGGAACTCCCTTGCACGTAGCTGCAGCTAAAGGTTACTTAGAAGTGAGTATGATTTTACTTTATAACTTTTCAAGATGAAATAGTATAGCGACGTGGAACGGATGATGCTGATAAAATCAGCTTTAGGGCAAAACAGTTTGAGTATATTCATAAAACAAATCAGTTTGATTTGTTTTATGAATATACTCAAAAAATAATAAATCTTAATAATGATGGTAAACGGGTTTAATGTTAAAAAAAATTATGTCAGCGTTCCGTTGATTTCCGTCCATTTATAACGAGAATATACTTAATTCAATCCATAAATGTCTATAAAAAGATAAACAAACAAATGAGAAAGTATTTCAGGTTTCTTGAAAAATCATTCTCAAGTCTGATGCCGGTTAGTGTGAAATATGAAATTTTTTTACAGGTAGCTAAAACCCTATTGGAAGATTGCAAGATCGATGCAAACTGCATTGATTACGAGGGATGGACCCCACTGCATGCTGCAGCACTGTGGGGACAGAAGGAAGTGGCGGCCCTTTTAATAAATCATGGTGCTAAACTTGATATCAAGAACTATTCAGTAAGTAATTATTTCTTAAAGTTAAAACTTACAGTTTGAACAGAAATACAGAGAACCTAAATATTTTTCTGCTGATCTAAGCCTCCTTCGTTAGTCGGAGAGGCACCTCAAGAAGAAGAAGAAGAAACCTCCTTACTTTTAAAGTGTAAATGTAAATAGGTTTTTATTATTTTATATACATATTTGTTAATATCTGCATTTCATTTGCTTCTTTCTGATTCCTTGATAGTAAACTTAAATTAAAAAGATCTTTTTTCCTAAAAAAAACTACAATTGATCTTAATTAAGGACATTTTGCCGTTGGAGACCAAAATAGTGTGGTGACCCTGTGGGACAACTTAAATTAATTGAACCAATTGCTCACTTGACACCTTCAATGAGAATTATTTTGTGTATAATAGAAGTAAATGATGCACAGGAAATGTCACATATACATGAAACTTATTAATTAAAGTACTAATTATTGAATTATCTATATAAAATATGTGAAGTTCACTATAGAAATCATATTGTTTTAATTGCTAATCATTGTATCCAATCGTAGGGACAAACCTGTGTCGAAGTAGTGGACCCCAAAATCTCCACCTGGTTGAGAGAAGCAGCGGTTACTGCTCGTCGCAAGTTGCTTCTTGGAGAAAACACCAGGACAAGGGCTGGCAGCTTAAGGCGTGTCACACCAAATCCTACTGACGAAACAACATCGGAGGGCTTTGTTAACGGTACAATTGACGTATTCCTATATACAAATATACTAATACCTAACTACCCCAAAGCAATCAGCCTGCAAACCTATGCTTGGTATTCTTTTTTTTTCTTTCTTATTATAATTTTCATATTAGTAAAATAATTTCACATTTCTAAACCTATTTCTCAACAATGCCTTCATGTTTTCACAATTATAAAGGTTTATTATATGTTTTGCTATGTACACTGTATATTAACATTTCAAAATTCCGTGGTTAAGAATACATTATTCACCATCATAAATATTAACATTGTTCATTACTACCAGGCGCAGGGAGGGCAAAAGTGGCACCAAAAAAAAATTTCAACAATCCAGCACCTCCTTGCGTTCGTCTCAAAAATGTTAGGGCTAAAAAAGTACAGAGTAAGTAGACATGCGAAAATAGTATTGGTGCAGAGGTCTAAATGGAAAGGACATTATTATTACTAAAAAGGATCTTTATAGGAATTATTATGTGGTGATGGACCATAACTGTTGACTGATATCAAGACATTTCCAACATACTCGTTAAACTGCATTGACCACTGACTTAAGGCATGCAATGCGGTATTATCAGAATTTCGCAGACATTTGTAGAAAAAATAAAAATACAATTATTGCTAATTATTCCAGGCGCAACTCAACGTTTGCGTTTTGTGAAATTTATATTTAAATCAACTTTAGTTTTTTTTTAAATTATAAATGGATCCTATTAGCATGAGTAGTACTAAAAATATGTAATCTTTATATTTTTGGGTTGTCCAACAATGGTAGTTATTGAATGTGTAGTATGTGTTTGTCGATTTATAAAAAAGAAACGTAACAAATTTGTGTTCGTCTTCATGTGGTTATAAAAATATTTAATAATGTTATTTAATTCTGAATTGTGTAAGCATATAATATAATGTGTTTTATAAAGTAGTGCATGAAATCATTAGATGATGACGCATATAATAGTGTTCTAGGAAATTGATTTTGACAATTTGAAATGATTTGTTATGTTGAGTACATTAAACATTAGTGGCAAATGATAACCCATTTTTCTGCTTAATGAGGAATCCTCAGCAATCAAGAGGCTCGGAACTTACCCAATTTAAAGTTCATTAGGCCATAGTCAACAATGCCAGTGTGGGTTGACTTCACACATATCCTTTGTATCTCTTCGCAGCTATGTGCAGGTTGCCTCACGATGTTTTCCTTTACCGTAAGAACATCGGGTAAATGTACGGTTGTAAATCGAAAAACACATTAGTTCATGGCGAGGATCAAACTTGAATGTTTTAGATAACGGTCCGACCCGGCCAGGCGGTTAATAACTGAGCCACTGAAGACTAAACATACACTGCTTAATTAAATAATTTCTAAGCTGGCTGTAGTATTTTAAACCTGTCGCCTGCTATACCATCCGCGCGGAATAAAAAAAAACTTTAGTACTCTGTGTTTTCTTCTGGAATATATCTTATATATGTGCCGAATTCATCGAGATATAGTCTTTCTGCAGATGCCTTCTTACAAATATTAATCCATCCATAAATTCATCCAAACATTGACATTTATAATATTAGTAATAAGTAATATTTTGATTGTATTTCTTGATTGTAAAATTATGTGTCATTAAATAATAAAAATATTCCATGTTATTTCAGGAGTACATAACACTGCTGCGAACAACCATGTCGCTTTAAGACGCACGCACAGTTTTGAAACCGATAAGAGGTTAGTACCGGCTTTATAATAATATTTGTAAAAATCCATGGGGAAAACACTCACCCTAATGAATCGGAAGTTTATCACAACTAACAGATTTATTACTTCTGGCATACAATTTTCTCGAATAATACTTGTATTATATGCATGCATGGAACAGAACTTTAATTAAAAAACTTACCTTTGTGTAATTAAATTCATATTTCATAAAGTTTAGAATATCTTTAATAGTAGGAATAGGATTACGATCTTGAGGGCTATTTGGTCATCTTGTGATTGTACGAATTTTAAATATGTTAGACATTTATGCACTTTGCTCAAAAGCATTGAAAATTCTTTTAGGAAATTATAAATTAGAATATTCTATTTAAACCGTTTTATAAACACATTGTAGATATAATAATATTTTCTAGCATCAATTTCCTATCAAATAATGTGGGAGAGTCAACGTAACTGAGGCTTTTGACTACAATGACACTTGTATTAATACGTATTGTAGTCTTTTTTTTAGTCACAGAGAATATAAAAACCTACAAGGATATCTGACCCGGTGAAAATAAGTCAAACTAAACTACGACAGCTCACTAGCGCCCCCTTTCAACTACTAATAAGAGTCACTAGATCCTTTTCGTACTGTTTCTGTCAGTTATGTTTATTTTTCGTCATTTTTTATGACCCACAGTCTCGCTTACCAACTCTGATATCCTTGTTTGACTGTAAGGGATGACATTATGTATTAATACAAGTGTTAGTACGGTGAAGTTTTAGGGTAAAGTGGTTGTATGTATGCGAACAGCTTCTCTCAGCGTTACCGCAACGTGACTGAACACGTTAAAGCATCATCGTGTTCATCCATACCGCCCATGTCGCCGCAGTCTCGGCTGCCTTCGTCATCCATCGAAGTTAAAAGAAAACCTACCAAAATTAACAGCTCGGCAGGGCATACTAACAAGGACGTCCAAAACAGGTGCCGCGCTATCTTATTGCAATATGCTGCGACCAACGAATCAATTATTTAGTCTTAAAATACCCAATACAGTGTATTTCAATTATAACAACGATGTGACGACTAAAATTTCGTGGTCATCATCAAACGATAGTCATTAATAGGTGGGAATAAAGTAAAAATTGTCAGCATGATATGATCATAGTATGAGGTGGGAAGAATTTCATGCGACATGTACATTTAAAAAAGATGGGGATATAATGTATGTAATGGTTGGGTTTGGAATAGGGGTTGAACAATGAAGCGATGGATGGATGATGTGAGTGAAGTGACGTTAAGGAGTAGTGAACTAAATGACAAAGGCAAAGATCTGGTGCACCGGCGACACCTACAAAGCGATAAGGAGGGGGAGATGACAATAACGCAAATAACAGATTTTTAAAATTTATTCTTACCTACTTAATTACCGTGTAATAACAAAAACTTAATACATGTATTTGGTGATAACAAATGTAGGTGTTGGTTATAAATGAAATCTGCTGTATGAGTGCAAGCTGCATACATCTTATGTGTAAATTAAGATCATTGGTCACAGTACGACATCAATTTTAATACATTAACTAAAACATTACACATAACTACTAACATATTATAATTTTTGTAGATATATAATTATTCTTAAAACATGCATTCTTCTCCTTGATCCTTATAACGTTAGATTATTGTGCCTTTTCTCATTGTAATTTATTTTGAAATGTAGATAATCTAAATTTATATAAATGAACGAAAAAAGAGTACAAATTTCAAGAATTGATTCTAGCTCATACGAAAAATAATTTGACGAAAATGACTAGTAAAGAAGCAATTTATTATTTAATTTAACTTGTCTGACTTTTTTTATAAATATTTATTTCGATTTGATATATATAATTTATATCAAAATATTTTTTAGGCTAGATATTATTCGTTCCAAACTTTTTGGCGGTTCAATATCACCACGTATAGTGAAGTACCGCCTCCCTTACATCCCCCGCCTCCCTCACATCCCCCGCTTCCCTCACAACCCCGAATCCATTTACGTCCCGCTACACCTGTCCGCCAAACCGCCGACGTGTTTGATAACTAAAATACAGTTACAAATAACTTAGTGACATATTTCAATCCAAATTCAGATATAACTAGTATCATCAAAATATTCAGTACTTTTGTCGTCATAAATGATGTGTTATTCTTTCTGTTTATCAATAGTAACAAGGAAAAGAGTGATTCGGCGGCTACCAATACCAGCAACCCGCGATTCGACGCCTCCTACGTGACGATCAGGAGGAAGTAAGTCCCTGACTCTGTCTTTACTAAAAATACCTCAATAAAGAAAAAGTTTCTTTCATTTACCTAGTTTTTCAAAAGTAGCGATATAGTAATTTTCATGTGAAATGTATACAAAATATTTGGAGATGTTTTTGTGTTACTAAAAGTTCCCGAGGTGAACTTTGATTTTTACAGTAAAATAATTAATCCATATCGTTACTTTTGAAACAACTTTAATGTAAAATTGTTGTCATGATAATGTTCTCATTAGTACGTTCAGTACATTATGTATCTTAGAAAATTTATATCTATTTAGACATAGGACAACAACAACAGACGTCTTACAAAAGGCGTATCTTAATTTAAATGATGGATCGATAAATTCTTACATATTAGTGCGCAAACGCATACTAGTTTTACACATTTCGATGCATGTATTGGTATAGTAAGTAGTTGCACAAAATTTTGTTAAATAGTTCTGAATACCCTATCAAAATTTCATCCCTAATTTTCCGGTGATTTTGGGATCTATTTATACAAGTTATTAAATGGTATATCTTTTAGTGCACTTTTCTTTCTTGATCAGAATATGTATTGGATTGTTTATGAGTATTTTAAGCATAGAATTTGGATTTAGTTCTTATGGTAATTAGGTTTTAATTAGTTATTGTATATGACAGCTCACCAGAGAGCGTTGAATCAAACACTAGCGAATCGACCCCGAGTACAACCACGCCAACTAAACTATCGCCAGGCAACATATTCAAGAATTTCTTCAAGTACCAACGCTATTGATGATTTTTATTTACTTGAACACGAACAGTTTTTGCTATATACACCGCATTAGAATTTCAAATTCATTTCATATAACATTTTTGCTTTGTAAATCATCTAAATTTAATAATTAGCTTACCTCCAGTAATGAGAAAATACTATACAAACACAGAGAGAACTTACAGTTGTATATAGTAAGGTTATTCATCATCAGCTCACTATACGCTCCCACCGAGGGACTTGGAGCCTACCCTAAGTTAAGGGTGATTAGGCCATAGTCAACCACGCTGGCCAAGTGCGGGTTGGTTGACTTCACGCATATCTTTGAATTTCTTCTCAGATATGTGCAGGTTGCATCACGATATTTTCCTTCACCGTAAGAACGTCGGATAAATGTACATATGTAAATCGGAAATCGAAAAACACATTGGTACATGGCGGGATTCGAACCCAAGACCTGAAGCTTGCAAGTCAAGTGCTTATCCACTGAGCCACCGACGCTCCTAAGTAAGGTTATTGTTCACATAAATTTAATGTGATATAATACATGTGAAGTCCAACATTTTCGTTTAACTTGTCAATCCGACAGTTTGACAGTGCCATTCGCATTCTTCTCCGATGAGTTAGGTGTAATGGTTCATGCTTCATAAAAAAAATTGCATTAATTTTAATTATAAAAGGTGTAAAAATGTACATTATTTGATTTACAAAGCTTAAATCGCTTATTATGTAAATATTTTAATCTTTTATATAAATTTCTGCTATAAACTGACATAGAATTACCATTCGAGGTAGACAGTTTGTAGATCCGTGTTCAAGTTAATATTTGTGTGTTTTTTTTTTGTAGAGCTTATTTTAATGTTTGCTTATCCGTTTATAATTTGCGTATTTCATCGACTTTATAGGCGTAGAAGTGCATGACATTTCTTGTTGTATTTTCAGTGTTGAAGAATTATTAACGTGTGCATGGTTTATGTTTGACACACACGTGTGATTTTTGCGATTTATATTTTGTAAGTACTATATGAATGATTTTTTAAGGACGTTCGTGCCGCCTGTGCGAGATGATGAGAGTGAAACCCAAAGAAAGGCGCATGCGAAACGTGTGCGCGAAACACGACGTTCCACGCAAGGGGTCACACTGGATGAGATAAAATCGGCAGAGCAACTTGTGAAAAATAAAAATAATGCGACACCTGAAGCCTCAACGTCAAGCGCGAGCCAATCACAAAAATCTGACAGTACTGTTATTATTGAAGATACCGACATGGTAAGTTTTCTACCATTTGCAATTATTTTGTACAGTTAATATATATAGTATTCTTAGTTTTAACCTTTTGTTTCCCTTCCCTTTATTTTGTAAATATGTGTATTCATATTTAAATATCATTGTGTTTAATTATTATGTTGTCTTTATCTGATTCGGTTTAATTTAATACATCAATATGAGATGTTGCCCAAATATTGTAAGTTTTGTCTTAAATTTGTTTAAAATTTGATGTTTGTAGTTTTTGGTTATAGATTTTAAAATTGGACTGCCTATTAGAATTTCAAAAGCCACTAAATAGATATTCTTTTTCTCTTCATAATTACTACTCAAATCGAGGCAAATATTTATTCGTATACCTTTGATGGTTATTTATTATTCTCATTATTCATGTAGAGTCAATAGTATAGGTATGACTTGGATCATTTGGTATTGAAAAGATTTAAAAGTGCAAAGCATCGTTTTTTTGGTTACTTTTGTCCCACTCGATGTATCGCTGTATAGAGAGGCGCGAGGGCCGCCGGCGATGTGGCGGTAGCATGTAGCGTGGCGTTGGCGTGCGCCTCTGCCCCAGCTTCCGCCACCGCGTCCGCCACAGCCGCGGCAACGATCGCCGCGCATGGCGACCGTCGCCCCTCGTGGCGGCTGCGCCTCGACCCCGCCTACAAGGTCTTTAGACCACTCAAATTATCGCATCACGTATCATTCGGATATCATACGTCATATATATTTTTCATATTCACATTTTTAAACAAACGTATGCCGTATAACGTTAGGTTTTGCACAACGATTTTAACCTTGCAGTCATAAACATTCATAGTACTCGTATAACTATATAGCTGCGTTGCCTATCGCGTTTAAGGTCAAAATTGTCATGCAAAATGTAACTTTTGCGGCGGGTAAAAGCTTACCGAAGTTTCGTAGTATTTATTTTCTCCATTTCATTTTTACGCAACTCTTTTGAGTCTCATACTTGGATGGTGATGCAAACTCCTGTGCGGTATTTAACGAATCCTTCTAAAACACCTTAAAATGGGACTGTAAGAACAAAAAGGTTGTTTAGATTGAATTATATTCAGACTATAATAATAAAGTGAAAACTTATTTTCCATTTATTAATGACTACCAATATAAATATGTATATGTACTATGATATCCGTATGTATGTATGGAACACGACTATCAATTGCTTTAATAAACATATAGCAAATGGTTTTGAATTCTTAGTTTGTATTTAATTTTAATTTTCGCGATTTTATTTGGCTCCGAAGAGAGAGAGAGAGACAGAGAGAGAGAGACAGAGAGAGAGAGAGACAGAGAGAGAGCA
Organism: Papilio xuthus; assembly: GCF_000836235.2. Taxonomy (NCBI): domain Eukaryota; kingdom Metazoa; phylum Arthropoda; class Insecta; order Lepidoptera; family Papilionidae; genus Papilio; species Papilio xuthus. The sequence continues at coordinate 4,427,544 of NW_013533632.1, forward strand.
CTAAATAAATAGCTGTGTCTTTATAATAATGACTAATGTAACACATCAGATAACTTTCTCAAAGGCAGATAAACCGACAAATTATTATGTTTTTTTTTAAATTTAATAACTGCATTTAATGATTGATTTACATTCCTGTAGCATTTGATAGTCGTGTTTGATTGTGTCATTAGCTCGTGGTTATCGTAAAGCTGTTTCAGCGTGTTTCATTAGGCATTATAACATTATTACTGCACTGTGCAACTTTTGTTGTGTACTGAATTCTATATTATATTCTTTGATAGCTATTTTAGTTCATTTCTTCTATTTTGTCTAAAAATCTATTTTAAATTATTTGTTTGCAAAATTAAATGATTGTTTGATGATTGATATCATTATGAGGTCGAGTTCGCATGTGGTATGTTGTGGTAATGTTTAATTTTGGTACAAGCTATGATTTTCCTAATGGCTGAATCGAATTTGACTGTTTAACTTATATTTTCATGCGCATGTTGTTCTTGTAAATGAATGAATGAATTAACCTACATGTCTCACCACACCTTGTGATAATAAAATTTGTAGTGAGTGATATTTAACTGTAATACAGTTTTATTTCTACTAAATAACAGCAACAAAAAGTTATGTAACTTGTTAATATTGAATCGAATCTTTTATATATAATTGTTCCCAATCACTACTCACCAACATGATTCACCACAGTTGTATTGTTGCTGGTGGACATTTAAATATTCACTACAATGTTTAAAGGTCTGTCCACATCACGCAAAAATTAATTTTGTCAGTCAGAACATTCGCCTGGCGGTTTGATGTGGTTGCATTCTAAAACATGGAAATAAATAAATCAAAAATGTTTTGGGGTGTACATAAAAATTATTTAACTTGACTTTTTTTGTAAATGGAGGAGGACGGTGAGACGACTACGGTGAAGGCGACATCAACAGGGGCACCTCAAGCCGCAGCTGAGGCCACAGTATTTGTGCGCCGGACGACGGCACCTAGTACTTCAAAGTCACTGAACAGAACAGGTAATACATAGAAATAAAATGGGTACATCTTTGATATAATACCCTTTAGTCACGCAGTTATACAATAAAATTTTAAAAGTACTAGCTGTCAACCGCGACTCTGTGTTTCAGACTATGCTCTATGTGTATGCCAAATTTCATTGAGATCCGTTCAGCCGTTCTAGTGATATCATCAAACAAACATACATCCATCTAAACATTCGGATTTATAATATTACTAGTCATCGTATAAATAAGTATAAAAGAAAATTTAAGTCCAGTGAAAAGATGGTTTAAATTAATCGTCGACCTGTTTCTATAAAATGTGTGCTTCAATAAAAATTAGATGCTTTAATGTTTATTTGTATTTTGCAAGAAGACGACAAAGAGACGGAGAAAAGAGAGAACGAGGTTACGGAGTGCTTGTCTTTGAGCAGCGATCTCGGGTCATGCACCATCTCCTCGCCCGCTACTCAGGCGGCACAAAACGTGATACATCGCCGTCGCCGGTCGAAACGCCGCTCAACTGGTGTCGGACAAGTAGACTTTGAAGTAAGTATTGAATGTTTAAATCATTTTAACAACTGATTTCATGCTGTACGCTGATCCTTTCTTCTTACCCTAATACGCCTCGTCATATCTTCGGGGCTAGACAAAATGCATTCGCTTCGAAGCGATTCCATAACGAACTTCAAAAATACATAGAACGGAGAATAACTTTCGATAAGCCACGTGATTGTCGCCCATCAGTTCCATACATTATGGAATCGCTTCGAAGTCAATGCACTTTGCCTAACCCCTTGGTGTTTTATGCAGCATTGTGTTCTGCGCAGCGACTCGTGCGACGATTCGATCTGCTTGCATATTTGAAATATACAATACCAGCACAATTTTAAATAATTAATTTAGTTTTTTTTTTCAAAGTTCTTATCCAAATTTCGAGATTTATAAGGAAAGAGTACAGTAATAAAATATATCTCAGTTTTACGCTGCATGACGACATGTTTATTTTGACGAGAAATCACATGATGCGTATACAGATTGTTTTTAAGAAATTGTTTAAAAAAAAGTTCTTAGAAGACGATGTAATATTGTAACACGACTCGAAAAATGTTCGCTGGATATTTGCCAAGATTAGTTAATAAATAACACATAACTGACGTAAGAACAGGTCCCATTTTTGCTATGGTCTTCAAAGAATATTTGTATATTCAGTAAATCCTTACGTTTGTAAGCAAAAGTAGTTGCAAATAAAGCTAAAAATCAATTGATCACGTAGTTTAAAAAGTTGCTATTGGCAAATATTTTTAAATTTACGACGTTTGGCGTAACAGGAAAAAGTGTAGTAACTTAATTAAAAAAATGATTCTTGTGTTTTCTTAGCTAGTGATCGCAAAAATTATGTTTAAGATTGTAAATTTAATATGGATTAAACATATATTTTTTTAACGTAGAAAACTCAACCAGAGTACTAAACCCTACATGTCCGATTTCAATAACACTTGTAATTTAAATGATGGATTTGAGATTCATCTTTAGTTTGTTAACTAAAAAAAATGTTTACACTGACTTTGTTTTGTACAATATTGAATTTCTTTAGGACTTAACTAATGATCGAGGTGCAGGCGGCGATGGGGACGAGGAAAATGGTGATAAAAACGAACCAGTAAGTGTTTTGATGTTGTTATACTCTTTTTGTTGATTTATTACTGTGAAAGATAAACTGTTTTCCATACGTCGAAAGTAACGTCTTTCTTGTAAACAGTAATGTTTATTTTTGCTTATCTGCGATATTTTCAACTGGTCTTAATTGATTCAATTTAAAGATCGCAATGGCAATTTAAAAACGTGATTTTTTAATGGAAAAATAATAAATAATTATGGAATAATAACACTTTAGTGTATATTATGAATATCTATCATCGATTAATCAGTTTCAGTTTTCTACTAAAAAATACTTTAATATTATTTATTAAGTCATTCAGTAATATAAATATTAGTATTCATTTGCAATAAACAAAGATGACGTTGAGACAGCCAGAACGTATTTAAATCTTTTTAAAAGTCGTTAAGTTAATACAAGACATTTTCTTAATGAGCAAAACAACAGTAATATGTAACAGTTACAATCCAAAATTGACATATTGGCTTGAATCCAATCGGTACTGTATACTAAATGACCCATAAATTCGTACGTCAACCGCGAACATTTCAAGTACATTTGTTTATATTTACAATTGATTTATCTATTTGTCTATTTGTTGTTAAAATCTATATACTATCAGAACAATATCAATGTTAATGTTTATACCTGTCTAGTCGTGACTAACTGATTGATGTTATAAATGAATTCTGAGAATGATCAAACTGTAGCGCGTATATCGGTCGATGACGGCCCATCTTACTGAACACATGGCCGAGTGACGCAGTCTACGCGTCTTACTCCTCTTCATTCTTTCTTTGTATTATTTTATCTTAAAATTATAGTAGCTTTCTTCTTATAATGTGTATAATACTTTCACTTAGGTTCCGATTCATATCGAGTTTAAGCTTTATTAAAATTACCATTTAAAACTTACTGTAGCATGTATGTAGTATACATGTAGTTATGTAGTATGTATAGATCCGAGTACGGTTCTGATAAAATTAACTCAGCATCTCATTACTGGTCTCCTGCTTTTGGTATTAAAAATATCTCGCAATACTTAGAAGAAATCCGCTTCAGTTCGCGTGAATAGCTTTAGTCTTAATATTAATAACGGTAATATTCAAGTGTTTTATTAAAATCTGTGCAGTGATTTGGAAACGCAGAGACATAAAAACTTTGATATTTATTTTTTGACATAACTAAATCATATACATAGATATCCGTGAGCAGATATAGTGTGGTTTAGAATTCCAGTCATGTACATTAGACGGGACCAAACAAATCAGTATTTGGGTCACGCTGTATACTGAACGGGAATCTGTGTAAACTTGAAAATAGATTTTATTTTCGTCGCCGACCCAAAGACAAAAAGCATTACGTGCTACTGCAATTTAGCACAAAATTTACTTGGATTTAGAACAGAAATTTTATTGAATTTGGGATCAAAACCTTTAGAGTTATTTCATTTTATAGATCGCGAGATTATTTAATAAGAATTAAAACAGTATTTAAATGCAATTCATGAATATCTAATATTGGAGCATTAAATTGCAAAGAACGGGGCGTTTAATTACGCATTTGGAATGTTTTCCTCGCGTCAGACGGATTACTGTTGATGAGAAAGCATCCATTTCAATATCATCCGTAGCGTCATGGGCATCTCCCACACAGTTTCACAGACCTGTGTTTGGCGTGGGCGTCTACAACATTTCCACACCGCATAGATTTATAAGAACTTGAAAAACATTCAGTGTGTTCTCATATCGCGTACCGTTCGCCCGTAGTCTTATTTGTGACTGATTTTTCGCGTTTATGCGGGATGTGAGTGAAAATGAATCGAAAGCATGATAGATATACTTCGCGGCAGAGGGGATTGAATTCAAGCTATGGGTCATCTCCGAGCGTACTCGGCTCAATGGTCTCAAGTCAATATCGCCCCTACTCGAACAATTATTCCAATTCCTACACGGCTAGTGCGTATAGGAATTACAATCCGTATACGGTCGGTCTCGGCCGACCATCCAGTCTGGGAATATACGGTGGCACCAGTTCGGGATACGGCGGAGTATACTTGAGTAGTGCTACATTAGGATCATTGAACTTAATGACACCGGTCCTGAAAAAATTAGACAAAAAAATATTAGCTAGTCAAAAGAACTTCAAAGTGAAAAGTATTCCTCCGCCGAAGGCACAGGAACAATTGGACACTTCAGACGTAGCACCTGTGAGACCGGAGCGGAAATCTCGCTCGGCTACCAGAGACCGTGGCCTTAGTAAAGAACGTTCACGATCGCTCACATCTCTCGACTCAGCCGCCACTCTTGACTCGCGTTCCTTGAGTCTCAACTCTGTAGCTTCAGAAGGATATTGTGTATGTTTATCATTCATCAACATTGTATCAGTTGTTGAAGAAAATCAGATTGTTTATAACTTATAAATATTAGTAACTTCTTTTGAACAATTCTTTATAAGAATGCAAAAAATACAATGCGATGTTTTTCTTATTTTAGCACCACTGTATATACTTGGTATACTGAATCGTATCTTGTTTAGTTTATTAACACGAAATGTTTCGTACCATTACAGTCAAATACGGAGGAACGGAGCGAAGAAAACCTAGATTACAAAAAGTTATACGAGGATGCCATGGTCGAAGTGAAACGACTACAGGTGCAGCTGTCCATCAGCGAAACCAAACTTGTGGATTCTGAAGCTTTAGTAAAAGAATACGAGAAGGTATTACCAAAGGTTGCCAAATTTACTGTGGTGTTATATACAAGATGGGATAAGTTGGTGTCCTCTTCAGGGAATGTAGTCAAAATACTGGAAATATATGTTATTTTTTTTTAAAGAAGCAAAATTATATACAACATTTAAACTAATGCTAATGAAGTTTATATTTAAGAAAAAATAATTTAAGTCAAAACGTTTATTTTCCGTATTTCGACTCCCTCTGGAAGTATCAAAAAATTTCATCTTGGATATACCACCATTTTCTTTCATATGTTCTTGTATTTTATTCAAAATAGAAATGTCATGAATAAAATAGTATTACATATTTAAGAAGTCTTGATTATGAGCGTGTATTATAACAGATGTGACCCTATTTTAAAACATTTGACTAATTCTCGCCCACCGCTTAACTAATTATATTATTCATTTACGCATTGCGCGTTGATTGATTGGCGCAAGTTTCTGCTTTGCATCTCTATCCTCTCATTATGTTTGTTTTTTACGCTTTAAAGGCTTATTTAAATGTGTAAATTAATTTGCACATTGTAGTATTATTGCTTTTGCAAAAGTAATCTGCCCCTTATTTGAAGGACTTTCGCAGCGTAACGCAAATATGTCTGAAATTGAGAAGAGAGAAAAACGGGCAATGATCCGGAAGTTGTCCGAAATGGAAGAAGAATTGAAGGTAAGGCATAATCTTCTCTAAGACACATAAAACGGTCCTTAGATTTCAATGTAACATTTTAAATGACCATTTGTATGTACCAAACTGACATAGTTTTCGCAAAATGTATATCGAAATGGCGTTAAAGCGGTCGCATGGCTATAAGGAGTTGTAATATTGATATTCGTTTTATAGCAATTGCAAAAACTTAAAGCCGAGAACGAAAGGCTGAGAGCTGAGAATCGTGCCTTAACGCGGGTCGTGAGCAAATTGACCAACTCCGCTAAATAGGTAAAAATGTGTTCGATTGACAACAACCGCTCAGCGGCGACGGCGGCGACCACTCGGCCGACGGTCATGGTCCTTGGCTAGTTCACACTTCTCTTTTCTTTTTTATTTATATCAAACATTTAACTAATATGTTACTTGTTATTACGTATTACAAGATCTGACAAGAGTGAAACTGGATACTTGTATGTCGTAAGATTATGAACAAAGCCTCGACCGTTGACCGCACCGGGGGGCGTGCGCTGTGCCCCCTCCCCGAGACCCCAGCCACCGATACATTAACCGAGTGACGCGCGCATGCTTTGTTACGTGCCTGCAGCATACACGTGTGTGTTCACGGCCACCTCGGCGCCGGCGCCGCAGCCTCGCGGGTACTCACCACGTGCGCACTACCAACAACAAATTGTCTCTATAAAAATATATAAAACTACACATTAATACTTATCAAAAATTTATACTGTATACAAGAAACAATTTTTTTCCGACACAAAACTGCATTTAGAATTTTTTTACTCTCCAAGATGAGTTTGTTAACACTGAATACACCTTAAAATCCTGAACTACGTCTTTCACCTGAAGACGGAAAGTTGGTAATGCTCGCTACTTTTCGTTGTGACGTCACGCGTGACAACACACGCCTTGAACACAACACTTATCCCGGCGCATCCCGGCTCCTCCCGGCTACATGTAACGGACCTGCTACTCGCTGCGTTGTGCCTACATAACTATATTTCTGTGGATTTCGAATGCTTTTCGATACCTGTATCAATACATATTGCTGTCCCTTTCATTCTCTTTGACAAAACAGAGACTACAACATGTATTTATAAGTGTCAGTCGAATTCTACGGTTACATTTTGATTTGGTTACGTCTACGAATGCTTTGTATTAACAGACGTTCGAATTCAATATTTGTTTGAATGTAAAATTTTCTAGTCATAACTTTATGTTAATTGAAAATTCAATTTGTCTTTGTCAATTTTATTACAAGAGTCATTCTTGAATTTCGACATAACAGTTATTTAAATTGTCAATTTTTTAAAGAACCCTAATTTTTTGCATCTTTATTTACTCCGTTTATGAGAGTCTTAAATACATGCAATATGGTATTTTCTAGAAGTACCAGCTTAAATTGACTTAATGATTCAAAGAAATATTTGAAGATGTGCTTATCATAGTCATTAGGATTTTGAACTTTTTTAAGGTTTTTACATTAACTATTACTTGTCGTATGCTGTAAAATATGGAGTCAGCTTTTTAACACCTCATTAATTAATATAAAAATAAAGGAAATCAATAAATACTCATCAGTTCCCTTGGTCCCGTGACCCATCGTGTTGCCACTCATGAGCTGCATGTGATCTTTCTGGCAACATTCTAAACATTTTATATCCTATGAACGATTATCGCGGAACATAATATTTATCAATACAACTGTTTTCGGTAGTGAATTTCAAAGATAATAGATTTATACGACTTATAAATCAGATTAAACATCCGTACATAAATTTTAATAACTCAAGTTCGTCAGATGTGTCCATTAATTTTTACGTATGTTTTCAATTGCTATGTTATAACACTCATCGAATTAATAAAATATAAGATCATAATAGGACCTTTACTTGTCGTATTTATTTTTATTACACATATATCTAAAATTTATATTTAAGCGGCAACAAATAATTAAGAATGTTCAATAGTATAGTATGTTACTATTTCCACATTATATTTTTTATTTTTAATACGTTGTAATGTCATTCATTTATTTTATATAAAGTATCAGGTAATCTGTTGTATTAAGCCAAAAAAGATCTTGGAATGTTTTATGCTGACAACGATCAACTCTCAGCAAATTGCCCAAACACTTTGAAACAGACATTTTATAAGAGAAATTTATTTATTACTGTTATCATAACTTTAAAATTTATTTAAGTAAAAGCATTTTATTCACTTCGAAGTACTCTATGTCCAATTTTTATTTTTTTTTAAATCAAAAGACATGTAAATAGTTGTATCTAAGATATGTACGTCTTAATATAAACTTACGATTTTGATATGCTTTCAAAATAACAAAAATAATACAATTTGTTTTCTATATACTGATAATATGCAAACATTTTATTTTTAATAAATAAATGTTGTTTGTCTTAAATGTTGAATTAAATATGTTTGATATTAATATCTCCGAGTACTCTTGTACTATAATTGAAGTTATAAAATTTGATTAATTAATTCTGTATAGTAGATAATTTGTATAATTGTATTTTCAGAATTTGACCTTGCTACAAGTGGAGACTCAGCGCTTGAGAGACGAGAACTCAGCCCTTATCCGAGTCATAAGCAAGTTGTCAAAATGAGGCTCTCTTTCCATCGCAACATCTCCCGCCACGCGCCCCGCAGCAGAATGAAGCACGGCACAAGAACACAATATGTGCTACGCAGTCCTATTTTAACATGTAAATATTACCCCTTAGGTATTTATAATGTGTTTTTAGTTATAGTTTTATGAATATAATGCATGTTGAAGAATAATTTTAAAGTGAAAATTTATTGAGTGTTAAATGTTTAAAATTTTGTACAGTTGGCAATGGTGATTGGTTTTTATATCATGAATTATATTTTTTCTTGTTAAATGTAATTAAATCTTTGTATTCTTTTGTATCTATCTTATTTTTCTTTCATACTTTCTTATATGAATTTGTTTGTCCGTATCTTTTTTGAAGATGTGTACAAAAAAAATTAGGTAATCAATCGTTGCCATGATTGTCGCTATTTAGCATTGCCAAGTGTACATAGTTTGTGTTTTAAATTTAATATTATTGTACCCATGTCTTACACGTCTTAATATATTCCTAAAAGATTTTAGTTATAAATAGTTTAAGCATAACCTATAAGACATCACGAAAATAGTATTGGAAGTGTTGTTGAAACTATCTGTTATCAATTTTAATTTAATACAATGTAATTTACGGGCTTTTTAGCCATTTCAATTTATTAATTATTTACATGAAATATATTTGTTTTCTTTTATCTTTTATATATTTATATAAAAATGGTAACTTGGTAATTACCTCCGACTGATGAATAAATTAATTCGATTTTAAAAAGATTTAATGTAGGACGACCCTGGGATCAGAGTATAAACCAAGGCTCACCTTTATGTACGACCCTGGGTTCACAGCGTCAAATCAAGCATCACCTTTGTCTCAAACATCACAAATACTCACATTTTGTTATAGTGGTAAATTAAATGTTACTCAAATGTGATGTATACATTTTCCCCCTTTTTTACTTTTCTTTCTTTCTTTCTAAACTGTGTCTTTGTATTGTTATTATTGTTTTTTTTATTTTAGATGTTAGACGGTTCGGTTAAGCAAATTTCAACGTTTTAGAGTCGATATATTAGCGTTGTAAGATGTGTGATCGTTTTAATATTATTGTAGCAGATAGATATCCACCGTATTTTTTAATATTTTGAACGTTTGCGCACTGAAACAATGGTGCCTACATACCTGGCTGGGAAATTATGATTTTGGAAATTTTTTTTTAGATGTAAAATTGTATAATCTCAAATGTTATTGTAAATTTAATTTCATTCTGAATCTTTGTTTTTTAAAGACATGTTATTTAAAAGGAAATAATTAATAAGGTAATTCGAATTTTTAAATGTATAAATGTGAAATGTTTGATGAGTTTTTTTTTAAATTTATTTGTTTGTAAAATTTTATTTATTTCCAGAATTATAATATGGCCAAAATAAATTGATTGAATTGATTGATATGAATTTGTTTATTTTTCTTTTTTTCCTTTCATTTATTATATTTTTTTTTATTTATTACTTAAAATAATTGAATAAAATATTAAAAGTAGTACAGTTCAATATTATTTTATTATTACTTTTTTATTCTTATGAATTCTTTAGTTTATTACATTTTTTAATTTAATTTAATTTTAATTAAATTAAATTAAAAATTTTTTTTAATTCTGATTAAATATTTTTTTTTATTTATTACTTAAAATAATTGAATAAAATATTAAAAGTAGTACAGTTCAATATTATTTTATTATTACTTTTTTATTCTTATGAATTCTTTAGTTTATTACATTTTTTCTTATTTCTATTTGCCCGGCCTATAGATGATATCAGATGAGCTGACTTACATAATGTTTTTTGGTATAAATAATTAAACTTATTATATACTTCAATATTAACTAAATGTACTTAAAATTTTCACTTACGGCGTTTTCCGAAGTGCCTTAATTTATTCGACTTTTGTTCAGATATAAAATTGTAAAATGACTGGTTTCGTGCCTTTGTCTAATCGTATGTTTTGCAAACTGACTAACGATACGTCTTCCATGTACAGAATTTTGTACAGCAAACTGTGACCATAAAAGCTTAAATTTAGCGCTTATTCATATTACTATGAATAGTTTTCTTCCTAATTTCATTGTCGGCGTAAAGTGAAGTTCACAGGTAATAAACGTCCTCGTCTGTGCAATATATGCAGCGACGCGAGTCAGTCAAGTTTATTTAAATCCAATTGTTTAAATAATATTTACATCTATCTACATTGGTAAATTAATTTTTTACAATGATATTATATGTAAGCACAAAAAATGAACTAAAAGGTAGCATAACCTGGCCTTAGAGAAATACTGGATCAATAAACAGTGTCTTAATACACCAGGGAAAGATTAATTGACCAACGGGTGAATTATTTCATCGTCTGACGAATTGATAAAGTGGACACGAACAAAACAAAGTACAGTAATTAGCCGTAATATTTAGTTACTATCAAAACTCAGAATACTTCGTATGGCCATAATAATGGTATAGTGCAAGCAAAAACTTTAACTACAGCTAAAAAATGTTTTCATGTCTGAAAACTTTATTGCCGTACTGAGAACATCCTACTAAAGTTTCATCATAAGTCCAGCGCTTTGAAAACGCATAAAGGACGAAATTAATCTTGTTAAGTTTGTTTGACATATTTCGCATATTTTGAATGTATGAGATTTGTGTGTATGTATTTAGTATTGCGTATTTTGTATATCTCTATACCTATATATTAATAAAATAGGAGTGTCTGTATGTAACATTGACTAAAATTTACGTAAACATTTACGTATTTGTAGATGATAACGAATAACCAATTTTTAAAATTTACCTATATGTGTTCGTAAGATCTTGTTTCTCATAGGTAATCTATGAAACGGCTGAATTGATTTTAACTAGTCTTTGACGAGAAGGTAGCTGATACACGCGATTTTCCAAATAAGATATGACCTAAAGGTCTATGTTACCAGGTCATAAAATTAAAAAAAAAATGATACACCCGGACATATATGTATAAATTATGTAAACATGACTCAGCGTTACTGTCACTTTTGTATATAAGATCCTTGTTCAAATTAATAACATTAAATATTTGAGGATTTATCATGTAATGATGTGAGGGGTCGATTCATCAATTTTAGAATCTTTAAAAGTATTTTTTAATATTCATCGCAACCATGCTTTCCCAAATACTCTGACTTATCTTAGACTTATATCGTGCGTCCTATGACTGTCTTTCCAAAGAAAATCATACGAATGACGATGTTTTATTCAAATGTTACTTCACTGAAAACTGAACGTAAATACAAACAATATAGGTAATTGAAATTGTATCTATTTTACTTATGTATGTACATAAAGATGTGTTCAAGGAATTGTGTATTACAATAAAATATGCTTATATATTAGCTTAGTTAAAAAAATCTATACAAGTATCCCAAAATGTTTATGTAATGGATGTAATTTTTGTCTATATAATCTACAATTTATAGTCGTCCAATTATTGTAGGTACTTTGATAACATTGAAATGTTTGTTAACTGTTAAAAATATTATTAGCCTATGACTGTGGCTTTCATCTAATTATATATTGTTGTCTCTGTTTTGTCAAAGAGAAAGAAAGAGATGTAGATATGTATTAAAACATGGCGTGACTGCAATGGAGTTCTGTAGTTAGAATTGAAACTTATTATCTGTCATTTTTAATAGTACGGTGTCTGTAACTTTTATATTTATTGTAAAATCTTTTTAATGCTATCGTGTTATTTATCCTAATGGAACGATAGAACTCTAGTGAATTTATTATGTGTGATTTATTGGTAATAAAGTTTCAATATATGTTGTATACGTTTATTTAACGAACGTTTATAATAAAATTAATATAGGTACAAGTTTATAAAAAGTAACAAAATATATTTCAGATGCTTATCAAACAGTGTTAAAGTTTGTATAGCTCTTAAACTATGTATTAACACTCAAAACAAAAACTTATATACTAAATTAGTATGAAATCTATCTACAAAATTGCTTATCTGCATTTCAACTGTAGTGAAACTTTGACACATATTGCCTCTTTTTTTCAAAGGAGAGAAAGAGACAACTATATGTTTCAAAACATCACTCCAGAAACTGACAGTAAGAAGGATAACTAAAAAAAGGCATGAAGTTTATTAGAAGAAATATCTTATTTAGTACTTACATATGTTTATTATTGTAAGCAAATACTACAATGAACTTTTAAAAACTATCTCGAAATAGAATACAGAGTATGTAAACCGTATAACAATTTTCTTATTTTTCAAACAAACACCTTTCTTCCATTTATCCAATAATAAGCTAACCTAATTATTTACAATTTCTTTTCAAAAGGGGAAACTGCCAATTTTGCCGTCACTTTGAGAGTAGAATTAGAATTATAGATATTTAATTCTTAACAAATATTATATTAAAAAGCACTATTACTTTATGTTGGTATATTTTCCTCTTATTAATTTTAATAGTATGAAATAAATTCAAATTTAATTTACAATATTTATCGCTGCACTATTAATATAATATATTGATTATAGTAAATATTTTATACTTATACATTATAAAGGCAATAAGTGTAATCAAGGCAAAAAAAACAAAACTTAAATTTTAATTTTTACTTTATCTGAAAAATCCGAATTTATCATTCCAATTTTTTTAAATCACTAAACAATATAGTTACAATCATAAACTAATATATAAATATTATTTATTATTTTACTTCACACAATTCCAACTCATTTACATCTTTGGTTAAATACCTAGTAAGGGTTGGTGATTACCAAAACTTTATATTTTACAATCATCGACACCTGCCAGTAAATATTTCTCATAATAAATAACAATATTAAAATTCATTCAACATTTTCGTTTATCACATTATTGGTACTTTAAATTGTTTGAACAGAACGAAATAAACGGAAAGCCCTAAAAGATGATTTAAAAATAATTGTGTTAAATAATTTATCAGAAATATAATCGCCATTTAATTATTTAAATATTCTATTATGCATCTAATCACTTAAAATTTCGACACAAGTGAAAAGGTCCTTCGAGTCGGACATCATTTTTCTTACAATTACACTACTTGGCAAAGTTTTATGTGTTATTTGTACCGGGTATTATGTATGTATTAACGCACCGCGACTCCGTTTATCGTGACCACTGCATTGGGTCCCGTGGGTTCGGGTTCGTACGCGGAATCAGTGTCGCTGCGGCGGCCGTAAGCGATGTTATCAGCTACTCGCTCGCTATACGGCGAATCGTATACATTGTCCGTCACGTGATCGTAGATGTGTCGTCCGTTCGTGTCATGAAGAGTAGCATAGCTCATTACCGCCGCGTTTTGGTCTTCTTTTCTCTCCGCACCTTCGATATTCTCTGTATTCTTCACCGGCATTGCTTTTCGACTGTGAAAAATGATATATATAATTTTTTGAAAGAAACAAAAATATGTATTGGTATTAAACAGATGGCTCCTTTACGTTTATGATAGAGTTAACTATCTGTCTCTTTAGCTTCAATTTATTAACAATGAAATAAATATATGAAAGCAATACTTACAGTCGTAAATAAATAAGAGCGAGCAGCATAAGTAAAAACAGTACGATGCCGCAGCCGACGCCTACGCTCAGCGGTAGAGCGCCGCTATCCGCCGCCTCGTTGGTCGCTAGTTCACAGCTGGGCTCATCGCCCGACCACTTGCCGTCGTCCAAGCACTTCCGTAGGAATGGCCCTACACGTTGATACTGCGGCATGCAGTGGTATTCGATAGAACTGCCGAATAGGGTCGAACTGTTCGATATTATGATGCGACCATTGTCAATCGTTCCCGGTGACTTGCAGTCAATTGCTGTAATATTAATAACAAATGTTATAATAATTAATTATAAAAACATTTTAAACAATAATTACGACATAAAAATCAATTTTATTTAATACTTTAACAACACCAGTTACTGATGGCCTTACTGTCATCGACTTAATATATCTATATGAGATTTGTTTGTATACTTTACGCCCGATAGCTACACAATTTTTAATAAAAAAATTGCTGACGACGATACGAAAACGTTCTCACGAATATTCGTGCAAGGCCCTCTGTACTATTGTAGCAAGTCAAGCTCACATAAATACATACAAATTGTAAATAATAATTTAGGATAATTTGGGATTGACATCGCGAACCACGAACTTCAAAATACAATTGTACAAATCTACTCACGTATACAGACTGGTGGTGATCCATTCCACACTCCTCTTGGCATGCACATCCTGGTCTGGTTACCGCGGAGGCTATAGCCTCGCTCGCAGCGATAGTGAGCCTCGCTGCCAATACTGAGCGAGGATGTAACCACAACAAGTCCGATGCTGCCTTTAATCTGGATCGATGGGTCTGTGCACGTTATTTCTGAAAACAAATATAAACATATTGATATAACACACACACACAACTTGTTCATTAATCCTGGATAAGGGGATGAGGCTCTTCGTCTTTTCATTGTGCTTGCCAATCAGCCTCTTTAGATAACATTTCTAAGACTAAACTAACAAATATGTTGTACGATATTTAGGCTAGATAAATCGAATACTGCGTTTAAAATCAATTACCTTTGCATATTGGTGGTTCGGAACTCCACGTTCCGTTGTCTTGGCACAATCGTCTCGAAACACCATCAAGCTGCCAATGTTCATCGCATTCGTATAGAGCTGCAGCCCCGTAATATGTGGCATTGGTCGCCAGTGTCACTATACCATTCTGCAGTCTGCCAGGATTGCCACAGTCCACATCTGGAAAATTAATCAAAAATATGATTAGTCAAAACTAAAGCCTATTCTAACATAACTTTATTTTAGTCATTCCTAATTAATCTAACTAATATACATGCGAACGTCTAGATGGATGGATGGATGAATGTTTGAAGGTATCTCCAGAACGGCTGAATAGATCTCGCTGAAATTTGGCATAGATGTAGAACGTAATCTGGAAGATCACTTAGGCTACTAATCTAGTTTTTTTTGTTGTTGTGGTTTATAAAATAATATTCTCTACTTACATTGACAACGAGGTGTGACCCCACTCCATTGACCATTATCCTCGCAGGTAGACAGGCTTTCGCCGATGACTTTGTATCCTCTTTCGCAACGGTATTTGACGAGCGCACCAATACGGTACGTATTGCCTGCATTGGTGGTACCTACTGTGCGGATGAGTGTACGTCCATGCATGCGGTCATTGCCTGTCACAGATACTATGCTGTTCTCTGCTACTACTGGCTCTGGACAACGGATTTCTGGAAAAGAATAAATTATAATTTTAAATAAAAATATGAGGCAAATGGATAGTTTTATTGTATTAACCGTACATGTAAATTGTTACATTTTATTAATCTATCTCAGATTTAGTCCGAATTTACTGGTAGAATTTTTGACACTTCGCTTTAAGTCATATAATTTAAATTTGTACACACAAACACAAATCTGTGCGTATTAACCACTTATTGAGTGGTTTTCAATGACTTATCTGGTTTGTAATTATTAGGGTAGAACTTATAACAAGTATAGAATGATTCATACCTTCACATCTGGGCGATGAGTCACTCCACTGATGATCTTCTGTGCAGATTCTTCGCACGGGCCCTACTAGACGGTAGTTAGTAGTACACGAGTACTGTATAATGCTGCCTAAATGTGTGGTGCCGTTCAGTAGCTCCGCAGATCCATATGGCAGTGGTGGTAGCTTTCCACAATCCACATCTATAACAAAATACACATTTATAGAAGTTTTATTCCTCATGTTACCTTTGATGCGTAAATTAAGCA
Organism: Papilio xuthus; assembly: GCF_000836235.2. NCBI lineage: Eukaryota > Metazoa > Arthropoda > Insecta > Lepidoptera > Papilionidae > Papilio > Papilio xuthus. Next base: position 4,444,072 of record NW_013533632.1, read on the forward strand.
AAACTTTTTATTGGCATATTATCAAAGCTTCCTTTCTTTAGTATTTACGTGTGGCACTACAAAGAAATATTTTGGTAAATAGAATGACTATTACAATTAATAATCGAGTTAAAACTTTCGTGTAAAGCATTTCACTTTATATATAATTATTCATATTACTTTTACTATAACAACTTAAACAGTAAGGCGTAAATTTGACTGTGCGCATTATGTTTTATTTTAGAAAAGTAATAAAACCAGTAGATGCTATAATCATGATATAGAGAGATGACGATGAGGATACATATTCTTATTTTTGTAAGTTCCAGATTTAAATTAATTTAATGCAAAGCATAAATGTCTTAATCATAATAATAATAACATTGAACTTACACTCGCATTTCGGGGATTCCCCGGACCATTCGCCGTCTTGTTGGCAAAACAAACTTGATTCACCAACCAGCTTGTGACCATGCTCGCAATGGAAATCGATACTCGAATGTACGTTGTAGTCGTAAGCTTCCATGTAACCCCCCGCGGGGACTTCTGGATCAGCGCAGGTAATCACTAAAATATATAAAAAGTCTGGCTTAATTATTTACGTTAAAACATAATTTTATATTTGTTTTTTTTTTAAGTACGTTCGGCGAGGATATGTAGCTTATAAGTAAATGAGATAGCTTTTCCTTCAGTGATCACTAAACATCTCCGAGAAATTAAAGTAGCTAATCAAATGTTCTTATTGTTCTCTATATGTGACTATTAAGTATGTTGTGTAGAAATTCGTAGGTAACAAACATACTAACATAGTAAAGTAGATTGCTATAATATTAAGTGTGTTTTGATGTTACCTATTTTATGAGATATTTCACGGGTATAATTTACCTTCCTTGTTTTATTGTACACCTCGATCTAAAGAGTTTTATTTTTAGGAGCGGACCGGCTACCGGGAAGTCGGTTTTAATTAGAGCTTCCGCTGCTTACAGGAGCTCGTGCTAATTACAATCTACTTTTCACAGAAGTATTAATTACACCGGAGTCTGATAAATGTATTCCACTAGATTCGAATGTAATATAAATGTTTAAATGCATTTTTATGATTCGAAATACTCACGATCACATGTTGGTATGTCATGGGACCATTTTCCATCCCTGTTGCATGTAAGGTACTCAGTTCCTGATAACCAGTAGTCGGCTTCACAATTAAACTGCGCTATAGAGCCATATGTCGTTGTGCCGTTTAGCAGTCTAAAGGAACCCTTGTACAATTGAGCAGGTGTTCCGCAGTCTACATACTTGCAGGAAGGTGGTGTACCAGCCCAAATACCGCCAAGCTTACAAGTTACACTCTGCAAAAGTAATTATAGGTATAAATAAACTGCGCTTAAGTAAATACATTACGGGATTAAAAACTTTATACAAGTTTCTTTGAAATAAAAATAAAGGGAAAATTGTTGAAACCTAGACTAGGGTTTTGTAAAGAGCGCTTTGAGTTTATCCAAGATAATTAAACCGATTTCGATTACTGAATCTAACTTTGTGAGATCGCTTCAAATGAAATCAACAACAATCCAATCTATTTAATGTTTAAGTACAATCGAATACTGATTCTATTTCTCAAAAATAAACAAAGGATTAAACTAATATCCATTAATGTAACCATTGTTCACTGTAGGCCTTTACTTAACTTAAGGCGAACCATTTTTCGACCAAATCAGCTCTTGACGTAAGATGGTATCGTGGTTGAGTGCTAGTTAATACATTAATAAAAAACTACTTACAGGTGTACCAAACAGTATGAATCCATTTTGGCAAGTGTAGGTTGCCAAAGAGCCGGCTTTGTGCCCACTAACTGCTACAGTCGCGCCAGCCACCGGCGGCGGTTCAGGGCACCAGTCGAACAGACATTTGGGCGCTTGCCCACTCCATACACCCTCATCGCTACATTCCCTCGACGGCTCACCGACGAGTGTGTGGTTCTCTTTGCAAGTGTACGTCGCCCTCGCGCCGTGTGTAGTGCGTCCGTCAATTAAAGACACGTCACCATCTTGGATCGGGGTAAGACCGCCACAGTCGACATCTTGAAATAACAATTTCATACTTAGACACTTTTACCAAATATAATGCAAATATAATTATAAAGTAAAGTTCGAATCCTGCCATGTACCAATGTGTTTTTCGATTTCCGATTTACATATATACATTTATCCGACGTTCTTACGGTGAAGGAAAACATCGTGATGCAACCTGCACATATCTGAGAAGAAATTCAAAGATATGTGTGAAGTCAACCAACCCGCACTCGGCCAGCGTGGTTGACTATGGGCTAATCACCCTTAACTTAGGGTAGGCTCCGAGCCCCTCGGTGGGGACATATAGTGAGCTGATGATGATGATGATGATGATGAATTATAAAGTAAACACTCGAGATTTATATTAGTTATTAAGACGGCATTTCCTTAACAGCGGCACTCATAGTAGTTAAGTGTATTAGTAAATATAGCCTTAAGGCCTCCAGTAGTGACCAATTAACTCTAAGTGCGGCGGTGAGTAACTAAGATGCTTCAGGTATAACAACTGTATAAAAACTATTACTTACATTTACAACTCGGCGCTGTACCGGACCAGAAGCCGTCTTCTTTGCACTCTCTAGTTTTGTCTCCGAGCAACATGTGACCTTCAGGACATCTGTAGGCTATAGATGCTCCCACCAGGTAGCTGTTTCCTTCAATTGTTGTATTCAACAGTTTGTCTGGACTGCCACAAGATGGCGGCACTGGAGAAATAAAATTAAAATCTTTACGTCTGTTTTTGTAAAAAAAATATTACATCGCTAATCATTTATTCACAGAAAAAAATTGCTATACTTTCCATAAAATACCAATTTAATAGAAATATTTTTTATAAAATGGTTCAGTGCTTGCGTATAATTTTAGATTTCAGCAAAATAATTAAATAATCATTCGCAAAGGAGTACTCAGTCGCTAGGCGTTGGATGTGCTGTCATTATCGATCATAGTCAGTGAACAGCCAGCCAGCATTAAAAGCTACCGTTCTTCCATTACCATCAGCGAATACTTTTTGTCATCCATTCGTTACTTTTTGTCTATCACACCGTAAGTAAAACACATGGCAGCTTTCATAAACAAAAATGTAATAAATATAATTCGCAACGAAATATCAATAAAAATAAGTGAAAAAACTTATTACAAAAAAATAAACTTAATTTATAACTAGCTGTCATCCGTGAACTCTCTCCGCGCGTAATTAAAAAATCAAAATTAGCAGCTTATGTCTTCTTTCAGACTATGTTTTGTGTATGATCTAGATTTCATCGAGATATGTTCAATCGTTCTGGAGATACCTTGAAACAAACATCCATCCATCCATCTACACATTCGCATTTATAATATTAGTAATATATTAAAGATAAAGTCTTGTGCAATGACCTTGTGTCTGAGATAAGGCAAGCAAAAAGATGAATCTATTTTTTACTAATACTAAAAGAAAGTAATAACTAACAATGACACTGCAAGCAATTGCTATAGCGGTTGCGCGAACATATTGGAGAAATACCAAGACCTCATAAAAGACAGGCCTGGATTATTGGAAGCCATTTCCTATTTTAACTTAGTCACATAAAGTTAGGACCGAAACGTATAATATATTCCTTTGAAGGACGCTTTCTGTGAACTGTAGTCCTTGACGTCAGATGCAATGCTACCTTGTTATTTATAATAAGTATGAAATACAAAGGAAAACATAAAAATGACAAACAAATATTCAACGTAGTGATACATTTCGCCAAGTTTCTTGAAAATGTAAAGAAAACTTTGTATGCATATACAAATCCTGTTAATACAACAATACACAACAACACAAACATTTCAAAGAGTGTATCATTTTTACTCGCAGAAAGTAAATACGATCTTTATTAAAAGTATTTTCTTTGTTAGTTTTTTTATTAATGGTTACTTATGAAACGTTAATTTCCACTGCTAAAATATTTTTATAACCACATTGTTATCTCCATTATTCTAAGTAGAATGAGAGGGATAATATATGCATTGGAAACCATGTTTATACAATAATGTCGCGTCGCATCTCGCAGCGCATCAGAATAAAGTATAGATATGTACCTATGAAGGTGACACTCACGGTACTGGCAGATCCAGTGGAGATAGTCGAGGTTACAACCGACGTCGTTCCACAGCCACGCCCGGCCACCGTCCAGCACCACGCAGTTCTGTTCACCATTGTAGTTGTTCGGCTGGTCTTTGCCCCAAGTCGGTTTCGAAACCAATTCACCTACATAACATAATATCGATTAAACACATTAGAGATTTTTTTGTTAATTAAATTTTTTAGAAACAAGTGAAAACTAAACACGTTATGATTAACGAAAAACTATAACACTATGAATACTTGTAACTGATGTATGCCCAAGATATATGCAACTTCGCGTTACTTTAATTTTACCCGTATGAGTACTTAACCAATGCATTCTCTATAAACATTTTTACGGCAGGAGGTAAACATATCACTTATCTCCTATCTTCTTTAAACCTTTATATTTTTTAATTAATGTTTTATTAAAAAAAATATACTAAGTTATTAAATGTCTTTTCAGTTTGCTCAGTTCTGCTTTGAGCATTTAAAGTTTCCGTTGAATAAACTGCGATGTCAATTTAGTACTTTACAGTGAATAAAGTTAACGTTTGAGTTTAAATACTTACATCAAAGGAAGAAAATACTGCACCGAGTAACTGTTTCTACTTTATTTTAATAGTAGCCCTTGACGCAAAAGACATTTATTTAGTTAGGATTTTTTTCCTGTCCAAGACGGCGTAAAACATTGGAAGAGACCGTGTCAAGGATATACTTTATATTGCTACAGCTAGAATGCACTAGAGTAGCATAATACAATATTATATTTAACTATGTTACACGATGTTCAATATTAAGTGAGAAGTGAATTTTATAACTCTATAGGTACAAACAATTGCAATACTGAACTGTTTACTGCTCTGCATCAATGTTCTACTCTCGTACGAAATAGCATTAAAGTTATAATAATTACCATCAACCCATCTCCATGTTCTCGAAGTGAGACCAGGTTCCTTCTGAGCTCCTATCCAGACTAGTTGCGTCTTCAGCTGTGCCTTGCGTCGTTCCAGTTCTTGTATTAAGTAACTAGAGGTTGCTCCCTAAAAAACATGATTTATTTTATTTAAATTAGAAATCAAGTGACAACCTTAACGTCACGATGAGGTGTAGAATAGGAAATATAACAAATTCTATTATAAATAGTTTAGTATACGATATTTTTTCCACAGGTTTCGAAAATTTACATCTCCATGGGTACGAAGTGTCTTATAAATTCGCTTACATTGTTTTGATCCCATGTCAAACATATATTAATATGTTAATGGGGAATGAATGTCACTTACTAGTTCTATATAAATATACTCAGTGTGAACTCAGGGATGATCTATATTTACATATGTACGTGACTTACTTAGGCGAATTATCTATAATTAGCTATAATTCGCCTAAGTACGTCACGTCGTATACAATTATCGGATTGCTTAGGTCACGTAATGGTCAGTACGCTTTTGGATTAACAAACATTAATTAGCATTGTTAAGTTGTCCACAACTTTTCTGCTATTATTTTAGAGATTTACAAATGTACAATGGTCTTGTCTCCTTCAATTGAATAAACTGTGGTAGTTATTTTAGTGACTTCCAACTCTTAGCTACAGTCCACGTTTAAGCTTCTTACGACTACGAGTACTAGTTCGAATGGGAACTTTAGGAGGCTTATATGCAAAGAGGCTTTCCATCCATTCATTAAAATTACATCTGTTAGTAAGCTACCTGTTCGAGAGCATAATAATAGCTACAATCGAATGAAATAAAATTGCTACTATATGTTAAAAGAAATTTACTTAAAGGATTTCATTAAAATGTCCCATTGATTTGTAATAAAATATAATACTAGCATTTTTAAGATGTTTAAATGAAAATGTATATCAATTACAACATACCTAATATAATATTACAATAGATGTAATGTCATAGTGACGTAGGATCTAATCATAAAAAAATGCAATCATAAAATACACGAAGACTCAAATCTAATAAACAGTGTTTACAGAAATGGTTGAACAGATCGGAAATGGAAACCTCGGTACTCGAAGCGTTTGCAGTTATGCTTTGCAAAACCAACTATTCATTTGAACTGTATTTAATTTAATAAATTTCCGATCAGTGGGGAAAGTCAAAGGCGCACTTATATTAATTTGATTAGTTAGTAACTAATTCAGGAAGTGCATGGTTGAATCAGTTTCATGTAGATCTTTCAAGTCTGTGTTACGAACTGTTGATATTTGAAATTGATAGTAACAGAACATTGAAGTCAGTTCATGTCGCCCGGACTTGATACGATCGATGTTCAATGGGAAAAGTGTTTGTATTATAATTACATGTTTAAATATTGTTAGTCATAATTATTTGATACTTCGAGCCATCAAAATATATAGATTTTTTATCACCAGTCTTTTGTTAATTAACTAATATTTTTTGCACCATGCAAAGTAAACTCTAGGCTTGCGATAAGATATGGTTTACGACAATAGTAGAATGGTGGGATTCGAACCCTCGACCACTTGATCGGAAATTTGTACCCTTAACCATTAAGCACCTTAATTGGCACACTAAATTCAGATAAGTTGATTTCTTACCTGAAAGCCATGTATGAGGTCACCGCCGTGCGATTGGCACTGCTTGCGTGCATCGTCGAAGGAGGCTCCTTTGGCTACGTTGAACTCGTAGCAGTTTCGTGAAAAAGCTGCAAGTTCTATGTCAGCGGAAGCACCAGCCGGTGCACATCGATCGTTGGAAAATTCTTAAAAAAAAAAAACAATGATGAATAAGCTATCGTCTGCTTTTTTCTCGTGTAAAATAAATTACATATACGTCCATGATAATATAAGACTGTTATTGCATTATTTAATTTTGATATTGATTTATTTTTGAATGTGAATAATACAAGTAACTTTAACCTTATAGAAAATTTAGTTACACTATCGCTAAAATGGTCACTACGAACATTAATGTGCGCTAAAAGTTTCCTCTTGCCCGAGCTAAGTTTATTAGACAACTGCATTAAATATTTACAGTGCATTTACAGGGAGCGTTATTAAATCTCTGTTCAGAAGCGGAAATTATTCACGGTATCGGCTAAGTTTATTATGTCTCAATATTGTCGCATGTTCTACTTTAATGTGCATCTTAATTTATTAGTTTAGAGCAAAGTTTTGCTGAACCATGTCCTTGCAACTGTACATTGTACTCGTATTTTATATCATATCTATAATATGTAGAAAAAAATGCCCGAAATATAGTTAATTTTAATCATTTTAGGCAATTTTAAATACAGTAAGACATTTTCAGTGAAATATTTATTTCATTTTATCGGTCTTAAATGTCCTTAATGTCCAGCATTTTATTCATTTACATACTTTCTAGTACTTTTTATTTTAACCCTAATGTATTTTCACCTGTAAAAATAATATAGGACAATGTTTAAGTTTTAACATGTAAATTTAAATTAGAGTTTGTAAAGACCTAAAGGCTCTGGTACCGTGAGGGGGGAACGAGAGGGTGGCATAGCGCTGCCCATAAAAAGTCTTCTATGTAAGTATTATATAAACAAAATTCAGGAAAGTTAGGCTGTTTTTAGAACTCGAGATATTCTGCAGCAAAAATTTTTAAAATAACCACCTTCTATTTGATGTCGACTAAAAATAAAAAATGAAACTGGTTTAATCAAACTTTTTCCTCATACACACAGTTACAAATATATTACTTGGTATTTTGACTTTATTATTGCAAAGCACAAAGGTTTCATTTAATATTTAACATTAGCTAAAAACAGAGAGTTAAACAAGCATCATAATACATTTGAGAATTTAACAATTTTAGAATAACAAATAGAAATGTTTCGCGGAAAATTTCCACACAAAGTGTAAACGGGATTAATTAGTGGAGAGCGAAGGTTGACTTGCGTTACGGTACACAGATTACGGGCTCATTAAAATAGACGTTACTAACTTACAAGCGAGTATTTAACAAGCAGATAGAATATTGTCACATACATGCACTTGTGACTTCATTAAAAGTTTGTAAACTCGAGTAGTGCACGAGCGTCTACTTCCTGAAGGTCAAAAGGTAGCGTTAGAAAATTAAGGCGGAAATACTATTGAATTATTTTATTACATCAAATATGTTCTATATATTAGTACGTGTAGGATACATTTTCACCCATTTGTAAGGATGTTGATTGAACAGATGAATGTAAAACACAGTTAGATTTAATAAATAAGAATTTATTTTGTATATAAGAAATGTATAAAACTATTCCTATACATAATTATTATATTGAAATAATATTTTTAATCAGATTTAATGGTGCAATTAATAAAAAAAGAATTTACAGTGGGTAGTTCCATATTCAGATAAATCCAATTCAATTATTGGTATTTATCAAAACAGTCAATTACATTCGACAAATGGAGCAACGTAATTAATCCTGGCTTATTGGAATTAAAATAGCTTCGGCGAACTGCGAAAAGCCAAATTTATTTATAAATGTACGGGTTGTTGTTTGTAAAAAGTAAATCCTTACTTTGTATAAACAACGAAAATATGTTAATGAATTTAGAAAAAAACGTAACAGTGAAAAACAATACCCTCTTGCCTGGAGGGTAAAAAGACTTTTAAAACATTAGTTCTTAATTAGAAAAAAAATTTTGAAAGACGAATTCTATGTCACTCCGGGGAGGAATACGATCCGAATGACACTTCATTCGTTAAAAAAAGGCGTTTAGGGTAGAAGCGGTCATATCAGCTGTGACAGACTTATATACATACACATGTATCCACATATATACATATATATTCCATTAGTCTGTCGGGTAATTACAAATATTGACAAAATATATAAACAATTGAAGTGTGTGTTATTTGTAAGTGGCAGTAAGTAAAAGTAAGACCTTTATTTATTAATGGACATTTGAGTCCCAGAACGCAAAGGAAGTTTGTACACGTGTTGTCAGTATCTAAGCGTGAGTTTTCAATACCAAAAATGTGTACAAAAACATATTGTTATCCCTTTCGTTCGCTTTGATAGAACAAAGATAACAATATAAAGATTTAAGGTATTTCACACGGTACGTTGAAACTCACGATACATTTGCCTATACGATTGTGTATTGGATACAAGAGTAATGCCACTGCACTCTAGACATGTTCCGATCTCATTTAGCATGCATTACATGAGAATAGGGAATGTGTAGTTGAAAGGGCGTGGGCTTGTGCACCAAAATATATTTGCAACAATGTGAATAATACATACGATGAGAAACGTAATTTTCAGGAGCAATTGTCTGGCAGCCTGATTGCTAATATAAATTTTGCGTTAAACAAGACAAATCTTATTGCAACAGGTTTTCTTCGTTCGAGAAACCGGAATAGCACTGTACTACTTTAGAGTAATTAATTTTCCCTTGAACATATTATTATGAGTTTGAAATAATAAAAAAAAACTAAAGACGAAGACAATGGAATAAGCGTTTCGCAATTGAATTTTTTCTACACCATGCTATGTCCGTTTAACAATAGGTGAAGTGAACCTATTCACAGCGGGATTTTACCTTCTGTTGTAAAGACTTCGACTTCGCAGAGAGACAGAGAACCTTCGACTCCGACTAGTTGTAGAAACACATGTTGGCCGATTAGTGGTCGGGCACATGTGAAAGTTTTTGTCACTCCTTCATCTGTAACAAAATATTGTCTTTAGACATAATGCAGGACAGGCAATAAAGAAATCTTTTTTTTTACTACAGTTTACTTTTTAAGAGCTTCATTCTTAACATCACTTAGATTAACGTATGTGATACTTCGATTTTGGTTACTATTTAAAGGAAATTGAAAATACTTAAATATATCTGTACATATTTTAAATTGAGGTATCTTTAGGGTCGTCAGAACAAAGAACGAGATTTATTCAAAGTAAATTATTTATTAGTTGTTTTTACTATGGCTCTCATGGTAAGTTAAATGACGTAAGTTTTTTTTAAATTGTTTGTAATATCATTAATGCTCTATCATTTTAACATGCGCTAGTAATCTTAGTTATTGCCGCTGTGTTGATGACTAGGAAGGACGCCATCCGTCTTTGCGTTCAGAAGCTGAAACACATTTTCTTTTCATTTCCGGTAAAGGATGTCAGCATACGTATGCATCGTATATTAGAAAATATTTAATTAATTTTGTTTGATCTTTAATTACCATAATTAAAGGTAGCTTTACATAAAACATATATACCACTTATAATATATAACGTATAAATCGGAATATTTTTTAATAAAAAACGGCGATTTAATTCGAATGCTTGGCCAACGTTTGAGGTTTTGTAAAGGAAATTAGTTCATTGAAGATGTCGTGTTTTAAAAGTCATGCCAACGCTTCCGGGTAGGCTGAATTTGATTTAATAAAAAATCCAAATTGTAAATAGTTAATGTGAAAATGTTACAATATAATCTGGACAACATTGTAAGTAAATAACAGGGTTGTTTTAATATAATATATAGTTTTGTTTAATTTGTGCTGTTCGGAGACGTTCACTTTAACTTTTTCCGGATTTCATTTATTCGTTAGAGGCACAAAGAGCGTTGCTTTTCGAATCAAAATGTGATTTTCCAACGCGCTTGATCGTGAAATTCCTTTGACTTTAAAAAAGTATCAAAGCGTAAAATGACAAAGGCCCATGCACGAATTTATTGGAAACGTACTGCACAACGTAGCTTCAGTTCACCGAGTAACTACGACAAAGGGTACAAAGCTAATGAAATATTAAAATGGATATTTTTACAAGAAATGTAATATTATTGTTAACCTCATTTATTTTATGTTTACTTTCCTTACAGGAAAAAATCTTACGTTAAAAAAATCGCGACTAAACTGATAAAATTTTATGTCTTCATAAGTTCTTTCCATAGATATTTTATTATATTATCTTTAAGTAAAATTTTACATAATTTACTAATCTAATTATTTTGCTGTCTGTATTTCTTTAAGCCAAGAATTTTAAACTTACGTTGATGTCGAGGTGTATTTCCAAGTTAATCTCAATCTTTGCGAACTACACTGTAAATTGAATTAAACTAGAGATTATGAAATTTTGCGAAGCGTGCAAAGTTAGCAGCATCGATACTAACTACCTTACCTACAGGCTAACGTTCAAAATAACATTAAATAATTTATTAAAATGTGAAGTAATATTCCGAACGTTTTAAAAATAAATCTTACAATATTTATTTTCCTCATCGGATGACGTATTTGAATGTGTCTATTAGAATATATTTATTTGTTTTACATTAGTTACCTTTAATTATCTACGACTTGCAACTTAAAGTATCACAATAATGACGTGGTTTTGTGATTGGAAATATACGGTTCGAAAGCAGACGTCGGTAAAATTGCAATCAACCGTACGCCAACCGATGGGAGCAATCGACGTCTACCGACCACTTCAAGCAATCTGCGCGCAGCCATCCTAAGTTTAAATGTATATGTCATCCGCAAAATCGCAATCATTTGGTGCTGTGGTCGTAGCTCGTGATTAGGTAGTCATGTAGGTCTATTTCCGGCAAATGGAATGTTGACGAACTTTAGAACAAAGGTAAAAGACAGAGAGATGATTATGTGGTCTGTATTCAATTCGTCAAATTTTCATGTAGTGAATTATGATGTTTGATTTTAATAAATTCGAGTAACCGGATAAATTGACTTTTTTATTCTGATTATACTCGTTCACTTCATTTTAACAAATCATATTAAGTGTTACTAGCTGTCGCCCGCGACTTTGTTTACACGGATTGAAAAAAATCTAGTAATAATGAAAATATATTGATACTGAGTGAAAATATAATTTTCTTATGAAAAAAAAAATGAAATCAACGAAGTAGTTTTTGAGTTTATTCGGTTATATATAAAAAAAACAAATATTTTCTCTTAATATCAGTGTAGATTAACACTATGATGGTGATATCACTATTCGTAAATAAGATTTTGTGAATAGTTTATTATACTTTCTTGAATGACAGTAGAACAACAGGCTCTTTGTTGTCAAATGCTGAGATAATGTTATTGAAAGCAATAGCCATTAGCTTCATTATGGTCCAGTCAATGTCGCTTTCCATCAAGACGCTGGTCTTAGACGAGAGATATCAAGTTGCATGTTTAGTAATAATTTGCTATTGCATAGACAACTTCTATACATCTCTTTAACTTTAAACAACTATTCATTATGAAACTAATCAATACGAAATCTCAAACATTTTTACTGTTTCACATTTTTAATTAACCTTTTCAATCTACTTTACTTCAATTTAACTAATCTACAATAGATCACGTTTTTCATTCTCCATTGCTATAGAAAACGAAAAGATCTGATCTTTTGTCTTAATAGTTAAGTCTAAATAATAGCGAATAGTTTTTGTTCTTCGTTTGGTACAAAATAATTGAAATAAAATTACGTATCCATTTCGAGGACCGATTGATTTTATCCTTTAGTTTATTTTTTATTTTTTTTGTAACGTAACTGAGTAAAATCAAGTTAATTAAGAAGTATAATTTAAAAAGCGCCAGTAGCCTAATGGTTAAGAGTATGGATATCCGATCGTGAGGTCGGCGGTTCGAATCCTGTCATTCGACTATTGCACAAGGCTAGAGCATAGTTGGAATGGTACAAGAAAAATTAGTAAATTTACAAAAATCTGCTAAAATTAAAAAAAAAAAGAAAATAGTTAGCTGAATGTTAGGTAAAAATCTAGAAGGAAAATTAAACTAGGAACTTGATCCTGGTACATTTAGAAGATCTGCATACTTATTCATAGTTCAATGTTAGTGCAAGAAATCTAACAGGGAAGTTTTAACGATGTAGAAGTTTCCGCTAACGTATCCTGATCATTTTGGCGAAACATACTCGATATGTCCATTGAATATATATTTGAAATTTGGTAGATATTTTATTAGTATAGGTATAATTTTATAATATAAGATTACGAATATATTCCGTTTATCTAACTAACACCCACTTTTGAAAAAAACATGTGGCCATTAGTAAAAAAAAGAATAAATTTATATATATAGTAATACCAATTTATATTGTAATATTCCTTTGTTAACTAAAAAAGTTTTGGTTACAATAAAAACTCTTTTGTTTGTATCATAAGATGGGTTAATCTTTTATTAAGTTAGTTGACTAAGAACTTAAGCACGCCTTAAATTAATTGGATTGTAAGCCATTAGTTTATTAAATTTTATTTGATAACGTACAAAATGTAACTAAATGAACTTTTGTAAACCATTATGAAATATCATCAGCACTTTACAATAAAAAGACAATATAATGTGTTGAAGTCATTAGGTATGTATTTAAACATTTATGCAAAAATGGCTGTTAGAGGTCAGGTCAGTAACAACGCTTGTTTATAAAATCATTAACACATTCCAAAATACAAAACATCCGATTGTGTAAGACTTATGCATATATACTGTGCGCTATGTTTAAAACGTTAGTTTATAATTTTACTAGACTTATTGTAAAATGATACTTAACGACCTCTTTTACTGAATTCTTTGGCTATTAAAACTTTTTAATAAATTATTTTCACATAACTGACGGGGACTTAGTAATAATTTAAAATTTAGTTTTATACATCATAATAATATATAGTTTTAGCTTATTAGTATCTCGCTTAGCAAGTACTGGCTTATCTAGGTTCGACGATGAGGATTCACTTAGAAAGTATAAGTGAATCCTCATCACTGAAATATGCACTGACTTAGATATTACAGCTGCTGATAAAATGCAATTTTCATACCGTCAAAGGTAAAGAAAAAACCGAGATAGGATTAAACGCAATACTGCAGTGTAATTTTATCAGTTACTCTGAATGTAAGAGGCTTTTGATCGCAGTCTCGTCTATTGTTCGAATTGTCAATTGTGCGTTCGATTGAAAGGCTGAGAGCGTAACATTTAGAAAGCGCAAATTGATTCAGCTGGTGGCTTAATCAACTAGACAGTCGTAAATACTCGGTAAGCTACGTACTTAGGAACTATTGTGCTATGATCTTGAGTACCATGGTCTTCGAGTTTGAACCTTTGGTGGTACCTGATATAGTTAAGAAAAAAGTGAAATTTTCGTTAAATGCGTTAGTATATTACTGACAGGTACTATAGTTTAGTATCGTAGAAGACTAACAAATAATACAGCACTTATTACGAAAAGATTGTGTTGATAATAAAACAATTGAATTAGGATTCTATTACGGTATGCTCGGTACCTCGTTTTGTTTGTGAGAACTCGGGGTCTTTATTAACATGTGATAATAAAAGGCTTTATACTCGAGCCTTTAAATTTACTAAATAAAGGGATACATTTTATACTTATGTTAGAGACATAGACAAACGTATTTATAGTAATTACGTATACAGAATATGAGAGTTTGTTTTTATTTGTTTTAGTTATAAAAAGAATGATATCTTTTGCAACAGCTTAACTCTACTTGTATAATAATTACTGTGGGTGTTTAGCGTTACGTCGACTCATTAGCAATCATAAAATTGTTTTAATTTGTTAAATTTCTTATCTCATACTTGAATTGTCTATTTTTTCGGCTAAAATAATTCCGTTCCCAAGAGTTCTTGGTCTAATTAACCACCGGCTGTAACGTGTTGAGTTACGCAAAGCCATTTAATATGTTTATGGTTACATAAGTATGCCACGATAGTTCAATGGATGTAGCCTTCGAAATATACGGCCTCTAGTTCAATTCCTGCTCATACTATTCTCAATTATATTTTTGTATCATCATCATCAGCTCGCTATACCTCCCCATCGAGGGGCTCGGAGCCTACCCTAAGGGGTGACTAGGCCATAGTCACCACGCTGACCAATTGCGTGTTGGTTGACTTCACACATATCTTTGAATTTCTTCTCAGTTATGTGCATGTTGCATCACGATGTTTTCCTTCACGGTAAAAACGTCGAATGAATGTACATTTGTAAATCGGAAATCGAAAAACACATTGGTACACGGCGGGATTCGAACCCAGGACCTGCAGATTGCGAGTCAAGTGCTTTACCTCTGAGCCACCGACGCTCTATACTTTTTTGTATAACAATAAATAATCAGTAAAACACAAAACTATTTTGTATTAATACATGGATTTTTCAAAAAAATAAAATGAAACTGAGTTTTATTATGATAAATGTATTGAATTAAGATTTAATTTTAAAAAGTAGAAAAATTTTATTAGGTAAATCAATCACAAAGCTAGTTTCAGTAATGAATCCGAACTACGTTTGCAATAAATACCAAAGTGGAACGTTGGAAGGTATGCTCGCATCCACGTCGACTAATCTACGGATCCCCTTTCATCTCATGTCGAATGATGCTACACGAATCAATTTCTGTTCCAAAGTTAAATGTTACTTTTGGATTAAATTCAATTCCAGACTTTTTTCAGATTAAACTTATTTACTTCTTTAATGTAATTAGACCTCAAGACTCGATTTTAATCTTATATTATTAAATGGATTAGTAAGATCCAGACATAAAGAGACAGAAAATCTCGAAAGCGTCTCATCTTTCGATCAGCACTCAACTAAGGTCAGCCACAATGTTATTTATTACTATCTGTCGCCCGGGATTTAAATTTTTTTATAATGTTTTATTCTAGTCAAAATATGAGGGCAACTAACAACTAAAACTAAATGTCTTATCATAAATATAGATAATTAAACATCAACAGGTACATACTGAAGTGTATAAAATTCCGTTATAGCATTTATTTACATTAACTGATATTTCCACATAAATAAACATTATAGAATAATCTGGTAAATGTTTCGAAAGGAAATATAATAGTTTTGTACTTGTATTTAGTGTAGTGGCAATGTAATAAACAGAGCGTATAAAAACCAGATATACAAAACTAGTATAGGCCAGTAATCAAAATCAAATCAATATTCTACGTTACTTTTAAAACTCAATAATGCTAAGTATAATAAATAAGTAAAGTATATTTATTGCTCAAAGCAGAAGACGGTTTAAGATGTCATTTATCGTTGTCATTTTCTAAAACAGAATCAATTAAAAACAAATAAAAATCGATAAACTAATTTAGAATAATTTTCACAAAGATCCAATGTAAGTTAATTTTTTTATCATTTTAATTTTTTCTCAGTGAAATATAGTTACAGAAAAGTGTACGACTAGTGACTTGAGATAGTGGTAGGGGATATCATTAACCCGCTTACATCGTCATCGTGCGAGCTGCTGTGCGCGAGTCCGCTAGAGAGTATGTGAACACCGCTGACATAGTTTAAACTTTCTTTATTAACTCATTGAAACTTAGCCGATGAGATTTTTTATATAAAATAATTTACTGAAAGAAAACACATTACACGCAATGCCATTGATTATAGTAATAAACTAGTGGTCCCTACCATTGTCACAAAAGTGGACATATATATATTTTTTTAATTTTATGACAATTAATATAGCCTATATTTCTCAGGGATAATATAGTTTATGGTCATGATGTATGTACTTAGTATAAGATACAATAATAATTTAACAAGTCAATGTACTTAATAGAATCGCTTTGTACATCGTAAAACGTTAAATTTATAATGTTAACAAACAATTTTCTCGTGTGAAGCATCAATGGTGGCGTTTCGACACAGCTCTCGTTTCGGGCCTATAAAAATAGTCGAATAACAACAGAAGTACCAATGACGTTCCTCATTCGCGCTAAATTCTACGTAACTGTGTTCTTGAATTTCGTAACTATGAGTCATAATGTATAAAAGAACCTTTGAGACAATGAATCGTTATTACGAATCCCAATTATTTACTAAAGTTCCAGTTGTGTTATTTCTAGAAATAAAATAAATTCATATCATATTTTATAATAAAATTGAATTTTTTATAAAATAATATATAATATATAAATAAATGAAAAGCAATTGCAAGAAACGTTGTTTTATTTATAATGGCCAACGTTTATACTCTTGGAATGTAAGTAGTATTTGGTTCTAGGAACTTGGCACGGCGGTGCTTGAATTTTTCGGATGATTCGTTCCGAATAACACAAATATAAGAGAGTTATCTTTTAATTTTAAAATTCATTTAAAAAAAATGTTTATTTTATCTTTGATAATTGTGTACAAAATTGTTGGTATTGTGTAAGAATTTATAAAGGTTTTTTTTACTTTACCTGGTAAATCGTCTCTTTGATAGTTTGCAATAATTTGACGAAGATAGAAACTATTTCAGTAATGTGCATCGTTCTAACTTCGATCATCGTCGTTATTATGTACAGTAACATAGTTGAAGTCTTTGATGTAAGCTTGTGATCGGTATTTCAGTTAGTTTATCGCCTTGCAGGATTTAGAGCATATCGTTTGAATTTCTATAACTTTCAAAGATTCCCTTTACGGATTCTAGTTGAATTTCTCGAATATACTTGCTCGAGTGTAATCGGAAAATCATAGAACGATTTTAGCTATGTAACAAGGTCGACTTATAACATTTTAAAAAGAGAACTAAACAACTTTGTTTAAAAAACAAATAGTAATTCCTATTAGTAATATTTAATTCTATCAGTATAAATTTTATTTCTAACTGTGGGTTTGTGAGATGGAAATTTTCATTTAAAACATTTTAACTATGTTTTATGAAAGATAATGTCGGGAATGAAAATATGTTTTATACAGAGATTTTGGTCTCAGAAACCAACGGTAATTGTTTTTCTGAACTTCAGATTGCATCGCATTTGAGTTCATGCGGAACACCTGTACAAATTGATTTCGAGCTCTCGCAAATCGTCGGTATCGAAGCGCCATTAATATTGTTGGTGTATATATTCTGTCTATTTCACTACATTATAATATTTTACTTTAGTATTTTGCGATTTTATATCTTATACTAAAATAATTTTTCATATGTTACATAACATATTATTTACCAATGTGCCAGTTTTCTAAAGATAAACATCTCTTTATATCATAGAACATTCCCAAATGTATGGGACAATCGCATTTGCTCATCATATCAACTTTACATTTTTTCATAGTTTGTGATTCATTTTCTTATTAGTGCCATTAACCTAGGACCTACTAACTTCCTATATAGAATACGTGTTAAAACCTCGTTAAAAATCTTTTAATAAGTTTTATGAAACACTAATATAAGACTTATTAATTAGTTAAATATTATTTATTATCAGTAACAGCGAATTAAGCTTACCTATTGTTCCTGGGAACCAGGCGCAGAGTGGGTTCCTTTGAAGATCTGTACTGCTGTTGCCTACACGTATTTCTAGGTCCTGAAGTGGCTGATGACCTGAAAGCAAATTTACTAATTAATTATATCAATATTAATAACCTAAAAAAAATTCGTTGCTGATTTTGACAAAAAAAAATACGTTTAATGAAACTTAACCTTGTATTTGACCGAGATAAATATTTCGACATTGTTTTACTAAATCTGTACATTTTTTTGCTTATGGACTATACATAAGTGCGCTACTTTTACAAGAACTTATTTCATGAAGCGTTTTTAAAGGTTACAAAAATTAAATATTTTTATAAAATGAAATCTTTGAAACTTCAAAAATCTTCGCTTAACTTGAAAGAAATATGTCGGAATATTCAGTCACCAAGTACTTGAATTTTAATAAAATAAACATTTCCCGTAAGTCTCTCAAATATTTCATTTTGCAAGCAACCAACAGGGACGCCCGCCCCGCACAGCATCCGAACGCCGGACGTGTCTCCGTTAGTAAAATGAATTCTGTCAAAGCAGAACATCTTCTTTCAAGACCTTCGTATAACGTCTTCGCAGAGCTTCGCGTTGGTTCACTTTGTAAAATATTAAGCAAACTTGATTACCTATTTCGACATTGCAATTTCGTGTTCAAAGAGCAGCTGGATTTTAGAAAGCAACAAAGTGTAATAACGTGCAATAAAGTCGGCTTATATTTGCGATAGTAACACTTCAATAAAAATATCTACTGACATATTATTGTTACATTAAATAATTACATTTAAATTCCAGAATAGATTACGGGGACAGTAGTTTTTTTTAATATATTTTGTACTTGGAACTTCTCTGTTTTAAAATTACCTTTATAAAACGTAGAATTTTAAATAGTAACTGCTAGAAATAATAACGCGCCTTGTAATGTAGTCGTCACGTTTTTGTGTTTTCCGCCTTGCACTGTTGTCGTGGTCAGTGTGAAAGTGTCATAATAAAGTGATTGGTTTTGCAACACACGATACCTGCACATGATGTGTACGGTCAGCCGTGTTGCGAGTTTGCGACACCACATTGCCCCCTCGACTGGAACGAATCACGCTTGCATGTGCGACATCGCATTTATTTTGTATAAAAACTATTATTGTGAATCACTCACGAGGTTAATGTCTTATGTTATTAACCAAGAACGTACGTTGACGCTTTGAGCATCGCAATCATACGCAATCGATCAACCTAAGTATTTTTTATTTTATTTATTAAAGACGACTTACAACTAACTTTAAAATATAATTAAAATCTAACAGCTAAATAATAAAACTAAAGGCTAATTGAAAGTAGCTATAGATAGTTAGAAATACAGATTATATTGAAATCTACTCCCTTTTTTTTTAAATTACACAATATATAGATGAGAAGGGATTTAAAGGAGCTCCAAGTCCAGAGCTGGGTGGAAGTGGCGTAAGCCCTCAAAGTCTCTTGACGAGTCACTTTAGGTCATAAAACAACATTTATGTAATGTTTAGATACCTTTAATAAATTATGGTAGAGCATATGTCGTCTATCTATATATGATACTAATTTATTTAAGGAATATTACGTTACTTTGCCTTTATCTTGTTATTAAAGTATTTTAAATATGCAAGAGTAATTCGCTATGCTAGTCTTATTTTCTCCGTATTTTTAACTTTTCCAGTTCCTGCAAGAAACAAGTCTTTGAAGTGGAGTCAGTCTTCACTTCAATACCGTACTTATAAACATTTGATGCGATTCCCGGAGCTCGATATTTATTCGAAGTGTTAAGTATCTCGTCATAAAACTTAGATATTTTCTTCTGCGCTGAGTCGTCAGGGTGGTAATAAAACTAAGCTTAATATAACTTTAAAATATAACAGATCTGCTCTTTGAATACGTTTTTTTAAAACTGTACCATTTTATTACCAATGCGACAAACGATATCATAACCAAAATACAACCAAATTTTATTTATTGCACGATAAGATAAAAGAGGCTGTGTAGTAATGGCTCCAAGAATATTAGCAGCAACAGGATAACATAACATTCATAGCACCCATAGAGGCTGCAATTATGGATTTGAATTTTGCGCGCGCCTTGCATACCTCTCTGTACGCCGTGGATACCTAATTGTATAAATACCATCTGTATTTATATTATACAACTAGGTATCCATGCATTGTTGGTTACAGGCTTCTAATACCGCCTCTCCGCCTCTTTATAACCTCAAATAAATGAAACTTACCACAACATCCTCTGGTTGTGACTCTGACCACTTTGACAGCGTAATGACGAAGCAGGTCGACTTGCCACCATGGCGAGGCCTCGCGCTGCGTCTCCGTGCATCTCTTGCCGTCATGTTCTGTAGTCTTCTCACCATCGTTGCCGTTGGCCGCCGCACCTCCACGGACGGTTGTCGATTGGTTTGCTGGTTTTCTGAAGGCGACGTTCGTACCTGGATAATAAATAAATTACAATATGCTGTATTGTTATCGATTTGTTGAATAATTTACAAGTAAGAAGAAGTACAGATGGCTCATAATTCAGTTTCCTTTTTGACTAAAATATAAGATTTTGGTGTGGTTTTATTTTTGAGATTTTTTATTTTCATACGAGAATTCAATATTTGCTATATAGCACCGTATTCGAATAAGTTTTGACATTTAACTAATATTATAAACGCGAATGTTTGCAGGGATGGATGGATGTTTGTGACTAGGCATCTCCAGAACGGCTGCATGGATCTTTCTGAAGTTTGGCATGGATGTAGAACCTACTCTGGAAGAACGCCCGGACGGAGTCGCGGGTGGACAGTTAGTCTGTAAATATTTTATCTGTATGATGTAGGAGATAATAATTATTTGTAATATCAAGAAATAATTTTACAACGCTTTATTTCATTATGGACGTTAAGTTATTATTTCTGTTAATATTAAATTAATTACTGAAAGCTTAATATCAATTACATACTTTCATCAACAAATGCCAATCCAAATGAAAGCAAATTAAATTAAATGTAGACAGCCCTTTTAAATAATTATTAATCTTATATTCGCAATGTTTTGAGAAATATTTGTTAAACTCGTTTGTTTATTAATTAAATATTTCATTTTACAGATAGTTATTTGATCTATTTAAGGGTCGCTGTACACGAACAGCTTCAGTAGATAGCGTATTACAGCACCACAATAATAGCTTGCGGGCTGTTGCCGTCGATATATTGATGTTTGTGTACGACGGCCCTAAGTATTATATTGTATTAAAAAGTAATTTACGAAAGACACTTACCACAAAATGGCGGTTCAGCAGTCCAATCGCCTCTCAATGTGCACTCCCTCTGGTGAGCTCCAAACAGCTCGTAACCATCGTCACATTCGTAGGTAGCAACAGTTCCAGGAGTGATAGCTGTGTCATTGGGTAATGTTACCCGTGCGTTCGGCGGTACTGCCGGGTGGCCGCAATGGCGTTCGCCTGTAACAAATATTAATTTAATACCCAACAATCAAATTATTCATATATGTGATAAGTTGTCGCTCGCGACTCTATTCGCGGGGAATTTTAATTCGGCAAAAAACTTAATAACTCCATCCATCCAAACTTTAAACTTTTTATAATAGTAACAATCAATTCTCTAAGTGAATGTTAGAATTATTCTATATTATATTTATTCTGTTGGCTTGCCTTAATAAATAAATAAGTAAATTCTTTAAATTAACCTTCTAAGTTGCCTTTATTGAATAGTGATTACATTCGTTAGTGTATATTGGCAATCGTTGTTTTTCAGCGAGGATGTACGATGAACCGAAGTGCTTTGTAATTAATTAAAATCGAATTGCGTTTAAACGATATAAATCTTTTATCGTGCGATTGACAGAGCCATTGCGCATGCTAATGGCTGTACAATATTGTAATATCTGTAACGCGTGTCGGCTGTTGCGCGGAATACGGTTAAAGAAAGCGCACTTATGTAACGCACTTTAGCGATACATGTAACGATATGTGCCGCAACGACGCCGATGCAATTCCACTTCCGATGTTTTATGCATGCGTGTTATTTGGTCATTATACTATTTAGTAGAAAGTAATGTTGAGATCAGATTATACATAGCAAGCACGAATTATGTTGGATTTACAACGACTAAACTCTCATAAGAAGACGCATCAGTCGTTATAATGTGAACCAATGTTTTTTCTTATGACTTTTATTTGATCACTCAATCAGTAGCGCTTTACTAACTTTAATAGTCGTAAGATATTTACAACATTAATTAAAAGCCAGTTTAATATTTAGATGGATGGATGTTTGTGAACTATCTCCAGAACCTCTGCAACTTTAGTTTAAATAGTTTAGCAAGAAAAGGCTCACAGTAGATTAAGATTAAGTTAAGATACTGTTTTTCTTTAATTTTATTTAAAACTCATACTTACCTTAAAAGTCGTAAGTATGAAAGTGGAAATAATTGATGAGAAATTTAGATAATCCATTAGAAATGTTTTAAAACTTTTTTTTGCAAATACCAAAGAAAGTCAGTGGATTGAATTTCGAAGTGACTGATGAGAAATATTTTTAAATCCGATTGAATTATTATCAGGGGAAATTTTACTTTTTATACCTTACCGTACCCTTATCTTATATATAAAATTCTCGTGTCACAATTTTCGTTCCCATACTCCTCCGAAACGGCTTGACCGATTCTCACGAAATTTTGTGAGCATTTTGAGTAGGTCTGAGAATAGGCCAACATCTATTTTTAAATCCGCGCGGACGGAGTCGCGTGTGACAGCTAGTAATGTATAAATGTAAGTTTAATCAGAATTAATTTATTTAATATATTAGCTGCATACTAATTTAACGACATTAATTTAGATTTTCCTTTCCAATAAATATTTGATGCCCTTGTCAAATATGAGCGAGCGCCTGTCAGTTTCCCAAAATTAATTTGCTATAAACAGCATATGATTTGAGAGGTTAGAACGATTTTGTCCCGTTTCTATATTTTTTTAATTTCCTTTGATTATTATTAAATGGAAATGAAAGATTTTATATCTTCTTGCTGGTCATTCAGCAAGTCTAGTAGAATTATGTTTTATTTTATTCTTATGGTTTCTTTCTTTACTTGTGTTTTTTATCTACTTTTCATATGAATACAAATTTTCTGGCTGAGAAACAATTGTGGGAAAGACACAAGTTACGAAGTATATAAAATGTTGGTTTGCACAAACACATCTGGGCATTGGCCACATTGCCCATATCACCGCGGGCAATTTATATGTTGAAATGTAGCTCCGAGCAAGCACTGTTTACGGCATTTGGATGTGAAGGACAGCGTGGCATTTTGCTCGAATTATTCAGTCGGACGTTAGGAAATATAACCAAAGTTTGTTGCGCCTGATTTTGCAACGAAAATTATTCTAAGCTTTATTTATAAGGATTTTTATAACGTTTATAAATGTACTAATATTACCCGATTTCTTACGTTCGGACATACTTCAAATTGTAAAGGCGAAAGAGTGCTATAAAACTTTTCATTCTAATACAATAATTAATAGTTCGAATAGTTTTAGAATAAGACTAACGGCCATCCGCGACGTCGTCAATGCAGATTAAAAAAAGTATCCCGCGTGCATCAGCCACCTTTCCGTCCAAATGACGAAAAATCGCGGCCTTGCGGACAAACACAGACAGAAAAGAAATTAAAAAAATTGTTTTACGTTATCAAGTATGCAAATACGTCATAAGTTCGAAATACTTTTTTTTTCAATGCTACATACAGACACTCAAATGTTATTCATACGTATAGATTAATTTAATACGCACCGAGATATGAGGCTTAGAGGCTATCGATTAATTAATGTTAGGCGCTAACACTAATTAATACTGTAATTGCAATTGGTAATTCTCTAAAGCAGCTAAGCAGTATTAGTCTTAATGCAACGTTAATGAAACCAAGATAATACGATAAAATTAAAACTAAATTAAAATTAAATTTAATCAGACACATTTATATTAAAAATAGCAAAAATAAATCGTATTTAATGTACAACCAATAAATACAAAAAAAATTTAAATATACGTAATTAATATTTTACTTAAATATTAGGGACGCCATATGCGGACCGCTTCAAGCCGGTATACCGAAGTACCGACAGATTCAAGCCGTCGGTGTATGCCTTTATTCATTTCAGCAAAGGTTGCAAACCGCAGACCATGAATGGCGAACGTCAACGACAAATTGTCCAACGCCGACTTTGCAGCTGCCCGTATATGACAGCGCTAACGCGCTTTAATCGTTGCCACAAAATTGAATTGAATTTAAAGAGTCGATTTACATTTTATTTTGTACGTAAATTAAGTTGAAAAGGTTTGCCTTATACAAAACCAGTGCATACGCTATGAAAGGTTATCAACTTTCAACTCCTACTATTCGAGGAGATCGGCTTCTGTAGATTTAAGACATCTTAAGATATCCTTTTTTTGCAATCTCCATACAACACCATCTAAGTAGTACTGTAAAATTGCCAATTTTATAACAGATAGACGTTTTTGTTTTTTTTAATCATGGTAAAAATTATTTTTGGGAATATTTATTCCCTATTCATCTTATGAGCTATTATTATAATTTTATGAACAAGACGCGTGCTCATTAGGATAGATTGTTAAGGGTTGTTTGCTCGACTGTTAAAATGTGATCGTAGACTTTATACATACGAATAAATACTATTTGGTTTCACATTCATGAAACTAGACACTATTTGTAATTTGAATAGCGTATTGAACATACGTAATTTAATTTCACAATATAGTCAGTACTAATCTGTAGTACCAACCACGGCCAAATTCAAACCGATTACGTGTTCGTGTTTCATTTGGAATACAGACATTGATGTGGACGCAACAACGTCAACTTAACATTCGGCACATATCTTGACGAAGCCTTCGTTCGAAGACCGATTGTCCGACTTAGATTTCAAGACCCTATTTCGAAGAAGAAAGACGCGCATTAGCCATTGCCGAAAACTATAATAATGCATTAACTACAAGTTTACAGAGCCGAAAACAGACGAAAAATCCTTAAAAATAGATTGGATGCTGAAATGTTCAATGCGTCAGTACAGTACAACAAGCAAAGCCATGTCGATAACAGCATTTCGCTTTGTGTACGTTATAACGTGAAGTCACGTCAACCGTGTTACGGCAAACGTCAAGCTGACGGCTTGTGAGCTTTGATATTTGCAGTTAAACGATGTAATGTTTTGCTAGGTTAGAGAATCAATAAGCAAAATTCAAGTCTTCGTTTCAATAATCTCGTAACCCATTGAACAAAATTAATAACTTCTACGAGACCGCATAATCGTAATGAAAATGTTGTGTTTGGAGTCTTTATTGCTAAGTATAAAATATTGCTAAATGTCTCCTGAACTAACATTGATCTCATACTTACTTGTTAATGTCGAAAGAAGAACATTGAAATTATATTCAAAGTGAAAATTCAATACTATTTTTTATGATTATCACAACCTTATTTTTTACAGATATATTAAAGAGTATAATATTCCTAAATTTGCTGAGACCTTAGAGTATACAAAGGTTAAGTTCGTATTGAAAGATTAGAAGATGCTATAAAACTAATTTCTTATTTGAATTGATGATGCATTGTTGAATAAATTGAATCAAAGATTATTTGAAATCATTCATTCGTAATAAAAGTTATTTCTCGATAAGGCTTCAATTTATTCTACAATATAATATTAAGATATCAATAAAAATTGGTTACAGTACACACAGATTATTCTAGAATATAAATTATTATTATAAAGAAAAAGAATTTTTATTTTTGTATGTAACGAATAAACTCAAAAACTACTGGACCGATTTCAAAAATTCTTTTGCTATTATAGAGCTACATTATCATTGAGTAACATAGGCTACATCTTTAACAAAAAATTATATTTTTAAAATTCCGGGTGAACGAACTCGATGATAGAAGCTCTAGAATGAAAGTAGGTATAAATTTTTACTGGATTCTTCCTATCTATTTTATAATCTTAAGATTTTAAAAATCATTCTCCTTTAAATAATCTTTGTCTGCCTGACTCTCGTCAACTTCAAAAAAAGTGTTATATTTTTATATCGTATTATTACCAAATTTATTTTACTCAAATTCACTGAAATCATTCTACGCGAGCGCACTAATTGCGTGCCAATCATAGGCCTTTTAAAGCTAAATTTTTTTGTTAAATATTTTAATAATATTAAAAAAAAATAGTTATTTTTTAATTTTAAATTTTCTTTTTCTTACAAAGTTGTCAAAATGCCAAAAACATGAATATATGGACAAATTACTATTGCGTTGTAAGAGTTTTTGTATTACAAAAGCATTTTAATTTAATCGTAAATATGAGTATGTTTTTTGTATAATGGTTATTTATTGTAAGTTGGTCTGATGGTTAACAGAAGCAGGTCGATAAAGTCACGTCCCAGCTGACGAAGCGTGACGACTTCGAATTTACTAGTTACCAGTCTATCGATCGGATACTTGTTAAGTTTTAGTAAAATTTTCTATATAAAGAATTTATGTTAATTCTCCTGTTTATTTTATGTGAATAAATAATTTGATGACAAATTATGGGAAATAATTTCCTTGTATCGTAGTTCAAAATAGTTACAAATATTTTTTAAATTAACACGAATAAAGAGTACGAGAGCACGAGTAAAGAGATATAAATAATGAAGCACATAATATTTTTTTATATTAAATTAAAACTTTTTCAGTGACGTGTATACTAAATTTGTAACTAAGTAAAACGACAAAAAACGTTAAGGGTGTATCAAATCGCATAACAAAGGCCATGAGGTTTCAACAGCAGAAATATATAAAAACATATTGACTCTCTCTTGTTAAAAACTGATCCAGCAATGTGTTTTTGTATAGATGTTTCGCTAGTGGAAACAAGGTTAAGTTGTCTCGCGTCTTTTGTTACATGAGCTGCACGTCAATCTCGAGGACAAACCATGTCAGCCAGTATATATGTATTATAATATTATACTATACTGATATTAGTGCGTTTAATTACCAGATTAGAACAATAGGCTCTCACTATAGACCTTAGGGTGACTACAAAACAGTTTAGGATAATAATAAGAGAAATTACTGCGCAAAATATCAAATCTCTGGGCTCAGTTATCTGAGCTATGCGTGGAAATACAACCAGTCAGTCAAATTCACTGTATCGCAAATTAGATTTACGTAATTAAAATTCGGATTCGCTGTAAGCTAAATAATGTTTTCCAGGTAATTAAATGTTTATTCACAATGGAATATACTTCATTTATTCTGAAACATTTCATTAAAATCGTTAACAAATTAAATAAAAGTTAAAATAATACTTATTGGTTTGGATTCTATTTGATACATGTTTTAATTAAATTTAACATATTAAATTTTGATTCGGTGATGTATCATCAAAATTGACCGCTCGCCCTTAAGTGAGCTCCTGCACTTCAGCGTCACTGGAAAAA
The DNA here is from genome assembly GCF_000836235.2 of Papilio xuthus. Lineage (NCBI taxonomy): Eukaryota > Metazoa > Arthropoda > Insecta > Lepidoptera > Papilionidae > Papilio > Papilio xuthus. The sequence continues at coordinate 4,471,984 of NW_013533632.1, forward strand.
ACTATAGATTTTTTTTAACAGGATTGAATTCAGTTTATTGTCTGTAAAATAAAATATGTTTAAAAATGAATTCAGTAAAATGTACGTAGCCTAACCAAATAGTAATCTTGAAGCTTTTTAATGTTAGTACTCGTCCAATTTAAAAACCTGACTGTTGAAGTCTTATTTCGTGTTTCATATCATTGTGTACACACATTTTAATTTTCGTTTCGTATACTTTAAAAGAACTAGCTGGAAATAATATAACATTTTTCCCTAGAACTTTTTCAAAGCGTTGCGCGGAAGCCCAATTCCCATCCTATTCTCAATCGCGATGTACAGTATTAAATGTGAAAATATACAAATTGCTTTTCCAGGAACCTTTTCCAATTTTAATGTAATAAAATTGGAGTTTGAATTTTTCGTTATTTTGTTGATGTATTAGTTTAGATGCACTTACGTGGATGACATTTTCAATTTAAAATGATCAAATAAATCATAAATGTAACCTTACTTGCTAAATGGGATTATATTTGTAAAAAATATTGTACATTATAAAAGAAAAACTAGATAAAATAACAAGAAACATGGCACAATGTTCAGGCAACCAATCGATAAAATGTTTAGTGAACTAAACTGTATAATTGATAAGACGTATGCAAATAGACCTAGTGCTTACCTGAGACAAGCGGCGCCACTTGCCTTGACATTTTCTGTTTTAATGATATGTCTGATCGCTAAGCAAACCAACAACCCTTCACGTTTATGGTGTCTTAAATATGGTTTGTAAAATACATGTTATAAGTACCTCTCACCGTCCCAATCTCTCATTACAACAGAACTTTTATCAGTAGCATTGTGGACACACTTGTATAAGAACATACCGTTTATAACCTTTGAAAAAATGGCAGATCATTATGTTTTCTAACAAGTATCACGACAATGATAGAGGCAAAAAAAAGTAGACCGGTGTGGAGACATTCACTTCACCAGGCCCAGGCCCACCCGTGGCTATAGCGCCTCAGATGATGATGATGATCACGACAATGGACTCCCACTTTTTTATACCTAATGTCTAATTACGCTGAAACAGCGTAGCGACTGCTGTTCACAGACTTTGTCAAGTGCATTCGCTTCAAAGCGATTCCTTAACGAATTTCAAAAATCAATTGAACTGACATGTGACAATCACGTAACTTATCGAAAGTTATTGTCAGTTACATACGTTTTAGAAGTTCGTTATAGAATCGGTTCAGAGCAAATGTGAAAGGGTGTTGATACGTTGCCTATTTTAAATAGACAGAGGAGGGGAAGTATAGAATGTGAAGTTTACTTTTTTACCCTTTCCACGGAAAGAAAATACGATCTTCATACCGGTAAATACGTTACAAGGGAAAATTAATTTGATTAGTCAGGGCGGGGGCGATCCATGAGATGTTACGTACTTACAAATCAATATAATACAGTAGAGAAATGCAAATTGAAATGTTGCTCGTAAAACCTTGATGCAATTACATTCTTAGTATTTGTTTTTCAATGTTCAATATCAAATAATTCACTAAAGGTGTAAAAAAAAATCCATTGGTTGTCAATAAAATTCGATAAAACATAATATTTGGTTGACCTTTTGGGTCATTTTAGAAATTCGTTCAACTTGTTCTTATAATACGAGTGGAACTTCTTTCTCTCTATTCACATGTGGCTAAACTTTTTTTTAATGATAAACAATGCTCTTCTCAGAAGGCTTTTGCCGCTCCAAGATTTGTCACGATTTCCGCAAGCGATAGTGTGGTGCACACGTGTATCTGATCCGTTTCCTTTCATCCATTGATGCCTTAATGCATTGAAACAATACGTCTTTGTATTCAGATAATACTTGTAAGTGCACCATCTCAAAATTACTATCACAACTGCACAATGGATGTCACAGACACTTTCTATTTTGGTCTAAAATTATTTGACACATTTATCATCTAAAGTATATGATTATTTATTATGTTTGTGTATTTAATAGATATGCTTACTTTATGTAAAATTACTGCTATCTTCCAACCCGCATTTGGCCAGCGTGGTTGACTATGGCCTAATCATCCTAAGTTAGGATAGGCTCAGAGCCCCTCGGTGGGGACGTATAGTGAGCTGATGATGATGATGACTGCTATCTTGTATATAAAATTCTAGTGTCACAATGTTAGTTACCATACTCCTCGGAAGCGGCATGATCGATTTTTATGATGTTTTATATGCTTATTCAGTGGGTTTGAGAATCGGCTACTATCTATTTTTTAATCTCGCGCGAACGGAGTGGCGGGCGACAGCAAGCAAACCTATAAAAATATTTCATGAATGATTTTTTTTAAACCGCAACTGTACACCATACAATATATCGCCAAAAAGAGGATGAATTTAAAGTCATAGATATGAATAAAAAAATGTGTTTTTATTTAAAAAAAATCATGTTCACAAATATATTCAACAGATTTTAAGTCTCGTACGAGAGAGGTAGAGAGAGAGAAAAATATTACTTCGTTCAATTTAAAATGTAATAAAGGTTTCATCTGAAAGTCGGTGCGCTTGATTAGTGTCGGTAGCAGTTCTCGGAAACCCGTGGACGAAAGCAATCCGTTGAAGTTACTCCTTTGTTATTTTAGCGTACTATAGATGAGATGGAATTTAATTAGGTTCATCACAACGACTAACTTTCGTCGCAGATGGATAATTAAAAGGTCTTTCGGTTAGTCAGCTTCCTGCTGGAAGGCTTATCGAGGAAGTAGAAATGTACCAATTCACTTGCCTAAAACCACATTCAGTTGTCCGAGCAGTGAATTAATATAAAAGAACTTTGCATTGCATACAATTCTAGCAAACGAGAATTTGATTTACTTTATTGTTTGGTTCAAATATTTTGTATGAGCAAGTACATTGCTGAGTCTTGTTCTCTTTGCTATTTAATAATACATAGAACAAAAGAGATATATAGAACAAAATGTCATGACCGAATTTCTCTAACGTGACAAACATAAGTGCAAATGCACGTATACGTATAACGTATTTTGGTATAGAAAATAAACCTGACTAATTTGAGTGGCGACGTTTGTAATATTCTTGTTATTAATTTCATTTTGATTTTGTTCGTTGGTCAACATAATATGATCACATGGCAGAGACGGACCACACAAAATGCAATTTTATTGCTCTAGCTTGAAATCACCCTTGAATCCTTCCTGTCGTAAAAGAAGCACAAAAACTGGCAGGCATGACTCGAGTGATCAATAAATCTGTCGGCGTAGGATGGCCGACGACATCTGTACAACACGCCCCCTATCTCCGTTAACAGTAACTAAACGTTTGCACTAAACAATTTTCTAAACGAATCCCATAAATATTATACAAGATGGTCGTTTCAATACTGACAATTGAATATCTATTTTGTATTTGTAAGAAATCCATTATCTATCAAGATGAAGTCGAAGCCATCTAATAGAAGAAAATAAAACATTTTCAAATAATAAAATGATATTCAAGTGTCCTTTTTGTAACACACACTTGTTGAACTCTGAGAACACTTTCAATAAAATCTAATTATACTCGTGGCTTTTGGAGTATTGTGTTTTATAAGGTAGGCACACATTGGATACGGTTTAATACCAATGTAATTGTTCAGACAGACTAACCGTCATGTAACACGGAAAGCTCTGGATTCCTTTGATGTAGCTAAATCAAAGGATTCGTGTCGACGACAATTCGAACAATTCGAATGGTCGTACGACGGCTAATATACGTCGAATTGCCAACGGCATTTTCAAATGCTCTTTGTTTTAACCCGACAACTAGATTTATTGTGGAGAGATCTACAACAGTTTGCTAACTGTCATTGTGAAGATTATTTCAGTTTCAATAAACTGAGATTTGCTACCATTGAAAATTATAGATACAAAGAAATAGAAATACATATATGATATTTATATTATAAATTACTGAGCATTCAATTCCGAGTATGCAATACATTCTAATTAGCAGAATTTAATTACTGTGTTCATCAGGTGAAATGTTTGATCGATTGATTCGCGAGGTCTTTACGAGAAAGCACATTGTACATATATGATACTGCGTTGCAACCTCCTTTGATATCATTTCTCATTTAATTAGAATTATAATAATATTAACAAGCCGTTATTAGATTTGTTTTATAAAAATGAAATACAAAAATTATATTTTATAAAACATAGATCTACTTACTCGACGATCTGTCTAATCATTATAGAATTTTTAAATTCAGTTACATAGGATATTATATATTATTATATATATATCCAACCCGCACTTGGCCAGCGTGGTTGACTATGGCCTAATCTCCCTTAACTTAGGGTAGGCTCCGAGCCCCTCGGTGGGGACTTATAGTGAGCTGATGATGATGATGATGACATAGGATATTGGTAAATAACAATGAAACTTGTTAAATTAACTTAATATTTATCACTTATTTATAATTGCTAAAGTAATGATTTTTTTTTAGTTTCGACAAATTGTTATTGAAGCACAATATTAAAATAAGATATTCTTTGAATAATGACCTAGCAATGATTACTATTATTGTATATAACAATTAAAATTAGTCCATAAAAATACACTTCGAACGTATTTACTACTAAGGGGGCAAACGAGCAACGAATCGCCTAAGTAATAAGAAAGTGTTAAGATGCATTTACTTAGAACTGTCGGCAAAGTAACATTAGACTCTTGAATGATAAAATAATTTGTTACTATTTTTAGATTAATGACTTAACTGCTTCTATCAATATAAGGACTGGTGACCTAATTTAGTTTATTGTTTGAGACCCTTTATTAACGTACTGTGTACTTATTCATTGCGCTAAACTAGTTCACAGATAATGCCATTAATTTAGTATTTTTAACCATTTTTAATTAAGTAAACACGTTAATAGAACAAATGTATGAAAGAAGGTAATATTAGTTTTTGTTTTATAAAACAAAATAATATCTAAATTACGTAATATTTCATTTGACACGTTATACATTATTTAAGAATGAGTTGTATAGATTTAACTTACATTTTAAACATTAAAATCGTTGTCTATTAACTACGTTATATCATTTGTGTTGACACATATATCTCTAATCGCGGGTTTCAGAGACCAAAATCTTCCTTTAAAACATATTGTTATCTCTGTTTTGTCAAAGATAACAGACTGGGACGACTATACGTTTCATACAGAAATTTTGGTCTCCGTAACCTAGTTTAATTCTCTTTGAATAAAAACAGAAACGACCTTATGTCAACAAGTGGCAGTGCAGTCAAAGTCCACAGCAAAGAGCTTCGCAATGTTTGACTTGTACTGTAAGTACTTGAGAAATAAGTTTTCCAGATGGCTTTCCTGTAATGCACTCTCTTTTTGTCAACACAACTGCTGCCGGTTAAAAGCTAAAGCACGACATAAAAACGTTCCATTAGCGAAATTGAAATAAGAAAGTAATCTTACAATATGACATTTTTTATAATAAAGGCTAAAGTTAATCTTCACTATTTAATTAACCTTATCGATGGGCATGTTATTTACTTTAGCTTTGATCATGTCACTATAAAATATACATCGTAAAATTATTATATGATTTTATGCAATATAACACGATGTTTGACGATAGGTTTTGGTTTTTCCAAAAAGAAGGTGATGCAAAAATATTCATATAACGGCATCGAACACACGCTGTATCGTTAACGAGTTTTAGAAAAATATTTCTGTGTAAAATCTGTAAAATGGATCTACCTTTAGGCTGCTGTCAAAATGTCAGTTGTACGTTATATCAGTTAGCAAATACCAATTGAGATGCAAAATCTCATAGAATATTGAACGTCCAAGGGTAACCGGTACTTAAATAACAATACTATTGTATAAGATTTCTCACAATTATACTAAAGATAAAACAACGCTTATACTTATTTTGATTGTTCGGTTTAAAATACTACGTTATCACGGTGATTAAACTGAAATAAAATATGAAGATTTTTATCATTAGACAGAGAATTAAATGTTCCGTATATTAATTATACACACAAATATAATTTAAATTGTGTTTATCTCTCGTACAGCTTAAAGCTTAACTTAAATAGAGAACAGCAAGTAATCAATATAAATGAGTCGCACTATAAGGAGCGAAAGGTTAAAACATATATGGAGCTACCGATCAGATTTAAGCGGCCCTGACGCACCCCTCTCGATTTTCCACATCAACACATCTATGTATGTGCTCGTTAAGTACACTATGTACAATTATGATTATAATGAATTTAACGTTAAACATATATATTAAACACATAGTACATATACATATCATATTAAATATACGTATAGTTTGATATCTTATGGTAAAATGTATTGTATTTAAAAGAAAACAACGCCATCCACACAACTTAATTGTGTCTGAATACCAGACGTATATAAGTACATCATTATATATATTTTATAGCTATAGACATGTCTATGGTTATCAAGTTAAAGAATTTAATATGACAAAACAATATAAATAGTGACCGATCTGAAGACTGTAGATTGCTTAGTGACAGAAATATAGAATTTACGAGAGAAATCCAAATTAAAGACTTTTTAACTACAACTGTATATTGTTTTATTAACGATAAAATGACTATGAGTATAATAAGATAATAATTAATTACTAAATGAAATGGTTATTTTCAATTAAAGGCTTACTTTTACACACACAATTGATTTTCAACCAAATGTAAACACGCGAAACCATAACGTTTTCATTAATTAATCATGCATTTCAAATAGGATTATCGTCACTTTGAAATTTAATATTAATACTAGATTTATCTCGCTACTTTATACGTGTAAAATTATAAATTATAAGTGGCTAGCCTAAGCGTTATTTTAGATTGGCTATCATCATCATCATCATCATCATCATCAAACTGTCCCTTGTCTCTATGGGTTGGTATGTACTACTCCATCATATCTCTCTTAGTCGTCATATCTGATTTGTTTCCTTTGTTACGCATATCTACTTTCACATAATCCATATATTCTTCGGTCTTTGTCTACTTTTGTAGCTATCCAAATTTAATGTCATTACTTTCTTATTTATGTGATGTGATCATCATCTCTCACCAAAATATTTCCATATCACACTAATCATTTGTTTTTTTTTCCTTCTTCCATCCGCATTAATAATGTAAGAGGTTAAAATTTTATATGAAATTATAATAACTTTTCTGAGTTTTAATATTTTTAGTAAAAGATTTCGGTCAACGATGTTTTGCAAGAATACAGCGTAGGTTGGCTAGCCTCGTAACCAGTTAGTGCCGGTGCCTTCCACAACATTCTTGACCAAGTTACGATCAGGTGCAAAATACAAGTGGTTGCGGGTCTTAAAACCCAAAGTGCAGAGGTCAACATGACAACGACAGCAATAAACCTCGATATTTATTGCAATAGTTAAAGATGAAAATATTAAAATTAAAAGTTAGATCTTTTTATTATAAATTAGAAATATCTAACACAAAATATTTTATTATAAAAGCTCAGCTTCTTAATAATTTAATAGGATATTTTAATAATATAAAAAAAAAAAATATTTGACCGCAACTTCATAATCGTATTTTTTATGTGTTAAAATTTATAACTTTATACATATATAAGATACTGGACCGCATTTAAAATACTGGATACAGGTTAGAAAACATCGAAACGCTTTCATTGTCAACATAGACCACAGTAAAGAGCGGTGTCATCGCAAAAATGGGGGCACGCAACTTGCCATCTATAGGTTTTTGTGTTTAGAACAATCGGACACCGTTAGCGCGCCGCATCTCGGACGCGTAAGGAATCACTCGAGCTGACCCACCGCGCCCAATACACAACAAACTATACGTACAAGAATTACACTTTGATTTTGCTTGAACGAAAGGTTATTTAAAATAATCAGGAATCTCTTAAAAACGTTTATTTTTATTAAATTAACTATGTGTCGCCCGTTACTCCGTCCGCGCGGAATTAAAAAAGAATTATGTTCTATATGTATGCCAAATATCATCGAGATCCGTTTAGCCCTTCATGAGATACCTTCAAAGAAACATCCATCCATCTATCCATCTAAACATTCGCATGTATAATATTAGTAAGATTAATAAATTTTATTTATCCTAGTAAAGGCTTTCTAAATAGAACTAATAAATAACATTATAAGGAAAATGAGAAATAATTCTGTTTTCCCTTTACCACGGCCCACATAATTTCTATTTCAATCTCGATTTGGCAAATCAAGGGACTTTTGTTTGCTAATTGTAAATTGGTATATTGTAACAAAATCAAGGTAACAACATATGGAAGGTTTTCTTTATAAAAAATACATTGATATTACGATGTTAAATTAGTTTCACCAGCCGCTGATGTCACTATGAAAAAGTAAGCAAAAAATTTTGTACCCTTTTTAAGGTAATTACGAACGTATGAACATTTAACTGTTTAAGATAATGTGAAGAAGAGCGAAGAGATATTTGATCATGAGTGCAGACCATTACCAAAATTAAATAACACAATCTGGTAGTATTGATACGTATCATAGTTCATATCTGCATCACAAAACAAACACAATTAGCTTTGGAACACGGAGTTCTAGTGCGTATTCCATACAAATATAATTGACATATATGTGTGACACTACAAAACGGTACCGCGAACATGTTTGGAATTAATGTTGTCATTCACCTGGTTTTACATCGGCACCGTTGAATTTTTAGTCTTTAATACAAAAGTCGGCCAACCTTAAGTAACACATTTGCATATAATGCTTATTATGGAAAAAGTGTGAAGTGACTGCAATATCTTATTGCCAGGTAGATTATTTTCTTTGTGCAGTTTGATTACAGTGGTTTGTCTATGGCCTAGACACCACTAACTAAGGCACCGAGCCCCTCGGTGGGGGCGTATAGTGAGCTGACGATGATGATTTATGTATTTTCTATAAATTTTTCTTAACCTATAGGAAAGCTTAGGTTTATGACAATATTTTAAATGTTGTCTGAAATTGATTAGGAGTTTTTACGAGTTGTTTTACGTAATTATGTTGTTACTAATATTAGTTTTTTTTAATGATTTCATCTTTAACAGATTGCTTCACTGCTGTCTAGTTCCACATGTGTTTATGCATTCAAATATTATCGCTTTACAATCTATCTTATTACTTTAACAGATGAAATGACGCAAACATAATAAAAAAGCGACGAAAATGCAATATGGCACAACAATATTTTCAATAAATTTTATTAATCTGTAAAATAATGAGGACCGACCGCTGATAACTTCGTCGTTTGTTATGTAAAATTAATTTATGCCCATGAGAATATCCAATATAAATAGGAACGCGTTAGTACACAGTTCCAAGGGAATTGGGTGTCAGATGATTATTGACACCTGAATCAGCAATTATAATCAAGATAATGCATGGAACCATATTCTGTATCGAATGTGTCAGTTTAAAAGCGCTATTGAAATTTTAAGTACTTCGTGGTATGGTGTTTTCGTTTAATTATTACACTTTTACAACGCATTATGAAATTTAGTTTGTTCTTAATTAATTTATAATAATGTACTCAATTTGAGAATATTTATCGAATTGAAATTTTTAGCGACGAGGGTGTTTTTTGCAATAAAAAGCTTTCCAATATCTATATTTTATAGTGTAAGTTGATACAAACGCTTTGCAAACCTTTACAGAATCCGGTCAAAAGGGAATGGCTAAATATTTCTCTCAAAGTTAATTTTGTTTTAGCCTTATTGTATACACGTTCACATATTTTTCTTTAAATTATTGTATCGAAAAACCTTTCTTTATTTGCAAGGTTGTAAGAAATAACTCTCCCGTCTAGGTTTTCATTTACTTCGCCTTATAAAGTAAATACAATCAAACCGTCAACAATACTAATAAAAGACGTCCCAGGAGCTACAGACGTCCCGTCCCACACGTTGTTACGAAATATTGTAGAAAAACATGAACTACGTAATTAATTATCTCGGTACAAAATCAAGTTCAAGTTAAATAAACAAAGAGCGACTTTATACGACGGAGTATTCAGTCATAATTAACATTTAAAAGCGTTGGCGTAGTCGATGCTCATCAATTTGTGTTGCCATTCTTAATTCGCCTTGTTATCCAAGTATCAGTTCGTTTTAATTTATTTTTCAATTAGGAATGTTTTTCGCTTTTACTAAAAGCATTTTATTTGTAAACAACTCGTTAGAGAGTATAAAATGACGCATTTCAATTAGCTAAAGCCCGCTACGTACCTTCAGTTTTAACTGTATAGCTTGAATTGAACAGTTATATCTGAATAATCGAACTTGTGGGAATATTTGAATCGAGTATTCGTATAATCATGGTCGATTATGTCAAAATTAGTTTGAGATTTTTATGCAGTATAATTTCAGTACAAATTTTGTCGATGACGATACGAGTACGCTTGTCACAAATATTTGTGATAGGTACACTGTCAGTTACAACTGAAGGTGAGTTGGAGGTTTAAATGGCGCATTAGACATGCGACGTATAATAGTGTCTTTATCCGTGCACTGCAGCTAGCCGCGCGCTGTTATTGTGTATGTCGGCCGCGGCCGCGCCAAAGGAAATAGACACTCGACTCAATATAAAAGCAGATCGCAGTCGCACGATTAGATGTCAAGTGGAAGCGAAATATTTTTGAAGTTGTGGAGTTTGCGATTGAAGTTGTGGAGATTTTGATGATTGCTATCGAAATTGAATTCACATGCATTCTCACTCTGGCTTTCAAGTTTTTAGAAAGTTGGAAAAATTTAACTACTTAATCAAATAGCCTTAATTAGAGTCTAAGGCGATGATCTTATAAATAATCCGCGTAGATTCTAAAGCCAGGGACTTGGCTCGATGAAGTTCCGTCTAATAAACTTTTCAAAGAAAAAAAAACAAGCTCTTGCAGTAGACGTAGCCTTGGTAAAGTTTATTCCGTTTTACCATCTTATTTTTTATAAGAGTGCCTGCCGATTAGCAATCATGCGAATTATGTAAAATAACAAAGTTGTTCGTTCGGAATTACTGTCGAGACAATAATATTACGATCTACTCAGTATAATAGTGTAACATAAATAAACTGTTTAAAATTACATCTTTGTAAATGGTATTACATGTGGTCGGAACCAAAAAAGAAAAACAATTGTATCGACAATAACCTTATGCTAGTTTCACATTCCAATAAAAAGTTTGTGTTACACAAAATCCGATTAATTTGATAAATTGCATTGTGCGGTCGCGAGTTTGCAACACAGTTGCGACAAAGCGAGATCAAACGTTAGTCGCTACCACCACTCAATTACCAGAGCCAAACGTTGTTACGGAGTAATTTTCATTAATTAAAATTCGGAACTAGGTTTCATATTTCCATTCGTTGCTGTATTATGATTATTGAAAACAAGTAGCCGTGGGTAAACCAGATCTGAACTGGCTCTAAATTCAGCTCACATAGGCTAGAACGGTTGAGCTGCGATTCCAATACTAAATTGGCAGCTCAGTCGAGTCGCCGAACGACCAATTAAGCTCTTGCACCTTCTCGAATCAGTCTGTGCGCTTTACATCGCATACTGACGCGCACCTCGAAACGCAAATCATACCTCTATGCAGGTACAAATTGAGCTGTGCTCCGAATCGGTTCACTGATCTGCTATGTGTGAAGCAACGTTCCGTAAGCTGATCTGCAGGTCGTCAATTTTTGTTCGATTACCCATAATAAAAACAAGCGTAACAAAACATAGTTCGTGGTTCGTGGTCGAAAGTAAACAAATAGCATTTATTATTTAAGAAGTGAGATTGAATGAATTCGAAGCAGCAACGACGAATTTTATTTTCTGAACTCTTTTATTAACTTCTTTCACCACGCTTTGGGAATATTATTGAATGTAATTGATGATAAAATCTCGATATTAAATCCCCCAGAGAAATTGTATGAAAAGAAAATATTGAAATCAAATAATTTTTAATCAGAATAAGCTAGAAGCCGTTGAAGGTCGAATACAGACGACGGCAGGTATGGAAACTTTTCTAAAAATGCCAATTACTTTAGTTGAAGATAAAAATTTAAATCGCTGTTACAGCAAATTTATTTATATTTATTACATCATTTTAGATTCATTAGAATGGATTATTATGGCTTGGATGTAAGTATAAGTAAATAGTGGTCGTTACGTAGTTAAACACTGCAGACATGTTCTAATTGTCTCATAGATATGTGCAGATTGCATCACCATGTTCTCCTTTACCATAAAAAACACTATCTTAGCATCGGACTAAGTGACTAAGTGTAACAGTGGTAGAGCCCGCTTTAATATATTCGCACCAATTGGCCTGGTTCGCCCGGTGGAATACCACGACCACACAGAAGACAGACGTGAAATAGAAGCAATTCCGCGTTTCGTCTGATAAGTGTTCGTCTCGGAGGCCTTATTTAGTACTCTTTCCCTTACCATCCTTTTTCTTATAAGGAAAGAATGAGAAGTGGAAGTGGCCTTTCCGAATATTTCAGCGATTTCAGGTGGCCGCTCGCTCTTTTGCCACCTTGCAATATAAAAAGATAAATAAAAAAAGTATATAAACATTGAAGAGAAAATCTGATTTATCACAGCATGCTGTAATTAATATGGGATTAGCTGCAGGCAATATATCTAAACTCTCACCAATAACTTCAAGGTTAAAATGTAAATAAAACTACAATTTTTGCGCGGGAGTTTAATAAAACAGCGACGGAGTTGTCTTTAATTAAATCTTGTTACACTTCGTGTTACACCGCAATATAGATCTTAACGAAGTCACTGGCATTATTAACTGGGACCTTGTTGACACTATCATGTTTTCATATCATTATTAGGTACTAGTTGTCGTCCGCGACTCTATCCGCGCGGAATTAGAAACACAATTAATAGCCTATGTGTTCTTTCAAGTCTGAAACGATTATGATCTATGCCAAATTTCGTCGCTATCCGTTCAACCGTTCTGGAGATACCTTCAAACAAACATCCATACATCCATTCATCCATCCATTTGCAAGTGAAATTGTATGAATTTATTTATTTAACATTTTTATAACAAGTAAACACACAGTACGTATGGTCACAGTAATATGGGTAAAATAGGGTCTAATAATAAATTTTAATCTTTTCAACTGGTGCTTACTGAACTTTTACCGTCGGATTGGTCTCGTACATATTTCCAACACAAAAGCGTATTTAAGTCCAAATAAATAAAACTATGTATAAACGTACATTCGTATTGTAGTTAAGCTTTCATAAACAACCCTTTTGTTTGTGATGGATACATTTTCAATGCATAACTACATTTACCTCACCCCTGATGGAGGCAAATAACAAATGTATTTACGTACAGTATTGCAGTTGTTCCCCTCGTCTGTTTTGTGCGCAAGGTCAAAATTGCACGAGCTAGAACCTGACCGTATGTACGAAATAATTAAGTACTCGTGTAACAAACGGGAGACGCGTCTGTTTCAATGGCAGACAAATAATAATAAACGAGTGATTTGCACGCGATCTAATAGTTTTCAATGAGCTTCTGTTTATTTAACGGTAACCTCTTAAACATATTAAAATATTTTAAATTAAATAATATTTTCCTTTTTTCGTTACTTAAAACAATTGGTAGCTTATTTAAAAAATACTCTACCTATAACAATGGAATTAAATATAACTCGTTGAAGTCTTTTGTATCAGTGCTAATCATCAATTATTATCATTTGAGCTTGATTAATAAGCATAATTATATGAAAAATAAAATTATCGCGTTATACCAATAAATAAAGTTCATACGTCATGTTTTAAGGTGATACAACTATTTTCCTAAAATAATTATTTAATGGATTAAAAAAAAACTTGAAATACTTAAACCTATTAAATCTTAAACTGAGAAGACTGACTCTTAGAATGACTGCTTTGCTGAGAAAGATTTTTTTTTAAATAAACGGAACATAGTTAATGTAAAATACTATACATATAACACAAAACTAATCGATGTGAATGTTATATGCCATTATTAATTTTATAGAAAAAAAAATAAAAATAAAAGTGTGTGAAACTTCAAACGAATAGGTAAAGAGTTTGCATGTGAATTAAATGATGTTAAAACATCGTACAATTCGTTATAAAACAACCGTGGGGCGAGGGTTTTGTATCGCTTCGGTTGGGGTCACATTCACTCATACGCCGCGGCGCCGCGCAAAACGCTCGCTGGACAACACGACGACCTTCGTTCACTCGCCACGGCCGACGCCGAGAGAACATATACATTTGATATAAACAGCCTTTCAAAACCTTTGAATGTATTTTATAACTTTATAACTAATGTTATGTTTTCTATACATATTATATATATTTAAAAAGTCACAGATTTTAATTTAATTTAACTTAATTTCCTAGTCATTTAACTCATTCCCTATAATGTATTACATTTTATGAAAATATTTTTACGTTCAACTTATAAATCCAATTCTTCTAAATATATTAATAGACAAACAGTTTTATAAAGTTAATACATATAACTAAAATTAAATATTTAAAAAATAATCGGTACAACACTATAATTGATTACAAGTATGTATTTAGGTCGCACCAAAAGATATCGATAATATAGCGATTAAAATATTTTTAAATTTGAACTGGCCGCTGAGAATTAAAGAATAAAAGAGAATTTGCAACGGCCTGTCTAACAGTGTATAACTGATATTTTATAACGGTGTGCAACAGTTTAGCAGCACTCGTACGTCAGCAATCGCGGGAAAAGTTCTCTCGCCTTGAATGAAACTTGTCTGGTATTTAGGTAATTTCGGCGAACAAGGTCTATTGAATTGACCATTACTAATAGATTTACGGAGACATGAAATACTATAATTAATTTGTTTGAATTATAGAGTTACTTCAGTTGTAGAGTAATAATAAACGAATGCCGCGACTCAAAACCTCACAAAACATAAGTGTGTAATAAAGTATGGTGCGTTTCGTGTTATGATTAAGATACCACAAGCCCAATTATATTGCCTTTCCCCTTTCCAGCCGTTTCAAATAAAGAAGGGTTGATAAATAACAGGTAATTTGTTTAAAAAAGGAACATCTTTTTTTATTTACCTTTTCAGTTGTTCTGATAATTACGTTTTTTTTTAAATTATATAGCCAGTAACAATGAGAAAAATCAATCGCATCAATTGGTAGATACGGGTTATAATCGAAGTTCAAAACATGTTCATAAATAGTGTAGACTTTCTACGATGACGTCAATGTTTGGTCTGTTGTAACCTCATTTTGAGATAAAGGCCTTTCACGTTTACATTTGAATTCTTGAAGGTCAAACAGATTACATTCGCGAATTACAAATTAAATGAAACAAAAAAAATCGTTTATACTTTTGTAATAGTGAACGCATAAAACTGGCTACGGAAGCTACTATTTATAATAATTTTATTATGAAAATTATTTCATAATAATTTACTCGGCTTCCGTGCAATATTGGGAAATCTGTTCATTTTAATATATGTTTTATTTTAACAGTGGAATATAAAAGTTACGTATTATATTTCTTAGTAATGATATTTTGGTTCATTATTTTTCATGTCACCGCAAAATTACTTTAAGCAAGTAAAATCACGACTTTATTAATATAACATCGTTCTTTGTGACATTTCATAGCTAACCTTCTCTTTGAAGCGAAGTATATTAAATCAATATCGCGGAGAAAATTAAAGTGCACAGTCTCGTTCGTAGGTTTTCTATTCCCCTTATAATCAATCTGTAAAACCTTAGGGTTACCTTTACGATGTAGTTTCTAGAATATACTTTAACTATTATTAATTTGTTTTTAGCTATATTGTAGATGCAAAAAGTTTTTTTTTTTGCGATATGTTCTCGATGTGAAGGTTTTATTCGACCGTTATAAAAACCAGTCAAACGTATATTTAAATGAGTGCGTGGATATTTTAATTTTTTAATGTTTGTAAATGTTAGATATATATCTAATGATCTTAGAATTAGACTTGACTTGAGGCTTAGTTATTATAGACTACGTTTATTACAGCGAAGGAAAGAGATGATATACATTAACAAAAGTATTACTCCAATGAAATTCTACAGTTATGATGTCTAAAAGCGGTAGTGTATAAAATCCGCCCACTAAGGTTAGTAACATGAACTAATACCACGCAAACAGCATCCTGCCTTATTAAAGTTAGCAGACATTGGTTCCGTGGTAGCTTTAATGAGCACAATATAAAATACTAAACCGGTCTTTGATGTCACTAAGTCGGTCTGGTGGCGATGTGGGTTCCGTATACACTCGGAATAAAGAAAGCTTTTTGAAAATCAATACAAATAAAATTAGAAAATTGTTGAAGTTTTATAAAATAAAGCTAAGAGGAGATTGTTAGCAAGGATATGTATATTGAAATAATTTTATAAAAACAAAAGCGCGTTATTTCTAAATATAAATAATTTTCCTAATCAAAATAACTAACAAAAAAACTGAACATTTTCTACAGAAAACAATGATAAATTACGAAAACTTCATATACATTTTAAAGTGACCTTTTGTTAGTTTAAAATTATCTTATCCTTGTATTATACGTGTGTTTCCACTCGTAAAAAAACGTATTGTCATCTCGTTCAATTTCCTTGATAAAAATGAGATAACAATATGTTTTATGTAAGTGGACTCGCAGTTATACTTATATAAACTGGTTGTGTTAAGGTCGGAATAACATTTAATTCAGCCGACCATATTAAATGCCGTGGACCTGAAGTTATTAATCAATACATACCCCGCACAATAGACATACCAAGCGTATATGAAATACCTTACAATATTTTATAATTCAATAGATATCGCACATCGTCTACTTCACGTCTTAGTTTATTTTTCACTTCTATATTAATTTTGCGATGCTTTTATGACTCATACTTATAAAAGCAATATTTTATAGCGAAGAAAAAAATTTCTAATAAAAATCTGAGAATTTTGATATTGACTTTGTGGACTCAATACAGTTAAGCTAATTTGTAATAATAAGTTAAAGTTAAGTTAATATTTTTTTCTACTTCTACATTAGGAACAGAGTTAAATTTGTTGTAGGTAAATATATATTATTGCCTAAATCTATAAATTAAATTAATTGTCAAAGGCTATTTCTGATTTTGTTACACATTAACTATGTATTAGAATCAAATTAAAAAAAAAACTTCCATGACATTAAGGTGTGTATAGAGTCAAAAGAATACCATGTGTATATTTGTGCGTCTTAATTTTAAATAAAGATCAATTAAATTGATACAAAGAAATAATAAAATCACCGACAACCCTACTTCAAACAAATGTCAAAGTTTTAAAGCTTCACTTACATATTTATATATATACTTATCTATTCACATCTAATTCGAGACAAGACGACGTAGAGAAAATTGATCAGTGAGAAAGGAGAGGCTTTTCGCCCGCGGCTAGTCGGATCACGGGAACTTTCTCTCGGGCGTCTACGGTGACTCGTTTCTGAGCAGAATAGATACCAAGACATCGTCGTTTCCCATGAATATGAATACACAATGAAGTGAAAATTAAGTGTACATAATTCAGAGAAAATATCTTCTCTGAATTATGTACACTACATTTTAAGAATAATCTTATAATTGTACTAATTTAAATACAATGATTTGGTTTTTTATGTATTGTTTAATCTATTAAATTATGATATTTATGGCAAAAATTTTGTTAGTACTAGAAGTTATATCATTATATTATTGAATTTAATTAATGTGAAATATTAATTACGAAAAAGCAGCGAAAATGTGAGAATACAAAATTGTGGTAACAGTATTTCAATTAATTAACGGGCTGTTTTCATAGAATTCAACGTTAGCTGTCCGAGAGCACACGACTGTTTTTAATATAAGTACCGTGTAAAATGAAACTGCATTGAAATATTACTTTGTGCCAATTTTTACTTAATTAAATTTATTAAATATGTTTCATACAAAGTTGCTAATTAAATTGATAGACTTTTATTTTGTATGACACGCTTTTCTGTTCTCGTCTTTTACCGTTATATGGTTATATTAAAAGTACTCCTTTGTCTTTTTCTCTTCATAAAATCCATATACTATTCTATGTCGTCTTTTGCAGCCTGATTTTTATCACTGTATAAGAATACGTAAGAACGTTGCCCATTCGTAGTGCCACATCAGACATACTTTAAATCTTTACAAGTTAATAATTACATTTTGATAATGATGGTCCTCTGAACAATGACATATTTTGTCAAAGCAAATTATTAACGATGGCCAACGCGTTCATTAATTTTCCGCTGAAATTGTTGTGACAGGTTATATCGAAACTTTGACTATAGACATACGGACTAGGCAAGGTCCACCGTTATAATAATTTATAGTTATAATATTTTAGTATTAGTAAATTGTGTCACATTTCGCGGTGGGTGAGGTAAAGATGACACATAAAATTTAAACGTCTTTATAAATGCGTATGGATACAAAAATTTACACACTTACACAAAACATGCACACTAAACATTGTCAGCAATTTAGTACTTATTGTTCGTTTTTATTTGACAGGGGAATGCGCGCACTTGACAAGTCCTGTCTAATAAATATCAAAGTTTCGCTACGATGCAACTGCATAGAGTTGCGTGAATCTGACTTACGTCACAACATGTAGCGTTCTCGGAAGTCAAATGACGCTCGGGTGAGGGACACTAATTAACGAATTCTTTTACGAGCGCAGAACACGAATGGTACTTGTGGAATGGTTAGAGCTCGTAGCAATATAGTTTGAAGTAGACTATTGTAGAAAGTGAATTTACGCGAAGTGCTCATTCTGAAAATATATAAGCACATAAATATTGTTCACTTACTTATTCTGTTTGTCACAACAATATTTTCCAACGACTGTTTTAGTTTTTCCACGAGTGAATATAACGGGTTGTATTTTTAATTTGACTTTCGCGACAACTACGCGAATTATACCATAGTATATTTTTAAAGTAAAATATTTGTTTTCTACGTTATTCGAAATATTGTATGATTAAAAAGTAATACGTATTTTATAACATCAGACTGAAACAAATAAATAATTTTGCTTTGTGGCTTTGAGATTGCAATGCATGAAGGGTTATATTATTCATAGCTTAGAAAAAGCTTTACTGGCATAATTTATAATTTATACTTCAAAGTCAAATACATCTGACCCTCACTAAATATGAGATTATTAAAGTTACAAAATTTTCCAGTGCACCAACATGCCGCTGCCGGATCTTATTAAATAGTTAACTCAGTTTGTTAGCTGCTTCGTTATATTATTTGCCTCGAGCGATCTTTGTTGCAACCTTGGAAAGATACACCATTGACTGCTACAGAAATTTAAGGATACTCTGATTAACTTAACTAAACTTAATTAAGTTGATTCTTTTACAACAATATTACCGTCTCGTTCCCTTTGGATAAAACCGTAAATAAAAGGTATTAACGTGTGTGAAGGCTGATGTATGTAAGTTTAGACAATTTTATTCATGTTGTTGAATGAATTCGATTAAATGGAGGGTAAGAAGAAGGGTTACTTGTTTTTAAATAAACAAGTTCTGTTTTTGCTTTGTAAAATGTGGTAATCTTACTAATGTTATGTACCTATATATAATATAAATGTGAATGTTTGAATATATGCATGGATGCATGGATGTTTATTGGATCTCGATAAAATTTTACATAAATGTAGAACCTACACTGAAAGAACTCATAGGCTACTGATAAAGTTTTTTTTTAATACCGCGCGAACGAAGTCGCGGGTAACAGTTAGTCTTAAAATAATTACAGTTATAAGTATAGTATTGATGGTGAGGTTAAATTCGTCTGATAAACAACCTTTGTGAGCTCTTATTGATTTTTATGTGTCGTATCATTTCGGAGCTAAAAATAAATATTTTCCTTCATTGAATATACTTGTAATCGACCACCCACGCTTAATCGTACCGTATTGAAGCCGAAGAAATGTTATATCTTTCATCTAATGATTAATTGGAAATTCCTCTACTTATCCTCAGATGGTGTGTGCTTTGTTCCTATCAATGTTAGCATTCAACAATTAAAATGAAATTAGCTTCAGACACTGTAATCATAGATGACATAAGGATTTCCAACACTAGTATTTAATGTCAACTAACATTATTACTTCAGCCTTTACCAATCCGTAATTACTGATATGCAGCCTTTTTGACTCGTAATAATGAACTGACCAGTGTCTATTTAAGTGTAGGCTACAATCGTTTTAAATTATAGAAAACTTTTTTCAATCGCAACCTTATTGATCTTCAACATTTGAAATAAAGAACGAATCCTAAAGCTTTTAAAACTTTTTAACATCAAATAAATCTTGTGATTTCTGATACTTATTGTACTATTGTGCATGACCTTTATCTATTGAACGACAAGCTGCGCACGGTTCAATCTCTTTGGCATTCAGTGATGTGAAAATGATATATACTTTAAAAAGCGATCTCGCGTAGTCAGAAACAAGCCAGTCGCGCTAGTGGAAAAGGTGACTTAGTATTGTGATGTTAGCGGAGACTCGCCAAGTCGCGAGATATTTAGCGTCGCGCCGGTTCGCTGGTGGGCAGAAGACCGGCTGTGTATATCGATCAGTGGAACGTGTCGCCCGGCTTGCGATCGCGTCGTGCTAACTGACCACGCTTTGACACACACATTACGGTTGTTGTAAATATTACTTAGAAAAAATAGTACGAGGTATATATTTATATGTTAAGCTACGAAAATCTTGATCTTATAGAAAGGTCAATTTTTCCTTTAAATTGTGCTATTTTAATCACAATTATCTACCTCAATTGCACATGTCTTAAGAAATCTGTATTAGGGTAATCAGCTAGCAATAAGAGACTGTTACATCAATCAGCTAAGGCAAGAAGGAATAAGGAAACACATTAATAACTAGTTATATTAATGTTTTATTAATGTTCAATGGACAGCCCTATAGGTGTACTTAGTTGCGGCACAAGTGAAAGCTGTCGAGCACGCGACACCGCATGCCGCTAGTCGACCAAGCGAGATAATCGTATATTATAAGCTGATTAATTTTTACAATGAAAGGGAAAACTAAAGATACTTTATCATGATATTAGGGCTTTTGTAGCGTCTAGATTGATATTTACCTATGTCTATCATATTGATGGTGTGCCAGGGTTATATCAAATTAAAAAAAATTAAAACACCCAAACGTTCTTTACCATTTTATACCTTTTTATCTTATTTGTAATAAGCCTTTAACTTTTTTACGTTTATTTTAAAAGTATTAATTATTTATGTCCATTATTGAATTAGGAGATCGAAGCTTGAACTCTTAATTGTGGTCTCCAAAAGACTTACCAATTTAATTAATTTTATAATACTACTATAGAGGGGGGTGTGTATTAACATCATATATTTAATAATATGAGAGTTAATTATTATTTCTATATGCTCAAATAAATTGTCAGGCTGCTTTCCTGAGATACGTTTTATGCAATAACGTGAAGTTATAAACTTAGATTGCATAATTATCATTTTCTTGCAGGGAAAATATCTAATGTATGCGCCCATAAATTACTCATATTCCGAGAACTAGAAGTCATTTGTATAAGATAAATACTGGAGTTGAAAACTTCAACGGTCCAGTTCTATCCATCTGTATAGTATTAAAGATACAAATATAAAGAACTAAAGACCAGGGAGTGTTATTAAGAGAAAATTAGGGCATAGCAAATCAAATATCACGTAAATATTTTGTTATCATCCGAATTGGAGAAATACATGTCCTAACAAATTAATATTTAACAGAAATGAACTTTTAATCTTTTTTATAGAACAAATCTTTGCTTTCCAAGTCTTAAGAGAGCGAAAAACCTCTGATATTTAATATGAAAGTAATACCCTATAACAAGTCTCGCTGTTTATCGATCCAAATCGATGCTTCGATTCCGTTGATGGAGAAAACTATAGGAACCAGTTATAGTTCACTATATTATTTATGCAAATCTAGTCTGGCATACTCAAGAAAATTATGAGGAAACTTTAAACTATTATTATAAATTATTTTACGTTAAAAGTGCACATTTGACTACTTTAGTTAAGGACTAAATGTAATAGTCTTTTAATTGTTAATAAGAAGATTAAATATTTGGTTTTGTAACTTTACAAAAATGAAACAAACCAAGGGCAATAACATTGAGCACGTTTTTAATATCGATGACACAAAATTGTGACTTCATTCGCGGTGTTCTTTCGATTTGTCCTTTTCCTTCTACGGAATTTCGTTTTCTTAATATATTTTTTTATCCTGCTGTATATATTATTATGTAATATAAACATGATCTGATAAAATAATCCGTAAAATAATATTTATTTTATAAAAATCCCGGCTGTACTTTCCGGAATAGTCGGTGTAGGCTAGAATATCGGATTAAGGCAGTATCAAAAACAATATGAGTCGAGAAATCTCCACTTATAATTAAATATCAACTTCGCTAAAATTTAAAATCAGTGCGATATTATAAAATCTTATAACCGGTTAACCTTTTCGATCATCATAAGATAGAGATTAAAAAATATGTTTGTGAGCTTAATATTTCCTCTAACAATGCAACAAACACAAGTCCGACAAATAAAATATTGTGCGCATACTTTCAATTTTTTCGCATTACAAAAGGAAGGAGTAATATTTTCATTGTTCGACTCACCTTGGGCCAGAGCCGGTACGAGGGCAGCGCTCCAAATAATGAGACGTACACATAGAAGCATTTTACGATTGTCCCCTTTATGATAATAAATTATTGTACGTCACTTATGCATATTATTCTGCAAAGCACATGCACGTACACTGGCACTAAGATCCTTGAATTTATAATTTCCTTCGAGAGTAAAAGTTTCCCATTTGAAGACGATGTATGCGCGGGAGATCCGGGTTTAAGCGGTGAGCAACAGACATGCGCGCGGGGCCGAGTGGACTGGCGGTCGTAGTCGGCACGGATTGTGCTGCCCCCACTTCGCGACCGCCTTTCACCGTTACAATTCGTAACCCGAAACACTGTTGAGCAAGGCTATATGACGATTGACATTCAACAAAAACGCCTCGTTACACGGAAATAACATATTTACAAGATTATTATAACACTAGGAGAAACAGACAACCATCCATTTAACCACGTTTTGATCCATTGTTTCAAGAACCATGTGTTTTTCTAATTTATTTACTTAAATATTGTGATTGAATTCCTTTGAAGTATATGAATCCCCTACTATATTCCAAAGTATTTTGATGATTATATTGGCCTGGTAATTTGAACAGATTTTTTTGAAAATCTTTTTTTTTAAAATGAATAAAATTATGTATTCACAAACCACCTCCTTTACGTAGAGTTCTTATTTTACATAAAGGCATATTCTCTTAATATTCATGATTAAAATTTTGCGTAGGTATTATTAAAAAAGTCAGAGGTCATAATAAACTTATGTTTGTCATTTTTTTGTCGTTCATAACGACAATGCACTTTTTGTAATTTTTTTTTTATTTAATTGGAGTGTGTGATTTAAATTAAGTTATGGGGAAAAATAAAACTGCTTTCTGCGACACATAGAGTTTATTGAATATATTTCTGAATGCGTTTTAAATAAGATTTTTTGTAAGTTTTAACAAAAAAATCATACACAATTTGAATTTTACAATTTTTTGAATTTTGAAGTTTAATGCCATGCACAGACAGCTTCAAGCAGTCGGTTACTAAAGATGTGTTTTGGTGATGTCAATATTTAGCGACGGCAATGTTGCCAACAGTACGCAGATTACTCGAAGCTGTCCGTGTACCGACACTATACACAATTGTTTGGACATTAAATAAATACACAATTCCAATACCGTCTCTACATAGAATGTTCCGAAAAATTAATTTTAACTTCATCTATTTGTACCCTGAATTTACAATTTTTGTAATCTCTAATAATCCTCAGAATTATGTTTATATGTAGACATTAAAATGAAATTGCTCCTTACATCCTGTATCTTGTACAATTTGCTTATTAAAAAAGTGATGGTAATTGTATAAAGATGGAAATATATACCTGTTTTACAATATTTTTCTTTACCTTTTACATTTAGGATCTATGATGTCACAAAATGACGAGATTTCGAGTTAAATCTTATTTAAAACGCAAGGTACATTAATAATAGACACTTATTAACAACTACGAAGGAAATCGTTGGCAAGAAAGTAAGTTCAGTTTGAGACCGCAGATAACTTTATGTCTGTTTCGAACATATCTATGTGGGAGACAAACAGTTAAATGTATAACACACGACAATTGATAATCTCAAAAATGATGAGTTTACTCATCTAATTTACACTGAAATTGCTTTTTTGCCAACCTCTTACAATGTATATTAAACATTCATAAAATCTCTATGACAATATAATTTATATAGTTCGTAACAGAATTTGTAAAAAAAAAGTTTTAAAACTTATTACCACCAGACACAGAGCTTTTTTTAAATATGAAGTTTAAACTTTATTATTATCAACACTTGTGGGTTTTTAAGCGCCCAGACAACGATCAAATGTTTAGTCTGATTTGTTCGATTTATCGTCAAAGACTTCATATATGGACGAGATCGTCAAGCAAAACTGCATACTATCTTATTTTGACAAACCAGTCAAATTTAACGAAAAATTTGCTCGATGTCGGGATGCTTTACACTTGTGAGATGTTTTTACATAATTACAATTACTTCTGTAAAATACTTATATCTTTTAAAATGCAATGTAGTTCTTATTAGTGAATTCATTTGGCTATACATTTGGGACCCTGAATAGGTCTGGTGGTTTATTATATCTTTGGTTTTAAACTTAACAAAAAGAATATAACATGTTTCAATATAACAATATAATATAATATATAACAGTAATATAAATACGCGAATAAAATGATGAGATAAATCATGTCATAATTTAATAATTAAACGCTACCTGATTTTACATCTATAAGAGAAACATTATTAAAAATAGTAGTTGTATATAGTAATATTGATTAGAAGTCTCCAGAAAAAACATAAGGTTTAAAATATACTAGGAATATCTGTATATAAAAATAGATAACGAAGGAAATAGGCGTAGTACCGTTCGCACCATTTCTTAAATCTCAATCATTCTCATCAAAAATATATTTTTATTTTAACTAAAATGGGACTTACATATTTTAAGGAATATTCGTTTATTTACCCATATATCCTGTTTGATGTTACATTTCTGTGAAATATTAAAATCTATGTTCACCTTGTATTTTGGGCCGGTATATTTTTCTATGACATAACAGAGTAATTATAAAAATATGGATTGTAGAAATATATTTGGAGATGTTCTGGGAGTTGTAAAAGTTGTTAAACACAAGATCGCGCGCAAAATAGCTATTTGACATTTTCGCTTTGTGTTAATTCGCGTCTCATGACATAGTCGCACATTTTACTCACCACGGACATCTTTTTTTGCGATAAAAAAATAATCTAACTATATTTTAATAAATATTTTTTATATATATACTTTAAAATAGAAAAATATCTCAAAGGACGGATATGTCCTGTAAGAATGTGATTGAAAGTAAAACATTATATACCACTCTCACGAACGACTACACCACAAGTTAAATAAAAAAGTTTATGAAGACTATAACCGTGAGTTTCCACTACCGAGACACCCGTTCCAAAACTCATTGTTCTCTAAATTTTTGAAATAGAGCGAGTGGGGTGGAAATATATTTCTGGTACAAATATTGCGGTACCGGAAACTCAATTTGTAATAAATGGGATAGATAATATATAGTTAATTTATAATATTAGTAAGGATTAATAACTAGTAAAATGTCAAGAAGATAATATAACTACATATACTAAATTGTACAGTCGAGGTAAGGCAATTCCTAGTCGTTGACGAATTCATAAATTGATCGATTCAATTGATCAAGTATTTGGTACCTTTTGGAATTAAACTTTTAAACTGAATAAGTTTGTTCAATTCGATGACACAATATACGTAGTAGGTAAGTGTATGGCTCGCCAATAATCTGTTCTGTTCAGGCCAATTTAGTTGTTGAGCTACGACTCAACAACTAAATTGGCAGTTCGCAGCTCAATGTGAATTACTTGTGATAATGGGAGTTGACAAGAGACGAGCCAGCCGGCGAGTTGCAGAGCGACCAATCATGTCCTGATCTGCTGGTCATCAATTTTAGTTATTTTACCATGACTATGTGTATGTAATAATAACGGGACGTTTATTGTTTTCTGATATTGTAGTTTTTAAACAATGACAGGAGTTCTGTAATTGTTATTGACTGTCATAAAATTAAATAAAAACTACTGTCAAACTAAATAAGCTGAACGTACATTAATCCATTCCTCTCCCACCCGGCATCGCCCCACACCTGCCTCTCGAAAGCCACGACATGCACTCACCACCACCTCGACGTCGCCGATTGAACGGGATAAAGATATAAATTTGTTATCAAATGAAGTGCACGGCGCCGAATTACGCGGCGCTCAGGTAAATGGCGAGTCGCGGATTTAGATGCGGTTAATCCCATTGTATAGGCGACATCGAGGATGCGGCGATGCTGCGGCGAGTGCACGCCGCGGCGATTTCAAGGCGGATTGTGGCGGGTGGGCCAGGAGTGGAGTAATGTGCGAACCCTAAATTGTAAAAATTCTTGAAGTATAAAAATTTACCGTTTTTATTCCCATTCAAAAACCATAACATCAAAGAACAATACATGCCACGTTATTATAATACATATATTCATAAGTGTAAACTAAAACTGAAATGTTGGAAATCTTGTTTAAGGTGACAAAGGTATTTTTTACCCCGACTGTACGCGTTCTATTTGAAAATTCTTAAATATCAAAGGTTGGGGAAAGATAGCCGTTACTTTTACGTTAAGTTTGTCGTATTACAACCAAATATGTTTAATTAAATATGTGTGTTGAATGTTCGTTATCAAACTTTAATAATTTGTTCTTATTATATCCGTGATTTTATCGTTATTTTTGTATCTTTTGTTTTTATCGAAGATTTTTAAACAGAATGGACCAAATTTCGACATTTTACGAAATATTTATGCAGCTGAAGCCACATACCTAAAATCTTTTTTCCCCAACCCAATACACGCTATTTAACAAAGCTTTCTACTGGAACAACGTCTACAACTACTTCACTTATACTCTAAACATAACATAATCGTTTAAATCAATTCATAAAAGTTAAATCAAAATTATAAAATACACAACAATACTTATTATTTACAATATCTATTTTAAAAGTAAATATTGTAAATAATAAATTTAAAAAATCAAGAAAATTTAAGTGTAAATTAGGATTTTTTAATTGTTTTTAATAAAGCAATTAAAAACATTCCAAATAAAAGGATAAATCTTGACAAAAATTATTTAAGTTAAATCGCGAATAATCGTTATTAATTTCCGAGCCGGATCCATTTTAACATCCAACTTTTTATTATTTAAACTTGCCGCACATTGCGCTATGTTTTATTTTACTGTTTTTCGTGATCGTTTGTCGCTCTTGACTTTCACTTTCCCTTAGCAGATTCCGACATGTCCTGAAAATCATTGTCACTCCTAATGACACTCAAAATGTCTCCTTAAAACTGCACTTAAACAATGTCAAACTTCGACACACTACGCTAATTTTTTTGTGTTTTTTGTATCTACTTTCTTTGATTTTTTTTGTATTTTTAATATTTTTAGTATTTTTTTGTATTTTTGTATCTACTTTCTTTGCATTTTTTTTTTGTATTTTTAAAATTTTTAGTATTTTTTTGTATTTTTGTATCTACTTTCTTTGCATTTTTTTGTATTTTTAATATTTTAGTATTTTTTTGTATTTTCGATTTTTTTAGTATTTTTTTGTTTTTTCTTATATATTTTAACTACTGCGATATAACGTAGTAATAATCATAACTAATTGATTATATTTAGGAGAACCCGTAACTTATGAGCAAGCATCGGTACAGACAGAATTGGACTAAATGGAAATCCATAATTGCAGCTAATCACTCTTCGTTACGAGTCTATATAAATATTATGTAATTATACTAATACAACCACCATTAAACCATTAATATGCAACCCTTCAAGGTCGCATTCAATCCTTTCACAGTCTTCATCCTTGGTCCATCTCTCAATCTCAAAGGAGGGCGCCGAATCAACTTTCCTTTACTTAATGCTAATATTTTTTTGTATTTTTTATAATGCTTTACAAATTGTAACAATTAATTATAATTCATTTTTATGCACAAATGCATTGAATGCATTATTTTTGCGCAAAATCGGTATCCGTTTTCAGAATCGGAGTCATTGTTTAAAAGGTAAACTTTTCTATGCGATTCAAATGTATGTGATAAACTTTAATTGAGTATAGGGTTTTGTAAATAATTTGTCATATACTTTATGTAAATAATCGTATACATATATCGAGATCAAATGACTAGTTGATTATCCCACCATTATTATATAGCGTATATTATGTAACACCATAACTTTGCATAATTTTTATAAATTAATTAGAAGTAGTTTTTAGAAGAGTATAGGGTTATGGACGCACATTTTAGAAAAACGTTTAAACCATTATTTCCATTTCGGAATCTGTTTCCGAATACGTTGCCGTATCGGAATCTGTAGGAGAATACATTTCACAGAAGTAAGATTTTCTATCGTCATCAATATCGACGACCACTTTAACAATGTTATGCTCGGGCGACGGAGAGTTGCACCTGACAGATTGGCGTGTTTGTCGGTGCGGGGCAGACACTCATAATTCTATAGCCTCAGGCGAAGGTGTTCGCGGGGGGCGTGGCTCTTGAGCGGGGCATCTTTCGATAGGGGCATTAAGACCTGCTTCGGCAATAGCCGCACGCCTAGCCCTTCTGTTATTCGAATAGTCAGAGGTTGTGACAGTGGTTTTGCAGAAACAGTAATTGCAGAGGAAACTGTAAGCACGCTGAAAATCTTTACTCAGAGTGCTATAAAAGATGCTGGTGAAAACGGATCTGCTAATTCCTAACCAAGCGTACCGGTAAAACTTTTGGTCGGTCGTATCAGGCTGCCGATAAAGAATTATCAAATAGGGTAGCCACACAATCACGTATAGGGAGAATGTCAACATATTTAAAATAGATCGGCAATAATCGTCGTCGTACCTTTCTGACCTTCGGTAAGAAATTTCTTCAGAGCCGTGTTGTTTCACATGAAGTGTTGCTACTAGCAATACAGACATGGTTATAACGCATGGTACAACATGCAAAAAGATTAAGGTGTATGATCTATAATTAAAACTACCGTAATGCAGTCGCTGACAGTAGTCGTAATCGAGTTCTTCATACACTCCGTAAGCGGCAAATCCGAAACTGATGCCATACACCAGGAATATCCCGAGATTGACGGCCAGGTTCACGAACTTTTTAGTGGACTCTTCTGAACAAACCATTTGGCAATATTGCTCAATCGCTGTTATCTGTTGACAATTAAAATACAACATTCTTGTAATTCTCTCAAACTCTTTTCATTAAAAATAACCTGTTGCATTAAAAATAATGCTGAGCGACAAGACGCGGCGCAATAAATACTATGCGTGGCTGCAATTGACGTTGCGCATAAAATCATTTACTTTCGCTGTTGCTATTTCGCTTACATAAAAAATGTGTGATTCCTTGCGCGAGCTTAGCTCAGTGAGCTTTCAATAAAAATTTAATTAAGTTTAAATTAAAAATTCCTAGGACAAAGGGTATTATTAATTCTAACCTAAATTAGTTCAATAATATCATTTTAAAACTTGAAGTTTAAACAATGATCCCGACGGGAAATAACTTACATGGTGTCGGGATCTGCTGTTTTGTTAGGAAATCCGTAATAAAAATATTCGTGCGTAAAGAGAAAGTAAATTGAACTAAATCTAAACTTATTTTAAAACTTACCAAAAAAAAGAATGTAAATGAGTAGGCCGCTGCCTCAGTTACGAACTGTACAGCGTGGCAGACATCTGGGTTGTCCAATTGGTCCGATAATAGGGTTGCCGCGCAAGCCGGCATGACGACTAGGCATATTATTAAGTCAGAAGAACCCACCAAGGCCAGGAACACATTACCTGTTTACCCAAAATGAATTGCATTACTCAATTTTGCTTTATTATTTATTGCTGTACATCGTCTGCTTCGAATTATTAAAAAAAACTAACTATGCGCTGTTCCAGAGTGTAATCTATCATTGTTAGCCATTCTGTAATTCCGGTATGTACCTTATCTTATTTTATTGACTTTCGCACTTATTAATATAATAATCCCTCTTATTAATACATTTATATAAGTAAGAATTAGGTACATAAGACAATTGGAGACTTTGGGTGGATCGGATCTTATATGTAATCATTGATGTTTTCCTTTTACATTTTTAAGTATTTTTTAAATACTTGATAGTGAATAGAGTTTAAATCTGTATCATCCTGATCAGCTTACTATATGTTTCCATTCTTGGAGCCTAAAATAAATTAGAGGTGAGGTTATGCCTTAGTCAACCACGCTGGCCCAGTGCGGATTGTTTGACTTCACACATATGTACATATTTGAATCTCTTCTCAGATAAGTGCAGGTTGCATCACGATGTTTTCCTTCACCATAAGAATGTCGGCTAGATGTACATGTGTAAAGAGAAAATATAAAAATACCAAGGACCTGCAGATTATAAGTCGAGTGAGCTACCGAGTCTCTAAATCTGTGTGTAAAGTCAATATTTTTTTTGAAGGGATATACATACTTCAATTTGAATTTTACTTATTCTGATTTTGAACAAACACTTAAATAGTTACAAATGGAGGAATTTCGGTTCAGACTTAGCGAAAAAAATTGCTTTTAATTGTTTGTTAGTTATATTTATTAATACTGAAGAGGCGCCGGCGCCGGTGTGATTCAGAATAATATTTAAGTTCCAGCCAATTACATAGTTTTTTTTTAATTCAAGCCATCTATCGCTGTAAATTGGCAGAAAAATCAAACACCTGGCATGAAGTTCGCTCTTTTTAACGAAATTCGATTCATTCTATTATTTTATTACAGTATTTTCGCGATTTTTAATATAATAAATAATATTATAATTTCAAGTCTTCCGCTATAATCATTTTGATGAAATTTGGCACATATATAAATCATAGTCTGGAACAAATATTACACTACTTATTAATTTTATTTCAACCCCGGACCGAGTCGCGGGCGACAGCTAGTTACTGCATAATAATGTATGTTGATTCAGGTAAATAAAATTGGAATTTAATTTACGTTTATCCTCTAGCGATTATTATGAAAAAAAAATATTATTGAAAATCGACCATAAGTCAGGATCAAAAAATGTTTCAGTATGTATTCATGATAGCTTTATACTCTATCTTCACTTTCATTGTATCAAATTTCACGTCTATTTGTTCACGCAATTTCCTTATAATCTCACTAATATAATATCCGAATGTTAAGATGGATGGATGGATAGTACATAGTCTGGAAGAACACATAGGCTACACAATATATTTTTTATTTCCACGCGGACGGAGTCACTGGCGACAGTTTGTAGATGAATATTAGAAAAATAAAATTGTAATTGAAATACTAGCCTAGAACAAAATCTTACCTTTCCGCTTCAAATTTTTCTCCACAAAAAAGGAGCAAATGAAAAATCCATTCATGATGGTGCCAAAGATGGAAAGGATCAGCACGACTATCAAGCGTACTAATTTAGGCCACTCTTGGTTCAGCGCTAACGGTGAATAAGTGCGGTTAAAAGCAGCCATGGTGTCGTTGACCATCGCAGTAGCCAAGAGTGTCGTATTGTTTCCTGATAAAATAAAATAAGGTCACAAACTGCATCTTAAACTTTACACAAATAGGTTTAAAAAATATGCCTTAAATATATTTTATCGAACTACTACTTTGTATTAAGCCTGAAGCATGAATAAAAAAGTCATCCCCTTGAAACATGCTCATTGTAAAATAAGTTGTAGTAAACATGATTGCCGCCTGGTCCACCTTAGTGAGGTAAAATTAATCTAGGATTAGCTCGTATGTAGCCATATCAAGTTCAAATGCCGCCGCTAGCAAAAGCAAAAGTGTGCTTCATTTTGTATCGACAATAAGGTGAGGGAATATGTGGGGTACCATCACATATATGGCCCGTACCTTTTGCCAAGTACTTTAATAATGGAAGATTTAAACTATATAGCGCCTCGTGAAAACAAGTGCGCAGGAGTGTGCCTGCGCACGCATCCCTTTGCGTTATAACCGACACAAAAAAAATTCTGTCAGCATCTCATGCGAAATTGAGAACCGCCATAAAGTTTGGATTCCACAGTAGAATCCAGAATCGTGATCCAGAATAAAATAGGTATAACCTCTAATATTGCATAAATTAGACCCAAACATTTGCGTGTTCGAAAAATTTTCCGCTCCTTTTATATGTATTTATCATAATAATAATACTAGGAGGTTTCGTAGCATAGGAATGTGTGTATTGCTGCCACGATGCATTTCTAATGCATATTTAAACAAAATGAAACTATTATATAACTTTAACAGCGTTAAATAACGCAACTGAACTTTTTCAAGACAACTAATGCATAAAGGGCGATGTTACGCGCGTTCTAAACTTAAAGTTAATACTTACTAATCATTATTTTTTTGGTTCATTGTTATAAAAAGGGTAACATACTACTATAAAAAGTAGAAGTGGTGAAATTATATTAGCTACCACTTACCCAGCAATGAGGCTTAACCTCGCGCGCTATACAATATTTAAATGCTCAATTATTATTGCTGCAATGCTGTAATTATTATTATATATATATATATATATACAACTTATATATATATATATATATATAAGTTGTACCCATTTCCCAGAAAATTTTGTAAAAATGAATAAATATTGTTACAAAAGGTTTACCTTTTTTAACTGTTATTTTTGCATTTATACTATTACGTTATCCGCTAGCACGAAGCAAATGTATGTTATCTAAATAATATCTGAAGATAAATAAATAAAAATGAAATAGAATAATATATGAATATTTCATTTTGATATTTCCAAGAAAAAAGTTTCGTTTTGAATGAACTTCTTACTTGTCGTCTAGACATTACAAACCCAATGTGAGCATGGAAAAAGACAAGAAAGAGTATAAGACAGGATAGCTTTAACATATTCATTGTACAACCTCGCATTGGCTTAAAGTGCGCTAGCGAACATTTTTAAATAAAAAAAACATAATAAAAGTTTACTTGGCTTTAAGACGGAAAGAAGCAGTTGCAATAAAATATCTGTTGCACAAGTAGGTACGCCAAAAAATGTTCCTTAGTAATACGCTGAGAAATATTTTGTTCCTGTCACCATTTGTCTTGAAAAAGTCATTTAATAATATTCATTTTAATTATATTGGAAATTGAGTGGATCCAATAAATCCACGTAGCACTCTATACCGCAATGCATTGCTTATTTTGATGTTTGCGACTAATTTACTACTTCTACTTAAATTAATTGCATATATTGACTTTCCGCCGCCGCCGCCGTATTTCTTTCTGAAACGCTGTTGACTTCTATAGGGTTTTACGAGCCAATCTCGAACCCTTTTAAGTAAGCTATTTTTATTTAATATTTTAATCTACTTCTTCAACTTTAACAGTATGTAAAACTGATCTATTATATATTGTTTCGAGTAGAGAGGAGATTGCCAGCTTTTTTTTCTCATAAACCCCTTCGTACTTTTACATTTTTTTTTTGCCAGTAAAGAAATGAAAGCAAGCTTCAAGCTTGCTTTCATTTCTTTATTCATCTGGATCTATTCAGGAATCATTGGCTTAGAGGATGATCGATCCCGTTACTTCTCCCATACTTTATATTCGATAGAAAGAAGAAATAGTTAAAATTAATCCTAAGGATACAAAGTAGAAATCATTTAAGCAGCGATTAGGTTCAGCCTTCAGCAGCTGAAACTAAGAACAAGGTTACCAAGTCATTGTGGGTAATAAGTATTAAATGTACAATACGCAAAAAAAAACACGCTAAGATCGAAAAATAATCATTTCAAAACTTCATATGATAGCTCAGCTTCATGTCTTACAACAAAAAAAAAACATGTTAAAAATTATAATAATCACATTATTGTTTTTTGTTTTCCTTACCCATTAATTTGAAATATAGACATAATTTTAAAACACATAGAAAATAAACAATTATTACAATGGTAGTCGTATAATTTTTCTCCCGATTTCTCCTCATCATTTTGAATATATATCAAAAATATTTTGCAATGAAAAATGGTTTAGTTAATGTGATAATATTCTTTTACAAAACAAAGTATTGTTAATTTTACAGAAAAATTAAATTCAGAATTTTAAAATTAATAATAAAAATTTTCTCTTTCGAATATTAAGTAACGTAAAATCTTTAAATTATCGCTTATGCTTTATTATTTTTCTTAAAAATATGACTTACCTGACATTTTGTACTATTTATTAACAACACTAGAACACTTTACTCCTCGTCTTCTTCTTGTTCTTGTTCTTGTTCTTGTCCTTCCGAGAGCCCAAATAGCGCGTACAATATTACCATTATTTGAAATACGTTGTCACAATTGAAAAATATGATCATGATTTTAAATTAACCAAAAATAAATGAATAAGAATATGATTTTATAAAGATAAATAAAATAATTTGTGATTTTTTGCGATCGCGGCGAAGTTTTGAATAACGGCTAACACTTGAGCTCTTCTCTCACTTTCACAACTCGAATGACTAGACTGATCACAAGACTAGACTGTTCACGGGGATAGTTGAGGACGTTCTGATCTGAGGCCGCGGTGGGAGGACCTCGGGGTTGAAGTTGCGCTAAGTAAGATAATTTTGCACTGCGCATGTGCTCATACGACTCTCCGTGCGTTTCAGACAACTAAATCTCTCAACATATCGTCGTTTCTGTCATGACCTTTCACAACACGGAGAAAGCAATAAATTTTAAACGGAAATTTCGGATTCGGAAACCCACGGCAATTTTGCTACGCTGATGGCGACTATCTGGCGGCTGAATGATGTAATCAGGTCAAAAATATATTATATGAAAATAATTGGATATTTTATGAAAACATTTCTTTATTTTGCGAATAATACTTATTTTCATATTGATATTTCGATGAGAAATTATGTCCATCGAATTTTGGAAGCTGTTTTACAAATACCAAGTAAAGCATAACAGAAAATTCATGCAATTGTGCCATTAGGGAATGATAGGGCATTATGGTCGTCCCCCCATTGACGTTGAACGTAAACATCCCCATGTTTACGTTCAACAGTGATGACTTTAGGCTGAAGAGATGATGTATATCAAGAATCCTTTTATTTTCGATAACATGGCGAATCACGTAAATTTCTCCTTGATATTAAGATAAACCATTGTTTATTTCTATATTTTATATTTTTATAATTACATATCTAGTCGGGGGCGACTCCGTGCGTGCAGGATTAAAAAATAGATAGTAGCCGATTCTTAGACCTGTTGAATATGCATAGAAGTTTTATAAAAATCGGTCAAGCTGTTTCGAAGGAGGTAAGTAATTTTGAGAATTTTATAGATAAGATTTTAATGTATTATTTGTACATATGTTTTAATTTATTTGACCATACCTATGTAAAATTTCGGGAAAAAATACGATTTGAATGGCCTCGCAATCTTCAAAATTGTTGCAGCCGATCGCATACATACAAACAAAGATGCATGCTTACGTACCCTAAACTTGATGGAAAATACAATGAAAAATATAATTGAAAAATAGACCATTTTGTAAAATTCAATTTTAATAATTTTTAAATATATTTTATAAGGAAATATAATTAAAATGTAATAAACATTTTATATAGGGAAGCTTTTAGTTCAGGGTGAAATTGCAGTCACCAACTAAATCAAGTTAGTAGTAAGCGGGTGGGGCGCACTCCGGCGGTAAAATTTTGTCCTTCAATCTTGTTACTTAAAATTTGATTTACAGCTGCGATTGTTAAGTATCATAGTATCAAAGTAAGCTATACATTTTAAATATTAATCTTACTTATATTATAAATGCGAAAGTCTAGATGTATAGATGTTATTTAGATTGTTTGTGAAAAAAAAACAAATCAAAGATATGTGTGAAGTCCAACAACCCGCATTGGTCCTAGTCCTCCTTTACTTTAGAGCAGGCTCAGAGTCTCTGTGTGGGGATGTGTAGTGAGCTGATGATAATGAATTAACTCATTTGTGAAAAATCATTACGTTTTCATCAAGTGTTATTAAACCTATGAGTTCAAAAGAAATCAGATGGTGTATATGTGGAGGTGAGCATAATATATCCGTACTTTACGTCAAGACAAATAAAAAGTATCACGAATATATCAGAATTAGTTAGCAGAGAATCAATTCAATTCAATTTCTTCTTCATAACATCCATTAGCGGCGAGCGGGGACTCAAACCCGCACATTCCTATAGTAAGCTGAAATTTTATCAAAGAATGGGTACTCTGTGTTAAAACTTGGTGGGCCAAACATTCGAAAAATGAAACATGTAGCGCCATCTAGACAATATTTTATGCCAGATATTATTTTTAAGCAACGCTTGTTGCCAGCTGTGGCATGTAAACTACCATAGACAGCTTTCGTAAATATTGACACTTAAAAAATTTAAATGTCCACAAGACAATAGTAGGCTCACTTAATATTCGCTATGAACAGTAGTACTGGTAAAAATAAAATAAATTCATTTTTTTTTAAATATTCCATTCCAAATAATTTATATTTTCATAAGCAAAAAGTTATGAATAACATGGATGCGTAGCGTTTAATCTTTGTCTTTTTATCGATTTGTGAAAAGGTATAATTTAACTACTTGACATTGACGTAAAAGAATATAGAATTTTAAATTTTAATAAATTTGTTTAACTTTATACCGTTTTAAACTAAATATACTGTTGTCAGATAGAAAGACTTAATTTATACAAATTTGTCAATATTTTCTTAATTATAATTCGTAATCATGCAAAAGTTTTATTTTGTACTTAATCAAAAATTTGTACATACAGTTGTATATTATGTTTTTTCGGTAACTTCCTATCTTTAATGCTCTTGGCGGTGTAAATTTCGATACGTTTATTTTTATCTATTTGACCTTGTCAACAATTTGTCGTACAATTGTCGGAGTAATTTAAAGACCCCTGCCAAGCCTGCAGCTAAAGAGCGTTAGTACTTGTACGAGTTTGATAAAAAAATTCAGACGTGTTTTAATTTTGTAACAAGACACCATGGAAGAAAATTATGGAAAATTCATAGCCAATATTCTTAGCACTTTGACTATACTTTCGTGTCTTTTTCTGAAAGTGCCTCAAATATTAAGTGTGAGGAGGACGAAATCAGCAGACTGCATATACATTCAGGCCATGGCACTGGAAATTGCGGGGTTTGTATTGGTTTTATAATTTTTTTAACAGTATTGAGTAGTAATTTGATATATTATGGATATATATAATGGAGGCCTAATGTTGATCCCCTTTCATATCCCACTGTATCCACGTAAGGAAAGGATGGGATTGGACAGTGGATTTGACAGAAAAGAGGTTGCATTGTATGGTGTAATATACTCTTTCTGTGTGTCCCCTCTTCTCTCTATTAAATGTAGTCAAAGACAGCGGTCACTTTACTATTTTAGTAATTGGCTGCTTGTATGTTGGCCACATTATGATAAAAAAAATTGATAGTTGGATATTCTTGTTCATGTTTGACTTTTTATGAATATTTCAGGTTTACAGTAGTGACATTGTACAATTTCACAAACAAGTACAGCCTCATGACTTACATGGAGTACCCAATTATATTAATGCAAATGTATATCTTGCTATACTATGTGCTGAAATATAAACATTTACTTGGGTCATGTGCAGTGCCATTTTCAGCACTTGTGTATTTCCTTACTGTACTAGGATTTGCAGTAGACTTTCTGCCAAGAGATATTCTGTACTTCCTTGTGGTAAGTAGCTGTCAATTTCATGTCTTGTGTATTTCATTTAGCAATATTATCACAGATGTTATTGTTTTCTTAATTTACATCAGCAACATATCTTTTATCAGTATAATTTATTTTATAACTAGCAGTCGCCTGCGACTCCATTGTGCGGATGAGGGAGAGGTATTAAAAAACAATTAGTACCCTATGTGTTCTTCCTGAAACATAAGCTTTTAATATATAACAAATAGAAGGATCACTGAGGGACACTAAAATATACGATAAAATTGATCAGAGATTGATTAGAACTTTTAGGGAGAAAATCCAAAAATGAGCCAGTGTATTGACTTAACACTACACAACACTAGCATTACTAAAATGTCGAGGTTTATGTAGCCTATCTATTTATACTGACACTGGACTTTGTAACGAAAGCACGTCATTTGCCCAAAAGGATTTCAACTAATAATGTCAAAAAGCGTCGGTGGCTCAGTGATCAAGCACTTGACTTGCAATCTGCAGGTCCTGAGTTCGAATCCCGACATGTACCAATGTGTTTTTCGATTTCCGATTTATGTACATTTATCCGACGTTCTTACGGTAAAGGAAAACATCGTGATGCAACCTGCAGTTATCTGAGAAGAAATTCAAAGATATGTGTGACGTCAACCAACCCGCACTTGGCCAGCCTGGTTGACTATGGCCTAATTACCCTTAACCTAGGGTAGTCTCCGAGCCCCTCGGTGGGGATGTATAGTGAGCTGATGATGATGATGATATATGTCTAAAAGTACAAAGAAGACATCTTCAACACTAAGATTATATTTAATGTACAGTTGGATTCTTTGACAATATCACATTTGAGTTTTAAATTGTTTTTCAGCCGTTATGCACACCTCTCAGTGGATTCGCTAAAATATCATATATTTACGGAATGATTAAAACGGGCAATGCTGATGACGTTTCTTTGATAACATGGATCATATCCCTTACTACTAATTTGTGTAAGTAATAGAATAAGTATTTTGAAATAAACAATTACATTGTTAGATTTGCATAAAATACTTTCCTAACTAACATTTTTTTGGTGAATGTGACGAATGGTGACTTTGATTATCAATTTACGCAACAATAAAAATATTTGACATAATTCAAAAGCAAAGAATATGTTTTACAATGAAATTAAGAGAGAAACCTGTATAATTGTAATTCATTTGGGAATATTTGTTACTTATTACAATTTAATGTGTAGATCATTATTTTCACCACCGCCACACCAAAAACAGACACAATGTTCATTCACATATAATATGATGATATTTTAACAGTGGTAGAGCCCGCTTTAAGGTCTTCACGAATTGGCCCTGCTCGCCCTATGAATTACCACGACCAAACAGAAGACAGGCGTCAAGTGGAAGCAATTCTGCGTTTCGCCTGATGAGTGTGTGTCCCGGAGGCCTAATTTAGTTGTCTATCCCTTCCCACCCTTTTTCTTAAAAAGAAAGGATGGGTAGTTGAAATAGACTTTCGGGATGAGAGGATGCATGGGAAGATATTTTAATTCTGTACATCCTCTCCGTCAATTATAGGTAGGCAAGGCATATGCAATTGCGTATGTCTATGGCCAATATTTCATAAATGTATGTATATTGTATTAACTATATATTTTGTATTTTCCAGCACGCTTGTTTACTGTATATGTGGACTCGGCGGACATAAAGCTGATGACCAATTTCTTAATATCAGCATTCCTAAGCTGTGGAGTTTTGTCAACTGCAGTTTTCTATCAGAAACATTGCTCACTAAAATTACGTTGCACTAAAGGATTAAAATCCAAAAAATACAAGTAGACGGTTACTGTCTTATTATGATGAGCCAAATTTTTGTCTATTAGTAAGTATGATTTCTTGATTAACCAGTAAACAGTGAAATCCATTGCACTGAGTCTTATATTAAAATGTTGTCATTTCTTACTACTTACCCTTTGACTTAACAGACTACAAGATACATATCAGCATTACAACAGTCAAAAAATACATTTTAAATTGTTTTTTTTTTTAATTTAAAATTATATTGTTACAGGTCATAACCAATTATCTGTTCTAAATTATATGAACGAAGTCTTGTAGTAACATTATAGGATTTGTAGTTGTAACTGGTATAAATATGTACCAAGACAAATGTCTAAGAGGCTTACTGTTTCTAATACACATTTGTATTTCTCATAATAATAATGAAATTTTCTCCCGCTGTTCCAAATTTTTTTGGTGATATTTTGAATTAAATCAATGAATATTTTAAAAATTTCTAAAAAGATTGTAGCTAGTAGTGGGTAAACTTGTCTCGAATGTAGTTTTAGACTATTGCCTAGTGATTTTACTGTAGCTTGTGTCATATTATTCTTTACATGTTCTGTATTATTTTTATTGAGTAATTCAAACCTCTAAGCTATTGAGGTAATTCCAAAATAATTTGCACAAGTAATGTAGTCATTGATTAATGTTCCTCAAATAGGTTAAATTTATTATTTTTGTTATTTATATTTTTATAATTATTATTATTAAAAGGTACTTTATTTATTAAATAGCACTTAAAAGACATGATACTTGAAATGAATCTTTGTGTTTGTAGATGGTAGAGGATTTTCTATCTTAGTCATTATTGTATGTCTAGTCTTGTTTGTCTTGCTCACTACATGTGAAAGACGTAAAGTACAATGTATTTTGAGCCAATTTGGAAAAATTGTTAGTAGTAACATTGGTTGCGTAGTGCCAGAGTAGAGTAGTACAAATAGAAAATTAATTAATCGTAGTGTTCGTGTATTTAAATAAAAACAAATATATTAATCAGCAAAATATAGAATCGTAGATATTCTTTATTGCTTTTGCACAATATGTAATCGAAATGGCTTGGCATTTTAATATGCTTAATTAAAAATCTCTTATTAAAATACTACAATGTTATGTATGTCATTTGATCTGGAATATGAATGTAATATTATACAATTTCCAAAGTATTATTGGGTTTTATTTTTTATAGTAATCTACAAGCGTACTATTCACTAGATCATACAAAGTTATAAAGTTGTATTTATATTTAACTATTTAAAAATTAATAACAGACAGCATAGACAAATTTTTCTTACATGATTCTATTTATTCTATTCATGAGTATTGTGAATGTTGGAAGATTAACTTGTACTTATATCGATACGGTTAAGTAAATCTGCTCTGAAACCTCATTTTATCATTATTATACTTGGAGCTTATAACTCAGTCATCACATCGTTTCAACATGTAGAATCTATTTAAGATTTTATGTGCCGGAGATTTGCAAGGTGATGTTTCCGGCGATGACGTATTTATTTTATCGTCGATTATCTCACTAAGGTGCAAGCGCCTTTTCAATGTTTCGTCCTTATCAACGCTAGGACATTGTGTTTTATTTACTAATAAGTGGGGGAAAAGTTCTCTCGGGGAGCTGTGTACAGATGAAGACATTGGTTGGGATGGCGCTGTATTATTAGAAGCGAGATTGGGTGATGCTATGTATGATGGCTCACATCTGTACACGTTATGAACTGCATTCGCCACAAAACTTTTCACTTCGGGTAACGCTGGTAGCTCTTCAGGTTCACTTGAAGGATAATCGCCAGCCCTTGAAAGATTCTTTTCTATTTGTATTCTGCCTTGAGGTTCTTGCGCGGCATAGCTGGATCTATTGCCTAAATATTTACCTTTTCGTCTTGCCCTGGCTTTAGCAATATCAGCAGCGCTCTTTGATCCGTATAAATGAAGATTTTGGTCGATGTAATTACAAACTGCTGCGGCTTCTTCCTCCGGTGACAAATGAGCATCTCGAAAGAAGCCGTATCCATTACGCAAATCATTTATACCTTCGATCATCAACCATCCCAAAGTACCAAGAACTAATAATATGGTTGTGAAAATTGCTAGTATTGTTGTAGCATCCGGCTCTGCCAGCTTGTACTGGAGCTCTCCTATAACACCGTAGGTCACAATATTGCGTGTTCTCTTCATTGTATGCGCACGACAAGTATAGAAACCCCTATGGTAGTTTGGCGCTGTAGCGATGAGTCTCAGTACTTTACCGTCATCAACAGCTTTTGCTGAATTTTTCTCTAATATACTATTAATAGCATTATCCAAGTAAAACCACCAGGCCTTGTTAGGTGTTCGTTTAATTCTGGCGTGTAAACATGTCAGATTTAAACTATTACTTATCCCCCAGCTAGTTTCATAATAGAAACCAGATATGCTCGATGTTCGAGAGGACAGCTGTATTTTATTATCTTTTATTCGTTCCACTCCAAAACTATGAAGATCTATAAATTTGTTATTCACTTTTAAAGAGGCTATAATACCTGAATACGATGTTACCTCTTCGCTGTTAACATTTTTATATTCAAGCGGTATATTCCCGATAAAAAATTCATCGTAACACAAAATATATGTAGTATTATTTATAATATTGCTTAAACTATTGTTCTGCTTTATATTAGATACATTTTGATTTGGTCGTATCGAAAAAAATGGGTAAACACTATGTCTTTTGTTAGTTGTAGAGAATGTTAGCAAGACATGGAGCCGTTCCGATGCATTTATAATAGTTTCAATGGTCCCGCTT
Organism: Papilio xuthus; assembly: GCF_000836235.2. Lineage (NCBI taxonomy): Eukaryota > Metazoa > Arthropoda > Insecta > Lepidoptera > Papilionidae > Papilio > Papilio xuthus. Next base: position 4,514,817 of record NW_013533632.1, read on the forward strand.
TCACTTTGCTTCGATAACATAATATCTAACCATTGGTCAGGTAAACATTCTGTTGAACTGGTAGTCTCCGAACGAAAGCCTCGTAAAGATAACTTTATTTTCAGTCTAGTATTAGTTAAAGCTATACAAAGCCAATCATCGTCCTGGATTCCTGGAAGAAATAGTATAATTCCCACGTCTTTCTTGGGTTTCAGAGTTAGTTGCAAATTCCATTCGTTTTGATCATCGAAGCAAGGTAATCTTAAGTATTGATCGTTTTCCAGATAGAGAAAAGCTTCTTCTATATTTGCCTTTTCATAAGCTATATTTGAAGCAGAAGTGGGGACAAAGTCGGACCTAGTCAATCTATTACGATTAACCATCATGACTAAAGGTATAAAATTTACAATTAGTTCTTGAATGACTCCGTGAAATTTTTCACCAATAGTAATAAATGTCATTTCATCTGTTAACTCTGGATCACAAGGAAACATTCCATGTATGGGCATTTGAGCATCGTTTATTCTAAGGGAAATACTCTCTTTATTGACAGTGATCATAGCAGAATGCCAAGCGGCCGGCTCCAAAACGAAAGTTGAACAGACGCGAAGGGGACTGCATGACTGTGACAATCCTCTGGCATCCAAACATATATACCACTTTTGTAGGCTTAGTCTTACCAGAGGATGAGATATATCTCCTCGTCTTATGAGTGTACCGTGAGGAGAAAGTGGCATAAAGCGAATAAAAGAATGAAATAATGTTGACCGTTTCTGCAGAAAATCATATTGTATAAAAGAATCTCCATTAAATAAAGCGACGACGTGTGAAAATACATCGCAAGGCATCTGGTGACAAGGACCTTCCTCAAATTTAGGACCTACACAATTCGAACCTCCAGATGGCATTGGCCGAGTGCATGACCGAGTTCTGAAACGCCTACCAGCTCCGCATGTTTGTGAGCATGGACCCCATATGCCCCAGCCCGACCACCCCCCATCTAATAGGCATTCCTTGTTTTTACAAACTTCCATTTGAGCATGTTGACCTCTACAATGTGTACCCCATTTAGCTGAAATATGGGGCTTTTGTTTCTCAATGCATACCCTTCTTCTGCGTCTTACACCAATACCACAGTTTTCGGAACAGGACGACCATTCACCCCATTTGCTCCAATTACCTCCTGTATTTTCTCCTGTGTAAGTATCATCGATAGCACATTGATCGCCTTCACAGTCTTCAAATTGTAGAGGATTTCCAAGACATATTAGCCGATCGTCGGACGGTGGCGGAGTATCGCATTTTCTAACTCTCCAGTGAAAGCCTTTCCCGCAAAGTGAGCCACACGCTGACCAAGCTCCCCATGGACCCCATTCTCCCACTACGGGACATCCTACATTATGTTTAACGCATTGCAGAGCATTCCATATAATTTCAGGGTTTAGCTGCCATGTATTGTCTTCGGCTAAAGCACTTTCAATGTCATAAAACGTGCATTCAACTTGAAGACATCGCTTCATTATGCTTGGTACTGTTTCTAATTGTCGCATAGCATCGGTTCTAATGGAATCTCCATTTAAACATTTTCTAAAATCATCCACTACACAGTTTGTTAGATAACAAGATTCGATTTGTTCATCGGGCCCACTACATGGTATGCCTTCTCTGGATGTTGGTGGATTATTGCATTCTCTTGTCCTTTTTCTATATCCTACATCGTCGCAAGTTCCGTGACAGTTGGACCACGAGGACCAAGGCGACCAACCTCCATCCACCGGACACTCCGGTTCTGATATAACACCTAATGCACATTCAAGTCGCCAAACAGCCTGTTGTTCTTGGGCATGGGGCTTTTTATTTACCACTTTTTGGATACAATAAATCAGTAGAAAACAGAAACAATAATATTTCCTGTTATTTACGTAAAACATATTTTGACATATAAAATATTTGCTCTAACTTGTCAATAAGGTTATGAAATATAACCTTCTTGTTGTAATAAATTATGCTGTGTCTACCATAATATTACAATTTATATTTGTTTATTTTCATATAATAGTACATATATGAAAATAAATAAATATAAATTGTAGATTATAGAATACATTTTCTTATTTTCATATATAGTAATATCCAGTTATCAAGGAGATTATGAATAAAAAACAGACATTGATCTGTTATGTAGCTTACATTCATCTTTTCGCCCGTCCCACCTAATGATTTATTCATTCAGCATAAATTGTAATATTTGAAACATGAACAGTAGAATGTCTATATATATACTTTGATACATGTCTACTATAATGTTTAATCCTTTGCAATCAAGTTTCAACCCAGCCCAGTTTTTAACCTAAAACCAACACAAATCGCATTTCATCCAATTAGATGAGTGTATGAACATTTTATTCCATACCTGTGCAAAACAGATAAAGTATTTGCTTGTAGCAGGCGCACACACATGCCTATCAGTAGCACTCAACAGTTGACCTTAGACTCTTGGATTCTATAAATAAAGTAAATCACTTATTTAGTTATCATTATTATAGTTTAATGTTTGCCACTCTGCCACATTGAGTAATTAATGATCACTAATGTAGACTGATTTTGATGAGAAAGGCTTACATAAGGGACAGAATCAATAACAGTCATCAGTTTCATATTTTTAGGTTTTTGTAATGAAGAAAAGAGTAATGTGTAGTTACACAGATTAATTTATTTATTATAATATAATATGCAGACACTTTTTGACTAAATATATGGTGACAAACAAGTACATATTTGCTTATAATGCTACAAATTTATCTAGCCCAGTGAGATCAGGAAGCCAAGATACGGCAAGACAGCTGCTTTTGTTTCATTTTTACCACCCGGCCAGAAAGTTTGTGGTACTATAAATGTGTTGCTCTGCTTGTCCTCCTTGTTGTTACTGCATATTATTAGTGCCTTCACTACATAAAACTTTTATGCTTTTGTTGACTATCAAAGGGCTCTTGCTTCGAATTGAGTTGATCCCCACTTGCTGCATTTGGCATAAGTGAGAGTGGCGCAGCATGAGAATGATGTTGGCCCTGGGACATGGCGGCAAGAGCTGGCTGGGGTTCGCTCATATTCAATTCTTCGTTGAACACCATGCAGAATTCGTCCACCTTCTGTATATCTCCAAATTTTCCAGAGTACAAGGTAAGGGAGCAACGCCACAGAGCCGCATAACCACGAGTAAGTCGTACTATGTCTCCCGGCTGCAGTAAGGCACCGGCTTCATCCCATACAGAAAAATTGATCATGGCCGTTGGATCCGCAACTCGCAATATACGAATTTCATGTCCCTGTTTCGTTAATATAGGTGGACCCACCTCCAATACAATGAAAACGGAGTTGATATTCCTCATGCCAGCTTTTATGTCTTTTATTTGAACATAATCTGTTGCACTCATTTTCACTAATTTCAACAAGTACTAGGTCCTGTAGCAAATATCAAACCAAATATTGATTTTTCCTTCGCAGTATATAATCAATATAAATACACAACTGCTGTATATCCGCATCCGGTTTGACCACTCTACGGATCCATAGACTAAAAAAGGGATATAGAGGATTACAGACTCCTTTTCCTTTACTTTTTCCGTTGGAATTAAATCAGGTACGCAAACACGGAAAGTCCATTTTTGCAGAGGGTTTGAACGTTTATTACAAAACTTTACCCAAAAGCAAAAGACGAATTTATAATTATCGCTTAAAATTTATCGTAACAAGTTTTAGTCTTTGAAAGAACTAATCTATGAATCCGTCAAATGTCAAAATGGAAATCCAAATAAGATATGACCTAAAGGGTCTATGTTACCATGTCATAAAATAAAAAAAAAATCAAAATGAAAAAAAAAAGTGAATCGAAAAAAATTAAAGAAGTATAAAAATAAAAGTACAAACTGTACACTGACTGACAGACTCTGTTATTTTCCGCGAAGATCAAAAAATGGAAGCTCCATTCCTTTTTTGCTAGTACCAGGATCAGTACTGTGTACAAGAAATATCCGCAGTAAAAAGATCCATTCATCGCGGTTGTACTAGTAATCAGCAATCCCTGCTACTCCGTCGTAAGAACGGGCGAGGCTCGACTGCCAACAATAGGCACCTAGCTCCTCTACCGACATCTTGTCTTTCCGATAAATCTATGCCATTCCGGAAATACCATTAAACAAACATCTTTGTAATATTATTAAAATTATAACTGATTATTACAACTTTAGATGAATTATATATTTACATAGTTTTGCAATACTCACAAAGTTTTTCATTTTTTTAACAGGTATAATGAGGCATGAGATAATGAGTGAAAAAACAGCTTAAAATAAATGATAAAACTCATAGTTTTTTTTTATTATTAAAAAGATTTTAATTAACCATTTTATTTCAAAAGTTATATTTGTTAATTAAAATATTGAATATATTTAAGCAGAATCACAGTTTACAATTAGTTATCAATCACAACAATTAACAAGCTTTTTAAATATTTTTTACAAGACAAAACATTGAAATTATCTTATACTTATCATTTCAAAACAAAATAACATTTAATAAATTAACACCCAATTTTGGGGGTGGTTGTATGCAAAGAATATAGGACAATGCAAAAGTAAAGAGTAAGCATTAGCATCTATGTTAGAAGATACAGAAATCCACTGTTGTAACCAATCCTTCATATCTTGATTGGCTAAGTTTCTAGTGTTCAATCCTCGTATATGACATGCATTTTTTAGTGCTTCCGTAGTTAGTACATCAACTCCGCCTTCTCTCTCAATTGCTCTGTCCATTTGTAACAACAAGAAAGCTCTGTATTTAAGTTTTTTTCTTCTGAACAAACTTCTTCGTATGCCAAGCATTTTAAGTAAATGTCCCTGAAAAATAAATGACTTGAGAATCAACAGCGCTAATAATAAGTCAATAATTTACTTATTAGCAGTACTTCTTTTATTATAAAGTCTTAAAAACAAAAAATCTTACCATATGTGTATAAGACAAATATGCTAAGTGGTACGGTTTTTTACAGAACAATTCTTTACATGCCAATACTTCATTGACTGATGGATGAACTCCAGATCCGAGTAATGCTAAAACTCTCCTCCAATTTTCTTTCACTTCACTATCAGGTATAAGTTCTAATTTAGCCTGAAGACATCGAAGAATTGGGCGATTATAACGAAGTCTTTCTTTCAAATCTTCTACATTGAATTCTGCCCGTTGTTGTATAGACCAGAAATGAGAGCTAAGCAACTTTTTTGGTTTCATTAAACTGTAAAAACAAACATTTATCAAAATGTGAAGGAACAACATGTTTATCTTTTAATGTGCTGATGCTGATTTGACTTGTAGCCAATTTATGTAATAAATGTAGATGTAAATAAACAATTGTGTATTAGCCAATAAAAGTGAAAACAACATGTAAACAACTATGTAATTGTTTTCCTTAGTAAAAAGTACACCTTAAAAATAGTAATGTGTAATTATGTGAGTTAATGAAGCAAGATGCAAACATATGAATGAACAAAAAAATGTACAAAAATAACTTACGCTAGTGGAAATATTATGTAATTTCCAAATGGTAAAGCTGAAAGTATTAACACAGGGGCTATCCGCCACATGTCCGAAGGCATTTTCACAAATAACTCTATTTCTTCGCGTGTCATATTGGAGAATCCTTGGTCTTTTGTTATCTTTAGCCTAAGTGAAATATAGGTTTTTAAATCACTTAAGAAATCTTTGATACCTATACTAAATACCCTGTACATGTGTATAGCTGTTGGAAATCTATCTTGTAATAATTTTTTATAATTTTTGACATAGTTGATATATCTTTGTACAATATAAGTGCGTATTTTATCCTTTTCACTCTTGAACGCTGTTGTATGTTTTAGTCGTTCGTTCGTTAGATGTCTAAAATAAATTATACAAATAAAATTAATAAAAATAACAGTATTTAGAAATTAAATTTCAAAAAACTAAGAAAATAAATACCTGTTTAAATTGATTAATTGAACTTTAGTAGTTATAACCGAAGAACGATTGCATTGTGATATTAACCTAGAAACCGATATCATTCTATGGATAATCATATTGTATTAAATAAGTGTTTTCTAACGAACTAACGATTATAAAACATCTTGTGATATTGCGCCTCTTAATTCCGGTGACTGACAAGTGACAGTGATGACAATGTCAATTAGATTTATACTTTACAAATGACAATTTTAAACATGACATGACATTTCTGTAATCGTTGGATTATAGTAAATACACAGAGTATTTTCTAATCAATGTTATTTGTGGCGATTATGAACTGAATTAATAACAATATTACAGACTTTACTTGACTTTACTCCATATTACCGGCTAATGTCTACTTAATCTTTTTTTTTACTTTTTGTATGTTTGAACGAGGAAAGGAATACGAGAAAATAGGGTTATGATCTTGAATTTTATGCGAAATATTTGTTTCAAGCATTGACATAATGCTATATAGTTCAGTAACGCCCTTCTGTGAATGTAAAAGAGTATCACTACATCTTTTTCGAATTGTTCCTGATATGTACTGATCTGCTTTGCGTGGATAAGTCTTTGCTTGGAAATTATAGCTTTTGCTTCGTTTCCACTTTAACCCACTTGTTAATTTTATTGACTTTATAGTTAATCTATCTTTTTATTACTTGGATTTATCACCACAAATTTTCTTTCTAAATTCTTCTAAAAGTCGTCCATGTTGCAGCTCCTAAGAATTGGAAACAAATAACCTGTGCGTGTTCAGTCACTTTATAAGGCTGTGTCGGTTTGGCAATACTTATAGTAATGATATTTGATTCTTTAAACTCCGTGTTCTTACTATAAAGCGAAATAAAGCGTTATTGAAAATAACTAATTAAGGGAAGTCTCAACAATGAAAATTACTTTTTATATGCTTTGAAAAGATTGTAACTGTTAAGTCAGTTTGAGACCAAACTTTTTCTATTATTGTGACACTGTGGTGACTTGACATGACATATGCAATTCGCTACATCGCGATACACGCATGGAATCCTCTTGATGAAACTTCACATCTACAATCGTTGCTAAAAATGTCTATCTCATTAGTTCATCAAGCTGCCTCGCTGTATTCATCTGATGCCAACGTATAGACGTCTTATTATCTTAGCAGCAAGAGGTCAATAAGTGGTTTAAATCAGTGATAACCTTGAGACTTGCGTGATAGTCTTTGACATAAAACCTGAATCACCTAGAGTTAATTTGACATAAAATAACGGAGCGATTTCCGTAAGACATTTTTCTATTACTAAAAATATTTTCTATGTTTGTGAATCATAATCCGTTTGTTTTCTAATGTTTTTTTTCCTTATTAATTTAACAGTAGTATGGAATGCAAAGCTGCGTGTCAAGCTTGCAGTAAGTGTATCAGTCTAAGGAATGATCTCGATTTAAGGAATTTGGACATGAAGCATAAACATTACAAAAATGAAATGCTTAGTATTAATAAGGTATTTATCTTGTCTTGATCTCCATATCAAGAAAATCAACATCATGTACAATAAACAGAGTCATTCACAAGTGGTACACTTAGATTTTTATCTATTTAGGAGTTTGGAGCGAAACTATATATAATATGTAACTTTGAAGCTGTAAAACTTGCTTTAGCTTCCAAACTCATTCCTAATCTACTGGACCGATTTTAATAAAACTTCTGAAAACGTCGAAGAAGGATGTGCCCGTTAAAAACTTCGATAGTACGGATATTATAGGAAGATAACTAAAACACATTTGTTTTTGTGGAACAGGAACATGGCAGAAGTTATCTGAGTGTAACTGGATACGGTAACGTGAAGACATGTGAATTAACTAACAAAACGAGTATGTACACTGTATTCCTTCCACCCGCCAATTAAAAACACACAGATCTAAAAACGGGTTTATAAAAGTTTTAGATATATTAAATTAATGATTAAAATTTCGCTTCTAGATCAATATCCACCAAAATGTGCATTATGCAAATTAATATTGCCACAAATCCGGAACCTTGTGAGAGATATAAGTATAATTAATATACAAGATATTCCTGGCATTTGCAATCATTGTAAAAATATAAATTCCACGCTTCAATGTGAAAGATGCGACTATATTTTAAGAAGTTACATGCAAGAAAAAGAATGTTATGTTGATCATTGTAATAAAGAATGCCATGAAGTTATAGCTCGAATTAAGACTTTGTTATCTGAGTTCGAAAAACACGAAGAACTCATGAAATTCAAATCCTTATCCTTGGATAAACTTTTAAAATTCTTGAAGCCTTTAAAAAAACCAGTAAATGTCCAGCAAAAAGAAACGCAAGCAACAGACGGCGGTATACAAGCGGGGGCTCAAGGTTTTAAAAGTAGCTGTGTTTGTGAAGATTTGTTAAAGAAGTTACAAGAGAAATTGGCGACATCTGATTATAAAAATTATGGCAAATCTTTTATAGATGGCAAAACACCGTCGCATGAAATATCTCATGAACCATTTGAGAAAACAAATAACATTGAAAACAAACAAAATTATCGAAAATCGTTTGTTGGCAAAAGCAAAATACCATCACGTGACATATCTCTTGACCAAGTAGAGAGAACAAAAAACATTGAAAAGAAACATAAGTATAGAAGTTCGTTTATTGATAGAAAAGTACCATCACAACCCATAACTCATGAATGGTTAGATAAAACTAAAAAACATGAAAGAAAACAGAAAAAGGAAGAAGTAACTAAAATGAAAGACAATAAAGAAGCTGGTGATTTGAACAAAAGAGATAAACATGAGTTTAAAAACAAAGTAAAAAAATCCGAAAAAAAACTAAAAGAGGGTGTAATAAACAAATTGAAAGATAATAAAGAAGGCTTTGGTTTGACTCATAAAGACAAACGCAAACCTGAGTTTAAGAAAACACTCGCAAAGAATGAAATAGAGCAATCTAAGCGAGATAAGAAAACAAGAAATAAAAAGCAATCGGATAACCTAAAGGAAAATAAATATGAAATTGATGCAAAAAAAATAAAAGTACAGAATAAGTCCCTTGATCAATTAGAGAAAATGATAAATCAACAAAAGAAGCGTAAGCGGGATCAACAATATAATATAAAAAAATTTAAAATACCGGAAATTGGTGATTTGCCGCCACTGCCAGTCAAAAAATTTAAAGAGCTTACGTCTGAGGACTCTGGAAGTATTATAGAATGTGAACATTCTGATAAAGATTTTACAGAAATGATAGAAGGAAATATTATTGTACGTTACAAACGTGGTCAGAGTCGTGTTGAACCCAAAACTAAAAAGCCTTTGTTTTTCAATGTTACTCACGACTTTGGTGACGAAAGTTTGTCTGATATGAAATTAAGATCACCGGTACATTCAAAAACCAAATCCTTATATAAAAAGGTAAATCAATTGTGCTTTCAAAATTGTTTTTGTTATAGTCACAAGTACTACATAATATTAAATTTGTTATAGGATGAACTGTTTGGTAAGTACCGACTTTCCAACAGAAAGTTCATCGAAAATGGTTGGACCGTTCTGCCTACTTTGACGTTTGTTCGTAGGGTACGTTCTCATATTAATGTTATTCTATATTCAAAATATAATATATGTATGTAGATAGTTTTGAATTGTAACGATTTCTCATTATTAAATGATCATTTTAAGGTAAACATCTATAAAATGATTCCTTCGAGCCCTAAATTAGATTGGCTACGGAGTCATAAGAACGAAGATCTAATATTTTATGAGACCGGCGAGGTACTGGCAGAAGTATATGATAACGGTTCATTCAAGTGGTTTTACAGGGATGGAAACGTAGCTTTGGATTTTGTAGACGTTTTTGGTGAGAATATTATACAAGATCTGCTATCAGGTTTTACTTATTCTTACGCGCTACAGTCTACCCTTAATTAAGCACGATGTTTTACAAATGTTTTAAACAAATCAAATTCGAAGAGAAGGATACTGATAGAGGACATTAATACATAAATAATTTTTGAATTTTTTTGATATCTCTATGTATCTCTAACCTGAATATCCATGGGTGAATTAGAGGCGACTGCTAACTACAGCCTGTACATGGCGAACGTAAATTTTGTCTCAAAACTGCATCGCTTAACTGATCGCTTGAATATGCCGAGTGCATTGTGCGTGTATAGTCGCTCTATTTTAAATTTTTCTCAAGTGGAATAATTGTTTTCCCAGACAATGAAACGAATGCAACAAAAGAGTTTGTTGTTTATGATGAAGTTACAAAAAACAAAAGAAGATGTGAAGATAAGATACAAACATTGGCTAGTTTTGACGATACAGGACATGGAGTTGTTTATGATCGTTTTGGATGCACAAGGTCAGTAGACATTGTGAAATTAAGCATTTTTTCCAAACTTTGTAAGAAAGCTAAGAGATTTATTATTTATTATAAACAGTCTTTAGATAACATTCTCAAATGTTTTTACTTCCGTACCTCTTTTTATTTTCTTTGGCGGTAATATCATCACAATTCTAATTGATTTATAGTAATTATTGGTGTATCTTATATACTTGTATACTTACGTCAGAGTGCAGTTTATACTCATATTTTGTTACATTGCATATAAATAAGATAAACATTATGGGTTTTAACAGGATTAAATATAATCAAGACGAAGGTGTACTTTTTGATAGTCACATTGCGTCACCATGTCATTGGAAATGGAATGCCCTTAACGAACCCCCGAAAATTCAGGTTGAGCATATATTTGAATTTCTGGAACCCTTAGACCCCTACATCGAGAATTTAGAAGACGAGGCTGAAATTAGCCTAAAAGACGCGGAAAAACGCTCGCTGCCATGTTCACAAATAAAAATCTCTAACGAATATGAGGATGAGAGAAGAGAAATAGAATTAAATAACGTCATCAGAGAAAAGTCAATGAAAATATTGATGAACTATAAGCCATTTGAAATAAGGTCAAAGATTTTTAAATTAAATGACCACTTTTCTTTAAGACTGCTTGGTCAATCTAAAATATATATTTTGTTTAGAGACGGTAAAATATGTCTTAAGCTCAATGTGGGAATGACACTTATTAGCAACGAAGTATTAGATATAAGAGCCGTGGATAACGACACAATAAATACGCAAGAAAAAAAACTGAAAAATAATAAAGACACTGATTTTAAGGGACCTAATAGTTCTCTATCTTAGGCAATATATTTATATAAGGCACAACATCGTTTCTATTTCGATTTTTTTTAATTAGTAAGTCTGTTTAACTTCTAAGAAAAGTTTTAAGTTACCACTTGTTTTTTTTTCATCTTGTGTTTTCGTTATATACTCAGTCTTTTTAACTGCGCGCGCTATATCAAATAAATTATGTTTTACAATATGAAAATGTATAATTTTTGCTTGTGTCATTGAGGTAAAATTTTCTACTTTATGCCGTAATAGAATCTAGTCGATGTTTTTACGAATCGGGTGAAAGGTTGGGAATTTCTTGACTGTACTATTATGTACACAATTTGAGTTAATTGGAGTTACTTACACGTCTTGGTTTATAAGATTTCTTGACTAGTGTTATCATTTTTCCATTGCGATTACCGTATTAGCTGTATAATATTGCCTGTAATTGATGAATTAAAAGGAATAAAATATCTTTTGAATGCATTTTTAATCTATTAATCAAAATTACACAACATCTACATAGGAAATATTTATGGTAAATGTCTTGATGATAGTTCAATAAATATTCTATGAGAAATTTCTCTAAATTTACTTGGAAAAATTTCTAATCCATATATACTTTGTTTAACCAGAAATAAGGATAAGCGCAGGTCGTTCCCAATGTTCTGACGGTAAAGTTTTAGTAGAAGTTTGTAAAATACCGGACCAAAGTTTCCTTCCTAAAAACTACTTCTAAACAAGAATGCCATCAGCTCTACTTCCTATATAATGAAAATTAGCAATATTAGAGTATACAATTACACTCATTATTATACAAAGAAAATACAGCAAAAATGACTAGAATTCTCTAAATGCATAAAAGCATACATTAAGCGAGTAGATAATCTATTATGCGTTAATTCCATTGATCTGCTTAGCTTGTTGGTCGCTAGTACAAGACAAATGACGTCACGGTCGTTTACGACTCCTCCCTGGCCCTCAAGAAGTAAGTAAGAAGGTCGATCGGCAGCGGAAACACGATGGTCGAATTCTTTTCAGCCGAAATGGTGTTCAGAGTCTAGAAGTAAAGTAATTAATGTTAAATAAACGATCGCGTAGATTAAGTTTCATATTCACATTTTATGAAAAATTCAATTTCAGAAAAAAGTCATTGAAAGCTTTGTAAAAATGTTTAGTAGGTGATTTTCTCCAAATATGGCTAACAAAAGCATGCATTACGTCAGAATTAACGATAAAGTTATCAAGATTGGGGAGGAACAAAAGCTGTCCATACTTATTTTATTTGCCATCTATGTTGAAATAAGACGGAGTGGAGAGGTGTATACTCACATTTCCAGCATTAACCACTGTAGTCTATAACGGTTAAAATTAACTCACTTGCAAGTAGCGCAGTTGCAGAGCGGCAGGGCTGTCACCGATCACTTCGGAAGCCTCGCGAAGTGCTCGGGAAGCCTTCTGTTCTCCCTCAGCAGCAATAACCTTGGCTCGAGCCTCGCGAGCTGCCTCGGCTTCAGCTGCCATCGCACGTTGCAGTTGTACCGGTAGGCGGACGTCCTTACTGTATGAAACACTCTTTACGTTTTGTGGTAAAAGGTCAAATGTCCTGACATCGAGGTCGTAATGTGACACTAGTCAAGCGGTCATTTTGTGCAGCAGCTGTAATAGCTGGACGGCGGATTTAAAAAAATGTTATATTATGAATTGATTTTAGTTTTTTAGTACTGAGTTCAATAGGATTTCAAATTCTATTAGCCTTATGTTGCTATAGAAACATTCAAGGTTTCGGTCAATTTAATAATTATTTTCGAACTTCCTTAATACTTAGTTCTTTTTCAATGTCTATAATTTGTTTAACATTACGTCGCCAATGTCCTAGTTCTCACGCCGTAAACTATGGTTACGTGGTCAATCGATACTGAGACGTGATAGTTTACAATTAAAATTGAATTTGTAATAAACTTAATGAACAGAAGTGTTCATGAAAATAATATGTTTAATATCACATTTTATCAAAGGTCACGGGAATTTTGTAAATGACGCAGATGGTTCACTGTTACGTTTTAATATTTTATGCAATATCTGATGTTTTAGTTTTCATGCATTAGTTTAGCTTGTTTGAAATTTCATTTATTTATGGGATTCGAATGTTGAGCTGAAACTGTGGGACTATTAACATAAAATTTATTCGCTTAATATATATTTTTTAATGTAAAAATAAATAAATTAATAAATACTTACATTTCAACACGTTCGACCTTGATGCCCCAAGCTTCGGTAGCTTCGTCTAGAGCGAGTTGCATGTTTCCAGAAATAGTTTCCCTCTCACTTAGTATTTCATGCAGAGGTCTGGTGCCCATGGTGTTACGAAGGGTAGTCTGGGCTAGGAGACGTGTGGAATGATGAGCGTTCTCCACGTTAGCGATAGAGATGGTAGCGTTATGGACCCGGTAGTACACCACAGCATCCACGGATACGGTCACCGAGTCTTTAGTCAGCACCTGTGTCATCAAGTTGACATTTATACAACTTTATTAGCTTTTTTGTAATAAGCCCCTTGAAATCACAGTTAAAAATAAAACGTTTTACAAGTTTTTTTTAGGATAATTAAGTGGCAAAAATGTATTTATCAATAATACCTCTTGCGGGGGTACATCGTAGGTAAGAGTCCGGAGGTCAACGCGGGCGTAGGTATCAATGCAGGGGAGTATGAAGAAGATTCCTGCAATCAATCGATATCGTAATAATTTTAATCGAAATGTAAAAATTGACAAAGAACACACTCACACACAAGGGTTAACAGCAGACCCACAGCTCGAGTATTTTGACATGTAACTACTTTACTACCTATCATGGTAATAAGACTATAGATAACTTACCGGGGCCTTTGGCACCGCCAGAGAGTAAACGTCCAAGACGGAAGATCACAGCCCGTTCATATTCCTGTACCACCTGTATAAAATAAAGGAATTCGCTACAGCGTTTAAAAAAACAGCGTTTAAATAACAGCAAACGCTCTTAAGAAGTTGTAATGTTATTTCTTAATCTCTTAGATTTGTTAAATATTGTGATGCAGTCCACACTAATAATCGATAGCAGATATAAAGAATAATAATAATCATATATCAGATTAATTTCTTAGCATTAAAAGCATAAAAGCCTCAATTAACTGATAGTTATTGGACTCCGACATAAACTTAACATTTCCCAGATGTAATGAACAGCTTGAATATAAGAGCTAAAAGCATTGCTCCTTGAAATTACCGGAGTTGTTTGCAAGTATTTAATCGCATCGCTAGAGTCAACTCAAAGGAACTTAAATGCGCCTGCATGAACTTTGCAAGATTCAAATTTGTTTTCTTATCTATATTTTTAATATTATTTCACATTTTACTTATTTAGTAATATTTTCAAATACTGTCATTTAAAACATATGTGATTGTAGTACCGACTCAAAGTCTTTTGCGCTTTAATTTTAATTAAGCTTAATTTTATATGAAATACTAACAAATCAAAGACAACGTCCTATCGTTGTCTTTGATTTGTGTGACATTATGTTTTTGAACAAGAAACCCTTGGTATGTAAGCACTTTTGTTCTTTTTTATAGTAAAAGATAAAAAAAGAACAAACTTTTAAATATTCACAACACTGAACAGTTTGTAGTCCGATCCAAAAATAGATAAAACGTTATCCAAGCTCATGTTTGCACTGTCCACCCGGACGTTTCAGAGGATTCGGCACGATCTCGAATTTTCAATTTTATTTACACCGAAATATATTTTATGATAGTGTATCTGAATAAATCGATTGGACTAACCTCATAATTAAGTTTATTATTTTTCTGTATTTTGTGTTGGTGGTAGAAGGAGCATTAATTGATTTTAGATTTTTTTTAAATTTAAATATAAGAAAAACCTTAATTTTTTGCGGGAGTATTGGAAGAAAATTGATATCCAAATAGATTTGCGAATTCAATATTAAGAGGTTCTGTACTTGTTTATGACGACCATTTATAGTTTTTTTTTAAATACTTAAAACCACGTAAACTTTTAAATTGAAACCATCTAAACGATATTCCATGGGTTTCCAAGACCAAAATCTTACTAGTATTTTAAATACGAATGTTTAGATGGAAGGATGCTTGTTAGAAGGTATCTCCAGAATGGAGTCGCGGGCGACAACTAGTCTCTATACAAAACATATCATCATCCCTGTCATAATCTTTCACAACAAGTTTTATACGAGGAATATGGTCTAAGAAACCCACGAATAGAGATGTACTCCTTGTATTGTACAAAATCGATATTCGATAAGTTATTTAAAAAGTGCAGTTTACGTATATTCACAATCTATAAATAGTTCACTTGTTTGTGTTTCATGTTGACAGTGCAACGTTGTAACATTGAAAGCGCCCGACGTAGTCCTTCAATTCAACATGTTGTCAATATTGACGTGGCGAAGGTCTATAACGAGCAAACGAGAAAGCTGCCACTTGAATTCTTCAATATAGCGAAATGACCGTTGTCCATAGACACCTGAATTTGCAGATGTTTTGCCTACCTTTAATTGACAGAGTAGGGGACGCACAGCCAGAGCCTTTATTATATTGCGGCTCTCGACTGTAAGCGAAATGGGATCGCCCCTTTTCAACGGAACCCGTATTTAATTAACGTAGTGCTTTCACAACGAATGAAAACTAACAAAGTTTAGCACATCGAATGAACATTTTTTTTTTCAGGTTTGTACTTTTTATATTTATAGTTTTATTTTAAAGTTTTAATTAGTCGTTATGTGTGACCCTTAGTCTAGATTTCTGATACTAAATATTCACTTAGGGAGACTACTTAATGACTTGTGTGCCGTCTATATATTAGATAATACTGTCAAGAAGTTTATGTTGAGCAAGTATGTACGCGTATGACAACGTAGAAGACACCACAAACATTTTGTTTAGCAGCAGAAACTGTAAAAAAAGTTTTTATTCAGATGTTTCGGCAGTGGAAACGCACACTAAATACAATTTAACGAACAGAGGATATCGCTAATCTTACCAATCAGAAAACATTTGAACATATAACACTCATGATTCGAAAATAGAATATAATTTAATGTGGTTTAAAACGTCTTACACCGGAACGTTTAAATTCCATGAAAGGAGGGATTAATTCTATTTAAAATAGCAGCGAGCAAGTTTTCTGTTGTATACCGCCCTTGCTATTTGAGTTGTTTAATATCTCTGAGAGATAGTTACGACTGTAGATTCAATAAGAAGTACTAAATTATTATAGATTTATATAATGCGCTTCTGCCTACATCCGACGGTAAAAGGTACTATCACTTTCACGTATGTGTAAATAGAAAAAAAATGAGCAGTTGGAACTCCAATAACATTATTACGAAATAAAATAATTATTACCGTATAAAAGTATTTTGATATAGAAACCAAAGTAAAGAACAAGCTAAAGTAACGCAGGAAAAATGCCATTGGCTAGCGCAAGCGTTTTAAAAAATTCCTGAAATTTTGTAAAAAATATCGTTTGTTAAAAATTCTGTAATTTATGAATACATTTGTTCAATATAATTGTTATTGACAAGACTACAGAATTAAACTCGCGAATGCATTTTCAATGTCAAAAAAAAACAGAAAATCATTTTTACTATAACTTACCTTGAAGCAGACGAAGAGAGAAAACGGCATTGTGAAGATGACGAGCACCCAAGATAAGAACACCAGAATCTTACCGCAAGTCTTCGACTCGCTATCCGTATCTTCATTGGCTAAAAACAATAAAGAATATCAAATTTCTTTTTAAACTTTAAAATTTTTAAATTTAACATAACATAAATTAACACACACTTGATGCAATGGTCGGATATAAATGTTGACGACTAGTCATCTCTAAAACGGTACTCATCTTGAAGCAACGAAAAATCAAGTTATGCTCTTCTAAGTAACGGCTGGTCCGCGCGTTACCTAGCCGAGGAATGATTCCTGAATGACGCCAGAGCCACCTAGGGCTGGCACCGCGGACTTGTTTAATATTCATATGGGAATTCAAAGGTGACAAATAGTACACGTAGCATGTTAACAAACAAGGCTTTTTATAATAATAGTACGTATTAAAATTAAAGTTCTACTCACTGTTTGGTTCGTTGAGGACCATTGTGGTTGAATCTGAATAACGAGCCATTATGGATTTAGCTTAATATGGACGTTCGCGCGATTCCACGGTAAGGGTGGCACTGATGCGAGTCTGTGGTTGACAAAGACTATAAGGGCTGTTAACTATTCTGAGTACATGAAGTTTTCATTTGATAATTATTGGGTAATAGTTTGCATAGCGTTTTCCTGTGACCTACTTAACAATTTTTCATAACAGCTATACTTTTCATCGAATCGAAGAAAACGTGGTAATTTATCAATCAAAGTATACAAAAAGTAGAATAATTATAAAATAGTAGTAGAAGAGTAAATTGGAAAATTATTTCTTTTTATAATTTTTAGGGTGCAAACCTTCACCGATATAGTCACAACATCCTAACAAAATTTCGACAGCTTCACCTCTTTAGGAATATGTGGAGGTCAAATAACATAGATTTTAAGAAAGCTTATTAAGATTTAATTAAAAAAAATTATTATATACTTTTATTACTTAGGGTTGTCAAATTATATTAAAAAAGATATTTAAATATAAAACACATTTAATAAAAAATCTTTAAATAACATTATTGGTGCAAGGCTGCTGGATATAGTTCAAACAGAATCCTCTGTTACCAACATCAACGGGAGCTTCTACTCCGTCCGTGTGGAACCAGAGACGAAAAGGCTTCACTGTACCTACAAAAAAAAACATGAAGTCGTATATTAATGTAGCTCGGTTAATGTACCGAGTTCATATAAATATTAATATATAGAGAAAAGTTTTATTGTTTAGTTTTGTCCTCTGAACTTTTTAACAAAATTTCAATAATATCGGCAAAGACGATAAACATACCAAGAAAAATTTCAAATATCATTCAGATCTGTTCAGTTGTCCTGGAGTTACGTAGTAACATCCATCCAAATAATCACATTTATATTGATGTGAGATATATTATTTAAGATATTTATACATAGATTATTAGATATATCGCGGAATTAAAAACAAATCTGATAATAACTATGGCCTACATTCGGCATTCGAGGACAGTGTTGCTGGCCAACAGAAGGAGCAATGAAAGAGTTTTTAAATCGTTTCAGTACTTTCGGAGCCTACTAAATGCAGCATACAAATCTTTCCTCTTTAAAACATTGGTATAGACAGAGATGTAACAAGTCTCTGGAAATATTTTACACATTAAGCAAAAAGTTTTAAAATGTCAATTGCAAAAATTGTTAAGTTGTATGACATATAATCCACGAACCTACGTATAGAGTTTGTTTATAACAAACATACTATTTTACATGTGTTTGCCAAGGAGCTAAGGCTCTTTACATAATGAGATGGCTCCTAGTACAAGTTCCTGAAGCCCTTTAGCGCGTTGATGTCTCCGCACACACTTTCGTTATCCTTAAGACATACACTTCACTTCTTAAGTAGTTATGATATTGAGGTTTTTCATATTTTCAGGATAGTTGCATGTTTATTAAACTTTAACTACGTAGCTACATCGCCGTATATACTTGAGATATTGTAGCTGATGTCAAAATTTTACTGTTGAGCGTAGGCAGTGCTACGCTACTCGTAGCTACGATGACTACGGTAGTAAATAACACATAACGTCACAGTGCTACGTTCTTTTTTTAATTTCAATAAATCTAATATTGTTTATGCTCTCTATATTTAACGTGGAGATTATCTAATTTATGAACCTAACGTATTAATAATGTGTTTGCCCATAAATATTACAATTTTCTTATAAAGCATTACTATCTCATCTCACTTCAAAGATAATTGCCGTAACTAATAATTGCCGTAATTTGTTACTCAAAATGTTAAACATCAGTCACCTTAACAAGATAAATTGTTGAAAAATTTAAAAAATATAAATTTTTGTTTAACTGTTACTAAGCCATTTTTGTGATCGAAGCAATTATATGTAGACCAGGTCGTAAAAACCCAAGAGTATAGTTTTAATTACTATTAAGTCCTCTAGGTCACTATCAATTAACCGTGAAATGTATGTTATCTTTATATGTTAATTATAATGGCCTTAATAAATATATTGTATATGCAAAATAAATTGAACTAGTAATTTGAACTACAAATAAATGGTTGCATGTCCCATATTGTTTGGGGATTTAAACTTAATTTTAAAAAGCTTTGAAAATATTATAGCATTTTATAATACATTTAAATCAGAAAGGTAATGTTGTATAATTAGGTATTTATATTTAATAGTAATAATATAATTAAACCCTTTCTGATTTATAGGTAATGGTGTTTAATAATTATTGTAAATCTAACTGCTACAGTTAGAGAGGCGGAATGGATTGTTAAGTAGTTGCTCAGTGTAGATCATCATGATCATCATTTCACTGTACGTCTCCATTGAGGGGCTCGGAGCCTGCCCTAAGGTGTGACAGAGCGTAGCTACTGCGTACTACATCTACTACAAGTGACGCAATTTAAAAGTTTTAGTGAGGAATTAAGCAAAACGTATTTAGCTGTTTACCCAATTAACATTTCGATATGAGATGTGATAATTGAAGAATTAAACTCAAATGTTAACTGAACGTTATGGCATTTTTACAAACTTGACTTTTGTGTTTCAAAACATCAATACTTTGTTCACATTTGATAACGACACACCTCTGTCCTTGACTAATATGACACTCGATGGACTAAACAACACGTGGACAGGTTTAACGTCGATATTGAAAGCACTTGACTAAATTAAACGACAACTAATAAAGGGATGTCTACAGCTGTTTCGAGTTTTCATTATTTGTAAGATACATACTTAAGACGGTTGCCGATTGCATTGATAGATCAGCTGAGAAAGTTCCTCCGCAAATTCTGTCCGTGCACAAGGCCTGTGCTGGCTGTAATCGGCCAACGTTGGCAGCGCATGGGACAAGCAGCCAATCATTGGCGCAATTGTTTGGCCCAGCCCCTGATCCTATCATGGAGTTCACTGGCGTGTTACTGTTGCCGCTAAGGGTAAAGGCACGCGAACGATTGTTGACTGAAAATAAAGATTTATTAATATGCTTTTTTATTTATGTATTTAGGCTGATGGTGATTGGTATTAAGATTTAAATTTTATAATTTTAAAAATTAAATAAAAATGAATCCAACACCTGGATCAGGGCAAGCTGTGTATTGAATGCCGCAAAAGTTTCTTTCCGTTCGAACACAGATGCCATAGTCTTGGTTGCTGAGCTGCAGTCCCGAAGCGGGGTCGTAGTTGAAGGATCGCAGTTGTCCGGACACACCTGTATAGTACTGAAGGCAGCCTTCGTCGGCTGACAGTTGCGTACAAATATTAGTACTTACATAATTTTTAAACATGATAACATGTAACGTATTAAAGCGGATTTTATTAGAAGACTATCCGTTTGAAAATAGTTGAGTTATCGAGCAATAAGCATACTTAATAAATTGACTGGAAACCCAATAGGTTTATCGACTAATATAATACCATTCCCCAATAACTATTTCGGAATAGAAGGCGTATACATTCTAAATGAAAGATATAGAAATACAAAATCTCTGCGTAGCTCCTTTGTCATTGGTGTGAGTCTATAATTTATTAATCTTGCCCAAAAGTTTTGCCGATGCCCTTATGACGTAACGCGTTAACTAACAGTTCTTAGCAGGTGTACTCGGTGTGTTAGAAGGAAGGGGAGACATCGGCAAATCTTCAGCGCGCAGCTAATACCTTTATATATAGTGTTACAAGGTATTTGTGTCACTTTGACTTTCCAGATTCTCTCGAGTGAGTTGCCACTTGTGACAAATGTTAACTTCACTGGATTAGTGGTCCCAATACCAGCATCGATGTACACTGCAATTAATTATAATATTTTCTATTATCAAATACAAGGCTAGATGTACACAATAAAAATATACTTTGGATTATAAAAATGTAGATACGAAACGATGGTGATGTAACAGTTTTTAGAACTATTAGTGGGTCTTTAAAATGGGTGTGAAAATAATTACAACTACATATCCAACTCATGTAACTTTATTCAAATTGGTAGAGCTGATTTGAATTACCCATTCGACCTATTAGAGAATACCACCAAAGAAAAAAAGGTAATAGAAATTTGACATCATATTTAGAGCATTCTGCAAATATGAGTTGTATACGAAAGAGAATCAATCCTTTGAATATAGCTTAAAAACGGCACCAACTAAGTAGCTATTTTGCTAAGTGACTCTCAGACAAACAAGTCAGGTCACGACACAGGGGACAACTCCAAGATCGCTATACACACGTCCCGCGTGCTGCGACCCGATTGTAAGAATGTCAGTGTGAAAAAAGTAGTCTTATTGAATATCAGACTTTCAGTGGAAAGTTAGATACAGGTTCTATTTCTTTGTCTTCTTTAATCCTAATAAGCAAATAATATCAAGTCGTACAAAACATTGGCATACATTGATTTTAATATTATTTTTTCCATTATTTAAAATACAAACTGCGTTTCAAGAGAATGTAATTAATATTCCAATTCACAAGACAGTGTAAACAGCTACGAGATCACGTGTCCATTTCAGCGTTATGAAACTGTTAATTAAAACGCAACCCATAAACAATCTACGTTCGTTCGCAAATAATTGACCTGTCTGCACGATAATTGACTTTCTTTGTGAAAATAATAAGCAATTTTCAGTCGCCTGTTGTTGACAAACGTATTAGTTCAAAATTATTTAATAGTCCACCACATATTTACGAGTGTAAACATTGTTATTAATAAATAAAATATAAGGACTAACTTGGGTTGGTATGCAGAGGTTAGTAGTATAATTTAGAAACGTTCAAAGGCTAATCCAACACAGCAAAAAACGAAAAGATAAGGTGGCAGAGCATGCTCCTAATTAGGTGTTAATCATGAAGGTTTGGCAATTGTTGAGACTACTATGTTTTGATAGATTTCATTAGATATTGATAATTAAATGTTGCTGTATTTTGAGGGCTATCTTTTTAGTTTTAGGAACGTGAGTAGAATAAAAATACTTAACTGTGACTTCCCTGGTTGACCCCACAAATTGCAGGTACAGGGTTACCACCAGAGACCATGAATTGGTCCTGGTTGCAAACGTTATTCATTGGTTCGGGTCCAGCAATTGTGAAACGATTAAAATCTAATCTGTAGTTATGATACAGAAAAAGTAATGATTAGTTTCTAAATTTTTAAAGGAAATTATATCACAAGAATTATAGGCCGTTTGTAGATCTTTAGTGCTTATATAAGTTAATCAATGATTTGGTTCTTCCAAGGTAACGAATTAAATTTGTCGTCTGCTCAAATACGCACCCACCAAGGGGTTCAAGCTTACTCTAAATTAGAGCATCTTGGCCTTTGTCATAAGTCAAGATGCTCTAATTTAGAGTAAGCTTGAAGGCCAATATAAATACAAAATAGATATTTACCTTATCTGACATACTTCCGGATGTGATTTGATGATTGTTAGTTCACACGAACCTATACCATTATAAGGCGAAGGATACCCGGAGTTGACGAAGTAAGTGCCGTTTTCTGAAGTGCTGCTGCCGCAGGACGTCATAACTGTAGTATAAAACATGTTACTTAAACGCAAACTATTGCCAAATTCCCTTTGAAACAAATATTTAAGTTGATTAACGCTTTGTTTAAGAATTTATTACAAACATAACTTTAGCCAGCGAATTCGACATCGCAGAATTAAAAATAAAACCGTGTTAAGTAAGCTTTGTGCTTTTCCATTCTACGCTCTGAGTCGTTTTGGAGATAACTTCTAACATACATCCATATAAACTTTCGCATTTATAATATTAGTAAGGTAAATTTACTTTTACTTCAACGAAATATATTAATAATGTACTCACAAATACAACAAAGACCAAATCCATTAGCGCAGTATCCGTTAGCCGAGCCCCCCCTCGAGGAACATTCTCTAGCTGTCATACAAGTGCCATTGTCACCTGATGCGCCGGCGCATCCGCCATTAGGAAAAGTTACCACAGTGAACAAAGATAAAACTGTTGAAATATAAATTATATGAATCAAAAATTGGATTCGAACATCCGATTGAAAATGGACGTCTTCGTATCCAGGACTATTGTACCAGGGCTGCAGGAATGTAGAAGATTTTTTTAAAATAAAAGAACTATTTATTATTTTTTACTCTTTTTAAATATAAAATATTGTAAATGTAACAAAATACCCTGCGATTAAATTATACATCACAGTGTAGAAGATCTTTTATCGACTGTAATTGAAACATAAGGTCAGATCTGTAATTAGATTGCTAGATATTTTTTTAGGAATGTAATTAAGGAAAGGTACAGAAGAGCTTATTGAAATGTAAATTACATTTGAGTGAAGCTATTTTACTAGTGGTAAAATTAAATGGTTTGTTTTTGTATTTTAAACTCACATCTACTCTCTTTCTGTACTGGTTGCCATATACTGTGTTCAAATTTTTGTGTATCTTGTTGGCTTTTTGTGAAACTTCTGTTCCTTGTTAACCTTGTGGTGGGACGTCTTCTCATCATCGTCTTCGTGGTCACACCCTCATTTGTGGTCTGGTTGCAAAAGCAAAACTTTAGTAATATAAAAAAAGTTAAAAATAATTTTAATTCCATACTCGAAGATGATGAAAAGTAAAACTTTGTGAGCACAATGTGAAAATGAAATGTCGAATCATATGCTATCTAAATTTATAATATTTCTACGGGAAGGGGAACAATAGTGTTAAATTTCTCTCGTTATTGCGCACTGGTGACAATGAACGCTTTACTCGTCATTTCTATAAACGTTTGTTGGTACATTTCTACTCTGTGCAGTCATTGGAATGTGACGGAGATAAATTTCGCTATTTAAATTGTGTTTTAATATTTTAGCAAGCGTTGCATTCGCGAGAGACTATTTTTAAAACTGCTAATATTTTGAATAAATTGTTTTTTTCTTTTTAATGTGTATTATTAATCTGGAGCAATTCGAAATAAATCAAATCTAAGAGAAAAGAAAAAGAAAAGACGCTGAATAAAAGGCTGATTATGTTAAAAACATAGTAGACTTTATACCTCGTAAACTCTTTCAAAGATTAGATTAGATTTAACATTCAAAAGAACTTTCTATATTTTATTATACTTTCGGATACTAAGCTAGAAGTAAAATGAATGGGGTTATTGTCACAGTTTCGACAAGTCAGAAAGTCAGGATATTTTACGTCGTTCGTAATTTTAAGACATTCACAAACCCAACTAATCATACGAAAATAAAAATAGGGTTTTATTGAAACTACAAGTCAGCCCAAACTTTATTTTAAATTGTAATTTAACAAATTTTACAGTGAATACTTAATTGATATATAATTCAGACAATGTTGGAAATAAATCATTACAGATTCATTTATTCTGTGGGTTTCTACAGTCGAAATACTCGTACAAAAATATACTTGCCATCTCGTTTGTCCTCATTGAAAAAAAAGAGATACAATTATACTTTAAAACAGGTAGTTTCGGCCGTAGAAATCCACGCTAAGTGGTACCTAAAATTATGGTTTATAAGAGCTACTTTAAAATTACTTGTAAAAACTAAGTATCCAGGCTGTTTCCCCCGGGTCACAAAATTAGTAATTCAGTTAGGAAAAATAAAATTTTAACTAGAAAATTTAACAAAAATTATTTCTTAAAAACTAATTATTGATAATAGTATGAGATTAAGCATTAACTTATCATAAAGTGCCAATTGTTGAAACTAATATATAGCCGTTAATTTATTCTTAAATTCTTGACAAGGTATTGTAGGATTAATTTTATAAATAATTATAAAAAGTTTATTATTGTTATTTATCTTATCAAATTGTCTCAAACTATAAAATTTTCATCAAATTAGGTCTGTGCTATAATTATACAGTTTACCTAGTGTTTAATTCGTTCAATGGAGCAATTTGATTTTATATCCCAAAAAAAGAAAGGAGTTATTAATGAGTCGGATTTTTTACAGGAGACATTGAATACCTAGTCCCTATCGGATTTATGTTGATTAAGATAATAGCGACTATTCTAATATATTTATATTAAAATTGTAAAGAAGATACTTTAAATGTAACATTTATGCGAATATCGTCGACATTTAAAAGCGAATTCTACGTTAAATAAATTAAATATTTACTTAGAGCACTATTATCGAGATCATATTTACATAATGAGATCCTTGAATCTTTGGTAACATTGATGACAATTTGTGACAATGATAAATAAAAAAAGAACTCTCGATGAGTTCTTATTTCCTTGACCTATTCTGAAACATCAGGAAAAGATTTCCTGATACCTGTTTCATAATACCTAATACTAACAGACCAGTGAAAGGGTTCATTATAAGCATACTAAGTATAACAATCGATATAAAGACGATGCTAATAACATTTGCTATGTAACTTTCATTATTAAATTATTTAGTTATTAAACTAATTATTAACCTCCATAGTTGCATATTCTATTGAAATTTTGATTTTAACGTATTATAATATTATTTTAGGACACAGATAATATTTTGCAATTAAACTCTACTTAATTGGTAGTATACTACATATTATCTTGCGACAAATGTTGTAACGCCAATTTTATATAGTCACACAGATTACGTGTTTCGTCTATAAAGTTACTATCATTAGCTGCAAATCTAAATTCTGCTTTATCCGCAAGCTTATATTAATCATATAATTCAGATCATTTTAAAAAGGAAAATGCAATTAAAGAGTTTGTTAACTACTAGAAGCGTCGCGCACATTTGCAATACTTTTGATTCGCGATAAATGGGTTATAAGATCAGCCACCCCTATTAAAAGAGGATGCAGGACGCAGATTGTTTCGCAGCCTTGGTGAACTCCATCTCGGCACCACGCGGATCTCATTTGCAGATACACCTTCGTCCACATCATCAGCTTCAGTTCTGATCTCCATTTTCTGAAGTTAAAAATTAGAAAACGTTAACGAAGTTTTATACGTATATGCGCAGTATTTAAACCGAATTTTAAGTTCCGATTCGTAAATTATTAATGTTTAACAGTTGATAGAACGGGTGTACTAAATCTGAATTTAGTTTGTAATAACATTATGAAACCTGATATTAATTTGTTGTACCTTTAGAATTAGAGGTTGATAAGTTTTCCAGAAACCAGAATTAGTTGCTAGTTCCGAAAATTATGAGTCTGGTATATTAATTTTAGATAAACCCATTAATATGTGTATAAAAGTTACTATAAGATGGTTTACGAGTAGAAGTGGTATGTTGTTACCTGCACGATAAGTCTAATCAACATATATTGTTGATTTATTATTCTGTTCATGTTCCTTATTTCGTGTTTTTGTTTTATTAACTCTGATGTGATGATGTCCTCTTTATTTTCCAATACGAGATCTAGACCATCTGTTTAAATAAAAGTTATTGGTAGAAAATCATAATATTAGGCAAGACTATGTCTGATTTTATTATGTAAAATAAAATCAATACATAAAAATGGAACTTTTTTTTTTAATAAAATGCTTGAATAATAGTTGAACAAATTGCCGGAATCATAGGATCAAACCGTTGCCTCAACCATAACATAGGAAAAGTAATTGTCACACTCAATGAATAACCTCGTGAAGTACCGCTTTCCACATAACACGTTACATAGATGCGTATCGGACTGCTAAAGCCCTTCGCATATTTCAGTTTTTATAAAGAGAATACATTTTAATTACCCTTGCGTTTTAATAAAAACATTTGTACATAGAAGCACCTTGAATCTATTTAAACTGTATACAGGTACTCAAAAGAAGTAGTGATCATCAAGCTCAAAACATAATATACTTACTGTCATCAGTAAACGGGTTGCAGAACCATTTCCTCAGTATTAGATCCAAGAATCCTAATTTACATTTATTTGAGTTGGGATATTCGATTAGTTCACTTTTGTCTACTTTTTCCAAAAGCATTGCTGGTAATTTCCGTTCTAATTCAGTATGTAAAACGACCTGTTAGCAAAAATAATTATCGTATTTATGCTTTGTCAATAAAATTGTTAGTTAAATAAAACTGTAAAAGTTTTAATTTTACAAGCATCTGCAAGTATTCAACATGTCGTTTTCATTTAAATGTAATATATGTTGATAAGCAATCAACCTTAAAATTTGCAATATTTTTTGTACTAAAGAAAATTTAAAAACTACATAATTCAATTCTATAAGTATTCTTACTTGCATAGCCAAGCGCTTCAGTTGGGCATTCCTACGAACACTTTCAATATCGCCAACAGCCAAACCAATGAGAAGATTCATTAGGAGAATCGGCATTAGGACCATGAATAAGCCTAAGATAAAGAAAGTTGCCATTGGGAATGGCAAACTGGCGTCGGAGTCAGATCTGTAGTAAGTGTGTACGTAGGTGCCGAGAAAGTCCAGTTCACCGAGCATCATTGCGAATGTTCTCATTATTGACATGGAAATAGTGCTAAAAGACAAATGATTACCCTGGAAAGTAAGATACTCATAAACTAAATTTTATATAAATATTCGCCACGATATCGAAAACCGTTGAATTATTAAGCACTCGTTCACCTTACGTCTATGGCGAATCCTTCAATACCATGATCAAAATAATAAGGAAATTCGCTGAGCCAATTCGCAAAACCAAGAAATCTGACGTCGCCTGTTTCGCCATTGCATTAAACACATTTATTTAACTTTTCCGAATCTATTATCATTAGTCGTTTTAGGTAGATAATTGCCATCGCGTATAATTGCATCACAATAAAGGTATACACAATGTAACGAAGACATATCGCTGCAGCTGCTTACCTTAGACAATAATATATAGAAAGCTAACCCAAAAGCCATGATCAGAATTGAAAAGACCATCAATACTTTTATTAGGGTCTGCAAAATTTCTAAGAACATCACCACGTAGATGCCGACTTGATCAAAACGTTGAAGGAGCAGAAGAAGTTCAAACCATGCCAAAAATATTGTAATAGATGCAGCTGAATACTGGAATACAAAAAACAATTAACGTGAATGCCGTGATTTTGTAATTTCAAAGTTATTTTCGAAATTTAACAAACCTGAATGCTACAATTGCTGGTAAAAACCCAAGGAAAGACCGTCATAGTGGAACTGATGTATAAAATCCAAGATACCAAGTTCGAAGGATCTACTAAGTAATGCCATTTCTGTTGCTTCACATTATAAGCCTCACGAACCACGCATATACTGTTGTATACTAAAATAGCAACTGTACTGATATCCATAGCAATTGTCCTTTGAAAATCTGAAACAATAAAGTCTAAGACTTATGAGACTATAGCTTGTGTAGATAGAATGTTTATAAGTGTAGTTATTTTTAATTTACAATTCTTACCATCAGCGTGTTCCGAACTTAAATTGTCACGTCCAGACGTATTGGCGGAATTAAAATCACTACTCCACGAAGTACATGCGTTGGTGGAATTATTTGAGAGAACTGTATTCGGTACGCTTTCCATGAGAAGGTACGTGTAAAGTGTAACAATTGATAAGAAGATGCAATAGAAGAGCAGATTAGCTACGTGGAAATACTTTCCATAGGAGTTCCATTTCATTTGCAAGTACTTTTGGCTTAGTGGATGAGCTAGTAGCTCCACTCGACCATGAGCTACCATTGCCTGTAAAATATTCAAGAAAAACATTGAAGATATATTGCAGATCAGTTAAAATTGTTTATTCGTAGTGCTGTTTAATAACATATCTAGACAATCACGATAAGCTTCTTGTTCAAGATTGTGGAGTATATTATAACATTATATATAGTATGTGAAGTACTTTATAAAATATTTTACGAAACAAAAACAGAACAATAGCAGATAAACATTTCTATTTAGAAAATGTTAAAAGCATTTGTTGTGTGTTGTGTGATATCATAGATACAAGCGGTGCCGTGTTTTTTGTGTGGTTTTGTGCTTTTTGCTGCCAATCAAGTTATTATTCTAATTATTTGTTAGTTCTACTTATGTTATGGCATTTTAATTTTTTAAAATATTTAAGGAGCACCAAGACAATGCGAGAATTACAACATTGCCAAATTTATATTCCCAATATTTCTGGCTACTAGAGATATGGTGAAAATTGGCTTGTTAAATGTTACTTGGAAGTAATGACATAAATGATAATGATAATAGTTGTAAATGCACACAAGAACATGGACACAAGAGAAGCGTCAGTGTACTAAATTGACACTTCACTCACGTTGATAACATTCAACGGTTCAGGTCGGTAATTTGGGTCGTCGCGCGCCTGTCTCTGCGCTTCAATCTCAAGCCTCGAATACTGGTAGTATTTGAATGAGTATTTAATCTGCAGCGAGCGAAAACAAATGTTAAATTTCTAACTACGTAATGCGTCCCAAAACTTACATTAAGAGCTGGTAATGGAATTTCTTGTGACTTTGGAACATTATCAGATTTTCTGTTTCTTGGTCCTTCTTCGTAATTTACTTGAGGGCATAGCGCATCAAAGTTGTATTTGATCTAAATTTTGCGAACAGAATAAATTAAAATCTCATGAAAATGTCATAAAATTGTATATCTAAATACTGTTACTAGAAAATAACGCTAATTAAACTTTGGAAAAATAAAAAAAACAGTAAAATGTTGGCTTTATGACAGTATGGTTCTTCAATGCGTTGATTTAATACTAAAAATCTTGTACCAGCAACAACATTAAGTATTTATATTGCTTGACTTATAGTATTATAAAAAACATACTGATGAATTGAGAACCTGCTACTTTTTGAAGTCGGTTAATAAAACTATTATACTAAATAAAAAAGGACATTTTAGTAAGGTAAAAGACAAACTCTTGTGAACTCACGTAGAAGCTCTTTGAGTCTTTCTTGCAGTTAGCTTTAGTGATACATTTATCTTGCACTGCTTCGAAAACTCTAGGCATATAAGCTATCAGAGCAAGTGTGACACAGGGATGACGATCGGAACGTAACGCCATTACTTCTTTAGCCCTGAAATATTGAAATGTTAGTCACAAAAAATCATTCGAAAACATGTGAGTACAATAGAAACCCGTTATACCGGAAAAGAACAGGAATCAAAGACTACTCATTTTATATAAATAATCGTTTGATCTGTTTAGAATTTAGAAAGTTCACCGAGCAAGATAACTTTATCACAAACATCAATGACGTCATAATCATGCTTTGTCTTTTTCTTACCTTTGTTCGTGAGTAACCATAGCAAGAGCTGCTTCCGGGAACTTGTAATAAATGGCATAATCAATGGCGCTCATGTCAAGATTGTTGTAGGTAAGGTTACATCCCATGGAAAGTAACAATGCAATTGAATTTGGTCTATTTTCCATTGTAGCCAGATGTAGTGGAGTATTCTGGAATAAGATATAACAAGGTATATGAAACGGGGAATCAAGTGACCTAGTTATCAGCAAGGAAAGTAATTATATGAAAACAATAGACGCGAAGCTGCAATTATTAATTTTTAAAACGTAAACTATAAGAGTTATAACTGTATTTTTTCTAGTTCTGACACACATGGATATCAGAATAAAACATATTCAAAATAACTGGTAAAAAGTTTACTTACTCCATCTTTGTCACTCTGGTTTAACAGGTGTGAATGTACTGAATGTAATAATTCAATAGTTTGCGTGTATCCGCTCATAGCAGCTAGGTGCAGTGGGTTACGACCGTTATGGTCTCTATGGATCAGTGCACCACGGTTCAAAAGCAACTGTACCACTTTAGTATGACCCTCCCGGGAGGAAATGTGCAGTGGTGTCAAACCTTCTCCATCGTTCTCGTTCATAATGCAGGTGCCTTTGTCTGAATCGAGAAGACGACAGGCTGTGTGGAAACGTCCATATCTGAAATATATCAAATCACACAGTCAGGATCTACAGAATAGTAAATAAGAGGATTCAGTGTGCCAAATTATTGTTTTAACCATCTTTAGTGGGATAAAGAGAACGACGATGGTCGTGATCATACTAGATTTACAGCCCCAGTATTATGGCAAACAAGAGGTGTGTACGGTAGTGTCAATATGTTGTAAAAGACCGTATTGCAGCATATTATCTTACACCATATTCATATTATCACATAGTCTCAGATAACTTTTACCTTGCAGCGAAATGAAGCGGGCTCTCATTCTTGTTATTTTTAGGGTTAATGCTAGCACCAAGTCTGATGAGATTTTCTGAAGATCTAATGTGACCCTCTCGGCTGGCATAGTGCAGCGGAGAGCAGCCGGTATTGTCCCTTTCGTTTAGCATTTCTATCAGGCCCTGTTCACAATGGTCCTGCAAAACGTATGTGATTTATACATTTAGTTCGCATTAAAACTTTGAATGTGATAAAGTTAGGTGTTCAATTCCTTTGCAATTTTAATTGCTAACGTATATTATTGTCCTGTAGTGCTCCAATAGAACCTAAAGCCGTGTTAATACAAATATGTACCTTGCAGCTAGCAGCAAAATCCTCGAGCCGTCCGCCGTTAAGCACGACAAGATGTAATAAATTCCTTGAATTCATATCTTTTAGCTTAATGTCAGCTCCCAAGCGGATCTGTAACGTAGTAACATTACTTTGTGGTATTTTAATTTTGAACAATTTTTTTTTTGTGTATAAACTTGTAATATTTAGGCAGGAGTAGTGGTCGCCCGCGTCTTCGTCTTCGACAAATATTTAAAACAATTGATTTTCGTTGTAGGCAACGCAAATACATCATGTTAGAAAAAAAAACTTTATTTTTCGATATGCTCCAACTGTATAATTATTATATATAAGTTAGTATAGAATAGATAAGACATCTTTTACTACAAACAAATATTTAAAAGCAATACTATCCAGAGAAATTACACGCTTACCAAAGTGTGAACTGTTCTCCAGCCAGCCCTAGAAGCAGCTAGCAATAAGGGTGATCGCCTCTCCTTGTCCAAGGGATTTATATCTGAGCCTTCAGATATTAAGTAGCTCACGATATCAGGATGATCAAACATAGCGGCGCAATGAATAGGTGTCATCATTTGCACATCGCACGAAATGAGACAGGCTTTTTTCTCTTTTGGCTGCATTTCAAACATCAATCGAATGATTTCTAAGGCGCCCTGGAAATATTCATTTGTGGATGTAAGATTTCAGTAGAGAAAAGCTTGGTATTAAAATTAACATTCTAAGTTTATTTCTGTATTACCTGCGCGCAAGCAAGATGCACTGGGGTCGATAGATCGTGTTGTTGCGTAGAAATCTTAGCTCCTGACCTAAGACAGAGCTCCACAGCTTTGATGTCACCACCATGCACGGCGGAATGCAATGGTACATTACCCTCGCTATCATATAGTGATATGATAGACTCTCTGCTGCATCCGTTAGACTCGCCCCATTGCAGGAATACCTCCATTGTCCTAGATGACGCATTCTTCGCGGCCTCATGGATCGGGTAATAGCCGTTGTTGCAAGAACGCTTCGAATTCGCGCCGAGGTCTGATATCTGTTTCAATAAGTTGACAGTTTTTATTGATATTTCTACAATTTTTCACTTCAAATAAATCTATACTTTATCTAGCAATGCAATGATTTTGAAATTTGTATGGTTTAATCGTCTAAACACGGTCCTTCAAGCAGTCGACAGCGGTGTTTAAATAGTAGACACTAAATAATATTGCCTACAGTGAGCCGACCGCTTTAAATGCAGATACTGTCCGTGTACAACTGCTCTTAGAATATAAAAAAATAACTGCTTAAACATATCATTAGATTGTCTAGGGCGACCCGACGGATACCGTTGCTACTATACCACGATATATTTTGTAGAATTTTAAGGACTGTCGTACCAAAATCCTGGCGCACTGGTCATGATCGTGGATGGCAGCGAAGTGTAGCGCCGTACGACCGTGTTCCCCGCCGAGGTCCACATTGATCACGTCTTTGTATTTCGCAAATAATTCCAAAACAGAGACCTGTGAATTTATTGATGATGTATCTTTTACACTTTATTTAATAAATTGAATTTTTATAGCCCTGACAGACTTAGAAAAAACGCTCAAAAGTTTTAGAAGAAAAGTAGTAAATTTAGCTTAGTTTGCTCATTTGTGTTATTTAATAAATTCATTATTAGTTACGTTACTGCAAAAAGGGAATGTTTTGGCTAATAATATGAAACAGAAAATATATACGTTACTCGAATTTGATTGTGGTTTTCTTTTGAACTTGGGAACGTAAATTTCTTTTGACATAATGATTACATACCCATTTACCGTTTAATTAGGACATTTTAATACAAGAAAACTTGTGTTAAACAAACAACAGAGGAGAAATTATTACGTAGACAGACGTATTTTTCATTTAAGTGTAATTTACTTACTAATGTCCACAATTTAAAAATAAACATGATAATTTTTTAAAACGAGTACAAATCATTTTACCTTATTCAATTCGGTTGCGAGATGAATTGGTGCCTGGGATTTTTCATTCAATACACCAGTATTTACTTTTCTGTAAAGGTATATACGTATTCAAGTAAAAAGTCAATTAGTTATTATAAAAAATCCTAAAACTAAAGTCTTTAATAATATAAGATGTCTTTTAGGATTCCAAGCAATGAGTAATCTAATATTTTAAATATTTGATCTCGTAAACAACGTAACATCGTCGTTCTTTTTCTGAGTCGAAATTTCTATTAAATATTCAGTGTTCCATTATAAAGGACAAAATATCATTACCACGAAACATTAAACGTATGCGAAACGATAAAAAGATTTCATGTTAAGCTTTAAAGGTTCTAATTATTTCTTTTGTGTAATTTGAGAATTTACTTTTAAGTTATAAAAGATAAATTATAACATTTATTTCGGCTAAGACATATTTTCGGTAAAGTAATTCGTGTTGCTACCAAGAGATAAGCCCACAGATTTTTGGATATTACAATACTTACTGTTGAAGTAGAAATTCGATGGCATCGAGGGCTTCGTTTTCCACAGCCACGTGAAGTGGTGTGTTACCAGCGTTGTCACGAGACCCCAAGTCTAAGCATATAATATGTTGTTATGAAAGCTATTGTAGTTGAGTAGGCATAAAAAGTGTCTAAAAGGAAACAAGTGTGTAGCAAATGTTATAAAACCGTGGAATTGCTATTATTTTCTTATAGGAGTTAGAGAAGTATAAAACGATTGGTAGTTGTATACCCTTTTGATTTTTGGATTTGTGTTAGAATGGTTTGCCTAAATATCAAATGTTTTGGGTCCAAACTAATATTATAAAGAAAAAATATTTCATTGTTTTTTTTTACATTAATTAGGCTCCTAAAATACTGAACTGATTTGACAAATCCTTTCACTGTTGGCAAGCTAATAAATAATACAATTGTAAATATGATAAAAAACGTTTTTGTGAGAAGAAAATAAAGCAAGTAGGTATAAAAAAATAAAATTTCTACGCAATTAACAAGTATATTAGTCTTACGTAATAGCTTTCTCCATAGATTTATGATAAGAATAACTATCAAGGCCTCAGAACAGGCCACGCTAAATCGGATTCAATTGAGGAGACAATATTAAGCCACCTGAGAATTTGGAAACACTTTGATACTCCATTTATTTTAATTATACATGCTTAATGTTATTCATATAAGTTCTTTCAAAACAAACGAAGTTATATTTAACGTGTTCTTTACTCTTCAGGTGTCTTAACTCGTCTTTCGAATTTTGGATTTTATAAAGGTAATATGATAGAGCTGTTGTCAAGGAGTAATTATGTTTTATGCTTGGCAAATGATGAGAAGAAAGTTTCGTGTCGCGTGCAACTAACTCTATGCATAAATAAATGCCGTAAGTTCCCGACACAGTTTTCCAATTATCTTTTTAATGTAACTTTAAAAGTATTTTTGTACAAAATAGTGAATTGAACTTATATAAGTCAATGTTATAAGTTCTAAATGTAATTATGAAAGACAAAACTGTCTCATGTAAGATAACAACAATGTTTTGGAATTTCCAAACTCGACTCTTTAATACCCATGTCACGAAATTGTGTATTGGTAACAAGGTCCAAATATATTTCTAATTTTGTATTTTCCGACTACACTGACTGATGTGAATAACCAAAGTGAAAGTTGAAAAGTGGCATCCTTAATATGAATAATTGACATACGAAAAGTTACGAAATAGAAAATAAAATACTTTACAATTTCAAAATACAATTTATTGTTGGTTCCTGAGACTAAACCACCGTATAAAACATATCATCTCTGTAAACATCTCTCATTCCTTTGACAAGAGATAACAATATGTTGTATACAGAGTTTTGATATTAGTAACCCACGATTAATCGTAGAAGTAAATTTTATCATATTAGTTTTTGAAAAGAATAAATGGAAATAATAATAATAATTAATAAAGCGTACTTACCACCACCGTAGTTGTTTATGAAGTGTAAGATGTTTGCATTGTTCTTGGCGGCGGCCTGGTGCGCGGCGGTGCGACCACGAGGATCGCGGAGGCTGAGTCGCGACGGGTCGTTGAGATATAGTCTCATAAAATCTTCCACATTGCCGCTTTCTGCCGCCTTTGTACAAAATATAAAATAACTTTAACAAACCGTCGATATGAACGACCTACAATAGTAGTTAATGAATCAATAAATTTATACAACTAGGAGAGAGACTACGGTTTGTTAGTCAGTTTCTTTTGAAATTTTTGCGGGGAAACTACTTTACTTGTTATGAAGATTTTGCTTGAATTATTGGTGTTTTGTTTTCTCTTAGGTTCGGGAATAGCAAAATTCACTAATAATGATTGTAGATTGATTTAATAAATTCCAGCTTGATACCTTCACGCATTTCTGAGAATAAGGGTCTTGACAGACAGACGGACCGAGAAAAAAGTGAGGATAAGGGTTCCGTTTTATTTCCTATGAGGTACGGAACCCTAAAAATGATACATTTGAAAAATACTAGTGACCTAAGTTAATTATAGACAAACATCTTTTAAAACGTTTCTATCTTTTACAATACCATACGAAAAATACGATCAAAGCTGTAACATTCTTTAAAGGATTTCACGTAATGGCTCCAATCCGTGGCCCATTAAGGACAAACATCTTGTGAATTCTACGGATCTTGCACAATTCTATATTCTCCGTATTGAACTTTGTAAAATGCTTAGCAAATAGTCAACTTGAACTAAACCAAACAAATCCATTAAAATGTAACCAGTAGCTATTTTAGTTCAAAATCTATCTATTTCTTAAGTAATTCAGATAGAATTGCGTGAAATTATTTACATTTGTGTGAGATTGGATTTTAAGTGAGAAGTAAATGGGTAATTTAATTATTAATTATCAATTTCATAAATTATATGTTATAAACCAGTAGGATGAACGAATGTGAAAATGAAAGGTTAGAAATATGTCAAGAACTTAACAAATAGTGATATTCCTGTACTGTAACCATTTAAACTTAAACGTTAAAAACATGTTAAAGTTTGAGGTGAAAATAATGAAATTTTTTGGTAGATTTATAAATTTCCAGAAATGCCGTGACATTAATATTGAGTGATATGTTTTTCACAGAGAAACCAAGATGTGAAAATAACTTTATTAAATCGAGGTAAGTTTTATTGTATTATCAGGTTAGAAAACAACTTTTGCTCTCCGTTGTGCTAAAAACTCAAATAGCATCTTGAAATCTAGATTTTTATGACTGTCCTTTTAAGTTCTATCTTGTAAAGGTTGTTAAAAAACGTTGATCATCATCATAGGACCTAGGCTATGGCTAAAGGTTCTAGATTTTTATTTATTTACAGAATTTATGCTTGTTATTTAGTAAATTACTTCGTCAATTGTATGGTACTTGATGTTAACTGTATGTCAAATAAAAACAAGGCCAGACAAGAAATAATTATTAATCCGATAAGCAAAAAGAAATTGTATATACACCTGTCGATATCAAGTTAATGGAGCTTTATCGCGAATGCTCCGTTTGACCCCAAATAACAATTAAGTGAATAATCATTTTGTTACTGTTACTACGCAACATCGGGCTAAAATATCTTGTCAACATCATGAATGGATGTTTGTTAGAGGATATCAAAGTCTTGTAGAACACTTAGACTACTTATTATTTTTTTTAATAGCACGGACGGAGTCGCGCGCGGTAGATAGTAAATAAATGAAATAGGAATAGATTAATGTTAAGCTGTCTATAATCTTATACCTCTACTATATCTTTGAATAGGCCAAGTTGGAATTATTAAAATTGGTATATTATTTTTGTAGAAATATTAATATGAGAGTGGAACTTTTAGATCAGTTTATTTATCTTAACATAAATCCATATTGTTAAATACATACATAAATTTAAGTAAGGGTAGTAACTTACACAGTTATAAGGCTTAACTATTGTAGCTTAGAATAGAGCAAAGTCGGGACAGCTTTGGCAAAGTTTCACGCAGATAAAGTGGGAGCTTAAAATATTTATTTAAAATGTTTGTCAAAGTTTAATTATGCACATATGTCCATCCTAATCCTGTTCTTACCCGTGTAATAAGCGTCAGACAGTCATATTAATTGCTTTTATAATTAAACTATCGGTTATATCGTATTCGTGAACCGCAAATTCACACATTAAAAGTTATTCATATTTACAAAATTAATCTATTTTACATATTTAATTGGTAAAATATATAACTTAATATATAGGAGTTTAACAACAGAACAAGGATGTTACATCCTGAGTCAAGTTGACGTGTTATTAGATATTACTACAATACTCGTGTCATTGCACGTGTATCTGAACGCTTACAGAAATTGACAAAAGTTGTTACTCCATTTGTAACAACACGGACATTAAAGTGACAAGGTTGTATTGCATACACGTGTGACAATATCCAATATACAATATGCTGCGCTGGAGGCCAATTCTATTCTACTTTACTTCTTCCTTTTCACTCGTATCTAATAAAGAAATAATGGGAATGAGAACGGGATTTGCAGTGGAGGTGATGTAGAAAAACGAGAAGTAACGTTTTTCTGCACATCTTCTCGGGTTTTTTTAAAGTTAGGTATCGCTCTCACTTATTCCTAACTTGGAGTAGTTATTGGACAAAGGTTACTTTTCAATTTTAGTGATATCAGCTGCTATCTCGTTTGCCAACTTTAATATAAAACGTATTTGTTACTATGTCAAAAAAAGAAATATGTTTTGATCAAAATAAAATTCACATTACATATTCAGTTAAATTATTCTTATTCAGTGGCTCGGAATCACGTCATCAGTGACGTAAATTTATGTTATCTTCATCCTGGTTTACCAATGATGCGCAAATATGATTTCATATACGATTTCTTAAGTTTGTAAGACAGGAAAGCAAGGTTCTTTCAAGGTTGAAAAAATATAATTTATACTATTAAAAGTTAGAGACAGATTGTTTTTTAATTTGTATATAGCATATCTGACACATGTCATACTTCTTGAAATCATAAATGTTCGTAATATTTCGACAGACACTTTTATTTTTTGTTATTTCATTGGTCTGATTGTCTCTGGTCTTTACTATTTTTAACTATAGGTTTTTCCTTAAGGTTGCTGGTGCTTGTTGTTGTCATGCAATGGAATTTTTCAACTCGACCAGTTTTTGAACCAAAAGCCGTCGCTTTTTTGGTATGCAGTTAAGTTTTTTTTTTAGTATGTGCTACTGATGAAGTATTTACCTATCAACAATGTAATTAGGTCGGAAATTTATCTTGGCAACCTAAATTAAAACTCTTATGGTTACTGTTTGTTGTATGATATTTAATCCTAAGTGGGAAGCGAATTTAATTCTTTAAGTACGATTATATTGTTATTAATCACTAATCTGTTAATGTATCTGGTGCCAAATTTTACCTTTATCTAGATAATTTTTTCGTATTTCGTAATGGGAAATTAAACATATTTTAAACATTTTAATATAATTTTAGAAGTCTACCCTCTTTACAGCCGTTATTATACGGCTGTGAGTTTTTTTAAAAATTAACATTTTACAAAAGAAACTCTTGCCAGTGAGCTTTGAAAGACCGGAACTCCATTAAACTAAAACAAGGTCATGAAACATTTTTATTCTGAACAGTTGAAATTATAACTACAAAATTATGTGTAATATAAAAATTTACAATACTTTGAAGTATTTTTATATAACAATTTACATTTTTATTAAAACAAATATCGGCTGATATACTCATAACTAGCTGAAATCGATATGTGTTGTAGTGTTGAAAAAAAAAGAGAAAAACCATTTTAAGCGTCCTGATAAGATTTTAGACTTTATTGATCCTAAAAAGTTGAATAAAGTATAATATTTTTATTGTAATTTCTAGTTCTTATGTTTAAAGTGAACCAAATTAAATTCATGATCGTACAACCTTTACTCGGTTCTTCCAGATAGATAATATAAAATTTGTGTGAATTTACATTTTATTAGAAATTATTTAGATAACACTTGTGGCGGTGTACATCCATTTAACTAGAAAACGAATGTCGCATGCAACTTTTAGAAAAGGTCGTTGGTATGCGCCATATAGAAACTTATGTTTACACTTTCTTTATATTTGTAGACAATCAAACGAAATACTAGGCAATTTATCTCTATGCTTTATTTTATCTAGAAAGAATATCACAGATTACTAACTTATAAAATAACTTTCTATTGGCGAATAATTTTTAAGAATACAATAGTACCGTATTTTACTTTAAGTAGAACAAACAAACTAATAAATTTTACAAAGAAGAAAACAATACCTATATTATTGGTATAAGTGTACTATAGTTTTTTATGAATATAAAAAAGAGTGAGAAATAACACTTCTTTATCGTCGCGTCGTTAATTATAATAGCTCAATGGTTATAATCTGATTTACAATTATACGGCAAAAGTTTGGGTCCTGCGTAATTTGAGCCAATGAATTTTTTTTAGGAATCATAAAAACAAAACGTGGTATTAAAGTTATCAATACTTAAAAAGCTTAATTTCTAATTTTATTAATCTGAATTGTTGTTTTACTATTATTAAAAAAATTCAAATACTACAAGCATATGTTTCTACCGAACTTAGAATTTTTAGCATACTTGGTTTCTTTTTTTTAGTCGTAAAAAATATTGTTCGACATTACCGCATCTTTTGTTCGGTATATAATATGAATAATGCAACATTAGTTATTATTTACTTACCTGCAATATCTCTTCGTAGTCACCTTTATTTACGTTCATGAGTCCAAACATTTTGGACCAATGCCGCGGTAGTTTTATACCGGCACTTTTGAAATGCTGTTTATTATACATGTGGTTGGATTTGTTGGACTAAGTTTAATTCAATTAATACAAAATTATTAAGTTTATAATTTGAAACGAAATGTTATTATACTAAAATAAACATTTTTATTGATAAGTATCTGAAAATTTGCTTCAAGTTAATCTCCGAAGTGACACGAGTGAACCGTGGATTAAGATGAAACCGAATTAACAGGTGTAGCCGCGTAGCTGTGACCGGCGCGTAACTCTCACTGCCGCTACGAGCTGCCGCCTCCCGTAGCACTTCTACGACGCAATGTCAAGTGTAACCGATCTCTTTTTACTATACGATATTTTGTTTCCAGATTATTCGTTAAGATCTTTGTAGTTTAATTAATTAAACAAGAACAAGAAAATTCTATAGTTGATTAGGTTTTCGGTTGTTTTTTTATTAATATACATTTTTATTCAAACTTCTTACACGTAAACCAGAAACTTGTGTCTCAAAAAGAATAAAATACGATAAAGCAGCAATGAAATGACCAATTCGAGAATGGTTTTTTTGTTAGGAATCGTACACAGGTTCTCGAGTCAATATTGCTAATCGTTATGTAAATGTAGCACATACTTTACAAGGAGTAATGCTCTGAACAGATATGCTTGAGGTCGCTCAACCTTTTATCTTAGCGAGAATGAAACTTCGTTTGAGTGTTTGTAAAAATTGCTTTTACCTAAACTTTGTATTATTCCTTGTCTAGATTTTTTTCATCGTCACTTGAAAATGTAGAATTACAGATACGGGCTTAGGTGCAGTCGCCTTCTGTTGCGGTATTCTTTTACTTAACAGAAAAATTTCTATGCTATGACCTTAAACTTTTTTCACACGCCACAAAACCAAGAGTTTTCAATGACTACTGAAAACTTCGTACTCACTTAATCTCTCGGAAACACTGAGTTTACAATATACTTAGTTACAGATGTTTCGATTGTAAAACCCCATGGGTTCGAAAAATGAAATAAAGCGCTGTTTTGATAATGTTATCACGCCAACGTTCATCATTAACCGATATTTTTATACACATTTAAAAGTGGCTTCCTTGAGGATTGTTAATTAGTGTTTTGTTTCAAGTTGTACAAAATGCTCCAACGATGAAATAATTACAAGAGGAATACCGTTAGGAGTTTTTTCTAACTTAGCATAATAAAGAATATATTTAACAACTTTTAAGTTCCGAAACCAAAGGAATTTTTAATCTTACATTATTTTTGCAAAAACAAAAAACATAATGATGTTGAAGGTAACATAAAACCAGCACTAAAGTTCTCTCAGTTTTGTGTACGTCGTATTAAAAAGTAGAAGCGAGACGTTGCATTCGATGCGTGCCGCACATTTAAAGCAGAGCTTTGCTCCCTGTTGTTAGCAACATCAACATAAAATGAATTAAAATTCGCCTTGCATCTTGATGACCGATGGCAGAGGAGACAGGGCTTGGATAAGAAACTTACCTTTTTTAAATTCTCTCTATAAACTTAACGTGAAATCTGTGAAATATTTAAGCGACCCTGCTACTCGAGTCGACGATAATTTTAGCCTTATAGCTTTGTTATTAATTGAAATTAAATTAAATTACTTTGAATGACTTAAGTTATTGTCTAAGCACATTCAAATAATAGTGCAACGTCATTAAGCAATTGGTTCAAGTTTGTTAACCCTATATTTACTACTAAAAATACAAGAGGCAAAAAATCTCGCATTTCAACCGGATAAAATTGGTGCATCTTCGTTGCTTAGCAACGCTCATAACTTTCGCCGCATTGTTCTGTATGCTGATTTTAGCGATACAACAATAAAAACAACATGTTCAAGCTAAACCTTTGTGTTTGTTTAGCATACAGTGCGCCTTTAATTATTTAATTATCTTTAAATTAGATATGTAAATAGGAATAGTTTTATAAAAACTAATCAGTATATCACCAGTTTTTTTTTTATATTTATTTGAATT
This sequence comes from Papilio xuthus, assembly GCF_000836235.2. Lineage (NCBI taxonomy): Eukaryota > Metazoa > Arthropoda > Insecta > Lepidoptera > Papilionidae > Papilio > Papilio xuthus. The sequence continues at coordinate 4,557,450 of NW_013533632.1, forward strand.
CATTAGAATTTCAATGTAACTCTAAATACAAAGGTAAATATCATGGGATAATTCAAAATAAGAACATAAAGATATATAGTTGATTGTTGGCATTTTTCAATATCGTTCATTTGACTCTTTTGTCTCTTTTCAGAACTAATGACAATTGTTCAAGAGTAAATAAAAATACTAACCTCTTTTAATTTCGTCGGCGTAACTGGTATGTTTGGTAACGTATGTGCCCGTCGAAACAAAAACATATTAAAGCCAATGATATGCACATTCGCGTATAACGTTGCGTTAGTACTTAGTATAGTTTTAAATGTTCTCCCCTACGTTCGAGTGGTTTGACTTATCAGGTGATCACAATACAGCTTTAGTCCATTACGTCGACCAACAAGCTCACCGCTATCTTAATTCCCTTTATACTGAGGAATGGGATTTCATTGCATAGGAGTAGCGATTTTTAAGGTAAAATAAATTATTTTATTATAAAACAAAACTTTATATTTTAAAGAAATTATTGAGAAAGAACAGACAAGATGCTAATCTTTCCTGTTTTAGTACAAGAGCTATCTTGTTGAATACAATTTTTTCTTTAAATAAAATTTCGAAATCGAACAAGCTGTTTGAATGTGTTTACAGTTAAACTAGAATGGACATCATCAAATAAATTGCTGCGTCATGCTGACATATATGTTGGTCATGACATCCGATGACTTGATATACAATAAACTGTCCCGACTTTTGAGATATTTTTTTTCAATATCGAATATTATTGAAAAAAAGTTAATTTATTGAATAATTACATTCACACAACATACCAAATTAAAGAGGATAGTCGAACCAAAACTTTTTTTATTCTAATAATACATTGACCATTCAATTGCTGGACCAAGCCAAAGCACACATAAATCGCTTTAGGTCTCCAAAAAGAAGAATATTACATTAGTCTTTGGTTGAATAATGTAAATAACAAAGATTATTTTAAACTAAAATGTAATATTCGAATAAAATATAAAATCTCGCGTCAAGATTCCCCTGAACCTGGAAAAGTTCCAAAATCTCTGAATGTCCGTATAATTATATTACCAAGTTAATTTTTCCCTTGTGTCGTATTTTATGATCGCTTTGCATAAAACACACTACCTAACGTAAAAGTAGTTTTGCGGTTTTAAATTAAAAAGTAAAAGTTAAATTACTATGGTTAGACGATAATAAAATTAAAGCTCACTTTGTCGACTTTATGTGTTTATATGCATACAAAAACTGTTGCATAAGATTTAAGTTTTATATTCATATTCACACGAGTGTATATAAACTAGTACCTACTGTGGATGTCCTTAAAAAATGTGCAAAAAAAAACATATTGTTACCTTTTTTTCAGAGAGAATGAAGTAGTGGATATGTTTTTAAAGGAGAGATTCGGCAGTGGTAACACGCTGTAATCACTCGCACTTGATAAAAGAGAACTGACGTGGACACGTCATGCATATTTGCATCGCATTATGCAATAACACGTTGATAATCATTATACTTTAACTAAGATTAATCAAAGGAATTTGTACTATGGAGAGTTTCAAGTAAATAATTAATTCGTATCATCTCATTTCAAAAGGTGTATACATTTAACTAGCTGTCGCCCGCGACTCTATCCGCGTGGTATTAAAAGAAAACAAACTTAACGAGTAGCCCATGTGTTCTTTCAGACTATGTTCTACATCTATGCCAAATTTCAGCGAGATCCGTTGAGCCGTTCCGGAGATACCTTCGAGCAAACATCCGTCCATCCATCCATCTAAACATTCGCATTTATAATTTTAGTATGATTATGTTATTACTCCAATATTAGGAGCTCATCCTTGCTAATAGATAAACTACTAGATTAACTATCGATTGATAATAATGCTACAAATATAATATGGAAAAACATATAGCGAAGCATAAAACATAAATATTTTGACTTAATGTTTTGATACCGATTATTCAAACTGTAACTAATAAGTCAACAAGTGATATCGCTATCTAATATGTTACACTGTTATCTCTGGATAAAGTTATCCTATTCACGTTTATGTTAACTAGGCTATTCCCTAGTACATATTGTACCTATTAAGTTTATTTGTTGTATCGCACACAGTACTCAGATCTCTAATTTTCTATAGTTAAAAAGCATTGTTTTATAATTTTCATATTTAACTGAGGAATTAAAAAAAATACTCTCCAATTCCACTTAAGAAAGTTCGTTCTGAGACAACAACAGAGAGAAAAGCGTTGGTAGATTGTACCTTCTAGTGATTCGACCACATCATTCAGGTCGCACTCGAGCGGAATCGCACCTTTACTTTGTCCTTCTGTCTAAAGACTTTTTTCTATTATGTTTTTAGGGTTATTTCAAAGCTAGAGGAAAGTCTAATAATCAAATAATACTTACCCTCAGGATACGATACGGGCTTTCAGCGAGCAGACATATTTCTCCCACATTGGCGCAGTCCGGCCCTGGCAGCATACACTGAAGTTCACCACCGTGGTCATTGTTTTGCTTTGGCCGCCGCCCAGTCAGCCACTCAATCCAGCCCTGTATTACGACAGAAAATAAAATATTAGACATTTGAAAGGTAATAATAGTAAATGTAGTATCACCATGACAGTATTAGACATGGACTGTGAGAACTACTTTTTCAGGTAAAAACAAAGGAATGTTGTAGAGATATGCTGTGTCAATGTGATACAGGATATATTGTTATCTCTGCTTACATCTTTTTATTGAAGGTGGGAAAGATTTTATCTAATCACCTATATATGTCAATCATTGGTATAAATAACACTTGCAGATATTTGCTAACTTGTTATGAAACGTTATTATCTCAGACAAAGTAATCTTATATAAGTTTATAATAAGCTATGAATGTACTTATAACTTAGCTCAAAGTGTTAAGAAGAAATTAACAGATAGCATTAAATTCTGTATCCTAGTTATTTAATTATATTTGCAAAAAAACCCTTGAAGGTAGAAATTCTTATTTAAAATATAAATCACGTCATGACGTGTTACTTGTCAAAATTCTGGTGAAATTAGGAAAGACCATATGGACCACGTTTGCATTTACTTACACACGCATTATATATAAAATTATATAGGCATACGTATATTACACATGAATGCATTTACTACCAAAGTATCATCACGTATAAGCATAAGTAAATGACTCACTTACGCCTATACGATTTACATTCATTTTTATTTGCTAATAAGATCGACACTTTTTAAAAGAATTAACAGTTGTAATTTAAAAAAAAAACATTTATGTACACACATATTAATTGATAAATTGCTTACAAACCAAATTATTAAACATATGTTTGACACAGTTTGATTTGGGAATGGGCTTCTAATATACCAAATAACAACTTGATAGTCGCGTGTCACAACTTGTGATCTTTAATTAAACATTTGCTTGGCTTCAGGGAATAAGGCCAAAGCAACCGTAATCATCTCAATACAAACTAATTAATCTAAGAATCTGTTATATTTATTTTAATGTTTGCCTTATGTATATGTACGCTATTATATAATTATTATTAAAAATACAGATATGTTACTATGCAATCATTTTTCGTTGATCAATCAATCGACATATTGTAGCATGTAGATTATAAAACTTGAACTGACAAGACGTCACGCAATAAGAATAATATCTTTAATATCGGGGCCTTAAATTTTCATGTCCATTAACGTGATAATGAAAATAAAAGAAGGTTTTGATTAAGGGCGTTATAATGGAACTACAAAATAAAAAAATATTTTAATTACCCTTCTGAGTTAGAAGTAAAACAAAATAACTTAACCGGAGATTTGGGTGATATTTTTATCTTTATTACCTTGAAGTTACATAAAATAACATGTTATCAATAGCAAGTTTGTCTTACTTAATTGACCAAAGTTTATAAGGCGTAGTTAGGATATGGATGTCCCTCATGAAACATGAGTTAACGTCCTCGAGTTACTAACTTATTTCTCCCTTGTCATCCTTACTTATGTAATAATTTATTGTTACTTTCTAATTTTTTTTTTAATTTTTACAAACTCTTTCGGAATAAAAACAACGAAACCTATAAAAGTTTACTTATGATACCTACGTCTTTTATTTTTATGGCTTTTATTAGATTGCTCCCGAAAGTACGAAGCGAAATTGCTAGATAGGCAAATAATGTAAAGCTTTTAACAAAATGTACATGAATAAATTATTTGAGTCAACATGAATTCGTGATCCATTTTAGATTACCTTGTATGGTAAATATAATATTATAAATTATTATTTACCTATATTGATTATTTAAATATACTATTTTCTTTACTTTTGGAATCTTTGCTTAGTTGTCAAATTATATGATAGGTTTCTTTGAAAGTATTTACGAGATTACAAATCGTTCACCATTGTGTTTAAGAAGTAGCAACAGAGGATTCCATCATCCGAACATCATTTGATAAGTATCTTAAATATTGTACGAGTGCAACCAAATAATACATGAAGGTTGTACATAAAGCTTTTTGGAAAAAAAAGCTTACCCAAAGTCCTATTCGTGGTTGCTGAAGTGGTGTTGGTTGTGTATTGCTTATGTTAACGGCGACTTGAGTTGGTGCGACTTGCTCGATTACATTCATATCTGGTTCCTGGGGTGACGCTGACTGGACGGGCGCTGATGACACTATTGTACCCGCGTTGAATATCCACATTTTTCAACTAATAATAACATTAGAATCTGTAACAAATAATAAATTGTATATTGGATACGACATTAAGAGACACTGTAAACGGATGCCGATACCGAATGCTTGGAGATGTCCGTTAACTGCAGCCTTTAGTATAAGAGGTAATTATAAAGATGGTAAAACAACTTTAGAACCATTTCTCCAACCTTTTCAATCTTATAGAAAAATGATAAATTATTTTCTTTGATACTAGGGAGACTGATACAAGTTTAAATATAGTCTAAACCTACAGAAGCTGCTAGGGACGTGATTGCATATTGAAATAATACAATACAACGAATTAAGAAATACATCCAATCATTTGAAATATGCAATAGAAAAGATGTATTCAAAGGAACTTGTCAATTCAAGATTTTTTTATATATTTTTTCATTTAATTAATTTAAATTGATGTATTCATAAAACATCTTGTCCAATAACACAGAAGCCAAGTGCAACGCTCGTAATACTTTCAATATCAGCTTATGCTGAAGAGAAGCGAACAACCCAGCAATTGATCATTTCAAAAATTGCATATCTCGAAGAAACTTAAATCTTATTATACGTATCACTTGTTCGATTTCATTTTATACAAGCTTCACTACGTTTTGTGGAGACAAAAGTTTAACACCGAACTGTAAGTAAATATTACTAACAGTAAAGTCCCCACTGTTTTAACACACCTGACACCAAAAACGACCCTCTCGCTCATCACCAAAATTAAAAATCTGCGGTGAACCGGTTCACAGATAAGGTCAATTTGTACCTGAGCAGAGTTATGATTTGCGTTTTGAGTTGCAAACTGTTATACAGGAGGCAGCTAGAGGCTCGTCGACTCACATAGCGACAGTACATCGCGATGAGCTGTGAGTTGCCAATTTAGTTATTGAACCGCAGCTCAACGGTTTTTATCAGAAATATCAATAATTTTCAGAGGCCCTAGGCCTTCGTTAAACTTTCTTTTTTATTTATGTTGGCAACTAATAATATTGCAACGTAAATTTAAGCTTATAGAAATGAATAGAATACTTATAACAGCTCAGTATTTTCATCGTATTTCTAAAAGCAGTGACACACCGTGGTATTCATTGGTATGACAATATCGTGCAATGAAGAAATTATCTTTCGCCACCGACAATTTGCGAGTTAGAGCGCCAGGTATGGTAATCAATTTATGTAATTTTATGGTGACAGTATCAAGACAAGCATCGCTCATTGTGTTAATGGGACCACACCTTTGGCAAACTTTCAGCTTTGTGAATACTGCTAGTTTATTTCAACATGTGGATTTTATATGCAAACAAGCTTTAGAATTATTTTATAAATCCTTAGATGTTATACCAGTAACTGTACGAATATGCATATATGCTTCATGCACAACTTAGTAACGCTATAAAATAAAATTTGTTTCATTTGATATCAACGCAAAACAGAATGTGAGATCAAAGATGTTTTCTTTCTAAAGATAACATCTTATCCGCAATCGATATATGTAGGTTTGATGCAAATCTTAAATCATTAGGATTTTCAAGTTCTCTGTATTGTTATCGCATTTGAGATGAACGTACTTATCTAAAACATATTTTTGTGACACAAACGGTGAAATTTTAAGGATTTGACCAAATCTTGAATCTTTGTTATCGTCACCTTAAATCAACTGCGCCTTACGTCTTCTGTTGTCACTCACACTTCATTGCCAATCTTTTGTTACCAGAGGGCATACCATGAAGATTTGCGACACGAACATACGTAACGTTATTAAAAAATATGTAAAAATTAATTAAGTATTTGATGGTGTACTTTACGAATGCGTTTAATTTTAAATCCAATAAATCCGTTAAGTATTATTTTAATACAGATTTTATCGATGACATTATGAATATGTTCTCACGAATTTATGTGCTAGGCCCTTTATACTGAAAAAAAACAATGTCACTAATTCATGGAGGTTAAATGTTTTTAAATTGGTTTCTGGTTAGATTTTGACTAATGATTTGAATAGACTTTTTGCGAATTTTTACACTGGTGACCTTTATTTATTTGAAATTACTTTAGACCTATAATCCTGGTATTCAGCCCAAGTTATCTATAAGTATTGTCAATGCACGATAAATAGTAACCCAGTTTACATAGAATCGGTTATTTACATACTTTTGCTTCCAATGTCGATGACCGCTCGACATCTAAACTATTATCATTTATCTTCCGAAACAAATATTTCTTGAAACGATTGTCGCGCCTTGACAGGGAATTTACTCTTAACTTGACATGATTGACTTAAGATATGTAAGAAATATATCTCTAATTTGTACGAAAAGAAAACAATAACAATGAAATAACATTTCGTCTAAACATATTTTAAATAGGGGTTTTATGTCGTTTTTGTATCATTTTGTGTATTATAATGGAAAACTAGTTTCTTGTTTAGTAACATATCTATGTTAATAGAACGTAAACTATAAGATGGATGATGTAAATACATATTTGGGCGCTCAATTGTGTTTTTCATACAAACAATTTTAAATATATGTAGTTACAAAAATTAAAGAGGAATATAAACAGTTACAACTTAAGTTTTGGAATGTATTATTTACTTAGTATTTGTCTCACACATTACTTCCTATTTGTGGATCTACTCTCCAGCTTTTATTGCAATAACAGCTAAAGTCACCACAATACTTAACCTCGATAGAGACCCCCCATCTCACATGTAGTTATCAATAAAATTTTACATCATTACGACATTAGTTTTTAGTGCAATTGCATCTAATGTACTCAAAGTTTTTTATTACATCATGTTTTCAATTTAACTGAAATTATGTCCATTTCTATATATATGCTGTTTGCAATAGCGATTTTAATACAATAGTTAAATGCCATAGTTGGGCAGAATAAAGGATTTTTTTCTAAGATTGATGTAAAGAGAGGAATCACCACAATAATCATTACTTACTTATGATGCTAACTTCTTACTTATGTTATAAATGCGAATGTTTATATGAATGAATGGATGGATGTTTGTATGAAGGTATTTCCAGAACGACTAAACGGATCTCGATGAAACTGAGCATATATATAGAACACAGTGTGGAAGAACACAGAGACTACAATTTTTATTTAATTCCGGGAGAACGGAGTCGCAGTTGACAACTAGTAACAAATTAAGCATATAACGCTGCTAAAAATTATAATAGCTTATTTCTTTATGCAATATATTAACAGTGTTTGAATTGAATATATTCCTTCACACCTACCATCCACAGACAAAGTAGAAACCGTTATTTGTAACGTAATAACGTTGGAGGTTTTAATAATAAATTTGTTAAAATATTAATAAAAATTATTACGGATGTTATAGGGTAATTAACATTAAACGTAAGTAATTTAAAAAACCTAATAAAGATAACTGACTACGTACCATTTTTACACAGAGTGACAATAATAAGCAGCATAAGACCTCTATAACTTTATTACTCTATGTCATATCTAAAATCAAATATTTAGATAATTTACCTTGTTGATATTTGTCAAACGTCTTACTAGAATTACAAGGAGGAATTACTTTGGGAGGAACCAGGTTTACGCTTAAACTAATGGAATTATGTAATTTCAATATTGATGTGAGAAGAAAAAGTAGCGAATTTGTACAAATTTCAGTGATGCTTAAAATCACGATTATATAGTGCTGTCGACCGCGACTCCGTCCGCGTGGAATTAACAAAAAACTGAATGAAGCCTATGTGTTCTTCCAGACAATATTCTACATCTATGCCAAATTTCAGGTAGATCCATAGAGCAGTTCTCGTGATACCTTCAAACAAACATCCATATATCTATCCAAACATTCGCATTTATAATATAAGTGGTATTATGTTATAGTTAGGAAATTATGTAACAGAAATATCATTTTTTAGCTTTACATAAAACACATACATAAAACATAATATTACCAAAATATATAATACCTATACCACATATAGCTAAAAAGCCAAATATTTAAATATAAATAAAATAGCCTTTTTTTCATTAAAATAAACTATCTAGCATCGTTAATATAATAGTTTAGAATTATGTCTATTCTTTATAATCAATGGTATCCAATAATAAGATATCCAAGTACAACGAAGTGAATTTCTTTGAACTATTGTGGAGGTAACGCGTGTAGGAAGTGTGATAGGAACTCGTACGTGAGACAATAAGACTTCGCAATCAGAGACTACTGTCGGAAGAGCATCAACCAACTGTACTTGCAATTAAGTACTAAAATGAAGATACACGGTGTAACATTTAACGTAAATAAAAGAGTACAAATTGTTTGTGTTATTTTGGAGAATTATTAAATAACGTTAATTAATTTGTGAGTGCCTTTAAATATGGTGAAGACATTAATATATTAACCTAGAGCGTATCAACTTTCCTAAACAATACATAACATCAGGATTATGGTAAAGCGTTATTTCATTCGTAATAAAAAAAGTATTCATAAGCTTCCAAAATTTAAAACTATATTCTGTTTAATAGAATGTTACTAGCCGACCTCTTTATAAGTCTAAACACAAATCTATGGCTATTTAATTTTTAAATTAAATTGCACTTAAAATGTCCGCATTAAGTACAGTTTAATACTCACTTAATCAGTCCGTAAGTGTCCTCTGAATGTGTAAGTCTTACTCATTTATATTAATACAACGATAGTATTTACATCAGAACTCAAACCGATGGTAACTAATAAGGACGCTATTATTTATTAAAAAAAGCACAAACGCGAGTCTCTGTTGGCTCTGAATGCATTATTCCAAATATATAATTAGACACTGTATACTTATAAACGTGTTTAAACCCTTTGGCCGCCGGTAATTGATATTACGGACGTCAACCATGTTATAAAAGGGTATCTTTTACCCCTAAATACATATCACCAAAACTGCTTTCGGTACAAATAGGTAAGTACTTTGTTATATGTCATGATTACTTTTCGGAAATCTACATATATTTTAATATTCGTAGTTTCTGGTAATAATCTAATTGAAATACTAAGTTTTTATGGGTAAGCCCAGTATGTTTACTTATGTATGAAAATCATATATTTTTAATGCAATAATCTGATAATATAAAAAATGTCGTCACGGCTATCCCATGTGCGTTATCAGTTGTATTATTTTAATTTTTTGTACATATTTATTCATCATGTTTATATTTACATAAACATGTCACTCTTACGTATATTATTCTTATCGTTCTCAAAATAGAGTTCAATTTCCACCGTAATCTAGCGAAGACAAAGAAAAACCAGATGACTTAGATCTGTAATAGTTGTTAGAAAAATTTCTTGAAAATAATTGGTTGTAAAAAGTTCAAAGATGTAATTTCAAGTTTCATTGCACTCACAAGAGCTTTTGTAGATTTTTCTATTTTTCTATTGTTACTAGAAATTTCTAAATGCTTCCGCATACATAACGTAGTTACTGTTTTACTCAAAAATACAGTTAAGACGTGTTTTAACCCTTTGCCCGCCGCCGATAGTAACATTTACCTTATATATGTACTACCAATACTGCTTCAGGTAAAAGTACTTTGTTATTAATTAGTCAAGATCGCATTTAGGAAGTCTTAATATGTTTCAATAATTATTACTTTTGAATAATTTACGTCAGGCTTAATGCCTGGTAGTGCCTAATTCATGCGACAAAAGATTGACATAATGATTAAGTTTTTATGAATAAGCCCGTATTATTCACATAATCCTACAAGTGCTGACACCGAATTGTCAACTCTTTGCCCACCTGGTCTCTCCTCACCTTGCAATCATCTAAAGCGGAAAGTAAAATAAAGCCATACGGCTTAGTCAGCAAATATTTTTTTGTACAAATTACTAGTTTATATTGTTTTATAAAGCTAAATTATACACCACGTGTAATATTTGTTAATGCATTAAGAAATCTTACGTCAAACTTCTCATGTCATTCGCAACCGAGTTCAGAGATATCATGTTTCAAATATTCCAGAGGAATCCAAGAAATTAGTTTCTAATTGTATTAAAAATACCGAATGACATCAATAACTTAACTCCCGAAGTTTTTTTAACATATTTTCAAAAAATAAAATCATAAGGTACGTTTCCACTAATACTTGTACAAAAATTAATAATTAAGAAGACAAAATGTTTTGTGCGCTTTTTTCGGCAATGGAAGCTCACTTCAAAGAACTAGTAGTGTATTTTGATTTATACACTCAAAAAGATTAATTTTATCTTATCCACTATTACAATTGTCTTCTAACGTTCTATGATTGAGACTTCAAGGATACAATTAACGTAGGCGCCGGTTAAAAAATGATTGATAAAAGTATGACTACACATTGATCGCACTTAAGATAAGCTATCAATATAAAAGATACAATCAGTACATAATTTTAGCCTGCAAGCCTTTTTCTTAGACATAAAAACAAACCACTCGAGATTTTATAGTTTCAGTATATAGGAAAACGGTTTTTATTTCCGATGTTTTTACGATGAATGAAAACATCTTGATGCAGACTATACATATGTACGAATAAATCCCAATCATTCTGCAATGGGCCAGAATAGTTAACTGAGGCCTAGTCACCTCTAATTTAGGATTAATAGGGAGCCTCTTGATTGGATTACATATTCGTTCTCTAGATCATTACATAAATCAAAAGCCTTTTATATAATACTTACACAAGGTTACAAATGAAAACTTAAACTTAAAATTTATGAATCCTTAGACGATATGAAGGTTTACGCGTGTGAAAATGAATTTTGTTTTATTCAGTGTACCAAAGTATAAAAGATCCAATTACTGGCCTTGAAGAAGAGTATTTTCGAGGTATTGGTATTTCATTAAAACATGTTTTTTTTTTTAAATTTCAATTAATATTAGTGAAAAGACAGACTCCTAACCAAAAAGCGCACTGAAGGCAGAGCAATTAAGAAGAAAAAATAATTAAATACTACAAACTATGAAATAATGTAATTTAATAATAATAATAACACAAAAAATAACATTAAAATTCTATTAATTAAATTAAAGCAAGACATTGTAAATTTTTAAGTTCGTCCTGTGGACTCGAAACATTCGAGTTGAAGTAGCATAGGAATCTCCCCTTGACAATAAAATGTCAGAGTAATCGGAGAAAAAAGTAAAAGCTTATTAAAACTGTTTTAAGATCATTTTATAGTATTCTATCATTACCTATCTCAATTAGTTACTTTGCTTATATATTTCTAATCTTATTAATAACATGCGTATTCCATATAACTGCACGTGTACACGTGAACATTTAATCCACGATCAAAATTGGCTTAGATTTATGGTTTATAAGTTTAAATACCTTTATCCTAAAGCAATTCAGATTGCATATCGTAACGCGATACCAATTTTTATATACGGCAATGAATATTATGTCACATTGATGTTTTACACTTGACTACATTTTAAAGGATAAGTTCAGTGACTTTCCAGTATACGCGTGAATCAATATTGTTGTCTTCTTTTAATTAAAAAGAATGTAAGAGATGACAATATGTATTTGCATAAGTGTACACTCAGTTCTAGGCTAAACATTACAACTGTGGAACAAAAATTACTAGTAGAGACCCCTCTAAGACAGTAGTAGACTTAAAAGCCTATCAAAGAGATTGTCGGTAACTACTGGAGTAGCCAACATCGGACAGGAAGGCATAGAATAATCTGGAGAAGACTCTCTGCTCTATGCGGCCATTAGAAGGTCAAGAAGAAGACCAAACATCCATGATAAAAAAAAACCTAGACTTTATACTTCACACAGTTTATATTTAAGACTAATCTAATTATAAATGTTATGTAAAAGGAATATAAAGCTGTTTTATCTTTATCCATCACGAGCTGTTGCCCGCGACTTCGTCCGCGTGGAATGAAAAAAACTTCATTTCCCGGCAATTACTCGATTTTTTCTCACCTTTAAAATCTTCCCTAGACTTCCACGAACATTTCAAGACCAGGATAAGATAAATCCGTTCAGTCGTTCCCGAGTTTTAGCGAGACTAACGAACAGCAATTGATTTATGTATATATAGATTTTATGCATATTTATTTCCACAGTATTTTATCATACAAAAAGCAATCCAGTGCTTACGTTTGTGAGATAACTTTGGGTTATAATGTGAACTAATAAAGTAATAAAAAGAAATATTATTTATGAATTTCGTATATTTATCTTAGTTATTATGGAATTTGTACATTAAATTATTTTATTGGAACAAACCTTATCAAAAAATTACATTAATTTTTTACACATAGAATATCATTTATTTCATATTTTTACAACACTTTTTTACACAATTAGATTAAATAATATTAATTATAATACTGAACAGTCGCTATTACTAAATTAAGTTTTTGAATCTTGCAATTAATACGCTAAATATTCGCTGAGGCCTTTCATAATGCGTACAGTACAAGTTACGAATATAAAAAAAAACTTACAATTTAAATACAAGAGACATTTCGCTTTTGCATTTTTAAGTACAAAAACATTATCTTAAAAATCGAAAAAATGTAGTTAGACATTGTTTAGTTAAACATGTGTTTTAACCCTTTAACCAGCGGTGACTGATATTACAGATGACTTAAACAGATGTTTAAGCCTTAAATGTGTATGACCAACCACCACTGCTTCCGGTATAATAACGCGGTAATTTATAATATCAGCATACGATAAAAGGGTTGACATGTTTAAGCTAAAATACATTTGAAACATCGTCTAATTTTTTTACAGATAGGCCTAATAAGTTCAATGAGTTTAACTCATTTGGAATGACGAATTTACATGACCAGATGTCTCTCGTTTTTTCTTTTCTAAAAATGGAATATCGAATAGTTTTTGATCTCTTATCAACTCCTCGGCTTCTTCGAAAGTCTGTGGCATATCTCTTCTTGCCGTTTCGGGCAAGATAAAAGCAAGTATTGCTCCCAATCCTGCAAGGGAGCCTACTATGACTAGGGGAAGCCATACAATATAAGTTTCTAAGTATACAATATATGGAGAAATTACAGTGGCAACATAACCGCAGATATGAACAATCGATGTACCTGAGCCTCTCACTGGTGTCGGCAACATCTCTGCAGCCCACTGTATAGATGTGTTGGTAGATATGTTCACAAAAAACCTGGCAACTACTGCACATAGAACTGATTGCAAGCCGCCTCCAACGAAAGCTGTCGCAATACTAAATATACAACACAATGAAAAGGAAATAATAGTTAACCATTTTCGGCCAGTCAGATCTAAAACAAAAGCTACTATCACCAACGAGGGAAATTCAGTTAGTGATACTAGTGTAAATGATAGGAAAAAGTCGAATCCTAAACTACCGACGCTTCTTACTAAGGCATCAAAAACTATCATACAACACATGTAAACCACACACATGGTAATAAAAATTTTTCTTAATACAGGCCTTTTAAGTAATTCTAGAGAGCTAACACTCTTTTGTTTTTTCTCGCTCTTTATTGACAATTTAAACTGTTCGATAAGTTTCGATGGTATTTCCTTTTTATTGACTTCACCGATTTTTATAAGTTTGTTTATAGCTTCATCAACCCGGCCTTTTGATAGTAGCCATCTTGGGCTTTCAGGAACAATGAATGGTGTAAATATGGCCAATGCCATAGTAGAACTTGTTACCAAACCAATAGTCTTCCAGTGGCCGCACGCTAGAGAAATCCATGGCAGTGAACTGACGCCAAGTGTATAGAATATGGCAAAAGGCAAATTGGCAATAATCGTTCTGTACTTAGGCGCTACAAATTCAAGTACCAGTAGATATATCATCATCATACAGTTATCATAAGACATTCCCATGAAAAAACGGCAAATAGAAAACTCTAAGAATGACGTCGTAAATGTACTCGCCACACCGGCTATACAGCCAATAATGTTTGCAAATACAGCTGCTGGAACTCTTCCGAATTTATCAGCCACCCATCCAACCACGAAGCCTCCTAATATACATCCAAGAAAGAATACTGATTGCGCAGTAGCCTGATAACTATCCTTGTCACATACCCATCCCCAATCACTGGACACAGTTGGGTATGGTATTTCAGTCTTATCAAATTCCCATCCATTTTGACAGCTCTCAGTTGGCCAAGATTCGTTTGGTTTTATTCCGCTTATTAAGACGTCACTCCAATTTGCTGAATAAACTGTGCATTGTGAGTATCCGAAACGACCATCGCTGTCTGAGGGAATGGCCAAAGTCCGGCGGTCATGTTCACTCAAGTTCGCTAGCTCTGGAACCCAGCACCAATGATTTTGTGAAGGTTCTGTCATAAAAATTTGTGAGTAATATGAAAATGTACCAAATATGTAGAAGGGAAATGTAGCGAAGAATAAGAACCATTGGTATCGACCAAACTCCCCAGCTGATGATAGTAATTGATCGTAGTCCACTTCACCATTTGATATGTCATCTTTCTCCGAAATATAATTTTTCGATGGTATTTTCTCACTGATGACTTTATCTTCCATTATTATTGATAATTTATGATACTCTTCTTGTTTATATTTACTTTAAATTCTATCTTTGTTCTTAAAGAACGTTTGTTGTCGAGTCTGACTTAGAACTGTGCAGTGTATGTTTAGCATTCTCTTTATATAATTCTCATCAAATGACGAAAAGATAAAGTTATACGTTTATTTGAGTATCGTGGCTTACATTTTGTTTGTACTATCATATATAGAGATTAAGAGATTTTTATGAAGAGTATATCATCAATATAGTTATATATGTGTATAGGTTATTTCACCAAATATGCAATTAAATGAAAAATTAACAAAAAACTAAATTAAAAAAAAATTAAAAAGCATGTTAAATTGTAAATTACTAGTATTAAATTGTTCTATTTATTATTAATAATTTTTTGTCTTTACACTATCAATGAAGATTTTTAGCTTCATTATAAACTTTATATGTTAAATTAGATAAAAATTCATAATAGTAAGTAATATAGGTAATAAAAGCAACAATTCAAAATTAGAAGCTATCAAAATTTAATTCTTAAATTGATAAAACCTTTGTTATTATGTTCTAAATAAAAAAGCTTATAAAAATCAGCTTACACACAAAAATATAGATTGTGAAAATAATTTAAAATATTTGACGAACATTTAAAAAAAGTATTAGTAACTTTTGCGGTTGATTTGTCTCTTTAAGGAGGGACATATTTAGATATATTCACTATTTGATTTAACTATTTTACGTAAATCACCTAACTTCTTGTATTGTATCAATAGAGAAGAAAAACGAGATCGGAGAAAATTATTGCAAAGTTCATTATGTTGAAATATAAAATGTTAATTATATATTATGCGATACATAAGTAATATGGAATAGTAAATACCATCCCTTGTTCTTGCTTTGGATTTAGAGTTTATTGATCTTATTCTGATTGAAAAAATAGGGATAACATGAGTCAATACATATGTCATAGTAATCGAAACCCTAATAGGTTAAATCGTAACTGTTTTTTGAAATGCTGACATACTTACAACATATTGCCATCTCTTTCCTACTCTTTGAAATTACAGAGCTAACTATATATTTTTATACACGTGCTCCTGAAGTTGAAACTTACGGTAATTGATATTTCATCTCAATGACACCTCGGTAATAGAGTAAGAAGAAAATAATAGGAGAGGAAACAAAAGCTATCTGTGTTACAAGCACCAATAATCGTTATTGTTGTTACTTATAAAAAGAAAATATTTCTTAAATCCAATCCTCGAAGAAAAAATTACTATGTTAGTTAAACGTTATTAGAATATTTGTAAAAAGCAAAAAAATAATGATAATTTTTTTTTAGTTTTACGTCGTTTTTACAACATATGCAGAATTTAAATTTATAAAACGGATAAAAATTAATCACCCTATACATTTATATTAGACAATGTTAATAATTTTCATACATCATACATATGTAACAAATTATAGTGGACTAATTATTTACATAACATGTATTTATGTATTGAGAAATAAATGCGCACATTGAAACTGCATTTCTGCTTAACCTTATGTTCAAGTACATTTTCGGTTGAAATGAGATTCATGATAAGATGTCTGGAAGATAAGGTTCCGAGATGTGAAAATAAAAACTTCGCACTCACTTCTATTTATCTTGCTTAGGTACTATTTTTCTATCACAAAGGTTAAAAAACTCAAACAAAGTTGCACGTAATAAAATGATGCAATGTATAATATTTATTATATTAAGTACTAAGAAAACATAAAAAAAAAATTATAAATATATTTAAAGTTTACAGATATGTTACGATTTAAAAAACTCGTTTGATTAGATTGATTATAATATAATAGAATATGTGAAAGTTTATATTAAAACTTACCGTTGATGTAAGGATGGTTTTGATTCTGGAAGTTGATCGTAAAGTTTACAAAACAACGAGCACTGAAGCACTTTATTCTAGCGCGGTCGCGTTTGCTATGGTCATCACGCGACGCGCAATGGCTGGGAGCTAAACCATTCAATAGGCATGCGTGTAAACTCCCTAATGACTGGATGAGATTCTCCATAGATTTCCGGACATTCGCGATCAGTTTTTACTACATACGTTAAATGTTTCGTATGTTCATAGCTTACTTTTGTAGCGTTTGCATTTAAAAGCGTAGAAAACGATTATTCGGATGTTCCTTTTAAGTTGGAATACCTCCAATTAAGGCGATTGTATATACGTTTTGTATAAAATATATTTAGCGTGAAAAGCAAGTTGTTTATCATACCCCACTAACTTATATTAAGTCTTATTGATTACTTTGAATGTTTGTGTAGTTATTCATACTTTTACTATATATTTCATGTTGTTTAAAGTTACTCGAAATAACTTTATAGTTTTCTAACTTAGAATGTTTATAGTGTAGGATTTTAACAAAATAATATACACCATAACTATCGTAGTATGAGTGAATGCAAACATATCGCTTGTCATACAAAATATTCTAATATACTTACGTATAGTTGACAGTAAAAACTGAAAAGATAATTGTTAGATCCCATGTAATAATTACTACATTCACGTATTTACGTGTTTGTATTTACATGTCAAGGCAACTTGGCAAGGTTTATGTTAACGTGGAGGATTTAAATTATTAAGATAATTAACGATATGAAGCAATAATATTATGTACAATGTGGCTTAAATAATTTACGATTATATGCTGATAAAATAATAACGTCATCGGGAAAGATTACTTGACATTTTAATATTCAACTAATAAAATTTAGAAGGCCATTGCCAAGAAACGTAGCAGTTTGTTGGTTGATGTTGCGAGATATTGTTTCCGTGTCTTTCCACTGCCGGAGCTGTAGCACTAAAATATTGTTCTCCACCTTAGGCTTTTGAAGAAAATTATGACAAGATTACGATTTTCTTCTTATAGTTCGATGTCATCGATGACCAGTGAGTAAATCTACACAGTTTTAAGACCACAATCCTGCAGTCTTTTTTTCAAATCATAATTCACAATATAGGAAAAATAAAAACATATTTCCAAAACAAATAAATAGTAAAAAAAAAATCTCTTCCTATTTTTTTAATTTGCATTGGAGACAGCAGCTCTTTCATTTCTTTGAATATTTTGATCACTGTAAGGACTTCTTAGAAAAAAATAAAAACACAGATATCGTATCTATACAGACATTTTCCAGACGAACGTATTTATCAATTTGACAGATTCGGGAAATCGATCAGACACTATTTTACATAATGTGCTAATCTATATCATAATACGCAAGCATCGCTATAATAATAATAATAATTTCTAAAGGTAGATTTCATCGAGATCGCACCAGCAAAACTAAAAAACAAAACGTTAAGTTCGCAAGATTTGCACGAGTAATGTCTATATACTAGTATATAAAAGAAAGTCGTGTTGGTTACACTATTTATAACTCAAGAACGGCTTTACCGATATGGTTGAAATTGGTGAGGAGGTAGCTTAGAGCCAGGAGATGGACATAGGATACTATTTATTCTTTTTTTTTATTTAACTTACTAATATTACAAATGCGAATGTTTAGATGGATGTGATGTGGATGGATGGTTGGGCTACACTAATTAAGTTTTTTATATATTCACGCGGACGGACGCGGGCGACAGCTAGTTTATATTAAAAATTGTAATAAACTCCATTTACTGCCATCTACGTAATGCCAAGGTATTAATACCTAATGGTCGTAGTACAACATTGATAGCATAGGGGGCGCACTTTCTGACTAATATTTAGAAATGACTATAATTCTGAATGTATTGACTGTTGCAGACATGTGCCAATATTAAAAAAATATTAGTAAACCCAATGTTTCTTACTGTAAAATATTTAGTGTAATTAATTTAACACAGCCCCCGACGGTTTCAATATTCATCCAATTTATTTTTGAGTTTCCACTGTTGAAAAAGATGTATAAAAGTAAATTTAAATAATCAGGGTGTTTTCAAAGAGTCAAATGACAAAATGTTAATGTATGTGTTTCGCAGTGGTAACTCACGATGAGACATGTGAAATTTAAAACAGAAGTAATTTTCTTCCTAATTTTCAAAATAGATGCGGGATTTGAAATAAAAATATAATTATTTTATTTATTACAATTATATTTAAAATTATAATAAAAGCTAAAAATTATAAAACATCTATCTCAATACGACTAATAAATTATAAATATCTATAAAATATGTTTTTTAAACAAAAAACCTACTTAATCACCTATATTTTTCATTATCGAATTAATTTCATGTAAATGTTAAAAATAACTAAAATGGTAACAAAATCAGAGCTTTACCAATATAGAACAGTAATAAAAATAACATTCACGACAACAGTAATAAAGAATAGTTTCATATTTTTAACAACAGTGAATTTAGAATACCGAATAATCTGTACAAAAATTGTAAGCGATTATTTAAAAGATGTGAACGTTGGCAATATATATTTGGACAAGCGTTGAAGCAGTGAAAATCCACGTTAAGATTCACTTACATATTTAAACAATGTCCCGTACAGCCTTGTCAATAGTATTAGGAGGACAGTTTAACGATTAGGGTTATTACACATATAGATAACAAGAATCAATTAGAAAGTGAAGTAAAGGAATTGAAGAGTGTTCACTTTTCTTATAAATAAATAACATAGAAATTATATTTGTATCGAATTTGTTCACCGATCAGAATCAGTGATGATATATTTTTACTGAAGGACCCCAATTTTACATACTTTATCAGTAATCAAATATATCGTAAATTATTTCTGGTAAATTAATGAAACAAAGTGAGACAATTGAAATTAGTCCTAAGAACATTAATAACACAAGAATCCAACAGCAGCTTGGACGTTTTTTTTTAGGACTATGATTTTTACAAATCAGCGAGAACCTTGTCTTTTTCGCTGCGCATCTGTTAAAAAATATTAAAAATGTAATAATCATCAAAATATCATTTCAATCAAACTCCTAAACAAAAAACATAGGGGATAAAAGTTTGGCGGCCATTACGAAAATTATCTGTGAATATTTTTCAATTTGTAACGAAAACATACAGCTGTTATACTTTTTTCGACTTTAAATTGTAAAATAAATTAATCCGTAAACTACTTTTTAAACCTGGGCTATCTAATATTAAAATTAATGAATTAAGGCTGCTGAGTTATTTATGCTTACATTGTGGGGACAAATGAGCAAGACCTTCCAATTCCGAGAGGCATTAATATCGCCGTTTCTTTGGGCAAAAGCGTCAACTCCAATTCAATGGACCCCTATAAAACAATATCTATTACAAAGCCTGAATAAATTAATATGGTATATTATAGGTATAAAACTTCTTCTCAGTCGGTTAATAAATTTTAATAAAGAGTGAAAAGAATACTCTTACTTACAGCAGGCTTATCGTTTCCAGTATTTCTGTCAATAAGTTTCAAAGGCCACCATGCGCGTAATGTGCGCAGAGAAAAGAGGCTAATCTTCTTGCCTTTGTCCATCGTATCCAAAGTGCACAATTGTGCAAGATTTACTCCACGTGGCATGCAATTCAAATTCAAGTGAAGGGAACCTAAATTTGCCCATGTCATTAACATATAAACTACTCTTATTGCTATTCAAAGTCAACTCATCACTATTACAGTTTTAAAATACAAATACTTAATAATAAGGATATTCGAGGATGTTTTTTTTCCTACAAATTTTATAATATCAAGACAATATGAAGACGTTTATAGAGACATTATATCTATATCATGTTAGGAAGAACATCCAACAATGTGCCGGTTTACTGGCACAACACCCACTATGCCCTGGCCTTACTAAAATATCGACGTTTACGTCCCCTCACTATTCATTCAGACCCAGAACTTTGTAACGAAAGCACGTCATTTGCGGCAAAGGATTGTAATTAACTATGTCTAAAAATCTTGTGGCGACAATATTATATTCGATCTTATGTTAGAATATAACTTACCCAATTCATTGCCCAAAAAATCATCGGATGTCGTCATTTCACCATCCAGTACGTGTACAATCAACACGGGTGGTATACGCTCCTCCACCTCATTGAACGGTCCTTTTTCCTTTATAACTAACTAAAAATGTACGGTTATAAAGCATTCTTAATTTACAATGAATAATAAAGAAGTCATAATGGATATACTAAGAAAAGACGATACTAACTACCATCGACTGTGTATGCGTAGTTTGGTTGCATTTTTATTACGATAAATTAGACTTGACCACGATTAGATACACGATGTAATAAATACCGATACTGTATTCTTGAAGGCTTCTATGTTCTACTTAGATGTAAAGATAGGAATACCTCTGCTTGTATCTTAGAATGATTTTCGTGAGAGGTATATTAAATAAGTGAACTAATAAAACCCCAAACTATACCTTTCCTTCAGCGTGTTGATATTGAAAGTTGAAAATCATGCGCCAGTTGAAATTACATACACCGCTTTGATAATAAGAGTGTACGTCTGTATGTTGAACTTGTTCCACTGATCCTATCCAGCTACGAAATAAAGATCGAAATTTAGATAACAAGAGTTTCTACTGCCGACGCCAACAACGAGATGTCCTTGGTGCTTTTTACAGTTTGATTATTTTTTTAAATTAAGAGATCTAACGAAGAATATTTTACTCACGCTCTCACGTATATATCCGTTGACCTTTTCTTTTCATTATCATAAAACTTTAAGTCGTTAACATTTAAAATAACAACTCTCAATTCAAAATCCTCAATTTTTCTCGGTGTTATGTCTATTGGACTTGGAACACACACATTTGAATCTAAGGGAAAGATGTCAATCCACATTTGAAGTTTTCCCTAAAATTATATATTTTGACATTAGTTAATAATTATCATAAAAAAATGGATTACTGATAAGACTTAGAAGATGGAGATTTACCGTCCTGAAAGGAATTACATGTAAAAGATCTAAATTAGTTTTGTTAATATTTGTGTTGTTCTTATATTAGTTGAGTTCATACCATTTCGAGACCGGGCTTCGATGTATTGTACAGAGTTCTAGTCTCAACATGTTCTGGGACCAACTGATATCCGCAAATGGGCAAAGTATGCCAGTTGTGCAGCAGTGTTAGACAGATGTTCTCTTTGCGTTCCACTGGTGATGCATAAACCTTTTCTGTAGCAATTAAACTCAAATAATTAATTTTTGACACAGTTTTCAATTATCAAAAGATGCCATCCGTGATCTTCTCCCTAAATCTAACATTGGAGGAGTAAACTAGAGAGAGTTTTAGTTTTATTAAGGAACTAAAGAATTCCGTAAAAGTGGATTGGGCTTTTTCACCTTTGCTTTGATTTACTTTGATTTACTTTTTTCCTTTCTTACAAATTTTAAAAGCAGTCAAATTTAAGAAATCAGAGCATGTGTCATATGAGGACATAGTGTGCGGTTCATCACAATATCTTCAAAATGAACGCCGTAGAGATATTTATAATACTGGAAACAGCGACATATTTACCTTTTTCACTGTCTCTATACTCAACGCCGTTAACGAGAACAGTGGTTGCATCAGGATAAACCGGCGATGGTATATAGTTTCTTTGGCACAAATCTTCCAGAATAGCCGAAGGTTTGGTGCAGTCACGCCACTTGTTTGGACCCATTCTATAGTTAGAATTATTTTTAAAGAGACAATGATCATTAAGGAATTCGATCGATAAGTATTTGAAAAAAAAAATTAACACTTCATTCTTTAATGTCATATTCAGTCATTTTAAGGTTACTAACGCCAGAAACACTAAGTGGCCGTGAAATGATTCGGGCTACAACACTTAGAGTTTAACGAGCCATCTGTCAAATCTAACTTACACATTATATTCCAATGACAACCCAACGCGAGCTCTATGTTTAGTAAAGACCCGATCTTCCAGATCGATTTGAGTTGAGCCAATCATTTCATCAGATTGGTTTTCATCGTAATCATAGAGAGCTACAGTCAAAAGATAGTCCTCGGGAAGGGAGCAACTAAATTCAATCATTCTGTAAAAATTTAAAGCAATGTTTTCTTTTATTTGTAAATACCTACATTGCTAAAGTGGCCAGTGAAATTTCTTCTGAATGATAACTGAAATTCCTTCAAGAAAAGAGGTAAATGCTACTTTTTGTTGGGGCTTCTTAAAAATATTATTACTGTTTACAGTTTACAGCGTTTTAGTGTAGGTTGATATAAAATAGTTTAAAGGTACATACTTTCCGAAAATAGGATTTAATGTTCTAGGTATATGATCATTTCTATCTCCAACATGCTTATTACCGTAAGTCAGTACAATGTAAGGGTTTGTTTTACCCGTGAAATCCTTTGATATCAAGTTAAACGCTTTCACCAAATAAACCCGCACTAAAAACGTTGCCGGTTCATTATTTGGATGATCATTAAAATACCTGAAATAGAATATCTTTTATTAAAAATTAAAATACTCTAGAACTGCACAACAACTCCTCTTTACTATAACTTTAATATGGAAGAGAACGTTTGTATCTATCACCAATAATCTTAAACCCTGGGTTTGTTATCTGATCTGATGTTATTGGTTTAGAAAACACGTTAAGGGAAGTTACGCAGATAACGATATTAATAATAAACGCTTAGGTGAATAGAGCTAGAAATAGAAAAGAAACAATACAGATGAATGGTAATGCATATTATGTTCGCCTATTGCATGAACTTCAGAATTATTGATCCTCTATTGAATATCGTTTGAAGATTTATAAAGTGATTCATTAAATTTATAGAATTCTAACATTCTTTGTAGGAAAGATTTCAACTAAGTTACTTGTTATTTAACGTTTACTCACCCTTTATTCAACTCCACACCGTATGGACTAACGGCTACCGTAGTGGAAGGTGGTGGCCATTTGTATATTGCAATACCAGCTTTAAGATAACCACAGTGTAGTTGTTCATCCTTCTCTGGGATTCCAGTTTTATTACCATTATACAGTTTAAGTGTTGAACACCAGTCTTTAAATTTAGAAAATCCAGATTGCAACTCTAACTCCGAATCGTATATCTAAACATAATCAAAAATACATATTTTAAATTTATAGTCACAGAACAATCGCGAGTGGTGTAAGAATGGTCTGTATACCGCACTAATATGATGGTAATCAAAAATTTATACGAAATTCTAAAGAAAAATTTTGTCTTGTTTGAAAATTCGCTACACAATGAACGACTTTATATTGTTTTGCATTCACACAAGTGACTATTGTATGTGTTTATTTGAATGGTTATGTATACAATTATAACAATGAGTTTATTAATTACATAAATAATTATATTTACGTGATGCTAAGAACTAGTAAATACATACAGTGATTTTATCTCCCGCATTAACTTTATCTTCACCGATGCCTTCCTAAAAATAAACTGTTATAATTAGCATCAATTACTAAGAGTTATCAAGAACTTGTAAAGGTGAATTATATTTTGATTATTTAAATGATAACAGTTATTCAAAGTGGAAGAAACCGATGTATTGTAACCAGTGCTAGACTCGACCTAAGAAAACTCATGTACTGAGTTAATTGCCTGGTAGGCCTTGCCAATGGGGGAAACTACATTCAGTTTAGGCTGACAATGATGAATGATGATAAATAGTTGAATGACCTGTTGAGAATACAAATATCTCATCCACCAGTCCTTATATTCCGTAGATGGCACTTCTTTTACCGCGTTCTTCTCTTTACTAGTAAACATCGGTAAAAGTGTATATTCTTCTTCATCTGGCTCTCGTCTACTGAACAATCTGGTCCATTTCCTCGGTTTGACGTGTGACTTAACAGGAATAGCAATGTTGCTAAATGTTTCGATGCTTTCTTTTATCAACGGACCGCTTTTTCTAATGTACAAAGATTGCCTTACTGAAAACAAATATTATATGGCAACAGATGTTTAAGAATAGTGGTATTTCTTGCAATAAATTTCAACTGTAGATCAAAAAATACCTTCAGTGAAACTAGAAGACATTATAGAGGCCCTCCTCAACGACGCCTCTCTTTCATCTTGGGGTAACCAGTTTACATAATACTTCATTGGGTTCCTAACAACATAAGTGCCGAAGAACAGAGTTCTACCAAAGGTACTGCTGTCATACAATCGGATGTTAAGAGGTGGATAATGAGTGTCGTCTAGTGGTGCTTCGAAAGTATGTGAGCATCTGCCATTAGGGAAATTGCAACTGTTCCTCTTGTCTAATATTATATCCGATTTAAGTGTCAAGTCCTCAATTTCAAGGACAACGCACGGTTTTCTTGTAACCGTCACGTCTCTTAGGCCCCACCAGTATATGTCAACTCTGCAAATATAAAATACAATGTATAAACTCCCTTTTATCTTTTATACCAAGCACAACACCCAGGTGACTCTGAACGCACGCATCTTTTGCTTGTAATTTTTTCATCATTGCCGAAAGTAGTAGTCGCATGACTAAAGTAGCACGGCTAAACGCTCTAGTGAAAAAATAATTAATGTTTAAGTATACTGTACTTGTAAGTGCTATATTTTGGAATTAGAGTATTTGGCAAAGGTTCTATCGCGTCGACGTTATCAAAGTCCCGAACTCCAGATGCAAAGAAAGTTTCTTCAATAGGGCTGTATGTTGTAGATTTTAATAATTTTTCTGGAACCTGAGAAATAGTGTTTTTTTTATAATTTTTTAAGAAATATATAAATTAGTATTAACGCCATCTATAGTAAGAAACTAAGCCTAGTGAAACAAATTTTACTGAATTATTTTGTCTTCGTTGCGTTTGCTCTTATAAAGTATAGATGGCGCTAAAATAGTATATTTAATAAAATGCAGTAGTTTTTATTTTCAATATATAGTTTTGATATCAAAAACTCTCTTACCTGCAGCACTTGTACTGACATCAGAACTTGCCCAGTGACTTCTGCACCAATGGCCATGTTGTACCATCTAAGTTTCGGTGCATATTCATAATCAGCTCGGTCGTCAACTACGGGCGTCAGTTCGAAGCGGCCGATTAATTCGTTTTTGTCCTGTATTTATCATTCAAATCATTAAAAAAATTATGTTACGGGGATTATGCACTTTTTTCTGTAAGGCGGCTTACAAAGTTTTTTTTAAGTGAGTTGTGGAAATTTATGTGTATATTTCACTACATGTTTAGCACTATGTAACTTTTGCTTATGTAAGTAATGAAATAAAACGGAGTACTCGTCCATTTGCTGGCTATTGTGAGAACCCTCAGGGTAGATAACGAAGGGTACATGACGGGTTTAGGGAAAACTGTAGACGGCTTGACAACAAATAAATCGAGACAATATCATAGCCATCGATGCGTAGTTTTAACAAGGTTAAAAACTCGTAACGATACTAACAACGAATTGACACGTATCGTGATTCTGACGAACGTATATATCGTGTGAACAAACCACTAAAATGTTAGCAAAAATATAACTCGGCATAACGAACCTCCTAACTACTAACATCGCGATAACTATCATCAGAATTTTTTTCCATCGCAAAATTTTATTTTCAAAAACAAAGTTATTTTAGAACATTGTTACAGAACTGAATATTCAAATATTCAGGTGTATAACAAAATCTGTATCAATAAACAGATTTTTCTTTAACAAACAAAATTTAAAAGACGAAGAAAGGTAATACGGGTTTAAACGTGAAAAGGTTGACTCTAGACAATGTTATTAAAACAACTCTTATTTTTCCCAATTAGGGCAAACAGATCGATATAAGAAGAGGTTTAAAATGTTTTGAAAACAACGCAAATTACGACCGTCGGCTACATCTACAGTTAACTAATTAACAAAATACAAAAATCCGGATTTTATCAACCCTTTCAATTAGGAGCTTCAATCTTAATAAACAATCTTTTGTTTTACATTTTTTTTAAAGTAAAATCTTCACGATTAAAGTCAAATAAGATATTGCTATATTGGAATAATTCCAGCGTAGATATGATGTTTGTTTAATTCTAGTATTACTATGAAAGCACCACCTTTTTGAAACTATATGTAAACATCCCACTAAGTAACAATTAAGCGAAAACAATCTTATAAATAAAAAGAAAACACAACATTATAGATACCTCGATATCGCAATTATTCACTTCTACAAGAACAGTTGGTGGACTGATATTTAGTCTGTGCGAATTAGCAAACTGGATCCTGTGTATCCTGAGCACTTGATTCCAAACTGGTGTCGTAGTTTTCTCTCGAACCTTAAAAAGACTCTAATGTTCTTATAGAATTAATTTTAAAAAATAAACAGACGTAAAGCTAAAATTTTACATATACCATATTATACACCTGTCTGTATAACGTCGTATGTGAGCCTTACCGAGAAACTCTACTGCCGTAACAGTTGTATTAACAGACGTTGTCTCTGTTTTGCTAAATAAAATGAAAGGGATGACAATATGGCAAACCAATCGAAACTGACAGATTACAGCATACATAGGTGTGTAAATTATTATACTTACATATGTCTTTGTAACCGTACAATTATTCAATGTAGTAATAATAAAAAAAGAAATGAATTTAAGGGAAAAAATTGAATTAATTTCTATGAATTCACTACATCAATATTTTCGTATTTAACAGAATAAATACAATATAAACCTACTTGAGTTTCCTTAACAGAATTCATAAAGTTGATTCTAAGAAAGGGGTGTATAGGTGTACTATCGTTAGCTTCGCTTATTTTAGCTCGGTACACAAAGGCGCGACACTCAACCATCTGAAATACAAAACTATTGAAATGTCTGATACTCTCTTTGAGCAACACGTTATTGAATAGAAGTATCAATTTGCATAAGGGCCATTGGAACGGATTGCTTCAAGTAGTCGGTACCAAAAGCTTTAGGTCGGCGTTCACCATTACACGAAACAAAGTTTACAGTTGCCCTAACAAGCGCAGTTGGTCTACGTCGACCAGTTAAAAACTGCATAACTGCTAAAAACAGCTCTTGTGTTCCTGTATTGTTATTTTTATCTACACCTAGAATTTTTTGATTGACGGAATATAAATGATTAGTGAAGGAGCGTCGTTGGCACAGAAGTTAAGCACTTGACTTGCAATCTGCAGGTCCCGGGCGCGAATCCCGTCATGTTCCAATATGTTTTTCGATTTCCGATTTACATATGTACATTTATCCGACGTTCTCACGGTGAAGGAAAATATCGTGATGAAACCTGCACACATATGAGAAGAAATACAAAGATATGTGTGAAGTCAACCAACCCGCACTAGGCCAGCGTGGTTGACTATGGCCTAATCACTTCTAACTTAGGGTTGGCTCCGAGCCCCTCGGTGGGGACGTATAGTGAGCTGATGATGATGAAATGATTAGTTATTAAATGAGACAGTTAATTTATGTTGACTATCTCGTGGCTCATGGTATCTAAAATCCCCTAGAAATGTTATTTGTCAATAGGAGCTTACCATAGTCGACGCTCGTACGCACATATCATGATCTTTAACTCTGACTTTGTAACCTTGTGGCATGAAGTTATCAAACGAAGACTTGTCCCGAAATGTACCCATCCATGTAATCAACTCCAACTTAGCCGCGATACAATAGCAACTGCTTGGCAATGTATTTATATGTCTTGGACATTTTAAAGGCTTAAAAAAAATGAGATACAAGTTAAAACAACTGGTTAATTTAAGCAATATAATATAATAATTATATCGTAATGAAATATAATAAAATTATTATTCCTAATATCAAAATCTACCTCACAATTGTTAGTCAAATATTTATTTACGAAACAATTTGTATTGTCAACATTAGCCTTTGTCTGCCCACTCTCATATAATGAATTTGTAATAAAACACTAAATAATGAGTACACGTATCTCAATGTTTTCATGAAATATATATATTTTTACCTTTAAATAAATTGTTTGTATTTTACCGCAATTTTTCCCACTTTGCTCTGGTATCGGCGAGTAGATAATGTCTGCAGGAGGTATTTTTGCAAAACCTACCCTATTCCCACCGTTTAATAACCAAATTACAAGATCTGGCCATCCTTCAGTGGTCTGCCAAATGGAAAATAGTAATAATGAGTCCAAAAGAGACGGACGCCGCTTAAAGCTTGCATTTTTTTTATCTTACCTTGCATATGAGATTTTTCATACTTTGCCCTAATGTTTTTGTCTCTGTTAACAATATTTTAACAAGTTTTTTAGTTCCAATGAAACTATCTTTTGGTAATTTATCCATCGAATGTAAAGTTATTTCGGATGCACTTTCTTTTCTTTTCATTAAATTTTTATGAATTTTAATCTTAAAGAAAATTAATACTTTAGTTTAATAAATAAATAATAGTTAAATTTATGTCCGATTTGTCAAATTAGTCGACAAAATACTTCTGACTGACTGCAGGGACGTCATACACATATATAATATTTATTCCATTTCCCTTCCTTAGCTAAACAAAATAATTCTATATAACTATAATATTATTCGATATAGTCTAATATTTGCTCAATACTCGTAGGCATTCCTCAGGGGAATCAGGAAACTCGACGTGTAAATCAATACTCGATAAGGAAATGAGATACCGTCAGTAGCAAAGTGAAGTGAACAGGAATGATGTAATTAATATATTTCGCTTCGAGGATTCGCTTGATTAAGACATTGGTGAGTGTTTCTCCTTTACTAGAAGCATAAGTCTATTTATTCGTATAATAAATAAAGATCCAGCTCTCCATATTTGTATCATCTAAACTAATATCTTACCTTAGGTATTTATTATTAAACGAAACTGATAATCATCTAAATATTTAATAAAATGACCAGTTAGTCGTCGATCGATTTCAGTTATATAATTTATTAATTTAATTCGATGTAATTGTGAATATTCTCTTACCATTTCCTCTTTTTGCAAATCGTTCTGTTTCATATCAAGTTCGGTTCCGCAATGACGTAAGGCGCTTTCGGAGAAGTTTTTCGAGAATGATGGATACTGGATAAACTCCAAGAATTTGACAATACCAGTCGCTGTATCATCTATTACTTTGCTCAGTTGATCCAATAGATCCATTGGACTGGTGTAGTCACAACTCTCGAGACGTTCCCCTATATCTCTTGTTGTTGCTTCCTGGTAAAATTTCTTTTATTGCGAAATACTGCAGCTTAATATTTAATGGTGAAAAAACTTCCATGTAGACAAAGCTATATTTTATAATAATATCGTTATTGTTAGTAGAACCGTCTAGAAGTGTCTAACTGCGTAGACATGAATTCGTGAAACTTATTGTTGATTTTTCGAATAGCTATATCGTAGGTAATAAGTACTTTGTCTAAGGACATTTTAAATTTATCATCAAATATTTCCAATGAAAATCAAATTTCATAAAATAAAGCTAAACGACTTTAACATCAGAGATAAACACTTTAAATGCGGCTGCTAATAAAATAAAATAACCTGCACATTGTTTGTACTTATAATTACATGATGTGTACATTTTACAAGTGCAATAATTTACCCTTCAAAGAAGTAAAACATAAATATTTGTATATTTAGAAGCGGAAATAAGGGTGGTGGGGCAATGATGCCACCAATAATTAATTTCCCAAGGGATCACAATGCTTGACTCAGCGTTTGTCAGAGCGAAACATATGATGATCCTAGTAATATGTTTTTGAAAGTTTAAACTTGAATAGAGTTTATTTAGTTAATGGAAGTCGTAGGAGAAACTATTTAAACATCCAACTGTACAAAATTACCACGATGTTTATTACCGATGGAAGTCCGTTTCTGACCCAGAAGGCCATAGATTTAGAGATGAATTTCTGTTAATGCATTAGTTTTGATTACTCACGATATGCTGTACAATACAATTGATCATATTGTTTCTGAACATTCTGAATCTGAAGTCCGGCAATCTCGTCGCCAGTTGTAATACAGGGAACGCGTTGGGAAACTCCACGTGGCCGTACACTGTTGAACTCTTCGTCACATCAAGATATCCAGTGTAATAGAGCTTTCTGTGTTCTACGTTAAATATAATTTACAAATTTTACTCTTTATTAACATTTTATGTTTAAATAAAACATTTATATAGAGAATACTTACTTATTTCCTCCGTCAGTGTTAAAAATTCTGAAAAAAAAATCAGCATTGACATACTCTCTAGTTTTCTTAAATTTCATATGAAAATCTTTCAACATTCTAAATACAAGATGTACAAATCGTCATCAATACTAATGTATATTATAATATCTGTATAAATATTTTCAACTTTAGCTTTATTAAAGTACATACATAAACAAGTAATTTGACTTAATTAGCTTAAAAGCTCCAAAGCTTCTGCAAGTCACCATTATAAAAAGTTGTCATGTCAAATTCCCACAACTACCAATAGCGTGTTTTTGTTTTTATGTTTTTAAATTATCACCGAAATGTACATGATTATTTTATAATCACCAGAAAAAAATATAGCTTTATCTGTTGACACTACTGATGGTATTTAAAAAAAAAAACGAACCTAAATATTTTAAATTTATAAGAAAACAGTTTAACATATTCCAAATATTATATGTATTCTATATTACCAGCTTTTTTTTCTGGTAACTATACCATAACCGTTTATAATAACAACTACTAGTTTTGTTTAAAACTGTACTTTCATTTGATATAAATAACTGAGTAAATTAAAATAGAGCATCATTTATTTGTTAAATTCAGTTTATTATTTGTGCAGATAGTCCGAACGTCAGCTGTTTGATATTGAATGAAAAGCAATTCCCAGACTCACGAGAAAACAATAGCATGTTAAATAGCTAGACATTCGTATCTCTAGGCTATGAATGAAACATAAACCGATATTGTTGTGTTTCGTAAAATATTTTGTTACCTTCATCAGCTCTTTGTTCACAATAAACTTCGCCCATAGATATTGCAACGCCACAAGTCTTCGGCACTAAGTCATTATCGACCATTGATATCTCCAGAAGTGGACAGAAGACACAATAATCTCCAGATATCCAGTGGTTATCCTATTTCATAATTTTGGATAAAAGATCGGAAAAGTTATTAATCTAATTACTTTTACTACTCGCACATGACTATATTTGGGTAGACTAAACCTTCTTGATCCATAAGTGATTGTTATTCATTTTTTTAACAAGAAATTGTCTAAAACTCAAATTAGATATATTAATTAAATAAAATCAAAGAAACATTATAAAAAAAGATGTTTTTATGCAGTCCTTTAGTTTGGATTCTTAAAAAGATATACAAATAAAATATTACCGGTCGTATATGTCCAACTGGCTCAACGCTTGTAGCTCTAAGATGCTGCTTGTAGTACGGTACAATAGTCTTGAGAGATACGAGTAAAGCGCCGCGATGGAATGGCCCGTCTTCAGACGTGACCCCTACAGTATTAGAGCAAGCGCTTCCGTACATATGCAGAAGAGATGGACCAAATGTTGGAAGGAAACCTACGGAATACGCAATAAAATACGGATATTTTATTTACCATTACGTAGAGTTTTCTGCCTATCAATATATTATATTCTTTAATTATAATTGCGATTTTCGACACACCTCTAATCGATCCACATATGTATATGACTGTTTTGAAAGAAGATGAATTAAATGTAAAATTTACATAATGTAGCTTGTGATGAAACTTTTGCATATTTAATACAAATATGTAGGTAAATAATTGATGTGAATAACAAATTCTAACCGTTTTCGCCGTCATGAGATATTTGGCCGAGCTTCAAATAAGTGCTTGCAAGTACTTTATTAAAACAGCCGTCCGCCGCGCACACTTCGAAGCGTATAAGTTGATTCATGTTAGGAAACAACTCGACCATTGATATTTGTTCACAGTACATCGGCTGAGTGCTTCTCTGCTGAATGGCCGTCTTAGCCTATATTGTTACGAATAAAAGTATTATAATTGAAATATCCCCTTTCCGTGTTATATGGATTAAAGCTACCACTAAAAGTTTTTTTTATACGACTAAGGAAAGTGCTATTCGTTAAAAAAAGAATACTCTATATGGGTGTAATAACGGACAAAACATACCACAAGACCGCAAAAGGCAACTTTGACGAATGTTGACGGTGGTTTCCCATATCGCTTGTCGCCATGGCAATGAGTTCCGTTCGGTAAGCCGAAAGCGCTGTATATGGTTATGAGAAAATTGGCTCGCTGTTGTTCGGACCCAATGGGTAGAAGGAGACTTCTGGAAATTACGATTTTTTTTATCATCACGTTGCATTTCATCACTCTAGTTTATATTTTGTGTTAATTAATTTTCGGTCAGTAAATCTGAGTGCGCGTACACATTCTTTTGTTTTCCTTTTTATTACCAGGAAGTACGATTACAAAAGGTTAAGTACCAAGTTATTATACATTTTTCAAGGGTGGTAACCTTCTTTTATTTACTTACTCTTCCCTGTCTTCAACATTAGATGCTATTACTGGTAGTAATTGTAATTCGCCTCTATAAATGATAGATATGTCAACTTTCAAAAAACCCACTGGTCCAGCGGCAGGATCCCGCGGTGAACACAACTGCGCCCACTTATGAAATACTTGGTGATCTGCATTCAAAATAAACCCTTAACGAAGCCCTTATATTGAAGTTCACAAATAGGTGAGAAATTTTATAACTGAGAGAGAATTATAAAATTCCGTTAAACAGATTTGAAAAAAAAATTGCAAATAGGATTGTTGGCAATAATTGAGAAGAAACTAAAAAGTTACATTTTTGGTCATTAAAAATACATACGTGTCTGCAACCAGATGGAACCTAGGTCGACACTAGCTTCGCCAAGGAGTCTCGGCGGTGCACAACAACGTGGCTCCATGACCGCCAGCCACAAACACATCAGTCGTATTTCTTCAATACTCGTATACATCTCGAACACGAAGCTCTAAGCATTTTAAAATACAACAATAGTAATCGGCACTAGATTTGGCACGTCAGGATTAAGGGGAAATTCTTGATGTCGACGCCAACTCCTGAACCGGGTTCTATTCGGGTTACACAATCAAATTGCGTCTTATAGTCAATAAAAGGATTTTACATAACTCTCCTGTCTCACAATGTACGGATAACTTCGAGTATCAGTTTTATTATATACCTCTATGACACACTTTAAAGAAGTAGGTAATTTAATGTTAAATAGAAATAGAGAAAAAAAATGTACCAATCAATTATATCATAGACTATTTTTTTTTCTCTAATAACAAAAAAAATTACTTCTCTATAGGAAGGTTCCGTCATGTTCTTTCTTATGCTGGTTCGATGTTTCTTCTTGTTGAGAACAATAATAACGTAGGAATTTGCTGACTGAGGATTGTGCCATGCTAGCTTTTTCGCTTCTAGAACATTCACTGACACCTGTTTAAGCAGTGTTTAATCTACTATTTATTGAAGAACACAACCAATATTCGTCGTAGTTAAAGTATAAGTGGTGTAATAGTAATAATAAGCAAATTTGATAAAAAATCTGTATTACGAAACGGGAAATCAGTGAAGCCCGTTGTTTAAATAATTTCATAACTCACTATACCAGTACCCTGACATATATTAAAGACGTAAAATGTGACATAAAAAGATTCAATTAAAACCGCAAAGGCGGCAATTTACATCGGTGCCTCATCGGTCGGCTCCACGTCAGGCGTCCATTGTATTTCCAGCAAAAACAAACTCGCGCTCTTACCAATAAGGGCCTTAAATAAATAATTTATAAGACTCCGTGTACATAACCTGAAAATACTGCGGCGTCGCTTCCGGATTGTAGTCGGTCTCGGTTCTGTATGTTGGATGGACGGCGAGTTTTTGCAAGCAACTCTTCTCAGGTGACTTGGAACGCATGCTTTTGTACATTTTATAATGAATCTGTGCGACGAAACCGTGCACGGCTCTGTGTTAATAAATCAGTCGGTGCGGGTTTCTTTTACGTCATCCGGACGCTGCTTGATTGCGATGAATGACAATAAAAGTTTTGACATTTCGTATTTAGCATATGCGCTTTTTTCTTCTTATTTATGATTAATTAAATCATCAAAAATATGTCAACAAATAGGTTTAAATATAACTATTTATTGACGTTAATGAGCCAATTATGAATAATGAAACATTTCTCTCGATGTTTTTAAATATGTAAAATCTTGTACAATTTCACATTCATAAAACAATAATAAGGATCACGTAGCTTCATTTCAGTATATCAGTTCATTATACTTAACAATAAGTTTGTTTTTTGATTGTTTCTTTTAAACGTTAGTCAACTAATTTGAACATACCTTTTTAAAGTCGTAGTTAGTAAAAAATGTATATAATACTGTTAGTTATTCAAAACACGAAATAATAATATCTATTCGTATAACGTTACATTGTAATGTCATAGCAGTTGTAATTTTCATAACTAGGATTACAATAGCTTTGGAAAAAACATAGAAAGATGAACTAAAATAGATAGAGTTATGTGTAGCATAATGCCTAGAAGGCAGGCAGCATTTTATCGCTAAATTGCAAATACTTGACCTTTGAGAGAGGATGCAAGTCGCTGTCTTAACGGGCAGGAATAACGAGCTAGCGACTAAGTTTCTTTAATAGAAATATTTTTATCTTTTTTACTGTAACAATTAACAATCGCTATTTTTCCTTCATAAAACATTATGTGAATTATTAATTAGATTTTAGAGAACATAAATGTCACGTCACAAATTTAAATATTAATTAAAATATGTGTTTAATTTATACAGAAGGATGTAAGTAAATGTAATACGACTCGTCTTTAGTCATTTCACAGTAAGCTTTTATAGAAGTAGATAGCTTATAAAATAACTAGACTTTTTAAAGGTACATATAATGTGGATACTTATGTTTATTCTACTTATTAGCGAAAAATATATTATTTGTAAAAGGAGTCAATTAATGAAAAATAAAATATCGATGAGCTAACGTCTATAAACACAATTATTAAATTTTTTTTTTTATTATGGAAGAACATAGTTGTAGCCTACATAGTTAGAAGAGTTTTCCATGGTTGAACTCTGATGTCATTCTTTGTGTGTGACATTATATTTTGTATATTTATCTCGAACCTAAATCGTTGAACGGGACGTCTTTCAACAGGGCGTTTTGTCCCTCATTAAAATAACTATAGAACTAAAAATGGGCCGATTCCGGGATTAAGGAGATACATGTATACGTCAAAGATTTATAGACGGGTCCGTATCGAATGTTACCGAAAATCGCGGACCACGTCATCTTGTTAACATATTTCAACTAGATTTATAATGGCATATCAATATTTTAATGAGGTATCTACGCGGTATGAAATAATAACATTCTGCCGACTATCTTTTCTGGTATGATGTAAGAAAGTTATATACAAATTCATAGACATGGAGTAAATCACACAACTGTAATTACCTGCTATTACTCGACTCTGTTTTTTTGGGTAACTTTTGTTATACATATAAATAAAATATACATTTTTAGTAGCCATTGAGTGGAGCAAATTGCTTCAGTTTATTCTAGTAGGCGCACTCTAAGCTCTTTTGTGTCGAGAAAGAATTAGGACTTTCGTCTCGTTTGTGTTCCTTTGTAGGTCAATTCACTTGAAGCCTATTTTGGTATTACTAAGAATAACAAAATGTAATTTGAAACATAAATGAATACACGATCTTGTTTTCGATATTTAACGAAGGAATATTCTTTCGTAATCTGTTATGAGTGCTTGTTAAAAATGAAATGCTTATTTCTATTAAAATTAATTGGCTTGGAATAATTGAAATAAAACAATTTTTTTTTTAGTTAATATATTTTATTGATTTCATTTATATACGAGTATTACGAAGGTTGTTTTCTACATATATACTAAATACATATAAATGTTGAGTATGTTGTGATAATATTAAGTGGTATTTACAAACACGAAGTAATTTAAAAAGTACTCAATAAACACATTACGTAACAAAAATTTGATTGAACGTAGCCGTTTACAAGAATACATTATAGTTGATTATTTAAATATAAGAGACTTAGTAGTCCCAAAAAAAGTTCGTGTACATACAAATATTTTTATGTGGAGGAATTAGGAATCAATAAAATGTTATGGTTTTATTTATCTTTTATTATATCTTGGCACATTTTATTTTAAATCAAAGAAACGTAAAATAATACTACGTATTAATAAGTATACCTACATCCAGCTAAGGTACAAAGTTTGAAGTATCAAATACGACTATAGACCATACATATGTCTCAGTAAAAAATATCTATCGTAAGATTTCTAAATTCCCTACAGATGTATTTCTAGAAAATCTCATTAGTTCGCGATGTATTTTTTTTAAAGAATGTTTCCAGAAACTATTAACTTTATTAAATTCAGTCTGGATCGGATACTAAGAAATCTTAAACGATACACGTGACATAAGTAATATAAACGCTTTCGCCACCTTGTTACGGCTTTGGTACAAAATAAGGAAAAGTATTACTTTGACCAGAAATTGTTTTGCTTTTGAGGTATGTAAATATTATGTCTATCAAACATATTACGAATATAATATGGCGTCGTATGAGAGTGTTCACATCTTAATAGCGGCAAACAAAGTAATTTTTATTGTATTTTATTAGGTAACAAACGAGCCAGCGGCCACCTGAATT
Source organism: Papilio xuthus (assembly GCF_000836235.2). Taxonomy (NCBI): domain Eukaryota; kingdom Metazoa; phylum Arthropoda; class Insecta; order Lepidoptera; family Papilionidae; genus Papilio; species Papilio xuthus. The sequence goes on from NW_013533632.1 coordinate 4,595,410, forward strand.
CACCGAAACTGCCAAGCGACCGCTTCCCCTTAGACATCCGGAATTGGAGATATCCTCTCATAAGTATGAACAAGTACTTAGACTTCAATCAAATCAAGCCTATAGACGCCAACAATTACTGAATTACAAAATGTAAAATAAATACAAATGTCTTTCTTTCTTAAATTATGACAAGTTTTTCAACAAAAGTAAAAACAATGTAATTATATTAATACTGGAATGTATTTATTATAGCTTTAAAATGCAGTTACATACGAAGTTTTTTTTTGTAACATCTAAATGTAACAAAGTGATCGTGTTACATTAGAAGAAAAATCTTTAAAAACATTTATTTCGTACACATACTATTTAATTATATTTAACATACATTTTCATTCTACGAGAGCTTAACTTACATATATATATAATAGTTTAAATTAAAAATTATAATATATATAATAACACTGACCTGCATGTAGCATACATATATAATTCCTTAACAATTTTCATTTGAAACATCTACGTGGAAATTTAACATAAATAAAATATTATATAATTTTCTATCACTACTTTTGACTAGTACCACTTTATTTACATAAAGCTTTTAAATAAAACTAAAACAATATGGAATAATCTAATTTAAGAAATCAGCGTTTTCAAAATACATATACATTGAAGCACATAAATACATCTACTGTAATTTATAATTACTGTAATTACTGTAAAGAACAGCAGTGTTTTTGAAGGAGACCGATTGTTCTTTTTGCATTTTTAATGTTACGTTTACATTGATATTCGTGAGGCAAAGAGTTAGATCTCTTTGCTAGGATTACTACAAACAATACTTCTATATCTTTTTTTATAAATCTTATTAATATATGTGATTTTAATTAACGATGGTGATTATATTACCTATTAATCAATAAGGTTCATTTTCGAGGTCAATGAACTTGATACCACAACATGTATTTTAATCTTATAAGACCAATGAAGTGATACATTGATGCATGATACATTTATTTAACATTTCTACATAGAGTATCTTTAGTGCTGAAAGAATACAAAGCGAGTAATGTATAACTCGATTTTAATTATCGATTATTAATACAATTCGTTGAAACTTATCGGATGAGGAGTATGTACTCTCATGTCGTCTATACCTTGGATAGGTTCGGCCAACATCATGGTAGAAGGGACACCGTTCGTCGACACCGGTCCTGGTACAAGTGATGTACCCGAGTGGCCTGGGTTGCCGTTCGCAGTCATCGGTCCGTGTTGGTTCGATTCTTGACGCATGATGTTACGTCGCCACTTAGCTCGCGCGTTTTGGAACCAGACCTGTTAAATTCAGACATTTTTCTAACGAAATGTATATATCTAGTAAACGTCGAATAAAAATCAAAACCTAGTCTATGTTGTCTCTTTTGATCTTTTTGTCATTACTCAACTTTAATTATCTCAACTGACCTGTAGGACTCTCTTCGATAGACCAGTTTTCTGCGCAAGCTGTTTTAAATCTTTGGCATCAGGGTTTTGATTAATCGCAAAGTAGGACTTCATGGTGCGCAATTGGTGATGCTTGAAGCTGGTTCGCATTCGCTTGGTGCGTTGAGTGTGGCTCGACACGCTGCCGGGTGATGCCACTGAAGAATCGTAAGCCAACGATTCCATTGACGAAGATAAATCACCCCTATGAAGTATTTCTGAAACAATAGTTATAATTAAGATTACTAATTCTTTTCGATAGTAAAAATTCGTCACTGTTACTATTATATAAAATCGCTGTTCGCCTAGCTTGTGCGCAGATGTAATATTTTTCGCAATGCCATTTCTAATTATTACTCAGTTGATAATATCAATGTATGAGATTTACATTTTGCGATTTTATATTAAGAATCTATGCTACACGAAAGAATTTTTCACACGTGTTTTGTTAAAATCTTTACATATGGAGTTAAAAAGTTTGAAGCTAAGTCGAGATGAAAGAAAGAAATAATTTTATTTGTTTTCGGATATAAATATTGAGATGATCCAAGTTATTCAAAGTTTGTAGAAGCTATGTTTGCGTAGTCTTTTCAAACTCAGATTGTGCCGACCGGCGCGGCGCGGCGTCGGTATCAGACTTTGAATAGTGGAGAAACTTTGTCTGTCTGTATATAGTAGCATTGTAGCGTATCGGTCACTGTCTGCCTGTCGCCACATCCTAAACTTTTTCCAAGACCATTGTTGGTGAGAGGAAGTGCGAGGATTAGTAAACAATTTGATTGCACACCTCCGCACTGCGGTTTTTGGTTCACGGATCGCGATCAATTTATTTTTTGCTAGCCTTACCCACCGACTTCCTATACTTACCAAAGTTTCAACTGGCGTAGTGCCAATAAACTTTCGTTATTTTCTTCTGGTTAAAATCTTTCACTTCATATTTTTTTACAAATGTGATAATTCTGTCGGTACATTACAATGAATAATAGTCGTGCAAATTAAAGATGTGTTATAGTACTTCAAAGTAAACGTCAGATAGGTGTCGGGAATAATTAATTCGCTTCGGAAGCTACGATGTCGCACGTTTGCACAAGCTATGAACTTCTCCAAGAAATTTACACCGATATATTTCGGAAGACAGAAGTTGTATTAATTACTCTAACTCAAGATAGGAATCTGTGCAGTAACACAAAGAGAAAATTAAGAACTTACACGTACAGCTGTCTGGCAAGACGATTACGCCAATTAACTACTACAATTTATATTCAGTTTTAAGTGTATTATCAAGTAGAATAATACGTGATATGATTGACAGTAAATGTCTGACAAATTAAAAACATTAAAGAGCAAAAAGCGTGAAGCTTATCTGAAGTTATCAGCTCGATCCACTCGTCTTGCTCGTTAAATAGCCAACGGAATTTCACCAAAAAACCGAATATTAATAATTAAAGGAAACAAGCTCGTACCCGCTGCTTACACGTTCGTCAAAACAAATAACATGCGATGATAAATGTACCGATAATTGGGCGTATTCCGATGTGAATGATATCTGCTAATGGCCGGTTCGGTCGTGTTGTAAGAGAACAGTGGTTTTTAATAATTAATTTCTATATCCTTAACACAGTTGGGTGGCTAGCGACCCTTAACGCCGCTGTTCCATGAGGCCATTTAATAATTCTCTAATGTTAATGTATAATCATATGTTTCAATCATTTATTTTTTTAAACCATAGCTTAATTATTTTTGTAACGTTATTGAATTTTCGACGGTTAGAATAGAATTGATAGAATCTCTCAATTATTGCCATTTGTAATAACGATTCTGTTATCGATTTGAAATAGCCTAGATTCGTTAATAGTTAATTAAACAGTCCCTAAGGATACATTTCATCATTTCTAAACACTAAAATATTATTAGTTCATATAACTCAAACCTGTATTTAATCAATAAACCAAAATTGGACTATCTATGCTCAACGCGGTCCGTATTTTGAACTATAATTTACAACGGACATAATCCCGATGTAAATGCCGACCTAATCATAAAAGCGACCAGTTTGATACCACTTGAAATTGTTTCAATTTTATTGACAGAATTAACATGTTACCGACTTTACGTAAACAGCTTTTGACAAAAAAAATAGTAATAAAGCATTGGTGTCGTAAAAACTTCGATATTAACGATTGGTTGTAAAAAAAAATAAAGGAGCTACGCGGGAATACGTGTTTTATTGCAGTGATAGGCGCCGCGGTGGATTGGTACAAACAATAAGCGAGAGCGGTTTTAAAAAAAAATCTTTTAAAGTTGCAATTTTTAAATTGTTTGCTCATCAATCTGCAGACGTTACGTATACTAAGTAAACAATTAAGTAGTTAGTTTTTTTTTCCAAACATGTAAAAAAGTTATGAAATAGTATCATTGTTTTTTTTTCTAATCAAATCAACAATGCTAAAACGGATTTGATTTTATTTAAATAATTAAACTCGATAGCTTATGCCTTGGACATGACAATAAAAAATAATTTGGTGGACTTGTAAGCCGATATAGAAGTGAAACGAAAGCTGCTGGTTTAGGAGCGCGTGTACTTGTCTCGATACAATATTTATTTACAGTTGCTTGAGATTTTTCAGAAGACAGAAGAATAAATGGTATTCTATGTGTTTTTCATATGTATATAATAAGCTTTGGTATACAACCTTTAAGAGTCTATAAAGTTTCTTAAAAGTGAAATAAATGTCTCATTATTAAGTAATATAGAGGCTTAGTCAACTCACACGTGCGTGGTACGGTTAGTTGACTACGTCTCTAGGTTGGGTACGTTAAAATAATGATGACTGAATTTGAAATATTAGCCAAAACACTTGAACATTGCTTTCGTTCTATCCATTAACTTTACATTACTATCTGATTTTGTTAACGCTATTTTTGGTCACATTACAAAAGCATATTCTTTGGTAAACTGCCAGTCAATATTGTAAAAATGTCTGATATTTAAATGACGTAGCGTAAAGCAAACGTACTTCTCAAACTACATCTGGTACATTAAACTTTTACTTTCTCAAAGGCACGTTATAAAGTCGAGGTTATCCTGTCCGGAGTGTTTTGACTGCAGTCCGTTGGAATGTCTGTTATCTTCGGTCACTATCTGACGACATCCGTTCAATAAAGTTGTTAGTAGCAACACCGAGCAATAAATAAGTAGCAGTTAGAGAGGAATACGCATAACGCTTTCTTTTATTTCTATTTTTTTATCTGATATTCTCACCCCCCAAAAAGTTATAGCAATTAAAAGTTGTACAGGGCTGTGATAGAAAGTTAAGTATGACAATTGTATCTGACGTATATCCTAATTAGTTATCTACATTCGCAATAACTCAATAAGGAGTGTCAGTGGCTCAGAGGTGAAGCACTTGACTTGTAATCAGCAGATGCTCAGTTTGAATCCCTCCATATACCAAAGTGTTTTTGATTTTCGATGTACATGTGTACTTTTATCCCTCTTACGGCGAAGGAAAAATGTGATGCAACCTGCACATGTCTAAGAAGATATTCAAAGATTTGTGTGAAGTCAACCAACCCGCATTTGCCAGCATGGTTGACTATGGTTTAGTCATCCTTAACTTATGGTTGGCCCCTAACCCCTCAGTGGGCACTTATCATGATGATTCGATATCCTTATACAAACTTTATATTTTTGATTTCTCTTTAATTTCTTTAATTATCTATTTCATTGCATTCAAATCATGTTAAAATATTAGATTTTTAGAATTATAAATATATAGAGCTTCTATTTGAAATATTGACAAAAACTTTGTTGCCAAGTAAGATAAATAAAAATAAAACGTTGAACATAAAGAAATAAATTAAAAAGATACGACAAATAAATACATTAGCAATGATTAATTATAAAATGGTTGAATTCAAGCGATGTCAATAATTTACATATATTAAGTGATTAAAGGTAGTTAATAGAAAATTATATATACGAATTAACCTTAAAATGTTTTTCTATAAAACGATAGCAATAAACAATATCGAAAGTTAAAATGTGTGGAGTCGGTAAAATGATCTAAATATTGATTCATGTTTTGTACAGGTGCTACTTTAATTTCAATAAATTTTAAAGCGCAGTACGTATTTAAATGAGACCATAATTTATAATTAAAGTAAACCGACTTTAGTAATTATAATTGTCTATCAAATATAAAAAAAACATAGTTTTATAAAAGTAATACAATTTAAGCAGCGCTTTAGTGCTAATAGAGATGTTTTCAACACGGTTAATTGAGCTTTTGATGTTTAGGAAATATTACTAGAGTACCTTTCGATGGATAGTATCCCAAAGTCTTTTCAAAGTCATTTATATTATAGTCTTGTCCGGTATGCTAGCAGTTTACCAGTTTAATTTGTTTCATAAAGAGAAGTAAATTCCATGAAAAAGCTTGAATTCATGGAACTTTGGATTTCCTGGATTCCATGAAATGAAACGTAATACGTAGAAGAATTAATTTCAAGTTTAATAATATCTTCAATAAACTTTGAGGTAAACAAATGGAAATGGTACTCGGTGTTTATAATAAATAGAGATTATCTTGATATCGAAGTTGTATGCAGATACAACGATCCAATTATTTTAATCAATGTTATAATTGCATGTTAAGTTTAATAAGTGTCGCGTAGATTTGTTTATACACCTGCGCGGCGTGGCTTGTGAAACTTGTGTACCAAACATAAGCAATCGTCTGCTACCGCAGGTGTGAATGGGTGCGCTCATGAGAAATGGCTTCAAACACTAAACGACTTTTTTACCGTAAGCGACGGACCCCGATGATTATGAGATAAGAGTCGGGAATGTCATTTCGAACACCACGCGTTGTATTTTTTTGTTTTATTAAATTTTATTAATTAAAATTAAATTCTATTACGGCCTCTGTGGCAGTCGTTCCGCGTGAAGAACCCGCCATACATCTGCCTTTCATTTAGAAATGTTGATCTAATTAATAAATTACTAAGTGAACCGGGGGGTCCAGTTATTGCTTGTCTTATCTATTCTCACAACTTCTACACTAAACTATTGCAGTATAGTAAGGAGTCTTTGAAGCAAAAAAATACAAAATAGAATTTAAAAAAATGGACAAAAAATATTGTAATATGATGTTAATTTCTATTGTAATATTAATATACAACTAGAGTTTTTTTTTCTGAGACTTAATGTTACGTGCAATGAGTTTATAGTAATTTTATAATTAATTTTTATTTTACTAGAATTTTTTACATAATCTGCATAACGTTGTAAAATCCTATCTGTTTAATCTAAATTATTTAGTACAGTTAATAAACAGTTGTAATTTTATATGCAATTTAAAATTAAAATGCAAATTGAAAACAGAAAAAAAATCATATATGGACGAAAAATGACAACGTATTTAAGATATGATTTTTTTCGATTTCCGATAAGGCACGTAGTTTTTGAAGAGCCCTTAGTTACCATTATCACCGTCACGCGCAACGTTCGAGTGGCGTTGTTGTGCCAACAAAGAGTATTAGTTGGCGGGAAGCCACTTATTCGTGTTCTGTTTCTGTACGTTGCACTAAATATAATTTTTAACAAAGTAAAATTTTATTTTATATGCATATTCATCTACACTTTAAGGGCACTTTTAGCATGTTTCATTTGATTAATTGATCATTCAATTAAGCAGTCATCGTGTAGACACTTGTAGCAAAAGTGAAGGTGTTCGCGATAGAAATTGTTACGTCACTAATTAACTTGCTTGTATCAAGTCGCAAAAAATATAAAAGAAAATATTTTCCACACAAAAATGTTGAAGTAACTTTAGAAATTAATAATAGGAAACACATTTCCACTCAGTTGTTAAAATTTTGTTACATTCATGAATTAAAAAGTAAGCGACTTTAGCCTAACTTAGAGCAGAGTACAGTGCCGCAACCATGCATGTAGCGGCGATGCAGTTGCATTACCAAGCGCGTAAACTCTCATGGCCAATGGAAAGTATAACGAAGTGTCGTCCCGTGGTCCATTCAGTCCAGCGTCATGATTAATCGGGTCGAGGAGTCACACAAACTGAATCCAACTCAATGAGTGCTTCGCATTTCGACGCTATAAAGAATAATCCAGACGACCGACCCCGGCAGGAGACCCAACGCTCACGTCTACCCACCTCCCGCTCAGCCTTACTACCTCACGTTGCGCGAGAAAGGGACGAGAGCAATTTCGACAATGCGTCGCCTATTCATTAGTCGTGATTACGGTCGGACTGGGATGAATTGACATCTGGGACGCCAGCGCGAGTAACGCGTCGTGCTTTCCCTTCTGAGATTTCTGCTAAATATGAAGCGACCGTCGTCTATCGATGAAATATGTAAAAATTTGCCAGTTGTGCTCGTTTCCACAAAAAAGTTACTATAGAATACACGGCGAGTGTAAGTTTCATAGTACTTACGTTCGTAAGTGCGTGTTTACTCCGAAACTTACCTTGGCGTAAGCGCAACCTCACAGAAATTGTCTCAAAGGGTAGCGAAAGCGGGAAAGCTTGAATTTCTTTTTGAAATGCCGAGGGAAATTAAATAGAATTTTTATAAACATCTTTCAGTCGAGTGAATATTTACTGACTGGCAGACTTTAATTAAATTTGTGAGTTTAACATTCGCTTTGGATGAAAACAATGTTTCGCTTTATAAGTGGCGCTTTACTTTCTTTTTGCATTTTCTTACTTACCGAGTGCTGTGCTGGTCATTCGCATGGTTTGCACCTGAATGTCCTCGGGTGAGCCTTGAGCCAGTTTTCTTTTTCTAGGACGTCCTTTGAGACTTGGTCCTCCGTTGTAAAACTGTGATGGAGAACCACCTTCGCTGTGCATATCTTGACACCTGTGTCGAAAGGAATTATTATATACGTATTTTAAAGGATCAAACTCATTAGAGTCCAGTTTGATCTTTCCTTTGATTTATGATAGTTATCACTAGTGATTCCAGTACCAACTAAACTCTGCAAACATCTTGGTAACAAGTAATAATTTGACGACAAATTCATGAAATAGCAGTTATGTGGTTAGAGTTCGATCCGCCCAATCAGAACCAACGGAAGCAAATTGAGACTAACAATCGAGTAACTACGATAGTTACAAGAGTAGTAGCGTCTAGTTTGCAGTTGTTGGGGACTGTACGTATCGACAAATTCTGAGATGATATTGGTTTATGAAACTAGTTCCACTTAGTAAAATTAGGTCAATTTTTTTATATATAAAATAGTGACATCTGTTATACTAGTGTACTGTATAATTGAATAGGAAATTTAAAAAAAATTCTAACGTAACTTTGACATGTAATATTATTTAACATGGTATCTATTTGACCAATGTATTGCGATAATAAGTTTATGGTAATCCTTTATAATATTGAACTATTCGAACATACCTGTAGACGCTGTTCATATCGTCTTCACAGTATTCGTCCATACACGCGTTGTCGTAATGCGGACGACAATACACTAGTCCATCTCTCATACCGAACACGTCGCCCTTGGACAACAGAGTACCACACGCGTAGCAAGTGAAGCAAGTTAGATGATACACCATGTCACGTGCTCTCATCACCAGCTCGTTAGCGGTGATGCCGTTGCCACAGCGGGCGCAGCGCTTCACGCAGAACATTCTGGAACAAGATGCTTTAGTTGGTGCAGATAAAAGCAGTATACATACGACAAGAAATTACAGAATCCAAGTTGCAGATAGACAGAACGCATCACTGCCGACGCGATATTTTCCTATTTAGTATTTGATGACATACGAGCAAAGGGTCACCAGAAATTGCTAAAATGGAGTTATAATTAATCTAAACAAGATATATTAATAAAATTGAAATAAAAGATAATATATAGACTGAAATTTCCATATATCCTATCCCTTTCCAAAAAAAAATCTTAACATGGCTTCTTTATAGGACTTTCTTTAAATTTTCTAATGATCTGTTTTAAGGTAACATTACTCTTGTCAATAATAAACCTGGAACATATTCCATTCATAGCAATAACATTTGTAATAATATAACAATTATACCATATGCTCCACTCAAACAACCCCACCTACGAAAATATTTACCAACTTCTTTTAGATTTGACCCCCGGTTTACAAAGGCATTTATACTGTGTGTTTTTATTAAATCGATTACTAAGTATTGGAAAAATCTGTTACTCGATTCTTTACGGGCTAGACCCGTATAAGAATTTTTAAATTATTTTTACAAGTAAAGTTTTAATTTTTGAACTTTTAACATTCCAAGAAAAATTTCAACCCGATTCTGGGGATTGATGCGTTTTATAGAGATCTGATAATCACAATAAATATATTTAATTGACGATATTAGGTAAATATAGGTAAAAATTGTGAGCAAATTAAGCAGTTATTTCCATCTAAAAAGTACACTGAATTTTTCGTTAGAATGAGACAGATGGATAATGTATTTGGTGTGTTCGACAGGTGTGGGAGCTTCACAAGTGTGTTGGATCGTGAGTGACGGTCCGAACGCCGCCCGCCTTAATTACAACCCCATGTTGACATGTCCACCACACTTGACTTTTCGTGCAATTATCGTAAACTATTTTAAACTTTTTCTCCTTCTTCGGATATTTTAATGAATATATCAAAATTCTAGAAACGGTAACATGAAAGAGCAAATTTAAAAAAAAAAGTAGACTCAGTATGTCTTAATTTAATTACAGAAAAGAATGCAATTTTTGAACTGAAATGTAAGAATTTGCTATTGAAATGATCTCGTAAAGTCTTCATGGGAATGAGTGAGATAATATTATACCGAAATGAACAATCAACACACATTTATTCCAAACAAAGTATATAATTTTATATAATATGCAAAGCTATGCAATTCGCAAGCTAATATTCGCTAGCAATTCGCAGTGAACTTTATACTTACCTTATTATATTATGTATTGTATGTAAAATTAATTTATAAAGTGATGCTCATGCTTACCTATAATAATCGTCCTTGCAGTAGATGTTTCCATCTCGGGAGAAGCAAGTCAGCTCGGTGTCAAGTGGCAATCGACACTCGCAACATCTCAAGCAAGTACCATGCCACTGTCGGTCTACCGCTAGTAGGTAAAACCTAGTGAAATTGTTAAAATAGACATCAATAAACTAGCCTGCCTGGTCACTTTAAAACGATTAAGGACAAAAGCTACAAGGTAGATATATGAAACAAATTGCTTATGTATTTAAAAAAATTGCGTACATTTGTATATGAATATTAACCGAACAACTACACCAAGCAATAATAAAAAGTAGTAGGCATGTTGATAATGGCGCGTCTACATGTTAGCCGGTACATTTTGCAATCTATAATGCTTGTAAAATAACTATTAAAGTTTCCATTTCTATGCGAGGTCGTGTGCTCATATCAGTTTATTGCTGCATTTCAATTACTTGTAATGTCATTTAGTGCATTTCTGCGCCATGTCTACAGCGGTTACGAGCATACAGATCATCTCACCTGTCTTGTATCCTCCCCCCGCAGCCGGCGCACTCGTCTGGGGCAGCAGGCGACCCCTCCAAACTCTGCCTCTCCTTAAGCATGGTTTCCTGCTCCGTCGTGCCGCCCACAACGGACTCTGTTCCTCAAATAACAGGGTTCAATTCACCTTGCGCCGGCTGTTCTCCGTTGCCGATGGCCGCAGACATAACTTGACTGATCTGTTTTTGCCTGATTGAATCAAAGCAGGATTCCAATTGTTTTGTAATAGCAAAACCTGTTGACGGATGAGAAACACGAGTTATAGTTATGTATAACGAAGTAACTATATCCTGTTATTAGCGCATGTTAGTTATGGCATTCGATGAAAAAATTCCATATTTCATTTATAAGATTTACTCCCAGGAATCGTTGTTTATACAACATTAGATTCTGTAGATAACACTTATTGGTATTTATTATATTGATGTCAAATTAATTTAATATTTGTTCACCCACTTCAACTCCACAATATATTACTGATTCACCATGACAAAAAAATAAGAGGCTTTATTTATTAAATTATTCAAACTTTCGTGAGACATTATACTAAACTGATATATAAACACGGCTATACGTGAGTGTTTAGCCGTGTTTATATATCGGCTTTATTTATTAATATTAATATATGATCATATACTCTAGCAATGGACAGACGAATGATGATAATGATATAAAGCAAGTCACTGATTATTCTCGTTGATAAAAGTTCTTTCGTTTAAAATGTACATATCTTTGTGCGTCGTTTTTGTTATAAATAAGTAGTCCGTGTCCCAGTTTAATTACAAATGAAAAATAATTTGTAAATGTTTTGTATAAATAAAAGAGTTTTAGAATATTCCGTGTATTCACTGAAAAACGTAAAAGAAGGCAATGTATATGACCTTAGGTCAGAGCTTACATTTGACTCTATTTTAATTTTAAATTGGCGCACATTTTTATTTAAAAAGTCTATTTCGTTTGATGTCTTTAAAATTTAAATACGCTTGCAATTTCAAAGACACGCCTTAAAGATGTCTCCTTTAACAAATTTACTTACTTCTTTAATTAAGAAAATTTAAAAAGAAGTAGCAAAAAAGTCTAACAGTAAAAAAATGATAAGACTAAGGGCCCATCCCAATAGTCGATGCTTAATATCAATATGAAGTTTTTTTATAACATTTTAAGAGTAGGTATAACAATCCCCTACTGAATTAGAAAGCAGATTACTATATTATTATTTTAATATTGTAATGCAAAGATCTTTCAAACTAGCATACTTTTATAAAAGTAAATTATTATAGATACGCGGAAAGAATCAATTTTTAAAAGTATAGGGTATAAAAAAGGTTTAAAAGTAAGTATTTTCTTTAATACATTAAAGGTTAAATATAAATATTCAAACGAACATCCTATACGAATTGAAAGTACCATTGAATATAGAGAACAAGGCTTTTCTATTATAAACTTTGAATGCAAGAATCAACTATAAAACAGGCGTACGCTTCGAGTTTTCAACGTTAAGCCCTATCTCGGAGCTCCTTAGTATATCATTTATTATTCCTCCATGCGACTGGCACAAATCAGCATCCGTACACAATGGACTATCTATACATTTCTATGGAAACTTATACGAGACCGCTCTTTTATTGGAAGAGACAATGGAGCCTGTTAAAGTTCGTTTTATTTCAGTCTGAGGACCGAATGTCGTGTACGTTTTAAAATGTAAATTCTTCAGGTCACTGATCACTTCTCCGAATATATGATAAAGGAACTAGAGAAGGAAAATACATAGAAAGAAAATTCTTTATGTAAGTAATATTTTTTGTAAAGGCAGTGTATTAGAACAATTGAATTACTGCTACGTCTACTTGTATATCACATCTATTTATAATTTTCATAAGGTACAGGCGGCGCGTTTTCCAAACTTTTTTTATGTCATAAAGTGGCAAACGAGCGAGCGGCCACTTGAATTCGCGGGAATGGCTAAGCGACCACTGCGTGTAGACATCCGCAATTGCAGAGGCGTTGTCTACCTTTAATCGATCGAGGAGACGTACAGAAAGAGAATATTTCCCCTTCTATGCGTCCCTCCTATGAAGGACTTACTTTACGGGTTATATATGTACCTACATAATTGTGACGTGTAGGTATAAGTATTTAACTCTTTCGATACGGAAAGTTTATACTCTATCTACTCAGCCATGAGACGCCCACTGCTGGGCATTCTTTATACTAAAACTATTGAAAATCGCAGAATATTTTATCATAACTTCATCATCTGACTTATGAAAGGTTAAACCCCAAACGTGATTCTATTGTTGAAGTTGCGTGGGTGATTATGGGATATACATAATTTTGTTATATTCTGTAAACAATAGTTTTCGACTTGGCCGAACACGAGAGCTTGCCGCAAGTGGGTGAGAAAATCACGAACTAAAACAATACTGATCGACCTTAAGTTTACCTAAGTAATTGAGGAATAACTTTGTAACCTCTAGTAAAACAAAAAAAGCCGTTGAGTTGTTATTCATTATATTTGTATTTTACTCTATTACTAAGATTATTCCCGAACTTTTATTTTACCTGTAAATATTTGAATAGTACAAATGGTTAATACCATTTAAAAATATCTCATAAGAAAACAAATAATCTAACTGAATTTATGTTAATTTATTTATCAATTTACTTATATCGATTCAACAATTTCGCGAGTCAATTTTTTTAAACTAATATGTGAACGGTTAAACACTCATTAGATTATAGAAACGTCTCACGAAAGTTCAAATATTTTTTGTTGCAAAAATCATTTAAAAATGTCACAGATATTGAATTAAATTTAAGGTTACAAATAATGAGAATATTTACCGAAAACACTGTTTTAAAATATAAGTAGAAACGACAACTCAATACTTTAACACATCACAAATGCGACGTTTGTGCTCTCAATACTAGTTATCGTATAGCTTACAAGTTTATTACAGCGAACGTTAAATGGCCAATCAATTGGCCATAACACTGGCCACTTATACAAAGCCTTTAGATAAGAAGCGTTAATGGTTTCGACAATCTAACATCGCGATTTTATGTTCAAGTAGCTATTTGTTTTTTCTTCGCTACAGTACTATTATTTTTAATACCACATATTTATATCGTAAATTATTATTAAACTTCAGACGAATTTTAACAATATAATGATGTTTTGTATCAAGAATAGGCGTTACAAAAATATTTTTTCACTAATGATCTTATCTGAATACGTCGCGTCGTAACTTTGAAGCGCAAATATAAATAACCTGAAAAAAATAATCTACTAAAAGTTATTGTATATTTTATATTTTTATCCAGAGATGTCTGACATTTTTGACATTCAGCTAAGGTACCTTCTTTATATAGACAGGATTACTTAATTTTTAATTAGGTAATTAATAATAGAGAGCGTCGGTGGCTCAGGGGTCAAGCACTTGACTTACAATCTGCATGTCCTGGGTTCGAATCCCGACATGTGACAATGTGTTTTTCGATTTCTGATTTACATATGTACATAAGTACGACGTTCTTACGGTGAAGGAAAATATTGCGATGCAACCTGCATATCTGAGAAGAAATTCAAAGATATGTGTAAAGTCAACCAACCCGCACTCGGCCAGCGTGGTTGACTTTGGCCTAATCACCCTTAACTTAATATAGGTTAACTTAATAATAGTTCGCTTATGTGCTTATATAAAATAAATGTAAGTTGAAAATTTTGTACAAATATTATAACAGTACTTTTTTTAGTTTAAATTTAAATACTTAGATAACTTATAACATTAAAAAGATGAAGATTAAAAAAAATCCTTTAGTACGTATTTGTGGTTTTTGGTTGGCAACTTAAATATTAACCAAACAAAATAACTGTACGTACTTGTTTGTGTAAGTGAAATTAAAATCATAGATGTCTTTTTAATATTCAAATATCCAAATTCAGTCAAAATTAAGCGAATGCTTAACATTAAATAAACGTTGCAAGCAAATAATCTATGACAAATGTTTGTTTTAGTATCTAATGTATGAACCTTACAGTTATGTTATAAGAATCACTTTTGAATGACAAAATATATTAACAGTTTCAATTTATGAAGCAAATGATCACTAATTAATTAGTGAGAGATTATGCAGAGTTTAAATAATTTAACATTTGCAACACTACGACATCACGAGGAAGTATAAAGCAATGTCCGTTTGTTCATAATTTATTTGCCAGTTAGTTTTGAACATTTTAACATGTTTCATAAGTGTTTTATAAAATAAACGAATGTATCCCTTCGACCGTGTTCATGTACGAATATGAATATTTTTACGCGACTCGGTAATAAGGTTTATGCGAGTATGTTTCTGTACAAAACTAGCTGTCGCCCGTGACTCCGTCCGCGCGGGATTAAAAAATAGTAGCTAGTAGATTCTCAGATCTACAGAATATGTATATATCTTATATATAAAATTCTCGTGTCACAATTTTCGTTCCCATACTCCTCCGAAACGGCTTGACCGATTCTCATTAAATTTTGTGAGCATATTGAGTAGGCCTGAGAATCGGCCAACAACTATTTTTAATCCCGCGCGGATAGAGTCGCGGGCGACAGCTAGTATTTTTGTAGAAAACAAGTCCAGCAAGCCATTTCGGAAGACTAAGATAAATAATATTGTGCCACGAGAATTTTATATATAAACTTCATAAAAATTGGAAGGTCTGCATGTAACAAAAAAAATGTATTTCGTACGCATAATTCGCCACGTTGATGACGAATAATCAATTATAAAAATGTTTGCCTAACCACTATGTGCCATTTTTCTGGGTAATACTCAGTCCGGCTGTACCGATTCTGACGGGACTTCGACGCGAAGGTAGCTCATGCACGCCGACATAAGCTTTTTTTTTTTTGACAAAGTCGCGGGCGATTCATAATAGAATATAATTTTTAGAAATCCTACGAATTTGAAATAATAATATGTTATCTAAAAGAAGTTTTTCCAAGCTGCATAAGCTTTCGGAGCATTAATAAGGTAAGCAGCGAAGCTTCACATAAAAACCATAGCGTGGTTTGTTCACGCTATCATTATAGTTTTAATTACGAATTTACAATGAATTGAGCCCGAGAATTATTTAACAGAGTAGCCGTAGGTGATTAAAAATTCAGTTTTATCTTATCATAAATAGAATTTATTTTTCTTTATCAGGAATTGCGTTTATTTACAGCCATTGTAAATATAGTTTTACCGCCGCTGTTCGTTTTGATAAGGGTGTTTTAAAGTCGGAGGTTTTAATATTAGGAGCTATAAAAAACAAGGCATTTTATGTTGGTCAGATATAAGCTGCATATATTGGCTGTAAGCTACAATTGATAGACGGAACTTTGTTGTTAAACGATTGTACAAATTTGATATTTTATAGAATCCATATCAAGAAGGTATCCATAGCTTTCTTTGTCCTTTTAGGATAAAACATGCAAAAAATGTAGTCATGATTTGGGATTAAAATGTTATTAATTATTACTTATTTATTTATTAGAATTATAAAAAAACTTAATATATAAATAAGTTAAATATATAAAGTTAAAAAAATAAAAAGCAGCTCTTCAACGCATAAATTCGAAAAAAATGAATAAATGGTATCCTATGTCCGTCTCCATGCTCTAAGCTACCTCCTAACCAATTATCAGGCATAACGGTAAAGCCGTTCTTGAGTTATAAATAGTGTAACTAATACGACTTTCTTTTATATATGTAGATATTTCATTAGGAAATTTGCTATTGGTATGTACTATTAATTTAGGTAATTTAGATTACTAAAAATCAATCAGATGAAAAAAGTTTTTAATGTGACATGTGTGTATTGACAGTGTTTAATGTGTTTTATTATTTTTTTTGTTATTTAAGAGTACAATTTTATAAATGTTATCTCATATTTCCTTACCGAACTAACAACGCTTTGTCGGTACGAGGCTTTGCGACGTTGAAGCCGTTAAAATTTTACGATATTATTAACAGCTAGCATTAGTTTCTAAGTATCGATAATTTTAATGACCATACCGTTTCCGCGAACAAAAATATGTCAAACTGAAAATTATATTGATAAAATAAAATTTAATTATGTTACACGCATAACCTTTAACCTCATTAATGTTGTGTAGAACTCCGATACCCACAATAAAGTAAGCTATTTATATTCGAAATAACTTTTGTATTTCAATAATATAATTAAGGAAAATTAAATTTTGCAAATCGTTCATTATTTCAATACGATAATTTTATAAGTGTGGTATATTTATTTTATAAATAGCAAAAAAAATGTACACTACAAATTATTTACCTCAAAATGCAACACAATAATTCAACCAATTAAAACAAATTTAGTTTGAATATTCACTTTTGAACTTTAAATTTACTTCACTTTTAATTTAAATTCAAAATACTGACACAGACACTGGTATTTGTGCAATATAAAAACAAACAACAAAAAATTCAGCGAACGGATACGCGAAATTTGAAATTAAAAATTGTAGACGGCGAAAATCACGAGAATTGCAACTGCATCGCATTCGCGGTACGAATGAGGGTAACAAAACAAGGCCGCCCTGGACCCCTTTGGGCGGAATCCCTCCGAAGCCTCCCCACGCCACACCCTTCGAAATACAAACCCGCAGCAATTGTTACTAAGAAAACCCTGCGATAGTAAAAGGGCAGAGACCTCTGTATGTACCCGGGGAAACTTGAGAGAAGAAAGACTTTTACGATAAATGTTGCTGTTACTTTGAAATACCGAAACAGTGCGGCTTGGGAAAATGAACTTACTGTATTGCTAGATAAAGTCGAATTTTGTAAAATGGACTTCTTTGATATTTTGGTCCATAAATAATAACGGAGTGTATTTTGTGAACGTATTTTATTTGGTATAATTTTATATTACTTAACATCAAAGACATTCTATAATTAATGATCAGACATATGTGCATTTTTTAGCTCAATATTTAGTTAGATGTATGTATTTCTGTCAGCTGGATAAGGAGAAAAGAAAAATCACTGTCTAAGTAAAATAAAAAATGTAATAAAAGCCAAAAATATGTGTTTGACGAAAAAAAATAAAGTGCAAATAATAATCTTCTGTACACAAAAATTTCATATATTAAATAGTTTGTACAATAAAATCCCGAAGTCCCAATAAATTTATGTCGCATTAAGTCAAAAATTATAATTTTTAAAAAGAAACCGAATCTGGTCCAGTACTCTTCTAAATATCGTTATCTTAATAATGATAAGAAACTATTCACAAAAGTAATTAAAAACTATCTTAAGCTTAATAAAAAAAATAAAATCGCTAGATCACAAGGGACTGAATATTACTAAGTAAATTAAAAAGGAAAAACAGATTTGTCAATATTTACATTGAAAGCGTCGACTTTTATTACTAAAATCTACATTGAAAAAAAAAATAACTGGCTATTAATAATGGTCGAAAAAATGTAACTCCAAAAAGTGCTTGAAGGTGTAAGACGCATCTTATAATTCCTGAGTAGACTTAACTCTTTATTATTCCTGGACATTACGCTGAGAGCAAACAAGTCATTTCATATTATACACGGACAGTACAGTATTTTATATGTGAGCAAAACGATTCATTTCTTTAAATGGTAGTGTCGCAGTTTCTTTTCATTTTTAATATTTATGGGTAGAACGTAGCTGGACTAGTTCATTCATTCATTCATTCATTCATTCATTCTAGTGATGTGCCGCGAACTAATTAAGTGTTGCATTAACACGTTACAATGAACGTTAACACAGTCAATTAGACTGTTAAGGGACAAGTGTAGTCAAGCATCGTACATTGTAATTAACGATCCTATAAGTGTACTACAATTACATATATCTAGTTTTGTACTACACCATCGGAATGAGCTATGTGCGAAAATGCACCGTGTGTTCACAGATTAAGATTTACCAAACTAATTATCCAATCAATAATAGACTCTATGCCATTGGTATACAATCGGAAATTGAGAGTCGCGAGTTTCGGCTGATGACCTATTTAATAAACGCGAATTGCTAGTCTAGACTGCTGTAAACAGAATTCGAATAGTTCACATGTCATATATTTCATTGCTTATTTTGAATTATTCATTTATATTGATAGAACTAATTTAGTAATTTTTTAATATAAAAAAAGAAAACTTTTTCCAATCAAATCGAGATTTTTTTTAGCTTGTCAAGTTTCATTGAACATAAAACGTTACTTGCGTATAACTTAAAGTTCATCATTGCCTATTATAATATATTAGTTATTTAAATTGGATTTTAGATAGGATAATATTTTTAAATACAGGCTATTGGCATAAGTCGATATTTTGTATGCTTAAAAATCCGTTTTCGAGTAAAAAAATCAAAGTCAATAATCGTAGTGTCGTGTATGCAAATTAATTATCATTGAAATAGGGTGGTACACTTAAATAACATACGCTTTGAGAGTTCCACGATCATGTGAACACAGCGAGGAAAGGCTTCATTGCGCCCTCTTCACGTGCGCGTACTAGGGGCTACAATTATTGTACTACAATTTACCTTGTATTTCGTAGCGCGAAGTGGCAACGTCGCCAAAAGCGTCGCGTGGCGGTAAAATTCGCCGGCGAACAGTTACAATACGCATTCAACTGTTCGAAATTTGAACGCGGCACTGCTTGGATCAGAGCGACATCTGTGGGGGCCACGATGCTGCGTTGCCACGCCTCCATCTCCGCACTCGCCAATCCAACAGCTGAGCTCATCGAATGCGGTTTGAAATTCGAACCGTTAGCCGGTGTTTTTGTCTCACTCACCGCAAGAAGGTCGACTCTATAAAAAACGAGATGACTTGATTACAGTGGTTCGGTTCTATTTCATGTTCAAACACAAAGTTGGCGTTAAAAAAAGGTTTAAATCCTTTATTTTGTTATATTATTTTGAACTTAGTGCTAGTATGGAATAGAGATGATATTGAGAACTAGTAAATTTTAAGCTGAATTCAAATTTTCAGAGGTCTTTCGGCTAGAAAATAATGTAAATACATCAGTTTCGAATCGCGGTCGACCATCGATTACCTTTAAACCCAATGCAGACAATTTAAGTTCGAAATATATCTGGCCAACTTGTATGCATAGATTAAAAATGTCCTACACTTATATGTTAATTTAAAAATATTGTTGGAATTTATTATCCTATTTTATATTATTTATTATGTAGATAAAAATTTCCTTTCTTGATGTTTTTTTTTCGAAAGGAAACTTTATCCATAGATGTTTAATGTAGGTTGATAAAATAAATTGTGGAGAAAATTCTTAAGAACTTTATTCTGTTAGAACGTTTATAAAGTTCCTCTTCGGTACATCAAACATCTACAATGTAAGTGAAGAGCTGCAGTTACAAGTTTCACTAACAATCCGTTAAACTCTTTCTTCACTCCTTCTTACTGGGGTAAGATAAACTTGTATTTCATAACTTTAGCTTAAGTTTTTTTTATTTAAGTGTGGGATTTACACTGCATTTCCTCTCAAATAGACTGGAAAACTTTACACTCTTCGAATCTTTATAGAGTATGATTTCAATAGAGTGACAATTTTTTTTATGATGAAAATAAACAATTGCTCTTTTTAAATTGATGTTGTAATTTTTGGGATTTTATTATTTCCTTTCAAGTCAAAATATTTGATTTCGATGCATACTAAAATTAAAATCTATTTTTGTACCTTTGTCCGATTAGATTGCCCAGTATTTTTTTCTCTTGGGCGTATAAAAATTATATTGGACCTCTTGCTATTGTGCATGCGCTTGGGATTCATTGCAAAACATCGTAAGAATAGGGACATAAGTTTATATTTTTCTATATGTTGTTCTTAAATGTGACGTTTAGAGTTACACTGAGAGGTAAATTGACGAGGATCTTGAAGAACAAAAGTCGTTTATTTGATTTTTACCTTTTTAATAAATAAAGGAGTTGACAGGTCTATATAATTAGACGGTCGGAGGCGGTAAGCGCGGTATCGCTTCTACTGAGTAATAAATATTTTTCACAGTAGGTGTACCGCTAACACGGAGTTTAAATATAAATATAGAGAGAGCGGCGATCGGAGTCTCTGATAAGTTATCGTGCACTTCCGTCGACATTCGAGCGGGGCTAAAAAAATAATCGGCGTTTTTATTCATTTTAATTTCTTCTAATAACGATTAAACAAATGGCTCGTTAGTGAACAAACACCCTGATTAAATATGATATTTGCACATTTTACCAATATATTTATTTAACAGAAATTTTATATTTTGTTTTATAATCCATTAAAACATTGAAATAAATCGCCATAAAAATTAGACTAATTCTTGGTTTTTTCCAGATCTGACGTGAGTGGCGGAAACGTGAAATTCAATGTCTGTTATCAATATCAAAGTATTATCAAAATCTGTTCAATAGTTCAGGATTGCATCGAGGACAAACATACAAACGCAGATTTTTTATGTGTGGAAATAATCATAAGATTATTTATACGCCACACTGATGGGGGGTCTAAAATAAGTGCTCTATTTATCATTACTACGGCTAGTTTTTCAGTTAAGATGTGAGGGAATGTCGACCGAAATTAGCTCCGACATCGTCCAAATATCTCCGCATCGACTCATTGACCACCCTAGTCTTAGATAGAGGGGGATAAATAATAATAACTGTCTAATTTTACTTCATTTGTTTCTTAACGAGCCATCAGTTTCTATATTTTTCGATAACATGATTATAAACAATTTTCTTCTCTTCCACATATCTTCGGACTTTAGCAATTGGACGTAACTTAAATTATTAATTAAAAAAATATCGTATATTTATTCAAGAACCGTTAGCTTTTCGATTTTTTTATTTATTTGATTGAAAACTTATCAAAACTAATAACAAGTTGTATCAAGTTAATAGAAGAAAAATACGAAGCTAGAAAATTAATTGGCGTGACGTCATCGTTCGTTGATTCTCTTTTCAATTTACACCAAAAAAATGTATTCACGTGATCTTGCAGTCAAGATGAAGAATGTCGGAGTAAAGATTCGTACATTAAATGGATAAAAATGTGTACATTAATTAAATTTAATATTTGTCAACAAATAAAAGTACATTTATTTATGACTAACTACAGTTAGAGTTAGTGAGGCACTTTGTATCTATTACTCACACGATATTACAATCCGGAGTGAAAATCGTGGCGCGGAGTTCGAGTTGAGCTGTAACATTCAACAATACAAACTTTACAAAGTTATAATTAATCTAATTATATTTCAAATAAATGGACGAATTCCAGCACGGTCCAAAAGTTTAAATTACGTATATCCGTATTAATTTAATATCTGGCCAATTAGTGAGATAAAAATGCCGTTGTGAATTCTTGGCTCCGAAAATTTCATTTATTCAATTTGATTTTGTTGAGACAAAAATTTGTCCGCAAATTCTGAAATCAGCGAACCATAAGCTATACAGGTCAAAAGGTCCTGTAGTATGTTTTGTCCCTTATTTATTTCGTTTCTCATTGTTATCTACCCGAATTTCGTCGTACATTTTGTCTCGTTGAAAAAAGTAAAAGATTGAAGTAAGTATTGAAATACTACGTTCCCTACTAAAAACGAGCATCGGAGCTTAGTTTCTGCAATTCCACTTCAGATTTACAAATTTTATTTTTTTCAGTAGATATATATCTTGTCACAAGCTTCGCAAACCAATTTTTTTAAGGATACTTCAAAAGTTTGCGTTTGCTCGGCTTTCTACAAAATTTAAATAGATATTTCCTTTCGCAGACATTTATACCTTTGAAAATATTGGCGATTTTATTTAGGATCACGGCATTAGATACGTTTTATTTTTACTTAATATTATTAACAATGAATTAATGAATAATTTAATAAATTCCGTTTCTTGGGTTTGTGAAGCAGGTGTAGAACATATAGATGACGATGCACGTTTGTCTATAAATTTCTAATGTTATTTATCTGGTTTCATAATAATTTTAAGTATCAGTATTCTTTGGAGAATCAGATTATAACACTGGAAACACTAAAAAGAACTAAAACCTACATAACATACTAAACAAATTATATATAACAAAAATTCCGAGAGTTTGTCAATATAAAAAGGGATCCCTAAAACTACACCCTCTTCATAGTTGGCGTTAAAAATATCTGAAATAGCACGGGTCGGGCTATGCGACCGTATAACGGAACGTTTCTCGCGGTGTGATGGGCACGTGAAGGCGTGATTGTGAGTACTTAGCGTCGCCTAATGGCCGCCCGGTGAGGAGTGATGCCGCGTCACAGAATATTCCCGCAGACATGACACCGCGAACATGAAGTGCTTACACACACGGCAAATCTGCTAGACATATCATTAAATGTAACCAATATTTGTTTTTTTTTATTTCATTTTGGTATTAATCCTTGTCTCAATTATTGAATATTAAACGGAGATTATGTAGTTAGTCGTCATAATAGACATGATTAACGTTTGAATAAACATAGAAGAAACAAAATCAGTTCGCAACGCAATAACTTCTGAGGTGACAAACATAAATAAAAACATGCAAACGAATTAAGACCTTCACGACCTACGACCTAAGTAGTCACAACTTAAAGAAAACATAACTGTTTTTACACGTTCTTAACGTTGGATATTACAAAAACTATCAAGTTGGAATTTGTAGTAAAATAACAATGTACAGATAGCTAGATTTTCATGTCTCTATTATGAACTAAGCCTCGCAGATGTCGTACACTTCTAGGCAGAAAGTAAATATTAATTGGGTTGTTGTTTAAGCTACGTACAACATGAAAAGGCCAGGCGGTTGACGATTCAGCGATCCGAGTCCCGCGGTAAACCATTGACACGTTGCCGTTGCCGGCCGGCGTCCTGGTTTATACAAACTTTTAGCAAATTATTTTACAAAATAAATTGAAATTTTGATCAAATTTAATGCGCTCAATATAATTATCGTCTATGAGTAATTTCAAACTTTTTGATTGCGGGAAATTAATTAAATTTAACTCCTTGCTCGACCACAATTTGAAATAACTAATATTTATGTCATGAAATGATTATTACGGTGGCGAATTAGTCAATACTAATTGTTAAATAATCAATATTAGATAATATTATTTTAGGATATTAATTTATTTTATTATTAATTTGACAAATTGCTTAAAAAAGATTAAAGCATTCTTATTTTTTAGCGATTCATTTTTGAAAGGCACTTGATTTTAACATGATTGAATTTTCATCCCAGGTTTTACGAAAACGCATTTAGTGTTTTTGCATTTATACCTATTAGTGAAACCCCAGCCCAGAAAAGAACTACTTCTTTGGAATTCCAACGAACTGGTTTTTTTCTATAATAAACATTCAGTACTGAATTTTGTTATGTTTCTTATTTTGGTTAAGATCAATCATATTTACTTCCAGTTCTAAGAAAAACCATCAGAAAAATAACTCGTAAACATTTCTGCTATACGAGGTTCATGCTCAAATCAAAATTGGGCATCGATTTATTTATAATTGGCTGGAAACACGTGTAGATACTGATAAAAATGAAACGAAAAAGTGTTAGTCGTCGACAACGGAACTTTTAAAGGAAATATACCAGAAAATTTGTAATTAACATCCCTAACACTTGTCCGTGTGAATTTACACGTTCGGCGCAAATAAGACTACACAATGTCGCCCCGGTACTACGTTGACAGATTTATAATAATTAGAAACGTGACACACAGTCATTTAGAACAACGTACTCCTGATGAAACTATAAATTAATTTTCAACTATACCATTCGACATTAAATTTATAAGGTAACTACAAAAAAATACATACTGAAATAAAAAAATAAATAAAGAAGCTCAATGTTTAATAGATGCGGTAACTTATAGGCTGAACGAACCAGATAATCCTTAATTTTTTTTTTACATTTGATAAGCCAGCGCTTGACCACGATCCCACCTGGTGTTAGTAGAGATTTGGTCGAAAGATGGTAAGCGCTAGCTTAGTAAGTGCCTATTATTGTGCCTAAAATTACTTTTAAAGTATATTTAATAGTTATTGAATATTCAATTTTTCTCGTAAATGTCTCAACTGTTATGAGCAAACTGCATACTGATATACATTTTAATTTGAATTTTAAATAGTACAACATGTTAGTAAATCTACACGTTCTTGTGTCACAGTCATGTAAGCACCCGAAAATAGACGCCTCTGCTTTCATCTCGTTATACCGAGACAATTATATCTTTGCTGATTGAAGACGTCACTTTTATCTTCTAACTTAAAGGCATAAGGTTTAAAATACGTCTACCAGATAAATTCAAAAGGATATGAAATATTATATTCGAAGATTCAAAGCAAAGCCCCGTAACGTATACTATACATACGTTGCTCAAAGGTTAGGATAAACGAGTCTGTACGAACACAAAGTTATAGGGTGACATCGTCTTAGTAAGCATTTACTTCTATTAAAGAAATCCAATAAGATGGTGAATGCGCAATTTATTAGACTTATAAGATAATAGGATAAACAATAATATTACTTTATCCACATCAATTATAGGCATATTAGGCGTACAACTAAAATTCATACATGTTCAATAGTTTTAACGTTATAACAATATTTTTTTATTAGTCATAAGTCTTATTCTTTAGGTATGTTTATTTTTTTATCTCAATTTTGTAATTTTATAATCCTAAAATTTTATTAAGAAATTTTGAATGAACAAAATACGTACCCGTCATAAAAGATATGTTTCCATATAATTTATATTGAAATCATTTTTAAAAAACAATAGTTAAACTTAAATTTATTATCGAGGGACAGGTGAAGAAACTTTAAAGGAAATCTTAATTAACTGATATATCGTAGTGGTTATTTGGTTTTCATGAAACAATATACCAATTTATTACGAGTATGAATTCCTCGAGAGAACAATAACACATACAGTCGAAGGTGCCCACTTCTGGACCAAGAGCTCACGTTTAACCGCCTTATACGAGGGAATAATCGAATATTAATCAGGAT
Organism: Papilio xuthus; assembly: GCF_000836235.2. Classification (NCBI taxonomy): domain Eukaryota; kingdom Metazoa; phylum Arthropoda; class Insecta; order Lepidoptera; family Papilionidae; genus Papilio; species Papilio xuthus. The sequence continues at coordinate 4,621,482 of NW_013533632.1, forward strand.
TGCAGCAAAAACAGCACAAGGCTATCTTGTCATCGTTCGGACGCACGAACCGCCAGTTAGTTTTTACCACAATCCACTTCATGAAATTAATATCAATTGTGAGTCCGCCTTCTATAGAGATATAAAAAGGTAGCTGCCTCTTTGTGCCGGCTTACAGGCACGCCGGGGACAGGATTGGATATCGGCCTTTTTGAGTATTCCGCAGGTGTTATAAGATATGCTGCATGCGAACATTTGCGCACTCTTTAAGTACTCCATTGTTTCGAGTTGCTTAAAAGTACGATGACCTCAGCTCGACGTAACAACCTCCGCTTGTGAAAAGTCGCTTTCATGTTAACGTGTGGGTTGCATCAGTACGATTTATTTATAAAGCAACAGGATATTCGATAATTAAAAGTTTCGAATCCGAAAGGTCCGGTCCTGTTGCAATGCAAATAGAAGAAAATATATGCCTTTCTCATAACAATTGGAAATAATTTTATATATACGAAATACACCGGACACTGATTGTCTTTGGAACGTAAAATTCATAATTACTATAGTTTTTGCAATAGTAAATTAAATTAATAACAAACCAAGCGATCGTGTTACAGTTTACATATTTTTATTGAAGGCCAGTCGTAAAAATAACAATATATAAATTATTTTCCCCATAGATAAATTTATACAAAGTACAAAACTATAAGGAAAACTTTGTTTACAAAATAAGCTGAACTTGCGCAATACCTTTTATCATTATTTCAGGAAATATTTATATGGAATACTGGAAATAACATAGTGGACTAAAACAAAGTCTGCGGTTACGTTTAATGTCATTTGAATTTTTATAAAAACAAAGAAATAATACATTACGCCGCGATCATATACATTTTCATGCATTTCCAAGTTCAAACGACAAAGCTTACTACGCGACTCTTTTTTATCACGCAGTGTTTGATTTTTGAAAACTAGGCAAGGAAACAAGAGCGATTTTAAAATGTTCATCGCTTGAGAGCCGTCAACGCCGAGTTTTAACACGACGTAAAAAAAAAACGTCCGTGCGAATGCAGCCTAATATTTTCTATGCGAAATTTTTTTTTCCTGAATGACCGTGGACAATAACTTGTAAAACTATTAATAAGTGATATGAAAAGTGGATTTTCGGATTCTCTGTATTTGGATTGTTTGAACAGCGTTAACAGTCTAATGGTAGCAACTTCAGGTGTCAACGTGAATGGTTGCACGCGGTGCTCCCGTTACAAAGGGGCGGCGGATCAAAGAGCGCCTGTTGATACTCGTGCTCTCGGATTACCGGTTACAATCTCGACACGGAGCATGTGGCATCTTATTTAGCAAGGGGTGTGCTCATTTTTGATTGCAATTAGACACAGGCTGATTCTTAATATCTTCATTATCCTTAAAAATGTATTACGTATTTAAGGGGAAAAAATTACCAAGTATTTAAATATTTTTTTTAGACGTTATCACATTGGAAACATTTTTTTTTATTTGACAACCATTATGACAAAACATCTTTCAACATCCAGATAATATGTACGGGTACACCCTGTAATGATATGTTTTCATGAGTCTACCTTTTTAATCATTTCTTCATATGACGAAATAAGAATTACAAATTTTTATATTCGCATTTTTATTATACCATTGAAACGAATTGTTAAGTTATTAAAAACCGAGAAGTTTTTATATTTATTTTTAATATTCTTAACACGTACGCTTTGTACAAGCTGGTCATTTAAATGTACATTGCAAGTATAATGTACATTGACTTATTAAAAGTATTAGCAATTTTAATTACAACAACCGTATCATATAGAATTGTCAATATTTACAGTTATAACAAGGAAAGTATTTCTGTCGTACATTTCAAGAATTATTTTAACGATATCGATAAAGTCGTACGTTTTAATTTTATACAAAATAAAGTTACAGTAATCTACAAATTAATTAACTGAAGATTCGTGAGTGATAAATTGTCGGCTTTTGTTTAATTAAATTTTTAATTATTTTTTTGCATTTTCCTTTGTATAACAGAGACGAAGTTTTGTAATACAAATGTCCATCAGTGTATTTTGATGGCTAGAGATGTAATTTATTTTGAACAATTACTAATTGAACTTACTGAATGTATACGCGCAGGAATATTCAGAATAACACCCACCAATTATCATCATGTTAAGTGACAGCCGCTAGTCCCTGTTTAGCACCTTCTTTATTAACGAAGAACAATTTATAAAACAAAAAGTCCCTTGTCCGCGGCAGCTGTGTCTGTTCGAAGCTTAAATTGGGACATTCACACCTAAAACGAATATTTTTATTCCTCATTTACGTTGTGTTACACTAGGCGAATACACGATATACCTAACAATTTACAACTCTATTTATTAACAACTGTTTACATCACCTTTGCTAAAAATGGTACGCATCTTACACTATTTTAAGTGGAGAGATACTATGACTACGTATGTAAAGGTTAATAATTAAACAAACTATAGTTAGTTATAACATTTTTGTGATTATTTATAACGTAAAACAAATGTAGAGGAAGACCAAAAAAGTATAGATGAACTGTGTGAATGAAGATATGCGTAGAAAGGAGGTAGATTCAGAAATGACGGCTGATAGAGATATATAGAGGAGTCGTACATACTGTGCTGATCCACAATAAGGGCGGGTTGATGATTTATAACGTAAATGTTCGTAACGTAACGTAAATAATTGTATTACTAACTTCCAGTAAGAACTAAAAAGCTCACATATTTTGTAAACATTAATTTATAAATAAGCATTGTAAAGTTATTTTTTATATTTCATTAGAATAATTATCAAATTCGCTTTAAAATTTGTTCATTATATCAAAAGCAGTCGGTGTTAATTGAGCTTAATTGATGCACTGAGGGGCGTAATTGCTCAGTATTTGTAATTACATATGTGTTTCGGAATGGCTGTTTCAAACCTACAGGTTAGTGTTACCTCGTTTGTCCCCATTTCACCTCGCTATTACTCTAATACACGACCTTACTCCCTTTCAACACTAGTCGACCGATTGATAGCTAATTTAATTACAATTAAATCCTAATTATTTTATTCTTACAATAGAAATATTTTGTTATTTTTTTTTTCAATATTGTAAATCGCAGATTGAACAATATCGTCGTCATCGGCTTATATATGTCCTCACCTGCCTAGCTAGTTTAGTTAATTTTCGCACAACATAAGAGCAAAATTATGAAACAGACATTTGCATTTATGAATCAAGCAAACATATATTTTAAACATAAAATAAATTTACATGTACAAAAGTACTGAACAAAACGAGACCGTATTTAATTATAAAAGCCAATCTCGGTTTTATGCATGTTACTTAAATTGTTTTTCAACCCCGGACACAAGCTGTAGCGGAAAATAACAAAGGGGATTACTTTGAAAGAATTAAAAAAAGATCTGTTTTGTATTTATTTAGCCTATTTTGTTTTATAATTTGTAAAAGCGAAAATTTTCTGTTACTAAAATTGTGGTTTATAAATAAGAATGATATTATTTTGCGGGAAAAATATCAAAAGTGATGTTTTCTCTATATCTATCAAATTATCATAAAATTAGTCTTGTTTTGCATAAGATTAGTAAATCACATCTAATTTAAATGTATTCTAAGTGTGTGTTCTCATGATTTAGGATTGAAATTTCCTTAAAAACTGCTTAATATTTAATTTTTAGTAATTTAAAGTGTAAAAAAATTTGTTTTAAATATCATAATACTTTTATGCGAATATAAGTATTTTTTGCAGAGTGCAGAGCTTTTAGAGTACTGAATGAAAAGTTTTGTTACTTTTCAATGATACCATTTGAGTCGATCAATTCACTTTTTTCTATAAGATATAAAGTAAGTACTCTTGCTGTAAAAAGTATTTCTACTCTATCACTTTAACACCACTAATAATATTAACGTCTTTTATCAAGTATTCAGTTCAGTTTTTCTTAATTTCAATTATTGTGAACATCTAGTGCGATATTCCTTGAACAGATGAAGCTTTCTGATTTTTGTATATTTCTAAATTTACACTTCACAAGTAAGCCTTTCTTAGTGTACAACTTTAACTTTATGTTCTAATTGATTCTGATCTTAAAATATTTATTAACAAATCGTTCTAGTAGTCACCATTGTCACGATAGGGAATCAGTTAAATCTATTAAACTGGCTGTACTGCCAATATTCATAAAAAGAATAGGAACACTTATAAAATAAAATAAATGATTATAATGTTTTACGACTTTAAATTAGCAACACATATTTATAGTATACACAAAGACAGTACGGCAGGTAAAATACTCCAAGACAGTACGCCATGTAAAATACACCAAGACAGAACGGTAAAATAACCAAGAGACTGCCTACGTTAGCTTAGAATATTGTTTAAGTATTAACGAAGTACACTCACGGCGTACAATGCTGTCAGTCGAAATCTGACGCAGCGTCGTTTCTGCAAGTTATATAAAGTTACAAAGCGGAACACTATGAAGTACAAGCAAGAGAATAAAGCTATCTGCTTTTGTTTCATTCTTGTTTACAGGCACCGAGAATTCCTGTAATCCTTATAAACTTTCTCTTCATATTAAATTACTTCGCGAGACCTGATTAATTAAAATTATCTAACATTAATCAACCTACTAACTTTACTTCTATTTTAAATTAAAGGTAAGGAACACAAAGTTTTGCTGTCGCATAATAAATATCAATTTTGCCCTAAAATATATCTGAACGTAAAAAGTATTTTGTTATTATATCAAAGAAATTAGTAGGAAATGGGGGAGAAAATGCTATACACACTTTTATATCTAGGACTCGATACTAAGTTTTCTATTTCCTAGACTCTAACTAATACCATACTAAGCTAGAATTCCTGTAACGTAATGGAATTATTTTTGGGAGACATATTATTATTAATCGTCATAAGTCTATCCAGCAGAAAAATATTAAGCTGATTCAATATGGAAAAGAGGTTATTCAGAATTATTCTAAGTTATAACTTAGCACATTGGCTATGGTGGTAAATGTCTTCACTTGGTATATAGTTTTAAGCTGACGTTTTAATATAGGCATCGTAAGCCACAATTTTGATACCGACGGTGGCTTAAATACCACCTTGAGGCGTCTGTTCGTTAAATGGGTGGTAACCTTTCATTACTCTGTGTTAAAACTCAATCTACCATTTCTCATCTCGGAACTTAAATTAAAAATTCAGTTTTATGTCTCTCAATGATCACGTGCGAATAACAAGCCTACCGTATTTATATTGCGATTTTAAAAGCATACATTTATGAAAATTGGAAATTAAGAATATTCATTTTTTACTTTTAACAAAGGCATTGTTTTACATTAATAGTTTATTTTATCTTATGCTTCTACTATTATCTTTAGCTTAATTGACTTAATAATTGACAATATTTAAATTAAATGAAACGATATATTCTTTATTTCTACAATATTTTTACAATAACCAAATATGTCTTTATAAATTGCCACTAAGGATAATATGGTAACATAGTTAAAAATAATTATTTGCTTAACAATGCACAATAAACTTAATTTTATGATAATTAACACATTAGATGATCGGCCTATAATGTAAAGAGTGATGAGCTATCGAATGTTTGTATGTAGCGGTTCTTTGTAAAATAAAGAATGCTAAAATATTTTTATCTTTGCAACTATACATGGCGGCGATAGGCTGACAACTTGATCCTAATAAGGTCTGATGCCAAATGACACAGGGTAACTTCAATTATATACACATTTACCCATCCCTTTATAGTTTTACGGTCATGACAGCATTTTTTAATCTTCAATTTAATTCTGCAAATTTCTGTATTATTAAACTTAAACGTAGATTTCCACTGCTGAATTAAAAATATTAACTGCCTTTTTTAGATTTGCGACTTCCTGCCTTCTTCACGAGTTACGGATCGATTCTGTTACGTGAGTGTAAATGGAATGTTCATTTCAAGACTTTATTTAGGTAAATACTAAATTCTTAGAATAAAATAATTTCAACATACTATGTGAAGACTTATTTATTTTCGTCGTAAAATATATAATATAGTTTTACGACCCGACGGCGCTTGCCCTGTAATCAACGATTTATTAGTGGTTACTCTATCAAATCCGAGAGCATGTATTTATTTACTGCCCCGTGAGAAAACCATCCCAGCTCTTCTGAGAAATGTTACCTTTTAATTTTCAAATAAAGACGAAATCCTACAAGTTTTATTGAAGGACTATTGGGTGCTGTATTTTTCCTTGCTTTGTCTTTTTTTTTCTGCTACTCAAAAATAAGAGGCCGCTGTCTGGTGATTTGAATTTTTTTCAAGTCAAGTGTTTGGAAAAAGTCGATCGGTGCGTTTGTGTTCTTGTCTAACGCGCAGTAGCTTGTTTAAAAAAAAATCGTTTTCTATCCAATAATACAGGTAAACTGTTGTGTTAGGACTAAATATGACATTATATATAAGTGTCTACGTCCGCTATTGACTTGTCATGATTAAAGTGTCAATTCGGAAAGAATATAATTGAATTGTTTAACTTTTTTTGCTGACCATACTTAGCTATTACCTTAATGCATAGGTACTCATGAAGTCTACTCCGTTACAGTACTAGAAAGGTAGGAGAGGATTATGAAATATACGTATTATCATAGTCAACCCCTTCAAGTAGTGTATGTAAAAATTTATTTTGATATATGATTGTTTCATTTATGCACTTGAGTTTACTCAATGATCTTCTATTTGAATATTTGAAGTGAATTATTAAAAAACATTTGCGACAAATTTCAAAATACGATTTTAAAATTTGGAAAATCTTTTAAATTTAATTATTTTTTAAATGTACATTTGTATTAAAACATTTGATTAGCAAAAAAATAATAACTCTATAAAATAGTAATACCAGAAAATTTTCAACAACAAACATAAAAAACTATAGCGCTTTAGCAGAATTCCCATTTTATTACGCCATTTGGTCCTCATCAAATAATATTACCACCTTATGTTCCAACGCATAAAATTTATAATGGCGTAAAATAGCATGACTCGACTGTAGTACATACCTTGGGTTTATTGTATAGCATAATAAATCAAAAGGATTCGTTGCGGTCAACTCTTGTTCCGGCCGAAATCAAGCAATTATGAAACTTAATGTCCTTATCATAAAGTCTTTAGTAGGTGCTTAAATAAAGTTACGAACCGGTCAAAATAAAACCGGTCACCACTTGTAACTTTATAAGTGGACAGTGTCAGTTTTGACAGAGAGTAAAAACTGAAACAATAAACCACTTTTATTTTAAAGCCAACATTTGATCGAATGCGTTTTGTTTTAATGCCTGTGAAGGCTTACGCTTAGTGAACAGTTCAATTAAAAAAGTTTAATTAAAAAAAAGTCAAAATACATATATAGTTAAATGAATAAATAAATAGAAACAGTACACTAGATTGTGTTTGTTGTAACGATATCTGCGGCTATGTACACATTAAATGTATTGTTTTAAAAATCTTAGAATCAAACATAGATTGTGAATGAAAGTAAAACAAGTAAAACTTACAAGCTTCTAATTAAAAGACAGTGCCCGTTAAATATGTCAAAAAATTGTTTCAATCGTAACACAAAGCAATGGCACCGGACAGCGAATTCATTTGGCGCCGGCAGCCCATACATCAGACTCTAAACACACACGACCGGGTCCCGGGTTCGATTCCAATAGTTATGCAAATAGCGATGGAGAATGTAATGAGTGGCCGGCAGTTATTTAGAACCGCCTCGTAAGTCAAACGCTGCTTCGGGATTGAACTCGGGCTTGAAACAGCCGTAGAGTTGCGTGATATTTTTTTATAGATTTCTTTAGACATTAATAACTCCGTGACGCATTTTATTACGATAACTATAAAATAAAATATTGTATTTTAGTTTATTTTTAAACATAAGATAACTTGTAGTAGATAACTAAATAAAAATTTTGTCAAGTTAAATATTTAAGCTAAGACTGCGCAAGTACATGTAGCATTAAGTTTAAAGTTTTTATCGAATCAATTGACTATATATATTTTTAATTAAAATACGACAAATAAAGAAGAATAATATTTATTAGAAATGAAATTAGTTTAACGTTTAGTTCTTTGTTTATAAAAAATAAGTAATATCTCAGATAACATAGAGATATCCAATGTATTCATGGACAATTCAACTCCATGGATTCCGCTGTGATTTCATCTCACACCTCAACCGGACACGAAATTAATAACATGTTGATTTTTAATTTTTATTCTGCTCTTGCACTTATTATTATTTAAACTGAATTTCGAGACATTATTTATGACTATTTATATAACATATGTTGATCATTTCTCAATGTTTCCACACAATTAACACTTCATTTCACTGTTAATCTCTTTTTGGTCGTTCGAACTTTTTTCGTTTGCACGTTACAAGACTCGCGATCGGTACATTGTGCGTCAATAAATTATTGTTTTGCATCGCAACAATACGCTAATGGCTTTTAGAGGCGTCGAAGACAAATAGCCTTGCATACTCACACTTTTATTTATAAGATAAAATATGTTTTCTTAAAGGTACCGTGATAATACATACTTATGCTTGGAACCATGTGGCTTCAACTATCTATTGACTAGGTAATTTATTTATTTTTTCTAATAAAGTTATTTTTAATACTGCAAACTCTTCGTACAATAGCCTTACAATATATGTCTATAGATATTCATTAGCAAATGCCATTATTGCAGAATTAGAGTAAGACATTATACACTCAGTTTATATGTCGAAGTGTCTCCTGAATCGTCCAAATATTTGTAATTAGTACAGATGTTAATTTCTGTCGTACTCTATTCGTACCTTTTGTCTATTTTTATTTTGAACAACATCGTATATGTATGTGTATATAGATACGCACATATATCTACGTTACGTCTGTCGCGTCCACCGCCGAACATTCAGTCCAATACCGGTCGTTTATGACGGAACAATTATAGTGCTTTTTTTTAGTGTCTCAACATCGGTTTATTGTCGGTTAGTAAACGCGCCGATCCGATCCGATTTTGTTACGCTGTAAAATTTGATTGTTTGATTTTTAATTTCCTTCGTGAGGTGCTGAGTGTTCGTCTACCTGCATTCGTTTGTTCGTATTCGTAGGCACTTATTGAACTGTCTGTAATTATATTGTATCAAGACAGTAACATAAAAAAACTAAAGAGTTTTATCTAAAACTATAACGTTCAATAAGATTCAATAAGATCGTGTGTTATACGATCAAACTGATTTAATAACATATATTTATGTTGCTTAATAATTGTAGAGACCTCAAAGTACATACATATGACATCCATGTATTCTGCAGTTACAAGAGCTGGAGATATTTATACAAAACACGTGCCGAGGTCAACGATATTAGTGAAATACTATGATTAATACGTTGAACCTTCCCTGGAAGAGGCAAGTAAATTGTAGGAAACAGATTTTTTCCCGGCTGTTATTAGGTTATTTTTTTCGCGTTATTGCATGCATGTATGTCCATTGCATAATATATACCTAAGCAGCTTGACCAATTTTGAAGAGTGAAGTGTAACGATTAATAATTAGAATCAGATAATATCATAAAAACTTTTATAACTTTTGTATAAATTTGAGAGTCCGTCGAATTAAACCGTAAGTGTTAAATTATATATGACGGTCTGTTTAAAGCGAAATTTATACGAATTAAAATAAATAAACAACTTTATATGCTAATGGTTACAGTACAGTACAATTTATAATACATATTACTGGCGCCTTATTATAATATTCTGTTAAACCCATTTTTCACTGAGGGATTCGCAGGGCGTAACGGATTACGTGGAACATGCTACCAGTGGCAATGGAAATCTTACATATGCTTATCAAAATAACCGTAGCGCGCGATTTGCCGCTTAGTGGAAAAAGCGTTTACGTTCTTTGGTAATGTAAACTTAAAAAAAACTGTCTATAAAAGAATTATTTGTAACTAGCTGCCGCTCTTGGCTCCGTCCGAGTGAATTAAAGAAAGTATTAGTAGATTATGTTTTCTGAAGATACTCTCTAACAAACATCCATTCATACATCCAAACTTTCGCATTTGTAATATAAATAAGATTTCTCACTTTGTAACGTATACATTAATGTTACTTATTAAAATACAATTCCATATTTTCTTAATGAGGACAAAATACAAATCATACGACAGAATCCGATAGAATCAGTCACAAGAAAATATGTATATTGGTAAATTATTCGGGTGGAAATATCACTCAGACATATCGATCTCAATACGAGCTTATTATCAGAAGCAAGCAGTAGGCAGAAGTATAATTGCTAATATATAACGAGTATATAGTATAAGTACATAGTTAATCTAATAAGACGCGAACAAGATTATTATGTGTATGTATATTTGCCGACAGATATTCCAATAAGCAATGAAACGATTTGGATCGAGTCAGTTACAGTTATTTACTATTTATTATCAGTCGGATTTATTCTTTTTTAAATAAGAATAGCTTCATGAGTTTTATGTCTGTTGTTTTCTAACTTCACTTTATAGAATCTAACTTGAGTTATTATACCAAGGTATAAATTGACGGAATTCAATTGAAGTAAATTCGAAACTATGTTGAATAATTACGTCTATAGACTGAGTAGATACTATTTAAATGTTTACGGTAAAATAAGGAGAAATTTTCGAGTATTTCCTATTCGATGTGTTAGGAAGAGAATCCAAAATATGCCAGTGTATTGACGCAACACTAGCTTTACTAAACTGTCGACGTTTATGCGCCCTCACTATTAATTCTGACACTAGACTTTGTAATGAAAGCACGTCATTCGCGCCAAAGGATTCTAATTAAAAATGTATAAAACAAATGAGAAAATAATACCAATAGGGCTATTGATCATTAGGGCGATCGGATCAACGAGAAACATAAATTCTATTAAGACTTAATGTGCAATGTCTTTATGAATAAAAATATAATAAAACATAACTTATCCACCACATTCTCGTACATTCTCCAAAAATAATTAGTACTGTAAGTAAACCAACTGCCCATTTAACTAGATTTATATTATATTATATTATTTAGCGTGTGACTGCCGTTTTTATAGCTAATGTAGGCGTATAAAATCGCTTACTTAAACAATGAAAAAGCGCGGAACAATGTTTTAAGTTATGATAGCCCCAAAACTGAAGCACAGAGTACTTTATGATATCAAGCGAAATTGTATTATTCATAGCGCTACGCCAGTGCTTTATCTCAACGATTAATCTATTATAATCTGGGATAAGATTATGGAATTACTAGTTGTATTTTTTTTTCGTGGTTACCTTTTACACGTGCGTTAAATTAGCGTTTGATACAACGCTTTTGGACCCATTATCTATGAATATTTTTGCATTAGTTTTATTTTATATCGCGATTTCCTTCTCGAATCTGTAAATCGTTAGAAATGTTTAATCTTTGATTTTCCTAATAATGTAATAAGTTTCAACTTCATAAAGAACAAGTTATAAAGTAACTTATTGATTGTTTATTTGAAATAATATTCATTTAAATACGAGCCCGAGGGCTCAAGTTGTTCTACGGTGTGATTAACTATAGTCATCTATTGTAAACAGCGTGGACAATCTATCGGACTCTCATTTTACTTTCGTCCTAATTACGGTTATAATTGCCAGGTATCTAGCAACAGAATAATTATATGTTTATAAAGGTACTACTAGTTTCCTGCGACTCCGTACGGAATGAAAAGAACGTAATTAGTAGCCTGTGTGTTCTTCCAGAATATGTATCAGCCAAATTCCAGCACGATCAGTTGGGCCGTTCTGCAGATACCTTCTAATAAATATCTTTCCATACATCTAAACATGGGCATATAAGTAAGATTGAAACAATATTTTAATTTGGTGAACGGGCTTCAATTTGTTAAAGCAACAAAACTACCTGAATTTATTTTTTGTTATGGCCGAGGAGTTGCTAAGTGGGCGATAACCTTAATGTAACCCTTACGCGCACAACCTACGGGATTACGATAAGATTAAGCAATACCTTGTCCTTATTACACTTTAAATATCAATCGTAATAGTCTTACTAAGCATATCATTATCGCGTTATATCTACATACATAAATGCTCGTAGTTTGCGGGTACACCTTTCAATAGACTGTTACATATTCGATCGATGGAGTTATTCTGGGACGACCTTCATTAGCATTTGCTTTTGCAATATAGAATTTCATGTTAATATTGTATTTTTCAATATTCTAGAAATAAATTCAAGTGACTTTTAATACCTTGTTATGTCTGGAGTTCAGTGAAAATATATTGAAAGGAGTCCTCCCTAATGTTGAGCTATTGACGATCCTACGCTTGCCTATAAATACACTAATTATAAGGTTCACAATATCTTACAGCTCATAAAGACTAGATAAAGTTTTTACTTTAAATTGGACCTTTTGTGTATTAAAATGATTATGATATTTGATTTGTAGTAGTTTAATTTTGCATAAAAAACCTATATCGTAAAATTTATGATAACTAAAAGTACAGGAAGTCTGGTCACACATGATTTGAAGGTAGATGATACATGCGGTTCTCATAGCCTACATTTTTATGAACTAAGTCGCGGTTGACTGCTAATATAAAATACATTATCTGACGCATACGCTCGTTTTTCTCTGAATGGATGCAAATTCCGTGCGTTTTGAATGCAATCCCAAATATTCCAATGCAGATAAACGAACGTGTGCCTAGTCTTATGAAATTTTGATACGGAAAACATTACGCCAGACTTACCGATGTCTTCTAAAATGTTTAGACGAGAAACTGATAACTGCAGAAAAAGATCGAAACAAGCTCAAGGGTGAAATTTTATTATATTTTGAATCTTGTAGCTTTAGACAATTTTTTGGTGAATTTTTACATTATTTAAAAACAATATATTTATACTTTATTACGTCCGAATTATCTTCGCAATACCAAATACTAAAATACATCAAAGGTATAAATTGATACTTTGTAATTGTTTCTTCCTTTTTCTCAGATATTTTTATATATTATAAACATAATTTACTTGTTATGTATACTTAAACTCCTAGAATTATATTTAATTTTTTTTTTCTTAAATTAAGACCATGATACTGGATTATATAATGTACCGTTATGAATATTAATTGACTAATTTGTGCTTACGCAGTGAGTAAAAATATGCAAATTATTATGATAACGTAAATTGTGCCTCAAGGCAACTGGAATAAATTCATATACCGGTATATATCGTAAATTTGATTTAATAATATTATAATTGTGACTTGTTTACTTTATAAACTTTTCATTTATTATCTTGGATACTATAAATTTGCAGAAAGTTGAAGCGTAATAGTAAGAGTACCTTAGTAAGAATTTTAATTAAATATATATTAAGAAACTCTATGGCTTTGGACTTGCTGTTTTTTTTGGTTCCGTAAACGCAGATAATTTACTATGATTTGTAATTAGCTAGTATAATGTACTTGTCTAACAACTTACTAACCAAAACAGAAAATAACTACATAATCATCTATTCTATCATGTCTTCCTTCAAAATCTTCTGTCAGTTGTTTATGTAAATTAAACCTAAAACCAAACTGGATATAAACACGAAAACATACTCAATGTGCTCTCTACACTGGAAAGGGATAAAAAAATATGTTACGTCAAAATCGCGATGCAAAATCATCATTCATAAAGCTAGGATCATGACGTAGGGTAAAAACATGATGCCAGTTTCACACATGGGGCAAAACAGTGAGGTAGTCCACTAAGACAGTGAAGCATTGCTATAGTTTGAATGCATACATCAATACGTAATAGATAGGCTCCATAGAGTAACGTGGAGGGTTTATTTAATTAGCGATATCAATTATTAGCGACTTCGTTACTTTGTCTACAGGATCTTTGTTGATAGTGTGAATTCAAACTAGCAATACTGCACTGTCCTACTGCACTATCTCACTGTTCTGTCTCCGTGTAAAACGGGCATGAGCGATTATTTTCAGGATGTGTCGTGTTTTTGCTGCGCGCCGCATGAGTGGAGCCGCGGCGACGGCGCCTCGTCCCAATGGCTCCAGTTTCAAAGGACAATCCGCTCGTCCCCTACCATTTGCATACAAGTGAGAAAAATATGAGTTTTATAAATTAATGTCATTTTAAAATTTTAAATGTTTGTTACATTAACAATTACGTTATATTAATTTTAAAAAAATTACAATAATTTATTAAAAGGAAGTGTATGTTGATTTATTCATTAATACATCCCGTTATGAACAGTCGAAAATAAAATGTTACATGTTTTCGTTACAAATCAAAACAAAGATATAATAACAGTAATATATAGAATTAAAAGTAACGAACTTATAACACCATTTTAAATACAAATCAGCCAACCATATTAAAATGCAGTGATAAAAACAAATAAGTATGTTATGTTAATTTAAGGACATATAAGCAAAATTAAGGCAAAAACATGACTTGCTGTTGATATGACTTTTGCTTAAATAATATTAAATTTACTGCTACAAATATGGTGTCGCCTTGATAATTAATTAAATAATAATACAGAAATGTGCTCGTGGTATCGCTATACCTCAAAGAGTGGGTGTTGCGTGTCAAAATTTATGATACATTCGTTGTGGGAAAAAAATGTGCCATTAAGATCCTAAACGGTATACGGAGGATTCGGTTTCCTTCTAAAGAAGCTATGATTTACCAATATTTTCTAAGCGTACAAATATGAAAGCTGCACGCAATAATATGCCTTATTGCTGTTACGTTACAAGAAATTGTTAAAATTATGCGTGATTATTATTTTTGTCGATTGGTCATTCATTACAGTGCGAGGGCCGCCTTCGTTATTCAAAGCTATCCTTATGATTGATTGCAAAGGGAAGCAGTTGATTTTAGAACTTATATCTTAATTTTAAGCTTGTTGCCAGAATTAGATAAAGATTTAGTAATTTTATTGTTTGCTTACAATTAGTGATTCGAGTATAACTTTTAATTAAACCGGTTGCGGTGTTTGTTGTTAGATATGTAGTTCTAGAGACCATAAAAATACGGCGACAAGGTAAGCGATTAAGTTACTGATAACGGATTGATTTCCTTAATTTGATAGAAAAGAAGTCATCTAACTTTTTTCTATCTAGATGTAGTACATTATCTTGAAGTACGCTAGCTACGATTTCATTATGAAAATATAGCTTAATAAAATCCTAGAACAGCAAAAATTTTGTCTTACAATAAACAGATTCAATATATATATATTTTGTCTCTGTGGTCAGTAAGGTGACGACGCTGTGAGCGGAGCCAAGCTTTGAAGTTGGAATCCTTGGCATTATTTGAGAATGAATCGCTCAATCAACGGCTCAACACGTTAGTTCTTTCATGTGAGAGTACAGAATAACTGCCGGCCGAAACCGCGGTGAGTTAGCATGTTGTCCGAACTATTCTTAACGTTTAATTTATAAGCGGAAGCGGGAGCGGGTATTCTTCATATACGTATATGTGACGGTATTTTTAAATAGCTTTAATAATTGCATTTCTTACCATTTAGATGTTTTAAAATAACTCTAGATGACTCTTTACTAAAGGTAGTGTACAATATTAAATTTCACTGAGATCTTATCAGTTTTAAAGAGTTTTTAACTGTGGATTAGATTCTTTTTTCTGAATACTGTTCTTGTAGCTATTAGAATCGATACATTCGAGTTTTCCATCTCAGCTTTAATGCTATAAAAGTGAAATGCTATCAAAATTTAATATTTAATATTTGATTCCTGTCGACTGCAGCTTGGACCATACACCCGGGAGCAATAAGAACGTTAGATATCGCCTCGCAATCATCAATAACGATTATCATTAAATCTGGCAGTGAATGACTGCAGCAACACGGGAAGTGCACACGCACTATTCACATACCTGACTTTGACGTGTGGTGTTGCCATAATCATTGTCAAAAAATATTTTTTTAAGTAAATTAGAGAAATCAAAACGTAACAGTAATTCTAGTACGTGCAACTTCAGATGTAGACATCTTCTTTAAGAAGTAATCTGCAGTATCTCTAGAGTCGCGCATATCCATGAACATCGGATTATTTATCATTAGGTGACCGCAGCTACTTTTTTGCGTTGTTTTTATAAAATATAGGCTTCATGTTTTGGCAAACTGTAAACATTGTTGCTTGAGCAATTAATCGAGTTATTAAGTTGTCTATTAAAACAAAAGCTGTACCTGTGGATAGTTGTAAATAGCCCATCAAGACTGTAATGGGCTGTTGGTGAATTTTTAAATTTATTTTTTTAGTGTGACAACCCTTAAAGAGGAGCGAGAACAAGTGGCCAGCGGTAACGTTTCAATCCATTAAACGCCGACTCACGCCGGAGCCCGGTATTAAAAATAATGAAATCCGCAACTATTTAAAATATGTTCTACAAACTTATAATAATTTATAGCTTCCAAAAAGAAAGAATATATTAACAAGAAATAAGACATGTTTACTTATTGATCATGTTATTTTCCTCATAATTATTTCTGAAGGAGACATAAGCTCCGCTCAAAAGGGATTAATTTCGGTAAAAAATTCTTGATGTCGAAACATTAAACGTTCCACAAATGTAATTAAACAAAATATACGTTAGAAAGTTTCGTACTTTCACATAATATTTCCGTTATTATTTACAAAGTAGTACTTTATAAAAGCGACGCGAAATTTTGCGATGTAACATTTTTATTTTTGTTCCGGCCAAACGGTTTCAGTTGCGTTCGTTTGTTGTAAACAAGTTTGCGTGATGTGTAAATCTGCCCTTTTAGTTTCAACCGTACAGTAAACAACAAACACATAAACAATGTTTTTTTGAATGTTGTCAACTATTAAAATATAAGTATATCAAAAAAGTCGATCTATTGCACAATTACTACTAATTACTACTCACACTACTTAGCTCATATCTTCCATGAAAAGGAAATAAGCATTTAAATCATCAACATCATCATCAGCTCACTAAACATCATCACAGAGGGGCTGGAGCCTACCCTAAGTTAGGGGTGATTAGAAGGGGGTTACTTGGCATTTAGATAAAACAAAATATCTGTTATGTATTTTATATTCATCAAATATGTTGTACAAACCTATCGCCTCGATCCCTACGCGAAGGGAAAACTGTCCCTCTTACTTCTAAGCGTTCTATACGAATCTTCATTTTATGCAAGGGATAGTCTCCCTCTGTGTTAGAATGAGTAGGCACTATATTATGTATCTCTACGAAGGGATACGGAAGGTATTTCCACAGCCGAAATAGCTACATAAAGCATATTTATCCCTCTTCAGTTCGTTCCACAATCATTCAATACTCTACTTTGTTACTTTCGTGTAATCGTTCCATTCCTAAAACGCTTAACTTACTACAGAACATTATGTTTTTTTAAACTAAGCAAAATTTGAGGTAAATTAAATTACCCTTAAATATACAGATTTTTTATATGTATGTGAAATTATAAAGTGTTTAATCGTATCGTATAATATAAATGTTAGGCAGAGCGCTTGTCATGTTCTGTGGACGTTTGATAAATGACTTCACCACTGCTACTTACTCGACGCATCTTAATTTGTGATATTCAATCGGATTTAGATATTAAATGTTGGTGGATGGTACAAATAGAAAGAATATTATACTACATTTATGTTTGAAGCATAAAAAGAAATATTTGCTTATAATATAAACTCTGTAAGTGAAATCGTAATTGATAAGTCTTGAATTTTAGCAACAACCGCTTACCCCCGATTTATTACGCGATAAAAAATTAAACTGGATAAAAAGTATCCTATGCCCATCTTCAAGTTCTAAGGTACCTCCCCACCAATTTACAGTTAAATCGGTTTAGACGCAAGAAGTAAGAAATAGCACGACTTTCTTTTACACATCTATAGATATTCCGTAGCCCTGTACTACATTGTTACGAATAATATGATCTAGAAAATCAGAATCATTAAAGATTAAAATTGTTAAAGGGAAAAAACCTTTATAACAATTTTACCGCTACATACAAATTAAATTTTGAAATATAGAGCAAAATTGCTCATAAAATAAATTAAAATAGGTTTTTTCATTTATATGCACCCTATTACTAATTAGAAAGTGTGATAAGCAGGCCTTGTCACACTGATGCACTGTCATTTATATTTCAAATTATTATTTCATCGCTAACTTTCACTTTGATTATTTTAATTAGTAATTGAATTCCTAAACATAAACAAAACACTTGACATAGATATTGTCATCCTTTTCTTTCTCTTAAACAAAACAGAGATCACAATATATTACATAGTACATAGTTTAACTATATTTGAAAATCATAATAGGTAAACTTCTTGCAACTTACACCAGCTACCAAATGTCTATTGTTAGTAAATTTAAAAGGAACTATACGCAATCATGACGCAGTGTGAGGATTGAATGCTTTTATGCCTGTAAGACTGGTAGTCTCATCGTAGTGTTGCTCCGACTCTTGTATTATCTACTTTTCACGCTCGCCGATTAACAAAAGTCAATGATAAAGTTAGCTTTTATCTAAAATCTTACTTAACTTTTCTATAATATATCATATTTTGTAAATAATACAATAATGTTCGTTGCATATACGTTCCAAAAATTTTAGTGATCTCCGAAGACGCCAATTTTGTACCCTAAAATATTTTCCTTGTTTCATATTTTTACTTCAATAATTGTAAAAGTATGGTTTCGATTTTCGTCAAACATTTACATTCAGAACACGGTACACTTTTTTTTGTTAATTGTGTAAATCGTTTTTATAATTTACTGTAACTTTAAAAAATTTCCATATTTTTTTATCAAACAACTCGAACTGGCAACTTTCTGGCGATCATAAACAAAAAATTTAAACTAAAACAGGTGCGCACCGACCCAAATAATGAATTTATTGTTTCCACCACAAATAAGCCTATAACCGTTCCGCCTCGTTGTTAAAGAAAACGCTTAAAACAATAAAATATACAGAATAATCTTCACACGAGTTTGATCTTCTAGCGGGATATGTAAAATAGTCTGATATTTTCATATTTCAACTTAAGTTATTGTACTCAATAATGGCTTATATTATTTCAACAATATTAGGTATGTATGTTTATTAACCGACTTCTAAAAGAAGGAGGTTCTCAATTCGTCTGTATGTTTTTATTTTGTTCGTATTATATCATTTTGAATTTCAATGTATGATTTTCGAATGTATCCACATTTTGAAAAACTAATAAATGACTTACTGAGTTCATTGACCTGAAAATTTGTCACGGACATCGAAGTGGCCATAGCTGCTCCATCCATTCAACCCATAAAACATATGAATTCTTTTGGTTATTCTTTCTTAATTGTGCATTTTTATTTTTTTTACAGTGGCTCCAAATCGACGAACTGTTGATCGAAGAATCTAGAATATTTACATTTAAAACTTTAAGGTTAAGTAAAAATTGTGTGTCTGTTCCCACATAAGGCGGAATATCTGTCGCACGTACGTCGCGTCGCGTTATCGTACGGGCGACGTGAGCGGTGCCGACGAGATGAAACCAAGATAGTGTACGCAGCGCCCAGCACTAAATCACCGGTCGCGGCCATCGGCTGGACCATCAACCGCTCCTTATACACCCAGTCTAAGGTTAGGATCCTAGATAATAGTGTCCCGGGTGCCCACTACGACACCATCGCGCCTGTTGTTCTTTTTTGTAAGCACTTATTTCAGGTTTAAAAAAATTAAGAATTCGTCTAAAAGGAAGTTTGATGCATATAATAAGACCAGAAGTTTGATCAAACATATCTAAAACAAAGTACAAAATTTTCGCATGAAATAATCTTATGAAGATTCTGTGGCATGTCGTTATCTTTTTACAATAATTTGTTATTGAAACTGCTACTTGGGAGTCGACCAACGGAAATCTTAACCACCTAATGTCTCCCGTTATTTTTTGTTGCAAATTGTTTTTGCAGTCATTTGTCACGCAATGTCACTGTTAGGTCGCGTAAGGTTTTTTCGAACGGAATCGAACTTAATTCATTGTTATTATTACTAAATTTTATCAGGGACGTTATTTTAAGCAAAACATAATTTAACGTTAGAATCATTCTTGGAAGCAGAGAAGCTGAACAAAAAGTAATAACTATCGTGACAACTCCGTATCATTTTGTTGTCAATTTTCTATCATAAGGGTTTATTAAAATATTTTTGTCCGAAGATAAAGAAATTTATCCTTACAATTGAAACATAACATTTTACCAGAAATTTGTTCTGGTCCAAAATCTCCATAAAAACATATTCAAATACATTGGTTTTATTGTAAAAAAAAATTCAAGTGAATAATTTGATATGTTAACATTTTAGTTTCGGTATTCGGTTGGTTGTCCGCCACCTGCCCGAGAGCTGTAACTGTCGGACAAAGAGCTTCTTTTATTCCACCGACTTGGTAACCGTGGGGGTTATTCTCAAATCGAACCAATATGCTATCAGAAATGATTTGCATTTAAATAAAAATTCGGTAAAACCCTAACATAACATAATTATTAGTTTACTTGCTGTCGCCCGCGACTCCGTCCGCGCGGGATTAAAAATAGATGTTGGCCGATTCTCAGACCTATACTCACAAAATTTCATGAGAATCGGTGAAGCCGTTTCGGAGGAGTATGGGAACGAAAATTGTGACACGAGAATTTTATATGTAAGATGTGGAGTTGACAGAACGGGGAAGCAATTTTATTGAATATCCCAAGAACTAATACTAAAACCGCCTTCATTTTTCCGAATAAACAGATAACACTTAGGCTGTTAACTAAAAGTTATTTTATTGAAGAAACCTTTCTACAAAATATCACCGAAGAAACAAAATGTATTGCCTCTGTAGTTGAGAATAAACCCCGCCAATGCAAACTTGCATCGTCACTCGCCAGCCTACAATCATGGCCTCCTCGAGATAATTTCATTCGTTCATAATTTGTAGTTAACAAAAAACCAAGACTGTCGAATAATATAATTATGTGTGTTTTCTACGAGTGTGAAATGACTAGTTCAATAGGGCTTACCGGAACCACTGCGCTAACAAAAAATACGAATCATTCACTGTATATTAATAAGCTTGACATACTAAAATAATATAGAGCCAAAAATAATAATAACAGGACATAATTTGATTATCGGAGTAATTAGAGCGTCAGTGGTTCAGGGGTTAAGCACTTGACTTGTAATCTGCAGGTCCTGGGTTCGAACCCCGCCATGTACCAATGTCTTTAGACTTACATCTGTACATTTATCCAATGTTCTTAGGGTGAAGGAATACATCATGATGCAATCTGTACATATATGAGCAAAGAAATTGCAAAAATTGAATTCCTAGAAGAAAATGGTGGCGACGCGGCTTGTCCGTCACGTTCCGTCTCCTGAAAGGGCGAAAATTGGATTACAGAGGTTCGTTTGGTTACGCCTAATAGAGACCGTGGTCTCTGCCTACTCCTCTCGGTTACAGGCGAGAGTTGTGTATATGTGTATGTAAGTCACAATTATATTTTACACTATCGAGTTTTGCACTCGTTAGTCGATTTTAAAACGATATATTTCTCTTGTAACAAAATATGTATACAATTTAATACGCAACACATTTTCATAATGTTCAAGACTTGCAGTTAAATATGAACATTTATTATTTTGAGATTATAATTGCTACAATACAAAATGTTAATCCTGAAATCCAAGAATTTCGTACGTGTGTAGACTAATTTGTAGTCTAGACTACATTCCCGCTTCATTGGAATTTGAAGTAACACTCGAATAAATATTACATACTAGAACTCTTGATGTGTTCAAGCTACAAATTGGTGCTTGTATAAAATTATAATTCTAAAATTGATAAATAACAGCAGAGTAAATACATGAATTTGATGACTAAATATGTAATACTCGCTGTCGTCCGAGACTCTGTCTGTACAATAAAAAACTAATTGGGAGCCTATCTGTTTTCTAATACTATGTTCTACATTACTGGCAATTTTCGGCGAGATTCATGCAACCGCTCTGGAAATACCTTCCTGGATACATCCATCCATTCAAACATTCGTATTTATAATATTAGTAATGAATTCGTTAATTTTGCGATATATATAAATTTGTTTTGCTTTAAAGCAATTTTATATATCTCAAAACGTGCAAAAATGTTGACTTTGTTCTTTCAATCATTAGTCCTGGCGGCTAACGATTTGAGAGGGAAAATAGGTTAAGGAAGGTTTGTCAGTCTGCCTTAGATGTTTCAAATTAAAGTCAAGATGGCATCTGCGTCATATATGTTGGGGTATATTATGTATAAAAAGATTTAAAAATAAAATCGTTTTAATCAGGATTACATCCATATCTTATTAGTAACAAGTCTTTTAACGATGATAGTACTTACAATTTATATAATACATATGCACATAACTTTTAATACCATAAATAAGATACTTTTTAATAACATAAATAAAACTCTCCCCTACTAATCAACAAATAACAGGTAGTTAACCGTATTTAAATTTACAGAACAAAAAGCAATGAATTCGTTATATTAAATTGCTAAAGCTTACTCATACAAATAATTCCTTGGTCATTTTACGGACGTCAAGCTCTGCGATCAGGTGGCGCGGGGGAGCAATTGAATCCAGGCTAATCCCCAAAATCTGGTTCGAGTGACGCTTGACTGCAACTATTAGGGGCCGAGTAGGGTTCCGCATCTCGTTACGAGCCCCGCGTTGTTTTATTGAACCGTAACTTATGATTCAAGATTACACACGTTTTTGATCCTGCACCTGTTACCGATTAAATTCAAAACAACTTTTGATATCACCTGTCTAATGATACTATCACTTGTCATGACACAAATGTTACTTTAACAGACGTACACACATGTGGGGAAATGGATTCACAACTCAAATGTTAATCTTAATGTTAGTTAATGTCACGAGTTACGATGAAATATTGTTTTCGATAAAATTGCGACTAAGAAATAATTTTAGTCAACACGAATGAAAGTTCACTAGGCAATTATTTAGAACAAAGAAGCGTGAAGTCAAAGCGGGCGACATATATCATAATGATTCAGTTACAAAGTCCACGAATTGTACAAGTGTACAATCACAATCGCACTTTGTTACGTTAATGACAAAGGTGTTTGCTCAATAACGAGCATCGGAAGCCGGCAATAAACCGGCCGACATCAGTGGCGCGCCAGCAAACACAAATTGACAAGCAATATTTCAAACTCGATGATTATCATATCGGACCGCGAATGCCATAAACTTGTAACGCTAGGGTTGAGCCCACTGAATGGAACAATTACTCGGTTAGTGTGTCGCGACAATAACTTCATTAGTGACAAATTGCGCGGTTCGCAACGCTTCTCCCGGATCCCGGCGCGGCTCCGCGTACGCGCGGCCTAAACGTGGCGCGCCTAATGTATATTGCCGGTGTTGAGGGGGCCTGATTATCTTCATTGTACCTCATTGTTTTCTGGTATAAGCTTTTGGTACGCCACTCTGTATCTATTATGAAGATTTCCCACCGTGACGTTATATTTTATTGACACGAACTTACATTGTGTTTTCAACAATGCGTTTTTTGTCCCGTGTAATAAACATAATTAAATAATTAAAAATCGAGATATTTTATTATAAAATGTTAAATATTTTGATTAACATTATGATATTTAATTAAGAACATAAAATTATATAAATATCTTAAGATGGTATTTTTAATTTATAATGTAAAAAAACATGTGTTAAATTCAGAAATGTGTTCATAGATTGTAGATAATGATGCACAGAACATCAGAAAGGGGAGATGACATATGCCAATGATCATATCCCTCACCGCCCTTTGCCAATTACGGAGTTGCCTAGCGACGCGAGGGGATGTTCATAGGGGATTTAAAAGTTTATCAATAAAATTACTAGTAATTATTTACTCTTACTACTACTTTGAAAATCGTCGAACAGAATAAGGTACGATGCTCATTAAATATGAGCCCATAATGACATTAAAAATTAATTCTTTTGACCCATTGGTTTACGTAAATTTAAAAATAAATTCAGTTATTATAATGTTGAAAATTCAAAGCAATTAAGTTTCTTTTAATAACATTTATAGAATTGTTACTACTATTACTTACTTAACACGGTGTAGTCTTACCAATGGAAATAATTTTACCATCTATAATTTTTTCCTAAAACGTAAGGGTTAATTATTCTCATTGCCAAGCTAAGAGATGTATGGATGTGTGGATGGATGTTTGTTAAAAAGAATCTGCAAAACGGGTAAACGGATATCGATGAAATTTGGCATAGATGTAGAACATAATTATCTTTTAATTATTTTTTTTAATTCCGCGCGGACGGAGTTGCTGGCGTCAGCTAGTATCTTTATAATCTACAGAAGTAAAGGTGAAAGACTTAATACTAATAAATGCTATCCAAGTGTTTATTATATTAAATTATAAAATAAATCTACGCTGATGATGATGATGATAAAATAAATTTCTCTAGTATTATTTATCACCGATTTTATTTATTCAAACAGAATATCCAATTTACACCTATTTTTATTTACTAACAACAAAACCAATACTAATTTTCACTATTGTTATTGCTGTGTTAAGTTGGGACAATAAATTAAAAAAAGAACTCAAAGCGTAATACAAACATAGCTTTCAAGTTAACAATGGCCAAACAAATCAACCCTTACGTTAATATTTCACCGTCACCCAAACGTGTGCAAAGAATCTAACTATTCTGTTAAGCTGTAAGCGAAAGCGGAAATGTAAACATATTACGATTATAATATTTCATGTTTAATTTATACAAATTATATATATTATTGATGTATATAACATTATAAAAATTGCCGACATGTTAGTCTGTAATAAATAGATCGATATTCTTTTTAATATCGATTAGATTAGAGGTATACTAAAAGGGTAGTAATAATAGTATAAACAAGTATTGTTAAGAAGCAAATCCGAAAATGTGGCAGTGTATCAACGTTTATGTCCCCTGAGTTTTCATTCTGACACTGGAGTTTGTAACGAAAGCACGTCATTCGCGCCAAATGATTCTAATACTATCTGAAAGTATGACAAAGACCGAGAGTTATGCAAGACTTGTAGTAATTGAAAAACGGTGTTATATGCTTACCCTTCAAAGTTAGTGACATTATTTACCCTGTTTAAAACGTATGTTTTATTGTACAAGATATTTAAATAAAAAATATCAGACCGCGTACATTTTGGTACCATGCGTAAAGAAAATAAACATAACATATAAGATAAAACCGAGGGGTGAAACAATCGCCAGTGTTTGAAGATCATAAGTCGGCAAATAATGCGGAATATTATCAATTGTACGTTTCGATTGTCGTGCCGTGAAAATCGAAGGGGAATTTATAATGTTGCCACTATAAGAACAATGAAACGCAAATAAATATATTTATACGCATAAATATTAAAACCAAAGCCCACTAAATACAATATAGAGATATATAAATATTTATTAAAATATATAGTTAAGTCGAACAAGGAACCTTTGATATTCACGGGAAAACAGAAACACGACAGAACTGTAATCAGTGCCTTAGCTGAAAGACGGTATGTCTTCACTTGTAATCTTATTGTAACTATGAATGCGAATATTTAGATGGATGGATGTATGTATTGTTTTATTTGTTAGAAGGTATCTCCGAAACTGCTTTATCAAGCAAGCATGTTCAACATAGTCTGAAAGAATTCATAGACCAATAATTATTTTTTTTAATTCCGCGCGGACGGAATCACCTGCGAAAGATGTTCATATTAATAATAATATGTACAATTCTTAGTGTAATTATAATTTTCAATCAAAATTTGATTTATTAATTTAATCATAGGTCACCTACTTTTTGTCAGAGACATTTAACAACTAGTCAGATGACTTTATCGCGTTATGTGTGAATGAATTTCGAGGCGAGCTGTCGTCATCGCTTACAACACTTATAACCCTTTTTTCGAAGATGTCCCGATACTGATAAAGAAGGCCCGCTGCCTAACAAAATGTCCGTTTGTATCTAATACCAGAAAAAAAGAACAAAGCGCAAACACCTTTACGTTGGGCAAGGAGATGTAATAGCGTAGCAAAATAAAACAATAGTTTAATATTTAATTTATTATAATAATTATAACACTTTAAAGTGAAAATAAATAAAAATTGTAAAAAATTTAAACTATATTTTTATAAAAGTATATTTTGAATGTACACTTTTTATAAGCTTAGGGTGGTGGGTACACATTTAAAAAACGGATAAGGGCCACATTTTTTTTATATTTCGCAATGATTTTTTTTTACTTTTTTTTAATTTAGTTTTATAGGCGATACATATGTCCAAATAGATATCATCGTCACTATAATTATCTTTAAAAAACGGCTAACAATACATTTTAGTACATTTATTACAGTGAAACCGAAAGGTAAAAATTTTGTGAAGTATTATTAAGTATATACAATAATATTCTCTAGAAACGCTATCTTAATGGCCACCGAGTAAACTATTCTCCGCGTATGAAGCACCGACGATCCATCATCGCCTTTAGCCCTTCTGTAATAAGAGCTCCGATATAAGCGATGTACTTTGAAGAGAACAGAGCGCTCGGCTGAGCCAATCCAATACTCGATGACCATATTTGATTAATCGTACCTCTAAATTGAATTGGATACGGAGACAGATCTCTCGCGGGTATGCCTTGTGGGTGATAATTTTAGTTTTTATGATCAATACTTAGAGAGATTACGTGTTATAATTTAAAAAAGCTAGAGTAGATGTACTAATTTCTTTTGTAATTGGATTTTGATATTTGAGCTAGATAAAAAAGTATATGTTTCGAGCTCCATCCATGAACATGTGTTAAAATATTAGTATAACACAAATTACTGTTTTTTTTTTCCTTGAATTAATTTTATGCAAGTATTATAACATATAATTCCTAGAAATTTATTCAATCATGTCCTTCTTGATAGAATAAACAATTAATTTCGTGTCGGATCTTTGTATAAAATAAATTTAATATATTAAATGTCTCTCGTACACCACTTGGGGACCTCCCTCGGTATCCGACTGCGGTCGGGGTCCTAATGAGGACGCGAGGGCTGCGCACGCGCCGGGCCACGCGGCCTTGTTCATTACCAACCTCTTTGCCAACTTTATTATTTTTCGCCACGTGTCTATTATGGTGGTTTTCTTTTTTTCTCGATAAACTCCTTTTCGGGCGTGTAATCGGATCCAGCAGAACAAATAGGGCGAGGATTAGTGAAACTCCGATATAAAAGCCGATCGTGAATGATATGTGATTCAATCAACATAAACAAGCCATTTAGTAGGGCATTAGGGCCCAAAGGTTAATAGTTGTATGAACTGGTCGATAGGCCACTGATATACTCGGCTTATTTTGATAAAGCTTGTACTTATCCAATGATTGTTGTGTTTATTTTATTTTACCTGCTGTCCGCCTCGTTTTGGTATAGAAAATTCTAATATGTAGATTTACATATCCCTAACATGTTTAACATAAAAAGAACAAAAATTATGTCTATGTAGTCTACAAAGTATATGACTGAGACCATGCTATCTATCATTTATGCTTTACAAATATCATCAATATCTTAATAGGCTAACCTACTCTGAAATAGGTAATAGTGGGTTTATACTATTATTTTTATTCTTCGTTATTATTGTTAAGGTATTTTTAACGATCACTGAAATAAAGAAAAGATAAAACCTAGGTACAATTGTGAAGTTATATAAAGCAGCACGAATAGGAAACTTAAATTATAATTGCATGTAGGCTTGGACAAATAACGCTATTGATGGCAGGGCGCCGGTGGAGCGCGCTTCAGATAGAGGGCGTCTCTCAGTGGGGCGTCCTTCAACGGATGCGATTTCACAGTCCCTCCGGAAGGCGCACGCTTATTAGAAAGGGCTGTCGGCTTTGCCTCATTCACCAGAACCCAGAGGACGTGCGTTCGTACATTTTATTCGCCTGAAATCAAGTTGGATTTGTATAGACGCGTGGCGCACGCGTGCCTCTCTATTCTACGCACCACTATTTGTTTTTACGTGATTTAACGTGTTTATTCGGCCAATTTTTTTTGGTTTAGAGTGTACACCTAAAGAAAACGTTTGTTTGATCTGTAATATTTCTTTGCAAGTTTTTTTTTTAAATATTTACAACATCTTTCTCGTAACACTAAAATACCATTACGATAATAAAATGCCTAATAAGTTAGGGTAAGATACTAGTGGATAAGCGTTTGTAACTTTTTAATGTTTTTAAAGTGCTTTATTGAACAGCAATAACTGCGGCAATAGCTCAGTTGGTACAATTCCAAGAACATACAAAACATTGTACTACGTATAAAAATTGTAAGAACTTACCTAGGCTTAATATGATTTAAATATTTTATATCTATTTTTAAACAGTTACATGCAAACGTTTCTGTATCAGAGAGCAAAGTGATTTTACCTGGTCTAATAAGACATGACATCTCATGACTCAACAAGTCGAGCGTAAACGTGGTCCGGAACATGATTTAAATATTCAAAATATCTGAGTACTTCTGCATTGTTTACTCACCATGAAATGAATTGTCTGCTTATCTTTTTTCTTATAAAAAAAATATTTTTAACAGTGATAGAACGTTGGGGAATTTGAAAGTACGTGTATTTTTCGATCGACGCTTCGGAATGAAAAAATTTACTAAAAGGTGTACTATCACGTTTTTTGAATACTACATAAAATTCTCGTTTTTTATTTTATACGGTGGCAGACGAGTAAGCGGTCACTTGAATTCGCCGAAATGGACACGCTGCCCATAGATAAATGCAGATGCGTTGCCTACCATTAGTAAATGAAGGAAGGGACACACAAAAAGAGAATATTTATCCTTAACGTGCATCCCCTTCTCTGTCAAATCCATTACCTCCATCAATTGCCTTTTCCTTCCTTTTCTTATAAGAAAATGGTGGATAGGCTTCATTCTACTTCACTCCTGTCTCCTGTGTGGTCGTAGTATTGCTGCGGTCGAGCCAGTTATCCACAGATGTTGTTACTGGCGTCTACCACTGTTTTTATCCGTATTTAAAAAAAATCTTTTCTTTTTCTGTACTAGAATTAGATTATACTTTTCTTCTTGAAATTCAATAAAAAACAATATTAAATAAGGGTCTAAAAACAGGGTGAGTGCCTACATAATATTTGCTAATATGCGTTAAGCTCGCGCCATAAAGAACGTGTCAGCTGAACCGATCCGAACGCGTGGTATTTGATTCGAATCAAATGAAATTATTTCTACACGATGAGCACGTTCAATGGGGATAACAGATGTATTAGCTGACACAGGTGTTTCAATTGTATTACCATTTAGTTATAACGGAATAATTGTCAATTGATCGTCGTCTACAGATTTCCTTAATTTGAAAATTGTATCTGTTTTGTAACAAAATATTGCATTTTAGAAAGACAATCCAATGCATGAGTGGATTACTAAAATATAAATACTGCTACTATTACTACTAAAGGTTTTAATATTAATTCAAAGAAGACACTTCTTTGAATTAATATTAAAACCTTTAGTAGTAATTGAATTTAAATTAAATGCAATAAACGGGAGTAAACGTGTACATATATCCGGCGACTAGACAGTCCCTAGAGAAAGTCTCACCCACAAACAACGCAGAGTAAAATATAAAGCATTGCTGTAATAATACTATCGAAAAACTGCAGCGCTTTTTCCCAAGAACACTTTATTCCTTTGTTCCTCCGATACGATAGGTACGTGAGTTTTGGCTTGTTTTTTGACCTTAACAATGAGGCGGGAGAGGGCACTGGGGTGCGCCACGTGGCCTGAACCCGAGACTCGCCATTAAAACAGAACGTCATAATGCAAAAACAACCTTATTAACATCGAACAGATTATATTTTACATTGATTACCGATGTGCATGGAAATTAGAACTAATTTTGTGTAGTGATTTTTGACGAACACGAAGAGTTAGCGATGTGTTTTTTTTATTATTCTTGTTGCAAAGACAGGACGCTAATTACATTTTGTTCCTTTACAAATTCACGACATTGTAAAGAAGCGATTAAAAATTATGAGTACTCATAATTAATAACTTGGGTTTAGTAAAGTTTAATTACAACTTAATTGAAGATCTTTGCGTTTCACATAATTCAAACGTGATTTTAAAATGTTAAAGCAGTAAATATTATGTTAAATACTGAGGACATATTAATGTGTCCTTGCAAAGATTTAAAGGTGTAAGTAAATTATTTTACTCGCTTAACTCATCTTTTTTACAAAGCACATAAAAATATTACATTTCAAAGCATTCTAGAAATTAATTAACATCCATAAATTGTTTGGTTACGTTTGTCATCGCACAGGATCACATCGGACACGGAGTTAGCTCTCTTCATATACAAATATTTAAACAAAAACGCTTACTCGTATGTATGTTTAACAATTTAATATACAATTATTTAGCAGATCCTATTAGCAGATTATTTGTCAGTATGCTTTGTGAATGTAAAAGTACTTCTAAATTTATCATATCTATTTTTATGATAACTATTGCAGTATAGTCTTAAACATATGTCTAAGTTTTTCTACAAATCGTTTGAAATATAAAAACATTTTAAATATCATTTCCTAAGTCATTCATATCGTAACATGGGACACAAGGGCAATGGGGAATCAATAAAAAAGGCACAGGCCACGTCATATGAAAGTGACAAAAACCCGTGTATGAGTTGACAGCGCTGACAAAGTCACCGCACCGATCTCGCCGGCGCACGATCAATTATGTTTGATTCATTGAATACACCTGACAGAAGATATCGCCGTCACTCGCCGCCTCCCAAATATTGTGATTTAGATTTTATCTGCCTGCAGCCAAATTAATAAAAACCTAGCATCGTTCCAGCGTGGTCGAGCTATAATTATTTTTACAGCGAATTTATATTCTCTTTTTGTTAACACAGAGGTTTGATGTAAATAACACAATAGTCTGACGCTTTTAAAAGGAATGTGCTATCTAGTAACTTTACGTTTACAAACAGGAAACACATAATGTAATACCTATAAGTTATAAAATATTATATCTTTGTTGTATAATGCAACATTAATGTAAAATTTTCTTATAAATTTAGTTAATTGTATATTTTTAGTTTTAATTAAAACAATATAAAATTATAAATTTTTGGTATGTCAAGTTTTCTAATTAGTTTCACCAAAAAGTTTATTTATTTTGTATTTGCGATTTTAATTGGTTCCTTGTTTAATATATCTATTTCGGCCATAAATAATTTATATTTATGACAATATGTTGTTATACACGATTTAGCAGTGAAAACTCACAGTTTATATCATTTTGAACACTAAGAACTTTTTAAACAGATACGAAGGATCCTTTTAAAAGTAAATACCGCTTGTCGCATACCGCGGCCGGGGTTTTTGCAGTGGCGGCCGGTCGCGGCCCATTTGACTCCGGATGCGGTAACACTAGATGGGGGCACGACCTATTTCTGTGCACTTTTTGCTGGCGCTACCTCCCCGCCCCCGTTCCGTTCTGCGCCGATGCAAATACTGAGTCCTCGAAAACGTCTCTTCCCTTACAATTTAGTATTACAAAAGCATTCTTTTGTTTAATTCTATTCAACAATATAATAATCGTTCGGGTATTGAATACGAAAATAATAATTACCAACCATTATCATCTCTGCACTGCACATTATCACATACATATCTGGACCATATAGAGATAAACATATTACCTCTATGTATATGTATACTATGTTTATGTATTTATTCCCCTGTTATTCTTACACATATCCTCTTTTATACAAGATGTCTGATGATCGATTCCTTACCTTTGTTGTCTACTTTTACCGCGGTAGACATATACACATTCAGTATTAGTTATTTTATAATTTATTTAATAAAGGAGGATATATTGTTGAAGATAAGAACGCTTTTCAATTAATAATATTTAGAATTGCAAGCTGTCGCCCACGACACCGTTTGCGCGGAATTAAAAAAAACTCAATTAGTAGACCATGTGTTCTTTTATAGTATGTTCTACATCTATGCCAAATTTCAGTGAGATACGTTTAGACGTTTAGGAGATACCTAGTAACAAACACATCCATCCATTTATAAACTTACGCAGTTATATTTTTTAAATAAATAATAATATTGATTAGTAAATTGTAAGATGGTACAGCCATGTAATACGGGCATAAGAAAATAAACTTCTAAAATTGTATTTTATAATATGGAGCTGCACTAGGCTCTAGTACTTATTCCGTCGTAGCTACTATATACATATGTATATACCACCTAGTTATATTACGAGAAGAAAACAATATACGGAACTTTATTTATTACCAGTGTTCATTTTTAACCATGAAACAGGCTACTTATCGCTCTACGAAGGCATCTGTGTGTTGGCCAAAATACTCACTTCAATAATCATAGCAGCGAATGAAACCTTGCACAAACTGAAAGATGACACGTTGTTAGAGTTAGAATAGACCTCTGTATTACAAAATACCTCATTAAGTATCAAACAATCTGCACATTTAACTATTACAACACGACGCAACATCTTTGTAACTTTAATATTACACCTTTATTATAGGTGGATGTTTTCTTGAATACTTGACCTCTAGACTTGTTTGTTTCAAACACGACGATGCGCGTCGTTATTTATGAACGTAAGGACTAAAAAGACTAAAATTAATGTAAAGCTAAGTCTTGCACGCAATTCCCTTGTCATGAATTATAATGTTAGCCTTTATTTTATATCAGAATAACGATATAAACGGTCGAATCCCAGCTGTCGCGTAATTTGTTACAGCTTTCACTAATTCTTAAGTATATAAACAAGATAATAAGTTTTTTGATTTGTTGTTAGTCAATGTACTAAATTGTGGTCCTTAGAAAGACGATCAGTAAACAAACGAAGCGCTATGGATTTAGAATATTATGAGGCTGCAGGAAATCCGTGTATGGAATGGATCCGTGTGTGGATTTAAAAAAGGCTGACATTTAATTCACATAAATGGATACCTATTCTTAAAGAGCACATATGTGTTCTCTTATGTTTTCAAGAGCCAACTAAAGTCATCGAACGAGTATTCCCGGTTTTATTAAATAGGAACTAAGAGACATAAATTCGATGAAACTCTCCAACTCGCTTCCGAGAATTATTTATACCAATAAAACAAAAGCCTGAATCCAAGACCATCCCGTTATGTGACTCTATATCGCTATCCTTTTCAATTACACAATATCAATATATCGTTGCGTCCCTCTTACACTTCAATGGTGACTACCGGATTTCAGGCGTGCAGGAGCGTGGGACCAGTTTTTATGCACCGACCACAACAAAGACATGCCTACAGAATCCGAATTCAAGAAGATGGCAGTCAAGGTATTCAGAAATAAATAAATATGGTAGTAAATACCTAAGATGAACAATAGTGTTGCTCATGACGATCAGTCACCCGGTGCCCGCGGAAACTGGTTCCTGGAGAGATGCACGGTCACTCCAAATGTGTACTGATGCGTCATTATAAAAAAAAATATCGAAGATACCCGCAATATTTGCGATAAACCATAACAAAAATGCACTTCGACCCGTTTGCCATAAATGAGGAAATATTATGCAGTTTTTTGTTCAATTAATTGAATTGATTAAGAAATTTGATGTAACTAGGAATTTGCTATTCATCTGCGTAATTAAAAAGAATATTACTGGAATTGTCGGCCACTTCTTCCAAGCAACGACTTTAGTAGAAAAGTTTGACATCTGTAATCTAATAAAAAACATCTACGTTAGTATTTTTAACCATTTTTTTTATTGTTATTTTGTTTTCACTTTATTAAACCTTATCATCAGTAAGGTTAAGGCAAAAAATATTGCAATCCTATATCCCCACAGCAAACGTGTGACATGTAACAAAATTTTTAATAACCAAGTATGTATTTTTTGAACAATCACATTACTTCTTCCTTTTTCTTAGACTGTACTTGTTTAGCTAGACGTAGGCTTCTCACTCCTCGTACGCATAAAAAAAATTACATGAGTTCGCCACAAAATATTTGTGTCTAAAGTAATATTTTAAAACAATTTGCACGCTACACTCTTTCGGACTTTTTTATAAG
Organism: Papilio xuthus; assembly: GCF_000836235.2. Classification (NCBI taxonomy): domain Eukaryota; kingdom Metazoa; phylum Arthropoda; class Insecta; order Lepidoptera; family Papilionidae; genus Papilio; species Papilio xuthus. Next base: position 4,655,854 of record NW_013533632.1, read on the forward strand.
CCTTAATATTTAGGGAGAACTCGAGTATCGGCTTAGTAAAAAATAATCTTTCAATTTCAGTAGAATTTTTAGAAAATTAATCTCTTTTATCTATATATTTCTGTACAATTACTAAATTTGAAGTGTCTGTACGTAATATAAATAAATATATTTCGGGAACATAATGTATTCGCGTTGTTTATAGCGAAATTCAAACTTATACACTTTTTCCTGACTATGCCTGCAAATCCACGTTTCCGACTAATCTTCAAAACAGCTGGACCGATTTCTACGGAACTTGGACTAGAGTAACTACGGCTACCTTTTTTAAATTCCGCGCTGACGAAGTCGCCTGCGACAGTTAGTGCAAATAAAATTAATTAGAAATAACAAAGGTTTCTTTTTAATTTCAAAAAAGAAAAACAACCTTTACTAATTGGATCCTCGTTAATGTTTCTTAGTATAAAGTATTAGAGACTCCGAAGGGATTTTCGGAGTCTCTAATACTTATTATTTCTTTCGTATTATTCGATTTATCAAGGACGTACTGAAGCCCAGTTAATTATTGAAGAAATCTACAGATTGAAAAAAACATATCTTTTATATTCGTAGATAAAGAATTCAAAGTAAAAAATATTGAATCTACAATGCGAGAGATATTTTATTATTTGCAATTTCTCTTAAAGAAAATATTAAGTTAGTAATGTTCGGTATGAACTTTGCGTTAGGCAGAATTTCCGTGTAAAACCAATCGATTGCAATAATTTAAACAATCGTACTCAAGTACTGTTTCCTTTTATCAATTGCACTTGTTTGATTGTACTCACAACATTTACATTTCACGTTGAAACAATTCCGATATAAATTATAACGTAACCTAACTTAATTTTGAGTGTCTGCTGTCGAAACATTTTTATAAAAGTACAGTCATCCCTATCATACTTTGTTAAAAAATAGAGACAACAGCATGTTTATATATAAGTGTTACGATTGTGAAATCCACCCTTTTTACATTTATAGTTTGTTAGTAAAAAATAATCACTTTGGATAAGTTGATACGTCAGATGTGATACGAGATCTTAATTTTTGCAAAAAGATATAAGATTATGCTACCATATATGAGTAGGTATGTAAAACTTTAGGTGTAGAACGCAATACTGATCTTGGAGTTAGCGATAAGGACCGGAATTTACGAAAAAAGCTACCCGACGGGACCACCCAAAGGCCCAGCTGCCGCCCCGCTTATTTATTGTTTTAATTAAAACAACATAACTCAGGCTCCTCTGAACGCACCTATGAGACAGCTCGTAATTCTAAAGTTTAGCTTCTGTACGCAATCCTCGGGATAAATGACGCGTAAGCTTTTGCTGAGGGTGGCATTCAACGCACGATTTGTATCAAACAATTTTGTGATGCCACCCTACTAGGTTATTATGTATGGTTGTAGGCTATCTCTTAGTTACTTATTTATATAAAACCAAAGAAAAGAAATATCATAATAATTTATTTTATACTTCCACTTTAAGTTGCTTTCGTAAATATTTGCCTTACTGATTAATACGATTAATTATATCTTCGGTGAGCATATAACTTGGTATATTAGACGGCAGCAACAATAACAGCTATTGTATGAATTCCACAAAGGAGACAGGAGTAAAGTCTACACAATTCTACATTTCATCTAACGTCCGCGTTTCGAGTGTGCGTGTAGGAGACCTTATTTTAGTCCCCTATCCCTCCCACTCTTTTCTTATAAGGAAATAAGTAAGGGACGCATAGGAAGGGGATATATCCTTTTTCTGTGCCTCCTCGCTCCGTCGATTAAAGGTAGTCAACGCATTTGCAATTGCCGGTATGTATGGCCGCTTGCTCGTTTGCTACTTTATAATATAAAAGAATACCTGTGTAAAAAATAATTCTTTTATTACGTCTTTTCGCCTTCAATTTTTTTTTTCATAGTATCAGCCATTTTTTAATGAAGATCCTTATTACAATGTATGTTTTTGAAAATAGGTGGAAATAAAAGTGGAAATTATTATATAGTTCGTAATATTTTATTAACAGATTCGTTATAATTTGTTATAGTGACAGGAATATATTTTCCAGATATATATTGGTTGTTGTGCTTACTACATGAGATTGTTCCTTCTAACTTAACATCATTTACACATTACACTCACGTCTGCTTCTTAACTTAACTACACAATGAATAATAGGATAATTTAATTAATCGATTCCTATAACATATTACTGTAAGTTGTAACTTTATTAATGTCTTATCAATTTATACAAAGAGGAACTACAAGTGCGTGTACTTAGCTGGATTAATTGTGAATTTCTGTTGGAACACAAGTATAAGAACATTATTGTTATCTCTCTTATTATCAGAAAGATTGAAAGGGATGGAAATATTGTTATACATGTGTTACGACAGTAAATTCACATTACATCATAATTTAATGCTTAACACTACTTCAATGTGCAAGTTTTCCAAAAACTAATACAACATTTATTTCTAGTTCGCTTATTATCGTCTTTAAATATTTAATAATTATTATTATTTTATGGAAAAAATTCATACCTACCACTTACATTTATTCTTATTCAATAAATAAATAGTATATATTAATAAATCGATATTCATCGTTGTAATTTGCCCATCCCTATGTATCTACATTTAAGAGTCAGTGTATTTATTGAAACGATATCATTACTGCATTATAACTATATAATATAGAACAATAGTATTACATTAACATGAATCTATTAGATTTTTTTACAATTTCTTCCTCTTGTTAATCCGCTACAAGTGCAAAATTCTTCATGAAATTATTTCATAATAAAAAAATGCAGATATCCTTATGTGCAAGTAAAACCAAAGTTAATCTCCATATTCATTGATGGACGGAGATTATATCATAAATTGTTCAACAACTTATTTCATTTCTAAATAAATATAATTCCATAGAACGAACAAACATAAAAAAATAAATTAGTTTACACTTGGATTAAAAAAAATATTTACGATGCAAAAATAGTAATTCAGTATTGGAACTGGTGCACGTGACATTGAGCTTTCATATCAGCTGTAAGATTGTGCAGTTTTATAATTAAACATGGAGTAAACGTACATTTATAGAAACTGCTAAACATTAAAGATCCCACATATTTTTACATTTTATATTGATTTCACTTCCTTCCAACCACAATTTTTATACAGAGTCCACTAAATATATTTGACCAAGTGACCAACACTTGTTAAGTCCATTATAATTCTACACGATTTATTAAAAGCGCTTTTGAAGGTTGCACTTTTTAATGTCTCGTCCAGTTTCTTAGCGCTCATAAAGCGCAAAATTGTTGCTATGGACAGTCCATAGAGTTGGGGCTGGGCGGGCCCCCGATGACGCTGTACGGCGGACTGTGCGGAGGCAGCGACATGGGTCCGTGGTACATGTCCATCTCTAGCGTCGCGTCCGGAGAGCACTTCTCCGCCATTTTGTTTTCTTGCTTCGTCACCATTCGCCGCCATTTCGCACGAGCGTTCTGAAACCACACCTGCGAACAAAAAACACACGGTTAGTGTCGGCCGAGAGAATAATGCAAGCGCGCCCCGCATTGAAATGTCGCCAGCAAAATGAAAAGCCGATTCGCCATAAAAAGAATACGAGTCGTAAAGCGACGACGATCCAAATAAAGTATAACTCTGGCTTAAAAGTCTTCGAATGTTCCTCCATGATACCGTCTTCGTTATTCGAAGTACCTAATTATGCTCCGTTGGAGCACAAAGTTGCTTTTGATGCGGAAGCTTTGTTTTTTTGAGACTCCTGACATCACAGACTGCTTGGTGAAGGGGGAAATTTACCTGTAAATAATATAAGGATAGCAGGAGGTTAGCATGGCGAGTTGTGTTCAATTGAGTTGAATCTCTAGCGCTCAAGAACTTCGGCATCCTAACTAGTCTAATAGCAGATAATGCTTTATGGAAATATATTTTAATTCCGTTCATAAACGATTAGGTCAATTATTCATCTCTATTGCCTCAAACTTTTTTTAAAGATTCTTTTGTGCACTTAAGCACTTGTAAAAAGTATAACTAACTTTAAATAGTGTAAGAAAGTACTTTTAATATTCAATAGTATTCGTCGGAAGCTAGTATTCAAATATTGTTTGCGTGAGTTTGCGCATGCGCGCGAGTGGCACGGCCAATCGTGCGCGGCCGCCGCTAGCCCCGCCCCGCGCGGTATGGCCGCTACTGACGCTGCCTAATGCCAAATTTAGATTAGCGCTTATTTCGTATCCGTCACTATCGAGGAGCGTAAATATAACATCTTTTTATTATCGAACCGATTTTAGCACACATAATAAAGGCACTCACTCGCGTATTTATTGAATTTTTTCCCCTAACCGAATGACAATCGTAAGGAAATATTTATTACAAATTAAAACGATTAAAGAGAACTTGTAGCCTTGATATGGTGCGCGTCCATGATCACCGATTCAAAATTGAAAAACTACTTAAAAATATTTAAGATAACTAAAGCATTTAACTAATTTTAATATTTTTTCTTACTAATTTCCTTTTTAATAAGCACTGCTCACACGTCAGTAAAACACTTCCTAAAAATGTGTAACATTTCGTCGTACTAATTACCGAAAGCAGCCCGCTCCTGTCATTCCTCGTGTATATTCATCATAAACTGAGAAGCGAGAGGTGATAGTGTCTCAAAGTGAAGCGATGAGAAATGGGCGAAAAGCGCGGGAGACGACGTGAGCGCGGCCACGATTGATGATCCCACGTCGACACATACCGGCGCTGTCAAAGTCAAGATAAACCCGCAGCGCGGTGGTCCCGGAAACATAAACTCTCGTTTCCACTGTCGAAACAATTGTGTGAATATCAGCTTGTACACCTCACCTAGAGGCTCGGATTCTAGCTTAAGTTGATGACTCGGCCCACAATAGTCAAAGTATCAACCATGATAGCAAAGTATCCACCACGATACCCAAGTGTGGATATTAGATTTTCTTCGCAATTTTATAGAACATTTGAATCTATTTGAGGACTATTGCTGTAAAGGTTCAGGTCAAACGGTTACGCGTACCTACTTACATATAAGCTGTTCTCACATTATTAAGATCTTAGCTAACCGTCGCCATTCATTCTGATGTTTAAAAATACCCGTAATCGCAAACTATAACAATCATAATTCATTTGCACGTTTGTGTTTCTTTACTGTTAAAAATATTGTCTTTGTGTTGAAAAATGTTGCAAGTTAATAGCGTTATAAGCGACATTTACAAAGAGACAAAATACTTATTGAGTGTCCATTAAACGCTTGACACTTGTGAATTGGGTCGTAATAGTGTTATTCTTGTAGCCAACACAAATAAGTTCGCGCATCGGCATTAGACAAGTCATTTGTTACGTCACGTCCAGCCGAGTGACGTTTCAAAATAACTTTTCTCATACAAAACTACATCTCAATTTGCTTCGCTATGATCTCAATGTACTAATGGGAAAGATGTGAAAATAATATGAATTCATGTCTCCATATAAACCACTTTACTATAGAATTTTTCATATATAGTTTAAGAACTTTCCTACACGTCAAACACGCATGGAATTTTTGTTATGAACAAAACATTCAGTTCAACCGAAACTAATTGGCTCGAAGTACTTTTTTGAACAATTAAATTTTAATATTATACGGTATAACGTATTATGTTTTTGTTTTCAGGCAAAGAAATATGACTAACTTAAATTAGATAACAAACCTGCTCAGTTTATCGTGATACTCATGCGTAGGTCGTCAACCTTCGTATTATCTTTTACATACATTTTAAAGGGACTAAGAAAATATAAATAAGAAATGTGTGAAAATATTTACAAGAAAATACCATCAATATTTTGCAGGTTTTACAAGTTTTTTTAATTATGCGATAATGATCTTGGGTAAGTACATAAAATAAAATACTAATAAAATGTAAATAATAGTACATTATGAGATAAATTACTATCCAGAAGAGTAAAATTAACATATTTTTCTAAATTGTCACAACACACGCGACGTTCGACTATTAAATTTGAAGGTTAAAACATTTTATTCGTAAAAAGACGCTTGTTTAGATTTGTGTTGCAATAAAATAAATAATATAAACATTAAATCGGCGGGAACGAAATATATAAGCGAGATGTATATTTTAAAATACCGTCTAAACTAAATGCCTCTCATCTAACAAAATACTACCAGCAGTCTTCAGACACAGTTACTAGTAGACTTATGTCCATGGGCTGATTTGAAGTGAACATCTGTAATATCAAATATATTATATGTATTCTATATATTTCCTGCTTATCTTTGAAATAGCATGATCAGTTGTACAGATTCAATTGTATTGTCCAAAAAAGGGACAGTACTTGGTAAAAGCTTGGAGTAAATTGGAATTGTCTATAAATAATTTTCTAAATGGTGCCGTGAATTGACTTAAATCATAACGAAATGTGATCAACGTGAAATGAAATAAAATAAATGAAAAACAAAATGAATTTAAGTAAAGAGATTTCCCCCACTTGACAAATTTCAAAAGGAATTCATAAGTAGACCCTAATAAATGTCCAAACAAACATGTGATCAAAGGCGCTCAAATATTCAGCGTATTGTAAATAAAAACTGTAGAGATGTGATTAATAGTCGCGTTTCCTTATATAAATAATATTTAAATAAATTAGGAGGTAGACACGGCACGTCCGCCTGGCGCGAGTGCGCGCGACCGAATGACAAATGGATGCCTTTTGAAATCGCGGCGGAAATTATCTGCCCAACCGAGCGTCTCAGGGCGATGCGTTGGTACTAATTACTAGAGCGTTTGATTGTGATCACCACGCGCCCGCGCAAGCAGATCTCGCCTTTAATCGACATTCTTTAAATTCATTTTCGAGCGAGACACCGCATTCATTATTGTCACCAAATGTACTTAGAAAGTAAAATTATATCGGGCCAAATGTCGAGGTGTGACCATCCGATACTAATTGCCGGTTTCGAGACGCCTTCAGCATTTCTTTGGTTATTTGTGTGCCATTGCAGGCATCTTTATTGTATCTCGAGTCATAGCATGAAAACGATTTAAAAATAACCAAGTGATTGTATTTATAAATATGAGTTTGAATAATTCTATATACACCAATTACCCTTTGCATCGTTGTATTATTTTAACTATTATCTAAATTTAGATATATTGAATATGTGATATTGTAATACATCAGTCATATCATTAAAATAAATGGTACGTAAAAAAAAGTCGCGTAGCATTTATGGTGTACTCTATACCGATTGATCGTGTGACACGCCCGAAAAAGGAAAGGTACTTTTTCAATCGACTAATTACGCAGCACTACTTGAACCCGAGTCATTTTTCAGGAGGGAAGAAGAGAAAAAAAAAGAACGGAACGAGTGACAAATCACGCAATTGCGGACGCACGGAGAGAAATATGGTGCGGTTTGTTCTAAATACGCCAGCGCTTCGACTTGGAGTCGTCGCGGGCGCATATATTACTAAGGCGCCCGGGCCAATTAGACACCCGCTCTCTCCACACTAACACGCACCTGCTTTTATGTTTTTATAAATATTTTGTATTAAAGAAATTGCTTTAAGTTTAAATCTTAATTCATTGTTTGAAATAGTAGGGTGTATGTTCTATATTTTAACCGTAATGATTTTTTTCATTAGCTAAATGTGCTATAAAAGATTTGCGGAATAACATCAAAGAATTTCATTTACTAAGATTATTCATTTAAAATTTAGACTACATCATAATAATAATGAATATCTAATTTTAACATCAATTTTGTAAAAACAATTAAATGCAAATATAAATTTAACAAATAAAAAAATAGTAATTTGCTAGCGGCAAAGTCGTTTTATGTTGCTGAATTTGATACTGTATTTGTAGAGTCCTTGAATTAAATACAATATATAGAATAAATGTTTAATGCATTAACATATTTAAAAATTTCACAACCAATTTCACTGTTTAGAAAATAAACCACATGCGGGTATAGTTTATCTGAACTCTGTCAGATTCTATCTATAAAAAATAAACCGCGTCCCTTAACATTTCTCCACGGGAGCGTACAACCAAAAGTCGGTATATACAAAACGAAAAAGCCCTTATCTCGGCAAAATGGCGACGGCAAGCCGTAAGCTTTTTTCCAAAAAAATCTCGATCAATATTCGGAGGTTCAGAGGGAGAGGTTCTCTTTGCCTTCGTATAATTGGTTGGAGGGAAATTTATGCGGCGCGCGCTATCTGCGTCGGGTCAGCTCGGCTTGGCTCGGTATGTCGATAACTGGTAAGGGGACCCTGCCTACCGATCTTATGTTTCGAAGACGACATCTCTTGGGTATGTATGAAGCCATTGTTATACGTATAGTCCAAAAAGAACACGGCTAAACTTCTTCGGCATATCCCGATCGCGTTTGTATGCTTCATTTATTTATTTTTCCCCTAGATTCTTTCTCTTCACTCTACCATAGCTTTTAAAAAATATTAGAGGCTGCTTAATGTTCAAGCAAAATTGAAGTATTCAGTAAGTTACTAAGGTTTTTAAAATGTTGTAACTATTATAATTAACAGTTTTAAACTTATATGTAAATAATTTTATTGAATGTAGTAACTATTTCAATAACAAACAATGAAAAATTCCACTTGGTATATTGAAAAGAAACCAGAGCGAACTATCAAAAATGGTGTAATTACGAAAACAAAGGAAGGCTCTTTGAAGGCACCGTGTAAGATCCACATTAAAGGGCCGCACTCGGTAAACAAATTAAAAGCAATATAAAGGTCTAAACGGCAAAGCTGCGCCGCGGTGTGTCCAATCTATTAGTACCCGAGCGGGCCGGTGGTAATGGCTGCGCAGATGGGCCTGTTGGCCCTTTCAACTCGTTTGGCCCGACACCGCGCACATAACAAAATCTACTATCGTTTTTTTTTATGAAAACATTCAAAAATCTATACACAATTTTTTTTAATTATCAAGGCATTTCATGTGAAAAAAAAAACAAAAAATGTCTAAATATATTTCGGTTAACCGGTTAAAAGCAATAGTTTTGACACTTACCCAAACTTGATTTGTGCCACGTTGATCCTTGTTATACGAACTTAAAGACAGCTGAGCGCCCATTGCTATTTTCTAAATATACTATTAAAAGTAACCGAGAAATGTTCTGCCTAGTAGATATATGAATTAATGTAAATTAGATGTTTATGTTATAATTATTATGTGCTGTAAAAAAATTAACGCCCAACAAACATTCGTTCAAGTAGTATCTTATACCTGTGGTGATAAAATCACAAATGAATAAAGTGGTCGTGACGCATACAATTTACCTTTACCACTTTTTTTTATTAACGAAATACGTTCGCAAAGCGGCAACTTCGATAAGCACGTTGGTAACAAAGCGAGCGATATTCTAACTACATTAAAATCGCATTAGCTTCTGGATAATTTAGTAACTTTGTAAAGGAAATTCCCAAGATTAACAAATTACATATATAGATCTAAGTAATTGTCAACGACGCATTGGAAATAGTGTATATTATAACTACAAAACTATCAAACTCTTAAAATTATCGGTTATTTAAATGAAGAAATCTTCCAAAATATTATAAGTAACTACAAAAACTATTAACAAATGTCTATGACAATTACGTATTAAAAAGATAATTAAAAACCAATAATAAATTACCTGCAAAACTCTCTTAGGGAGACCTGTTTTCTGGCTGAGTTGTTTCAAATCCTTAGCATCGGGGTTGTGGTTGATAGCAAAGTATGACTTCATTGTTCGCAGCTGGTGATGCTTGAAGCTGGTCCGCATGCGCTTGGTGCGCGAGGTGGCACCCAGACCGCCGCTGCCGCGGAATCCCATCTCCAGGTAATCAGGATTCAGATCTGATACGAGAAGAGAAGATTCACGCTGCTCAATGTAACACATTGAAATTGTTAGAATATTGTGTTATTATAAAGAAATATAATAAAATAATAAGTAATTCTCCATAAATAACACTTCTTGTAAAGACAATTAGTGAAACTATTTTCTTCGGAATAAAATTAAATATCTTCTTTAGGAGTGAGGTGTACAATGTAATCTATCATGGCTTAATCTACTTTAATAGCGAGGTATCTGAACTTCCACGATGCAGGACCATCAAAACATACCTGTAAAATAGCGACCATCAAATACCTCACCTACAATAATACACTACAATTTTATAAAGCCGTTGTAAACGTGGTACAATGTAAAATATTTACAATGTAATTCCGTTCTGTAAGAGATCCAAGCATTTTGTAAGCGTAATTAAAACTTTTTACCCTGCGGTACACTACTTTTGTATGGGATTATAAAACAATTGATGGCAATTACAAAATAAACGGCCAAAGCACGCCCAATAACAATAAACGGAGTTTAAATTAAGATATACATACAATTCGCATTGCTAATTCGCACACATAAAATTATATGTCGTTAAATAAAATTTACCTTTAGCTGTGACCTAACAGCTCACCAATTAGCCTTAACGTGAAATTTAATTTAGTAATTTGAGGCATCAAATGATAACTCCATGTTTAACATGATTAACATAATGTTAATGGTTTGTATTTATGGATTAGCTCAGAATAACAAAGAATAAAAACACTGGCTGAATATAATCTGTAGAGTTACGAATGCACTGATTTTTTTGATTTTTTTTATTTAACATTGTTTTATAATTGTATATTTTTCTATACTTATATTTTAAAGAGGTAAGATTTGATTGTGTGTTTTAATGAATTAATCCCGAAACTATATAAACTATTTGAAAAAATCTTGCACTGTTGGGAAGCTATAACATAGGCTATAGGATTTTTTTATTACGCGCCGACTAAGTGCGGGCAACAGTCCGTAAATTATAAATCATTGCTATCTCTCTTTTCCAAGAAGAATGAAAGGGATGACAATATGTATTTGCCATGTAATCGTAATGAAAAATTATTTAAAAAATGTCGATAGAATACTTGAAGTAGCAGTTATACAACTGTCAAACAGTGGGCAAAATGTTTTTTTTTTCAGTCGTAAATCGGTCGCTGCATACCGCTCATTGTTTTCAGTTACGATTTCTCAACGTCACCGTGACGTATCCGTGACGGGAAAGGCCGGCTGCCGCGTCGAGGTTTTAACGACCAATAAAGATTGTTGCCAATAAATATTCCGAAACATCGAGGGTGGAACACAGTATGGAGTAGAATGTCTTTAGACGTAAAGCGTTTAGACATTCTAAAATTATTGATTAATTAAAAAAAGTATAAACGTTAAGAATAATTTGAATATTATTTTATTTTCCACATGTAACGATATCCAATTTAAATAATATATTAAATTCAGTCTTTTTAAACGGTTACCAAAAACATGTAAGCATATTAACTTCTTATTCGTTATTATTGATTTCGACCAATTAGTACTATAGGTAATTAGGCAAGGATTCGTTGATGCATTCACCGACCTCCGCTGAGGTAGATACACGTAAAATGTAACCACTTTTAAGTTTATGCTGGTTTGTTACGAGGGAAGCTTACGGAGATCAGGAGGTCAGAATAATTTGCTATTATGAACGAACAACACCTAATCGGACAGCACTGTTTTGAAGTAAATATCCGTTCAAACAATAGCAGTACATCATTGTTCACTCTTCTGCTCTCGTGTGATACTAGCATTACCTTACCTACTGTACAACGGAAATTTTAGTGTTGATTTAGTTTACTAACTCCGCGGTAAAGACATGTATAAAGATTTGATATAACTTCACATCCTGCCTTAAAGCTGTTTTAATACATTTTCAATTCGTTATGGAAACTAGAAGATACCTATTTTGATATAATTTATCCAATAATTTATGTACAAAATATGAGGCAATTTTCGAAAAAACGGGTAGAAATAATAAAGGTGATACTGATTTTTTGATATAGGCGCCCAAACGCAATGCTTCTTGTAAAATATGCATTTTCTTGGAATGTAAAGGTTAACAAGTGATTACCGAGTAAATTGTGACATAGACAAACTTCTAAGGAAAGTAATCAACGGTGACGTAACTTACACCGGTGATGTTAGACTAGAGCCAACTTCATTTCAAACGCGATATATGTATTTCGTGTCAATTTACTAAGAGTATCATTGGTTGATATCAACGATTCTGAGGATATTATGCGTACCGTAAAGTGGCTATCGTGAAATCTATCTGTTGATAAATATCAGGGCTTAAATATATTTATAACCATAAGCTTTCATAGCGTTCATTTAATACAAGATTTAAAAGCGATAAAACAAGTCAAAAGTTTTCCCGTTGAGAAATGAAAGTTTAATGAGCGGTGCACCCAGTTTTACATATGATTTAAATATTACTTTAATAGTGACAGTAAATTATGAGCTTAATTGAAAAATAATATAACTAAACATTCGACTCTAAGTTTTAACGCTTAGGTAATAAAGGTGGTCTGTAACAGATCGCAGGTACGATCTGCCACGTTGACGGAACGTTTGTGTTTACTTGACATGATTTATGCACCCTCTGGCAACAATAAAACTAGTGAGAAAACACGAAGAGCCTCCGCAACAGTTGAAAATCCCCTCGTGCCCCGCTCCAGAAAAGTGAGAGGGGGCTGGGGAAGGTCTAACTAAGCTGGTGGTCAGTGACCTGCTTCAGGCGGTCGTGCATCCACTAGGCACCAGATACGGTCTCTCCGGCTTAGGAATATTTGCAAAGCGGAGAATTTTCATGTTCAATTTCAAGCTCAACACTTTCGTATATAGATATCGCAGGAGGGAAAGAACTTTTTGCAGAGATATATCTTGTCGCTGCTCCACTATTTTATTATTTTTTATGTTAGCTATTTGCAAGTGGTGCGGTTCCGGCACTTATCGATAAATAAGATCGCGTCTCGAAAACGTCACGTCCGCTAAAAGAAGACGTTATTAATAGATTGAGACACAAAATGTACGCAGATAACACGTCGACGGCTAGAAAAAAATCCGTGTAAAAAGTGGGTGGGTTATAAAAGATCGCTGTGATCTCATAAATCGTACGCACCATTCATGTTTAAAGTCCTCCAAAAAAATGAGATTTCCTACGCGATATCATCTCGTCCGGTGGCCACTAGCATTTTATATCTATGGGATATTTTCGTTGTTACTGATGACACTGCAAAACAATTCACCGACTGACCTGTATCAGAAACACGTTGTAAATTCTATCGATGCTTATAAATACCTCAATAGATTTTTTTACGGATAAAAAGAGAGAATTTTCGAGATGTCATCGTGACTCGGATACAAATAAAAATATTAATTTAATCGACGCATATGTAGTATCACGTAACGCATCAGCAGGGGGCGCTACTGGCGACTTTAACTCATATGTGGTCGGGTGGCGCGAAGCAGTCGGGCGCCGGTCATATTTCAACTGTTATTACTCTAGAACTATGAAGTTATACTCAGACGATAGATATCAAAACTTATAACGGCTGCATATATTATAATCTATGATGACGATCACAGCTATTGATGTAAGATATTGTATATTAAATGTAAAAGATATTAAGAAGCTAGAAATCACGAAATTATTAAGACAACTTTTTTTAAAAAATTACGTCACATAGTAAAATTACATTAACATAACTAGGATTAGCTACTATCAAAACAAGTACTCGTATGTCAAGGAGTATAAAAATATGAACTTATCCAAAAATATAACAAAAATGTATTCAGTATTAGTAATTCAAAAGAGTATTTCCCATTAAATCAACCGCGATTAAATATTCGTGCGATATTAAATCAAAATATCACTTCAGATGGCAATCGTCTGATTCCGTGTCATATTTGGATCCTAATGAGATTTATTATATGTAATATTATTTCCATATGAATACCGCAATAAGCGATGATTTTTTTTCTTTTATTTTCATATTAAAAGTATGTCTTGCGAAATAAATACAAATTTTAAAGTGAGACATAAAAATTTGAATAATGATTAATTTTGTTACTCCAGCTACAGCTACAAGATGTTTTGTGCCGGCTCAGTTTGTTTGTTAAACATGTGACTTGCGACATTAAAATATGTTTATTTCTTTAACATCATAATGTCATTGACCAACTGAGAAGTTCGTTAATTTATAATCTGTCAGTAAATATTAATCTGAACGAATTATTTACTATCACCAAGTAAAACAATACAAGTGTATAAAGGTGTTTATTTACTACAAATTGTTATTTATAATTTACTGACATTTACAAAATATTTTAGCAAGATCAAATTCTGAGAAAATAAACAATTAATTTGCAAATAAATAAACAAAACTTATAACGTAATTTAATAATCCTAAAACGAACATATTATAATTAAATAAATAAATAAAATAAGAAACTTAACACATTAAACAAAATAACAATTGAATAACACGAAACATTTTAAAATCGGAAGGCTTTGGGAACATGTTTTCAGACTTTTAATAGAGAAGTTACCATTGTATACAAAACGTTGTTATTCTAAATTTGAGAGAGGCTCGAGTAATAAATAAGGCTTCAATATAAAGCTATTGGGTCGGTGTGCCACTGATACAGATGTCTCGGCCGAGATAGCGGCGCTTACAAAACGAACTTACATGGATATCACATTAGCCGACTGACGTGTAGTGAAACCATGCGCCGAGGGGATATTATAATCATTTTAAATTTACTCCTCATTAATAAATGATAAAAATCAATTTAATTATTCTCTCATTCATATATTCGTCATATAACGGTTACGAAACTAAGATTAATTACTTTCATTAACTCTATAAGATTTTTTTTAAGGGCTCATGTAAGTTGAAGTTAAATAATGTATTATAAAGTAATGTTATTTAACTTAAAATGCTGATGTATTCTTAGTTATTAACATTTTATTTTTCAATCTCCTTGCATGGGCATGCGACTATAACCAAATCATTTTAATATAGTTTTACTATTTTATTTATTAAAGTCTTAAAGGTCTGGTTAATGTCCAAAAAATAAATATAAAACTCTTCCTCAATCATAAATTTGGGCTGAATAAATATACAAAAAGTCGTTCTGTAATTTAATAACAATAACAATATCAGAACCTATTAAAATAATTTAATTAATTTAAACTAAGTGGTGGAATAACAATAAAAATTATCGTTTAAGAAGTAAACCAAGTTGAGTTGTAAACTTTCGTGACTACGTAATCTACTATCAGTATGTATAAAAAGATACAAAAATGTCAGAGGAAAAACTTAAAAGTATCCAAACGGCTTTTTGTTTCAGTAAAAATAAAAAGGTGAAACTTTTTTAAGGCAACTACCGTCGGAGAAGGAGCGCGCGGTCACCCTATCTGTATGATCGTCGGACGCTACTCGACACATCCGATGCCGAAAACGATATTAAAAAAAACACAGGCATACATTTTGGCAGGGAATAAATCACGGTGCTGTAGATGCGGCTATATTAAATT
Source organism: Papilio xuthus (assembly GCF_000836235.2). NCBI lineage: Eukaryota > Metazoa > Arthropoda > Insecta > Lepidoptera > Papilionidae > Papilio > Papilio xuthus. The sequence continues at coordinate 4,671,379 of NW_013533632.1, forward strand.
TATGGCGGTCCCTAACTCTGGTTGATAGAAAACTACTAAAACAAAAGGTAAAAAAGTTAACGTAAAAGGTGACACCACGTGACCCGGGGAGCAGATGGGACAACTTCATTACGGCATATAATTTACTTCGCTCCTGTTACCGAAGTAGGAAGCGTTTTTTTATCCGCCCGTTTGTGGGTAATTTATGGACACACCGCTCCAAAAGTTAGGGCGAGCTGACAGTGTCTTGCCGATGTCGAAGCGAGTATGTAATTATAATTATGTGTACGAATTAAGTTCAGTGCACTGCGAAATAATTGCGCCGCGGGAATGTTTTTAAGTTTCATTGCGAATGTTTTTCGAATAACGAGTTATGAAACGTTATATTTGTTATATACTTGATTGGGGACATTTTTTTATCCTACTTTAATTGTAAAATTCGTTTATAAAAAAAAAAGTTATAGACACATAAATATTATTGTGTGAATGTCATTCTAAAAACGTGTAAATAATATGAAGTGCATTAGCTTTTAATCATGAAGCCTTTTTATGTTATACTGTTAAATAAAAATAACATGGATAAAGTTTCCTTTTAATAAAGCTTTACTGAATATTATTTAAATTGTACTCGAACAATACTAGTTCGGAGTAAAAGTGCTTATTGCAATTCTTTGAATTTCACCATTTTTAATATATTTTACTTAAAAATCTATTTGTGTTTAAATGGTTTTTAAAACCCTATTAGGTACTTGTTATTGTAACATTTTCACAGAAATTGATAAGAATTTATAAATAACGAAAAAAAAACTTCTAAATTGTAAACCAAAGTAGAACGATTTCTAGACAAGTATATGAGGTGCATGTCAGCGTTTATGCCCCATTAACTCAGCGCCCGAAACGATTGCCTCGCAACATATGGCATCCATTCTATCTAAACTTCGTTCTCATGTTATTTAACTTCATGATTATGTTGAAAATACAGTTTAAAAACCGAATATAATATATATTGGATATGAAAATGTTTTTTTTTATATTACATCGTCACGTATTTATGTATGTTGTGTAAATAATAATTATTATCTCCATTTCTTTGCTTTTTATGTTCCGAAGTTAGAAAGATTTAAAAACTAAAATAAAAATTATTTTCGTTTTGACAGTATCTATGACTTGAACATTAACGCGCATTTGGCAACTTCTCGTCCACTCAGCACGGGCAGCGGTACCGCCTATGCCTGCCACGTGGTTGCCGTAACAAAAGTGCGTTAATCTTACCATTGTACCAGCCTAATTCTGATACTTAAATACAAAATTGAAGTATGTAAGTAAAAAATACATTAAGTTGACATCACGTTATGGTACGTGATGTCCCTATTTTTAAGTAAACATCGTTGCGTCCTTATTCACGTGCGATCGTAGTTATATTGTTGACATCAGAATAACCTCCCACGATCTGATAGCGAGCTTATTCTTCGCCTTACAGTGCTTTGGTGCTGGGAACTTAATACCGTTGTAATAAGATAACAATATCTAAAAGGTTGTTGTAAGGTTAGGAGATCTAAGCGGAAACAAACGGATAGATTTCTTTAGAATTATCCGGAATAAAAATTAAAAAGTTAATTTAATCTCAATTTATTTTTTATTTATAAATTTATCATACACTGCAAAAGAGACTTATCGAATAATTATATCTAGTTTTAAGATCTTTTCTGTTTCAATTCACGTAGGTATGTTAGATAATATATAACCAACCGACATATACTTTTGTAAACATTTAAAATTTACAAATGTATTGTAATGTATTCAATATATGTACATTTGCAACAAATTACGAGTACCAGGCAGACTCCTCGAGGCGTGGGCCGCGGATCCCACAGTCTGCCATTCGCGGCGTTACGCAAACCGACGTTCCCTTGTAATTGATTATGGCGGTCCAAAATTGGCAGCTAAAAAAGTAACCCGATCCGCGAAAATGGCCATAGCAAAAACTTACCACACAGCTCACCAAACCGGGCGCCGGAACGACAGTACTACGATGACCCGTCGGTCCCCGGCAAAATGTCGCGCCATAACCGTCAGACATCATTCTACACTACCTTATAATGATTTCACACGAGGGCAGAACAGTATTTTATGAAAGCCTTGTGCCCTTCAGGTAATTTTAGGATGTCTTATCTACGTAGGTGCTAATAATTTACGTATAAAAATCGATAACATTTTAATTAAGTATACAGACAAAACATATTCGTAGTCACGAGCTTTAAACCGTAAGTTTCTGTACATTTTCTTTTGAAAGATTTACATTGTGAACTGAAATATACTTTAATTATCTTCAAAAGAGACCTATCCTTTACTCTCATGTAGCAATAAAAAACCGAATCCCGCCCTCGTCCGGTAACAGATTTATGATGTTATATAAACTGAGAATCGTTCTTCATATTTCAGCTTCGTATTACATGGGGTGACGCGCCCCATTCCGACTTTAAATCACCGGGTTCAATAAACACATGAACAATGTATCTATCTATACCTACATAACTTCTTTCTCATCAAAATATACATAAGTATACAGTTTGTGTTAAATTAAATATTTTAATACCGCAAATTTTCCGATATAAATTAGATGACAAAATATTTCTTGTAGGAAGAAAACACAAGTAATATTGAATATCTACTAGGCCCGAGGGTGTATTATTATAAATGGGTACCATAATCACGAGATACTTGCAAACTCTAAAAAGGCTTATGTTACAGATTTGAGATATTATTACCCATTGTTATCAATGTTAACGTCAAAACATTAACAACTAAAGACAACATAATATAATATAATAGAAGGTACGATGAAGACTTTGAACAAAGTATATTATATACATTGTGTTTAACGTGAACTTATTACTTACTAGCTATCGCCCACGACTCTCTCCGCGCGGAATTAAAAGGAAACTTAATTATGCCTATGTATTCTACTAGGCTATATTCTACAGTTATGTCAAATTTCAGCAAGAACCTTGCAGCCGTTATGAAGATACCTTCTAACAAACGTCTATTCAAATAATCGCAAACGTGACATAATCTTACCTAACTTTACCTAAACGTATAATTATGTAATTTGTGTTCAAATACCACAAACACTTTTACCATTATCAGTTATCATGAAAACGCAAAGAATAATACGTATTTTGCTTACTTACTATACTGTGATTTACGAGACAATAGATGGTCATTTCATCATTGGTAGCAGACATAAATTGAGAAAACAAAATGTGACTTTCAGAAAAACATGACCGAATAAATTACAAGACTGATTTTACAAACGAATAATTTCCGACTCAATAGAATAGAATTAAACTTTTATTTTATCATATTTACCTATCGCGTATAAGGAAATAATTTTAAAATGAAAGCTTCCAATGTATAATAGTATTATAAACAAGTCAGTTAATATCTTCGCAAGTGTTGCTTTGAGCTCGAACGCGCCGTCGGGCCGCGTTACCTCAATATTTTTATAATCTTTCGCTGCGTTTATTAACACTTCTGACACACTCTTGTCAAGTTCATCAAACGAAATTTAGTTATTTTCGTAACTAAATTCACATTAAACAAATTCTATTCGTAACTTTCATTTTCATAGGTATGTTCTACCGAAAACAAAAACGTAAAACCGCTAAAACAAATCATTTAGACCAGTAAACAAACTATAATCCGTATATTATTCTGGTCAATAAATATTGAATAAAGTATGAAAACCCAATAATTGATATTTTGAGTAACCGAGCTACACGGCTCTGAGCCGAAATCGGATAAATACGTGTAAAATTTCCGATTTAATGGAAATTATTCCAATAAACGAAACATTGGAAACAGGAATTCAAAAGAGGAATTCATTTAAATTATTTTCACTTTTCAAATATTGCATTATTTTTATAAAATCCGATACTATTGGAAAATAAATCACTCCGTTAAAAATGAACTAACGAATTGTTTTTTGAATTATAAATCTTTGCATCTCGATGTTCGAAGAGTGTTGTTGAAGCACCGGACCGAACATCGGTTCATTGAAATGTGGCTAGTATGATGAACTTTGGATTACGTCCGACACACGCGCGGTTTTGCGAACACGTGAGAAACCAGTTTGTGCTATTTTAGATGAGATACAGGGATTGTATTTGCCCAACTGACAGAAGAGTAATCTATGAACGAACGTCATAACCACTTTTAACCTAAACTAGCTGTCGCTCGCGACTCCGTCCGCGTGGAGATAAAAAAACTTAATTAGTGTAGCCTATGTGTTCTTTTAGACTATGTTCTATAGGTTATCAAATTTAATCGAGATCCGTTCAGCCGTTCTAAAGATATCTTCAAACACCCATCCATCCACATCACATCCATCTAAACATTCGCATTTATAATATTAATAAGTTACATAAACAGCAGCTCTTCAAGGCATAAATTCGAAAAAAATGAATAAATAGTACCCTATGTCAGTCTCCTGACTCTAAACTACCTCCTCACTAATTTTCAGCCATATCGGTAAAGCCGTTCTTGAGTTATAAATAGTGTAACTAATATCTTGAGCGATATTTAATCGTTAGGTGTCTGATGATTCTGATTCTTCCCTGATATGTATTAAGTCAGTGTTTTTTTTATTAATTAGTAAATGCCATGCTATGGTAACGCAATAAAAGTTGAATGAATAATTTATTTCTTACAGCCTCATAATAATACGAAAGTATTGATTTAATTCCGCATTCAGTGACGCATCGTTTAGTGTATTGAGCCGTTTGGTTCCGATTGAAATAACATAATAATTGATACAAGAAGTGTAATCAATTGAACGTGAAATGTAAACAGTAATCACTGATAAGTCGTTTGAGAACCAGTTCAATTGTGCATATGTTTTGTTCCACACTTACACGTATTGTTACAACAGTTCTGTAAGGAGACAAAAAATGCATCTAGATAAGATTGTTACCTCTGTTATGATTTCTGTCTGTTAAAGTACTTTGTTTGATTCATTTTGTAGCATATAATATGCGCTAATAATTTGAATGGATAGAATAATAATTTTAACAAGTTTGTGAAAGTAGATTCTATGTACAAAGTCGAACATTTTTAATATCGATTTATATCGGTTATAGTTAAATTCATATAAACTATTATGCTTTTACTATATGTGATTTATTCATTAAAAGCATTCAAGTAAGTTCTTATTTTAAAATTGAGATGGAATTCTTGTGAAGGTACGAGGCACGCAGAGTCGACCGCGCGACTGCTGCCGCCCAGATAAACGGACTGGTTTCGATATCTTGTAAAAGGCAAAAAGTTGTTTTTATTTTATAAAACGAACATACGGGAAGTCACCGCTGATAATCAAGTGAGGTAAATGCAGTTTTGACTTTTATGTGTTAACAAAATTGTAAACGTTTTGTCGGCAAAGCGACCCTAATGTATGATTAATATTAATTTGCGGTTATACAAAATGGCGGGAGATACCCTTCACACTGGCAATTTTTTAATCATTCACGACCACTTTATATCTTGGTGTTACTGATTTACTGGAATTTTTTTAGGTTCAGTAAAACAGTTCAATCATAAGAACAATAAAATATAAGAAAATATAATTTCGCGCGTGCGCAAAATTTCAAAACACTTCAGTTAACTCACCGAGATTAGCTGTCATTATGTCCTGATCTTTCGGCTTCTTTTTTCTCGGACGCCCTTTCTGTCGAGGCGGAGGCGCTGCCGCCCCGTTAAAGAAGGGCCCTTTAGGAACATCAGGTTCGACCGGCGCGAATTCAGGTGATGGATAAGGCGGGTAATGTGAGCCCGGTGGTGGCCCCGCGTAAGGTCCTGGACACATTTGAGGAGGACCGGGGACTGCCATGTGAGGCCCGTAGTCCGGCATAGTTTCGTAATGTAACCTAAAAAGAAAAAAATATCTCAATTCTATCTTTGATTGTTTTAGTTGGTATATACTAGAAACAAGAGTATTTTTGTCAGGACATGTATAAATAAAATAATAAGCCTGTTATTGTCATTTGGAACTCACCTGCAATACACTGCAGACTCTCTAATACCGAATGTGTCCCCTTTAGTAAGAGGCGTGCTGCAAAGTGCACAGGAGAAGCAATGCACGTGGAACACGAGGTCACGGGCGCGCATCACCAGCTCTGAAGCTGAGATCGGTGTGTTGCATCGAGCACACCGCTTAGATCCATATAACCTATAACAAAATAACATAACATAAGAACAAAATAAGGCTTAAGAAAAACTTAAGTAACTTAACCATGGCTAACGATTCAATAAACCGCGTGTAAAGCAGTTGGTTGTAGAAAACAAACAGTAGTAAAGCATCAAAATAAATAGTCAACTTACGCTAAAAGAGGTATCTTAAGAATAACAAACTACTGAATACACAATAATAATATGTTTTCTGCAAGTCTATTTTTAAGTAGGAAATTAAATAATAACAAATGTTATCGAACAAAGTTATTAAAATTTATAGACTGACAAAGACACTTTGTCATTATATAATTACACAAATCAAAATCGAGAGCAAACAAACTGGTCTGGTTATGTTTTCAATGTCAATGACCGATACCTACCTACTAATGAATGTAAAGTAACATGACGAGTGTCATAGTAATTTATGCAAGACTTTGTCACAAGGCTGTTTTATTCATAACAACTTCTAAACAAGTACTTAGTAAGTTAGAATCTTAAAGAAAAATTCTTGGTCCAGAAGACCGCAACGCAATATTGATGTTATAAAGAGAAAAAATACTCATATTTTGTATGAATTTTTAAAAACTCTCACCATTAGAATGCTACTTTGTGTGAGAAAATATTAACTGTCCAATAGTGAGAAGTCAGACAGCTAGTTGTACATAAAACGATAAAAGCTCATCAAAATATGTGAAACAAACATTTTAATGCTCCTAAATGAACAAGTTCATTAGAATAATGAGATTAATTATTCGAATATAATGATCGAAAATATCACATTCATAGTAGACTGGATATAACACAAACATAACTGATATACTATAAGTAAAGTTCTGATTATGTGCTTTTATTATATAAAATGAATCTAGTTGCAGAATTTGAGATTAATATTTTTGAAAGTTTTTATCTTGAACTAATTTCATCTGAAAATATGTTACATTAGAAAAACTGTAAGCAATGTTTATAAAGTTGTTTTAAGTTGTTTTTCGGTCAAGATATCTATATTTATAAAAGAAAGTCGTGTTAGTTACACTATTTATAACTCAAGAACGGCTTTACCGATATGGTTGAAAATTGGTGAGGAGGTAGCTTAGAGCCAGGAGACGGACATAGGATACTATTGATTCTTTTTTTCGAATTTATGCCTTGAAGAGCTGCTTTTTATTTCACTTATCTATATAATAAGTTTGTTTTTTTAATTATCCACGCGGACGGATTCGCTGGCTACAGCAAGTAGATTTATTGAAATTGGAAATTGGCATTAAAACAGCGCCAAAAACATATGTCACAATCTAATAGAGGTGACATAAAAATACTCGAATCGATATTAGATGAATCTTTTATACATTTGTGGACTCTAAGCAATTTAACTTAAATAATTAAAACCGGTAAAGGGTCGAGATTGTAGATAGTAAGTTGGACTCCCGAATGAGACATCCCCGTGTGGTCCCACTTCCACGACTCTCGCATATCGCGATTGAACTTCACTAAGTTATTTTCTAAAACACCAACATAACCACTTTAGTGATATTTCTTCACCCTCGCTATGTCTTTAAATTAAACCATATTGTCTATTTTTAAATGAGACAACACAACGTATGCTTTTTATAGAGTAAGAAGTGCTGAATTTGTATTTTAAATATAAATAAAAGGTGTTATAAAATATGTACCTACAATCCTTACGCTCAAAATGATACTTATTATCGATAAAAGCCTCTACAAATGGATTTATTAATTATCTGGTAGTAATTAACAATTATAAATCTAACCAGTTATTATTAGGAGCTAATACTACAATAACATAATGTAAGTAGAAGCCAAGAAAAATATATATGCATTTACATTATGAACAATTACGTACTCGAGTCACGTGAATGCTCGCTGTCACCCGCCTCCATGTCAAATTGCAGTGAGATAAGGATCTTAATCCGTAGTTATAAAGGTAAATATGGCATGAAACGAATATCATTTGTTATGAGTTATGTACAGTCGAAGATTTTTATTCCATACCCACTTCTTTGAAATGTCATTTAACGCTCATAATGTATTTAGGTCGAAAACATCTTATATCAACTTACATGCGTGATAAAATACAACTTTACAATATTCGATCCTAAGTGGGAAGCCAATTTAATAATTTGACTGTACAAATTTAGTACAATCATCGGGTTAAAAGAGAGTGGCTGAGTACTCATTGCAAAGTATGAAATCGATTAAAATATTTTAAGCATAACGTTAATAAGAACTTTAATATGCGCCAAAAAATACTGGCCACCGTTATAAGAAGGTCGTAAAAATAAATAGTCTCATTATGTAAATGTAACGTGGCTATTCTTCTCACGTTTGCAGTTCAGAAACGCCTAAGGAATATCCGAAAACACGCTTTCATATTAAATGCTACAGATTATAATTAATGAATTATTAAAGATGGACCACCCTGCAGGTAAAAAATCAAATGAACATATGATTTAATACAATATTACGATGAATATATCTACAACACTCTCAATGTTTACTTCAGGTCGTTTGATCTTCAGAAATTATCGTCAGGGCCTTTATCTTTTAATTTTTAAAAACCAAGTAAGTCAAAAAGCATGATCTTCACCCAAAAAACAATTATCAGATAACAAGATGTTCAAATAAAATATTGATTACAATAGTCCTTCGAGTTCACTTGACAAAAGCGATATCCATGTAATGTAATATTATTAAATTAATGAAGTGCGAAAATTTAACTTTTTACTAGAAAGGAAATATGTCAATAGTTATAATGTTTCGTTCTATCATTTATTTTAATCGCGCATCGAATTTCAAAAGAATGACCGATCACGAATGACAGGTGCGTTAGTTTCTCCTTGTTTCTAAAAATTAATGGATTGTAATTAGCATAATATTAAACGGGGTCCCCCCACCCACCCCTGACCATCTACCGCCCCTGACCTGGCTAGGTAAGGTTAAAATGAAGCCATCGAAGTATTGTAGCAGTCGTGGGCTTCAGTCACGAGTAGAGATGTAATCACCGGCCACACAGTCTGGACCGCCTTTGTAACTGACCTAGGCATTCCTATGTGTTTCACTTACTACTAAATATCACTTTTTTGTCGATTAACAGATCAATTTACACATTAACCATTTGATTAAAGCATAAAACAGTTTAGTAAATGAATGATAAATTTACTTTAAGTATGAATATTAACATTAAAGTTGGAAAAATATTTGAATGTTGTATTCCGTATTCATTTAATACTTAAGTTTTTCTTTGATCGTAAATTGAACTCTTACTTAATGGTTAATATTCAAAATTGCGATATATTTTATGTAAAAAAACAATAAAATGAAGTAATAAATTAAAATACGTTTAACTCTGATACGTAGACGTAAAAATAAAGTGTATAAAAACGAACATGCAGGTATTCAATTTATTATTACACCAAGTAAAGGAGACACAAACAAAAAACTTAAATATACTTAAGTTCATGGCGACAATTGCAGTAACAGAGAGATAAGAAACGAACGACGAAGACTCCAGTAACATTCAAGTTTCACCGAATTTATTTATTCCTCTTGTTTTCTTTGATTAAATTCGTCAATGCAGTTCTTGTTTCTTCGCATTCGATAAACTACATTATACGACTTCATAAATAAAACGCAACTGAAGTTAAAATATACCTTTGCCTGCATTTATTTGCAATCGTACCGCGGTTCTTGCGAGCACATTTATGTTATTGAAAATGTTGTGACTTTTATTATAGGAATATATTTTCTGGTTCGACTGAAGTCGTAATCTGACTGTTCAATTAATCATTATTGTAAAACCAAAAGTTGGTAAACAGTGACCAAAATTTACTGTATTGGAATTTAGAGACTAGAAATGTAATGTAAATTTTAACTTTGTTGTTGAGTGTTGTTCTTCCTAATCTGCAACAATTCTAGTGCGTAACCATGTTCCGCCAGAAACAAAGCCTCAAACACAAATCCGGTAAAAGCCAAATCACAGCTCAGCTTATAAGGCATGCATGGCAAAAATCTTAAATAAAATAACAAACGACCATTGCAAATTTCGAATAGTAACCTTCGATCCGGTCAACATGTTAGGCTAACGAGGATCGAATTAAAAAATTCGGTGTCTCAACCTGCAGCCCTTTATCGGTTCGACGCCGCAGTGACGTCACGCACGTTTCACGCAAGAAACAAGGCGATTCGTCACACCAAAGTCAACAATGGACCGCGGCAAGCTTTATTTGTTAATAATGTGACACGCCAAACGAATATAACACGCCAATTCACCGACGATAATGGCGGTAAGCAATATCGCGGCCGACATTTCTGCTCACACTGGAATGCGCTCGGAAAACAAATCTTTATAACATGTGTATAACCCTCCGGTCAGGAGTCATGTTGGTCGAAACTTTTGCTGATTTTAAACAAATCCTGCAAGATTTTATTACCGGTCGTACAATATTGTTATAAAATTTATGAACTGTTATTAAAACCAAAAACCTACTAACCCCAAACGCATAAGATCGTTTTCGCCCTAATAGTAAATTAACTCAAATATAAAAATATCCTGCACACGTATTTTATAATACGATTAAAATGTTTTAATAGTGATGATATGATGTATTCGTTGAAAAATGTAGAGCAGATCTCTCCCACGGCTCTCGAACGTGTCAGTGCAATATTCACTTATCAATTAGCACACACAATGAATGACAAACACTCTAATTACTACACTACGTAAGATGCGAAGATGGTTGACCTCGCATATCTCAGTTCCTCCCAGTTTACCTAACAGCTCTTAGTTTACCTAGGCGATAAGCTTCATGGCTTGGAGTCAATTTTTGTTGAATTTTTGACCCCATTTTGATTTAAGAAGTTTGCTTCATGGATCAGGTTTATACTTAATTTTATGTTTCACTTTAACTGGTTTAAAAATTGATTTACTAAGCATAAATGTTAATCAGTCTACCTACCTTGAGTTAAAGCTTTTATACTATTTTTAGTAACTTTAATTAAGTTAAGATAATTTTTAATATTTATGTATTCAATATTTTAAATAGTATCCCATGTGTTTTTCTAGGCTATGTTCTATATTTATGCCTATAAATTTCAGTGAAATTCATGGAGCCGTTCTGGGTATAACCTAGTTACAAAGAAACATCCATCCTACTAAATATTTGCATTTATAATATTAGTAAGAGAGTCTTGTTGTTGTTATTTGACATTTGTGAGTTAATTTAGCTCACGCTTTAACAATTTCATAAGTACAGTAGCTGGTTAAAACGCAGGAGCTATGAACCATGTCACGAATTATTTAGCCTCTCCCGTTATCTTGGCTTAGTCTTTTGTTAGCTGTTGTTACTAATGTTGTAATCGCCAGATTAAACCTCATGAAACATTAAACAGATTAAAAACTTAAACTATGTAAGTATCTAAATGTTAACGAGTAAATTTGATGTTTTTTCTCGACTCTAGCATACGAATTAAAATTAAATGGGATTACATTTTTCTTATCAAACTAAACTTTATACTTACTACAAAAATCCAACAGAATAAACAGTTATTGAATATGTTAGAATGCAAATAAAAGTGTACAGTTTTAAACAGAGAAACTTTTTTTTTACGCGCCATGATGAGTACAAATGTTCGCCGGCGCGCTGTGCCGAGATTGATAGGGCGTCAACGATAGATAGACGCAGTTGCCATTAATTAACACCGCACGTTTGAGCTTCGCCCCAAGACGTCACAGTGTCGCATGCCAATCGACCGAAACCCCACCCGTCCCCTACCATGTGTACCAAGAGACACTTTATTATTGTAGTTTTTTTTTTGTTTTAAATTCCTCCGGTTCAATATTATTATTATCCAGTAACATGTATAATACCAATGAATAATTTTCTAGATTTCTTAGTAGTAGACTTAATGTTATTGTAACCTTTGTTAATACCCGTTCGACTAGTTTTTATATTAAGAAATACAGACATATGTATGTCACAATGATACTTATATTTTTAACCGTACCAAAACAAAATAAAACACCATAAAAAATACTTAAAACTTAAAACATAATTGTTTTAAGTATTACCTGTATAGAATGCAGCCAATGACAATAGTAGGGGAAAATGTGAACTGATATATTCTTAGCGCAATAATAATAGAGGCCAGGCCACATAACTAAACTGGAATGAATTGATGGCACGTAGTTTCACCTGAAGCGATCATTGTTGATGTGAACTATTTGTGTTTAAAGCACTGCCTAATTATATCTAAGTAGCTTAAGCCTGAGACTTCGTCCACTTGAAGGATATTTAAATAATAGTATCAATCTTATCTCCGCTTTTTTCTAAGATAATGAAAGATGTATTGTAGACAGAGATGTTAAATTTCAAACGCTTCTTAAATTAGAAAAAATGTTTTAATTTATAAGGTAACGAGTAATTGAAATGATGAAAGATGGCGTAGTTTCTTCGTCATGTATCGTGGGTAGTCTCGACCAGGCACGTTGTCTCACCACCCACTGGAGATTGTATAGCCAAAGTGGCTACAACATTGAGAATTATGTTTCATTGTGGGGCTTAATTTACTTCAAATAAAAAAGGTAAGCGCTCACGAATCTCTGTTGGTGTAGATAGAACGATATAACTATATAATTTTTTATACACTAAAGATACATATAATTTTATTATTTATTAAAATATTAGTAGCTTTTTTTGTAAATTTAATAAAATATTTATTTTGCCATTCCAACTAAGCTATGCTTGTGCTAGGATATGGTTCACCACAATAGTCGAATGTCGGGATTCGAACCGCCGGCCTCGTGATCGGAAATCCGTACCCTATACCATTAGGCTATTGACGCTATATCATAAAAAGAAAAACATTTAAAAGTGTACTTAATAATTAACTAAAAAAATATACTATTAATGGGAGTCCCCTTGCCTAGGTTTTCACTTAAATAACTAAATATATACATTAAGTAAAGTTGATTATGTCAAATCGCGTTACACGATTTTACATCTTTTGCGTCTGACAAACATCCAGATATGCATACAAATTGTATATAAATGAAATAAATGTTGTGTAATTGCCGTTTTACCTCAACACGTTCGTAGATATGAATCAGTCGCCCACTTCTAACCAAATTGTTGCTGAGGAAGAGATTGACCTTGATCTCGCTAAATTCACATCTTACCAGAAAATATGCACTGCTTCTTTAACTTTTCATATTACTACAATTGTTATTAACATGTTGATTTAACTGTGTTTCCACTGTCGAAATACTTGTGCAAAAATATATTATCATTCCGCTATTTTTTTTATGATGTTTAAAACAATATATTTTAAAACAATAGTTTCGGTATCTTAATGGAATTTTACGTTTGACTATGACATAATAGAAACATCGAAATATGTATAAAAAATTATTTATTTCAAAAGTAAGGCAAGTCTTCTTTATCTCAACTTTATAACTTAACATTAACTTTAAAGTGTCCTAATCAACGATGTTTCAGTAAACAGCATTTAGACAAAATTAACATACAACAGGACTCACTATGTTTACAATTATAGGCGAAATAAGACATCGGACCAGGAAATACTTATTAACGGAAGCGACATGATTTTCTCATACCTTACACGATGTGTTTTAATTGTTAAGCGACACAGTTTCGAAGTTGTTATGAACGTTAATAACATCGCAACTTCCTGTTATCAAAGTACAAATGATCCAAAAAGCAGAGGAAATACGAATACGAAATGCAAATAGACAAATTTGGAACTAAGGCGTCAAGTATATGACTATTTATTTCCGATTGTGTACTTCAATTTCTATAATATTGTAAATAGATTGTTTCCTATGAGTCTTCTTTTTAACAATGTGCTAACTGTTTCAAATTGCCGTTATATTTTTGCGAATTCTATAGAACATAAATGCAACGGTTAAATTAACCATAAATGTTTATAGGTTGCATTAATAAGTAAACACTATACTAGTTCCTTCAAGTGTAACTTCGCTTCGTAATTGTTGATTTAACGGCAGCTTTTTTGCGCTCTTTGGTATCAATTGTTTTTAACCGACGCTAATGGTCCGATAAATCAACATCGCATAACATTTAACACGACCGGTAAAACTTATAAAACATACCAGTATATTGTACAGAGTTATAAGTGCTGTAGTTGTACAACAAATAACCTCACTTCTTTGAACAGGTATTAAGTAATTTGTGAAACTTATATTATTTTATTATCTTTGTATGAGAAAGAGTACAAAAATATATCAATAAAGGTAAATGAAAAGTTTTTCAATGACTATCGCAATTCTTATAGTAGTTAATTTATTAAATACGTCAATTTAAAATTACTTGGATAAGTAAAAATGGTTGCAGACGGCCGTAAGACTTGTTTGTAATAAAGTAAGCCAGTAAACATTAAATTGGTAATCAATCTTAATATCAAAAAAAATATTATTCTTCGTCGACAAAAAATCGAAAGTTTCCACAGTCTCAATCAAAACAGTATAATCTACGTATAAATACTTAAGTTTATGTTTATTGCGTCTTATTGGAGCTCGAAGTAAATATATTAAAATCGAGTGTCATTTATGAGTGTTAATTGAAACCAACGGGAGGAATTTACAGTTTGACTTACTCAAGAAGTTGTTAGAGTTCTTTTGATATGTGTTTAAAACGTTCTAATTGTGTAAATTGTTTTGGTTCACTCGTACACTTTATTTTTAGTTGACTCTGAAAGCGAAAATCGAGAAAGTAGAGAGCAATTAAGTTTAATTTTCAGAGTGTAGAGTCCGATGCAGCGTTATCTGCGAATGACCCGTTCAAACGGTGCAACACCATAAGACCACAACTGCACAGAGCATCTTTAGTCAGTCAACTCGATAATTTGTCGATACCATTCTTACTAATTAGTCATCGTACACTATAAAATAATTTCTAAAATAAATAGCTACTAAACTCTATGTCTAATGAACCAACTCTGTGTATTCCGATCTACTTTTGACGGTTTGACCACAAAGAAGCCGGCAATGGTAATAAACTAAGAGGAATTAAAAACTGATGTAAAACGATGGGATATGTCATTCGAATTTTACAATAGCCATCAATTTTATCTAAATGCATTTTTATATGTTTGATTCCTACCGTTTTACATTTTTATTACAGTGTCGTCTCGATAATATCGAAACGCTCTGATGTAAAAATATTTTATTACAGAATATATAAAGTACTAATAAAATATTTAGTAATGCCAGAGTTTAAACAAAAAAAAATATGATACTGTGTAAACACCGTCTCTTTCAATAAATTGTTTAACAAGAATTATTCCTGTGTAAAATAGGTAATGCAAAACGAGCTTGAAGTATTTTATATTATTTGTTTTCGTTGGAACATGTTTTATTTAAATTAATTTTATAAACCACACTGCGGAATATTTGTTCTTTTGATTAATGTTAAATCATATATGAACACTTTTAAAAGAGGCAAATGTTATACGTAGTACTTTGTCGTGTTTAAGTTTACCCGTAACGCCCACAACCGCTCGGAAGTGGTAACTTGTAAAGATTAAAAATAGAGTAAGTCCGGAGCCGAGCCGCGTATCGTATTACTAAATTCGTAACAAATTGCGATATCAACCCGCGAGGGGTTCCACGCAGCGGGTGGGCGCGCGCTGTGTTTGCAAATATACACCCGGCAGGAGCCCATGGCCTAGAGAGCCGGGGCACGGCGCGGTAACAATGGACCTCGCTAACCGGGACCATACAATGGTAGCCAGCGTGACGCCGCCGTGGTCCCGCGAGTTGTCGTTTCGACTCCGATTCACACGTGAAATGGGAAACACATCTATGGGAATTCAGTACCAGAATCTACCTCCCTACATATTTTGTTAACGCGCATTACTTATTCATAAACGCCACGCCGCGGTCTCCCGCCGCTCTTCTTATCACTAAATCTACGTATACATCGACTAGGTAATTTTATATTTTTATAAAATTTCCTTTTCACTCATTAAACAGAAGAAATTTTAGCTTTAGTGGCGTCTTAAATTCATATCGCATATACTGTTTTCTTTACAAGTATGTTTATTTTTTTCTTAACGTATTTTTTACTTGAAATTGTTAATACTGCATTTCCAGTTATTAGGTCATGTTATGTTACTTTTGTTGGCCACAGCGCCATGCAATAGGAAATTCGATCAGAACTAGAAAAACGACCTTGTCGGAGAACAACATAACGTAAAGTAATTGTTGTTCCCAAATACTCTAGGATTGTGGTAAAGCCCGCACACCTCTGCATCTTGTCAGCCTTTCTTGATTCCTTTATCTCCGAGTCTTTTATGATGACGATTTATACGAAGTCAATATCATAGTACAGAGAAGTGTCTAAAGAATCATTATTATTGTTGAAATAAATTAGTTGCCTCGTTTTAATGTTTTATAAAATTGTATTCTCGGTACTCTTCAATAACAATAACTAGTACTTACTATTACAATGTAGTGTTACAAAGTACGAGACATCAATAAAACACAATATTTTCTCTTAATAAAATGTCACGTTTAAAAACTCATTCATAAACACTCTGTCTGTTTTAAACAATAGTACATATTTACATACATCACTCCAACAATTACAATACACCAAATAACAATAACAAAACAACAACAGCACTCGTTCGGCGCGACTTCAACTTATCTTTGACGTCACGCTTGCATAACTACTCCAAATCTCTAAAAAAAAACGTTAATAAAATCACTCATTTCATTTGTTTACATATATGCAGTCAAGAGCTTTCTACCCTTTTAAAAGTCTTTGACCAACTGCTACATTCATTGTATAAAAAACTGTACCATACCTACGGGATTATCGACTCTTGTTCGTTGCAATAAGGCCGTATGGAAACAAATCTGAAATAGTAGTGATGCGCACACACGTTGCACGCTACGATGAATCTGATAGTTCCACAAACGTATAGGGTATTTATGGTTTGTGAGGCGGTAAATCGCATTATTTTGCTAGTCGAATGCATTGTCGCGACTTTAACTTTGCAACAATGCACTTGAAAGTGAATTAAATAACACATTTTTATGGAGCCAGAAAAATTCTCCCAATCTTAATATAAACAAGAGAAAAATAAATTTCGATTGGCATAAAGATAATGCTTTTATCGGGCATGTCTTTTTATATTCAGGTATATATGTATGTCCATTGTATTATAGCTACCAGTTGCCAAAACAACTTTTAAGAAAAAAGCGAAAACATTCTGCACTAAAGTAAAAATTTCGGGGATTTTCCTCTATAAAATTCCGTTCATTGGCTTATATTAACTGAATGATATTACACGTATATGATGTTGTCTACGATAACGTTCAAATGACACTAATAATAATAAGTCTGGAATATTTCGACACGAAAAAATTGTGAAACGTGAAGACCCGCAACAGCGGGGAACAACAAAGCAGAGACGTCAATTGCACAATGGATCCAACCACACAATATAATTGTCATCATTCATTTGTCAACAAATCCCCACAGCACACAACGGTCCGCTTGTTGATATTTATAACCCTTATTACATTGACTGAGAGCTTGTTCTCCGAAATCGCAACAAAAAAAGTTTTGCTTCCGCTAAACACATCTGCTTACTAAATAGGTCAAATGTTTTGTAAACACAAACTTTTGGTGGTTAACGTACATATTTTTTATATAATGCATTTTTACCGTAGTGGTATACAAATTAATTTAATTATAATAAAATTCAGACTGCAATAATTATCAACTAATTATATGTTACATTGTGTAAAATGAAACTGCGCATCGTAGAAATATAATCATGCTTTCTAAGATAAATAAGAATGTCAGAGAAGATATCACGTGCGACGTACTTTGGTAAAGATGTAAACATTGATATGCACAACCAATATTCCAATGTATCACAGCATTGTAATACGTGCTACGAGTTCGAAAGTTTATCTTTTAATGACTAACTTAACTAATTACGTACTCGCCGTTACCAGTTTTAAAGCAGTTATTTTTTATTACATTATAAGTAATCAGAATAAAATAAATGTTAAAACGACCTTTATTACATAATATTACGTCAAAGTTCAAGCAATTGGTTTAGAATTATGTATAAATGTGGTTAAATTATGAATGTGTATCGCTAATATACCTATTTAAATATTTATTTGATTTTAACATCGTCTTATCTATAATAACGTTATAGAGAGTTGATTGTTTATGTTAGATAAATATAACATTTAACGCAGCAATAAAAATCATAAATCTAATGTTTTTCATTTTTATGTCTACTTGTCCGAACAGGTTACCAACATACTGAATAAAAATTAGTAGGCAATTGAAATATTTAATTTTTGTTATAATTAGATATGAGAAGATTCTCATATATAATTATAACAAAAATTATATACGCCCCACAAATTTACATGAGTTTAAATTCGTAGCGTTCTACATTTCTTACTAAGATTAATCCAAAAGAAATTTAAATTTACATTTATATTTCCATTAACTATCTATACGCGTAAAAATGTACCGCCCACTTGTAGATAACTAATATCAATACGTCAACGTTTAGATTTACCCTAGTAGTCGTTGTGTCGACGAATTGCAACCCTGTGTAACTGCGCGGTAAAGCGAAACGACGCATAAAATCAAGATATCTACAAAGCATACATTTTAATAAACAGGTTATAATTAACTCGATTAACAATCGGTTATATAAATGAAGTGAAACGAAAAAAATAAAGGCGTCGAAGCCTTGACAATTGGAAGTTTTGACGTCACTATTGTCAATCAATAACTTACAGCGGACGTTGAGATAATAGGTAGTTTCTGGGCGATATCAAAACGTACTAGGCCCGCCTGACCCGGACGCGGTATCGATAACTCCGTCTGCTCAACGCGTGACAACACTGTTTATGTTTATAGTTAGACTCGTGCGCGGTTCCGGGCCAATAGCGAGTGCTCGGAATATCCTCCTATGCTATTTTGCTTTACAAACGCTTTTCACTTTACACAACTGAAGTAAGCGATACCACAAATACATATAGAAATTTTACTGTTACTTTATAACTTGCCGATGTTATTCTTGTTTTTTGAAACTGCAATTGCCTGTTGTAAGCGGTCGCTTGGACATTTTCGGGGAATTCAGGCGGCCGCTTGTTCAATTGCCATCTAATAATGTAAAAAAATCTACATTTTAATTAGCAAAAAATTATTTTACTTCTCATCTTATTCCTAAAAATTGTCTAAGAATAATGCGGTGTTCTTTAGGCTTATCTAATTAGCGAAAACCGACCGATGTACCGTGCGAAGGCTCATAAACAGTTATAAAAAATCGCATGAGACAAAGTGGTGCTAAATAGCGGAATTAGAATATATTTTGGTCGGTGGTCATCGCCCCAGCGGTTCAGTGAGAACTAAGAGACAATGAACGGGCGGTCCCACATACGATAATGATCATTCTTATGAATGAACTTGTTTTGCCGACGGACGCGATCGCGGTGTAGATAACGCTTAGGCAATGAATTATAAATGATGAATATATCCAGGCCAGCGTCCAAGACCTCCAGTGATCGTTGACTATCGATAAATCCTAGTTCTTAATTATATTATGTATGTTAATAGATATAAAATACGTACCTTTAAATCTGACAATTTCATATCATCTATCATATAGCTTGCATTGTAAGCTTTTACCATATCATATCAAGGAGTGTGATGACATATTTGTATAACCCTCTCGAATTATATTAAGCGAAAGATTTTTTTTTCTCTTATTTACTTGATTATTTATTAATTTAGGAAGTGTCCCCGACCTAAGACATTTTTAGCCAGCCACCTGCCTAATTAGTTAGGTAACTAATTTATTATTATGCTAACTAATTTCTTTTATAAAGCTTATAGTGATTGCTATCGCCGATTATAATAAATAGTAATCCTATTTTACATCTATCAAATTAGAATGTCAGCTATATTAGAATATCATCCTAATTCATATTAACACTCGATTTCTCTTTTTTATTTTATCAAACAATGTTAATCTTACTAATGGTATAAATTCAAATTTTTAGATGGATGATGATATCAGTCAGAAGCTATCTCCAGAATGGCTGTATGGATCTTTCTGAAATTCGGCAAAGTTGTAAAATTTAAATTAGAACAAATAGGCTAGTATTTTTTTTTAATTCTGCGCAAATGGAGTCGCCGGCGATAGTTAGTTTTAATATATTTACTTAGCTTTATCAAAGACCAAACTGTTATCGCAGTTCAAGTTGATTTTACTTAGACGTTGATTCGAGATTATTTTATTAGAATACGTATATAAATGGTACAAAGTTAACACGAGTACAATCACGCGTTCATAGAGTGCATATGTACTTCTTTATATCGTAATAAAGTATATATTTGTCTAGCGATACGCAACTATGTAACCGGGATCACTCAATGTCTAACAATCTATTAATTATATAAACTACAATTATATACCCTTTTTAATTGCACCTCCTATTGTTACAATATTCTAAAAAAGTATGTTGCATCAGTATATATGTAAGTATACTTGCATAAGATACACCTAAACTTACTTTTAAGTCGCATATATAGGTAACAAATTAACACAACAGGCACTAACTGCTAACTGTTATACAACATTTCACAATATAGCTAAGAGAATTCTTTTGATAATATAAAGACAAAAATTGGTAAAATAAAAAATATTAATTAGCGATGTAAGCGCTATGCCTCGTGCGGGTGGTCACAATTTTTCTCTGGCCCTAATGGAATGACCTTACACTTGGCCAAAAAAAGGCTAATTAACGCTCGCGTGATCCCCTGGAGTTTGATCGTATAATCCGTCAGACTTTGCGCAGGCGCACGAGCCGTGACGTCACGCGAGCTTCCGACGGGAAAATAACTTTTGTTCGAATGCACCCAGTTCTCATAATACTCCATTCTAGACGAGTGATATTCAACTCTATGTAAAGGGCATAAGAAGGTTTTTTTCTCAACACAACTGCAAGAATAGATTTGCTTAATACTGATGATACGGTCTGATAGAGAAACTGATCTTGGAGTCTTAACATTAAAAGTTGTCTATCAGATTGATTACCCCCTAACATGGATGTATACAATTTATTATTTATGAGAATTAACCAGCATTTACTTCAATAGTAACAACGATCATTCATAGATGAACTTTTATGAGTTTTCACAATTATCAACGCTTTTTAGTTCATGGGATAACATTACCAATTTAGTAACATGGTAGTTACATATCGTATTCCCGTAATATTTGACTTTCCTGCACGTAAGGTTAATTATATAAATGACCAGCGCAATATATTAATAGTGTTGTTCAAACACGTGTGTAAATGCTTTCAATATTTATATTGTACTATTAATCACATTAATTATTATATCACAAAAGAGATTAATTAACGCATCTGCGTTCTCAGTTGCGGTTTCATTTAACAGTTGTCTATATTAAAATTTTACAAAAAAATATTAACTCTCTATATATATAAAATAAAGTCGTGTTAGTTACACTATTTATAAATCAAGAACGGCTTTACCGATATGGCTGAAAATTGGTGACATGAGATAGTGTTTATTTACTTCTTTTTCGAATTTATGCCTTGAAGAGCTGCTTTTTATTTAACTTATATATATATTGTTTTTTTTATATATCTACGCGGACGGAGTCGCAGGCGACAGCAAGTAGATAAATAAAAATACTCAGTTGTACGCGGTGACATCTAAGTTCATTCCCATACTAAGACGACTAAATTCCATCAAAAAAATAAATATGAATCTTGATGTGATCAGATAAAACGCTGCGGGGATGGCAATAAAAGATGCTGTGCACGTAATTAACATTTTATACTATAAGTATACGTAATAGTTGACGTCTTTACACAATCAATATCAGCTTACAAATTTAGCTTCAGAAAAAACACTTATAAATATGTATATAGCAACCTCTAAATATTATGAAAGTGTGTGACCCGAGCATTCAATTGTTATTTTGATTTTAAACTACTGAATTAGTTAAAAAATTATGTCTTAAAGTACGAAAAGTGCGGATGATTCAAAAGCCACTCGTGTTTACACAGACACTTCGATTCATACACTAACTGTATAGTGTCCTTGTCTAATTCTACCACTGACCTCTATAAATAGTTTGGCTATAGGACGTGGTGTTTTGTGCCTTTCGGATTTACGCCATTTAGGTGCTGTTAGTAGCGATTTGTAGCGTTGCGTATCACTTAATATCAGCAGTTTAAATCGAAACTATCAATTTATAGAGATCAGAGATTTCTATAATTATAGTCGCAACACTAATCCAGCCCGATGTGATTGGCGCTATTAAGAAAAAAGGACAGTATTAAAATTAAAAAACAGTGCATCACAATTAATTTACAAAATCGAGAACAGACAATTCTGCCCGTAGTATTGTTTGAATCTTAAGCCATCACATGACGGAAATGCTCGACGAGATTCGCGCGTTACGCTACTCACGAATTAATTCGCATTTACAATTTCAATTCTTTACGAATTGTGTCATGATGTGCAAGACAGTTGAGAAACGCACAGTTCATTTCTCACCTTTTAAATGCTGGCTTCCGCATTGCGTTCGGGGGCAGAATACAACACCCGTATAACAATAATACCGTCGAAAATATAGCATTTCGCATACATTCAGCGGCACAATGACGGGTATAAACAATGCCCAGCTTGACGCCGCGCCGACTTTGGTTTGTTCCAATTGTGACCACTAGTTCGATCCTTTCACCCGACATAAAAACACAACTTTGTTTCCCTTATGTTTTTTTTCTAACTTTTTTTGTAGTTTCTAATTGTTTACTAAATCTACAAGATACAGTATGAGTAAATCAATCTACAATAATCATATCTTACATGTCAAACTTTTTTAGAAAACAGATGTCTACTATATTTTCAGATAAAATAATTAAATGCATTAAAAATTATGTTGGATTATAATAATAACAAAAATATTCTAGTTTTGCTACAATAAAAGCAGTCACGGTATGAATATTTTTTACTTTCAATAATAATTCATTCTGTTTTTGTTTAAGTTAAAAAGAAACAAAAAATATGAAAAAAAATAATTCTCTAAAAACTTAATACATATTAAAGTTTGTATTGTTTTGCATTATAAAGGAAAATTATTACTGTTAAAACGTCTACCACTATTTCATTTAGTTGATAATTTTAGTAGGTATATTTTTGTTAAATCTAAAAAATAAAAATCATACTATTAACAAATTAATTCACGCCCGTAACCTAAAGGGGTAGGTAGAGACTGCGGACCACCATTTGGCCCGGTACTGACACAGCTTTCTTGCTCCTATAATACATTTATACATCTAGGCATAAATTATCGTTTTGGGTGAGCTAAATACAGCCTGTACTAATATTATAATAATTTTTTAATTCAATAGTATTTCTAGAGCTAAAAGGAATAAAACTTTTATAACAAAGGCCTTCGTAATTCTCACAAACGTGAAGAAAAATTTGATGTTATAGGTCGCTTAACGCTCTTATTCTAGTTTAAAATAATAAATTAAATTATTATAAAACTAGAAATTCTCTAAAAAATAATTTAACGGATATTTAATTTGTGGTTAATTTTGTGAGAGAGAAAATGATATTGTGAGAGCAAAAATTAGAGTATGTGTAAAGAATTGTATGAAGAGAGTTGATTATTGTCCAGTACTAAAGCTATCAAAAGCACCGATGCCTTGGCTCCAAGCTGCCATAAACCTACTCTAATATACGCGTATTCGCTGCGTTGAAGACTTTTATGAGCAATTTAACAAGTGTCTCGAAGCCAGGGCCGTATTTGATTTATGTCCACATAACGAACGTTTACGATGTACGTTTATTGTTTCTTGTATTCCACCCGGTTTGGGAGCTGATAATGTTATTTGAGAGCTAAAGGACGCCGAGATAAAGCCGACCGATGCCCTACAAACGGTCTCTAGACGATGACTAAATAAATTATACCAATCTACGTCGTTGTACGTATGTTTTCCATATAAAAACCCACGTAGTGTGTACTTAATGATTAGTGTCGATATGAACTTTTATCTTGAACGTATAAAACTTACGTCTTTGGTTTCCAAATATGCATAACTCTTACGACTTTTTAATTTCCATTTTGTCGCTTACAAACTCTACTGGACTAAGCAAGATGTAATATATTTGATCTATTTAACATTTAAATTTAATTCGAACTTATCAAATGGTAGTGATAACTGCAGCAACTGATAAAGAAGATGCATTTAAAGTTCAATATGCGTTAAATACAGTAACCTTATCATTACTGTAGCTATTTAGATATCTTTATGTCTTCCCATTTGTATTTAGATAATCATGGCATTGAATATGAAACCCAGTTTTAAGTATTAAAAAGATCATAAAAATAAATCTACTAGAAAGATTATTCACTAATTTGATATTTAAAATTATCATCATCATCATCAGCTCAATATAACTCCCCACTGAGGGGCTCAGAGCCTACCCAAAGTCAAGGGTGACTAGGCCATAGTCAACCACGCTGGCCCAGTACTGTTTGGTTGACTTCTCATATATCAGATATGTGCAGGTTCCATCACGATGTTTTCCTAAACCGTAAAAACGTCGGATAAATGTACACACATTGGTACATGGCGGGATTCAAACCCAGGAACTGTAGGTTCCAAGTCAAATGCTTGACCCCTGAACCACCGACGCCTTTAAAATTATGTCCATAGTATATTTCCAAAAAGCATTTATTATGTAAGTAATTATGTGGACTGGATCAGTAAAATACCGCGACTGTACAAAATAAGAAGAATTCACTTAAGAAGCCGTTTTAATATTCCTATATTGAAGCAAAACGCATGAAAGCCACTTATTTTCAGTTTATAAAAGCGTTAGTAATTTTTCACTAAACGATAAAGCCGAAGCGGGAAACGTTTTTTTAGAGTTCGCAAAGCGACCTCTTATGCGACACTTTTTTCTACGACGGTGTCGGCTACGTCGGCTCTCGCGTGCGCCGATTAAATTATTTTAACATTTTCATAACACGTACCTTAAAAAAATAGCTTCATTAGCGCTTACCACGGCGAATAACATTTCGTTTCACGATAATGCGATATCGGATTATACCTTAGAAATCAAAATATTTACTCACACCCAACATTTTTTTTTATACACATCATATAACATAAAATTTATAATACACGTATGTTTTAATATCAACATTTCCATTAACCATACCAAATCAACTCGAAACATATTGCAAAATTCGAAACTATGACCGTTAGATCGATTTTCAATTACTTTTACGATTAGGCTATTAATCCATTTGGTTTATGAATGAGGATAAAGGACGTTGAAATTAAATGTATCTAATATGTTGCGTATACAATAAAGTAGATATTATAAAATGATAAAGCAAATATTGCAACCTAGGCCTTTAGTACTATAACTTTGTGTATAAAAGTCGATTGCGTCTCTATATCTATGGACTTTAAACTACACTATCATGTGACAATGTGAGCTGATTGCATTGCTCCTTTGCGTGAACTCACCCACAATCAAATTAAAAAATCAATCAACGTTTTTACCGTGGGTTTCTGATACCAAACTCCCCGTTTAAAACATATTGTTATATCTGTTTTGTCAAAGATAATGACAGGGATATCGCTATTATAGACAGATTTTAGTCTCGGAAACCAACGGTTAATGAGACTTCGAAAGAAGGAAACGTAAATCTTCGATACTAATATCTTATACTTGAGTTGCGAGTACCGCGTAGCGCGCAGTCCGCACACAACACGTCTCGCGTTCACAATTCAACGTCCTCGTCTATTCGGTCAATACATTCATAGCGAGTACGCAGTTAACGCGAATTTACAAAATAACAACTGTAGAGATTTGCTTTATCACTTGACAGTCTGTCACTTGGCGACTAAAATCATCGGTTTCCGGAGTTTTACGTAGCCTTGTGTACGAAGGGTCATAGTCTAAACATTTTACACGGCCACATACAATATTATCGCATTCCCTGTCTACTGAGTGGGCGTGGTATTTCATTGGACCAATGCTGTTCAGACGACTGATAACAGTAATGATACCTCGTAGGCGAAGTCTACAAGACTTCCTGTAGGTAATGAAACATTTTTATTTTGTCAATAGAAATATAAAGCAAAAACATAACAAACAAAAAACAATAATGTTGGTGTTTCCCGCACTTTCCTGATAAACATTCAAAAGTTAATTCAAAGTCAAAGTAAACATGCATAATTATCAATTTAATTTATTGAGCAGTTACAATATAATGTGTAGTTGTATTAATACAGGATATGTTTGTAATGTCTGCGAATCATTTGTTAAACAATCAACAAAGAAAAATAACGCTATTAACTTGACGGAAAAAAAAGGATTGTTTTATTATATAAAAACTCATTGAATGTATATCACAAATTAACAACAATATTTATGTCGGATGAAAGTAAACAAATATAAGAAAAAGTCGGCGTGAGCCAACACTTTTTGGCAAAAAAAAAATATCACAATAGAAACTATTAATAGTAAGTTTAAAAAAAATAAATAAATATTACCCAATATCTCAGACTTTTGATAATTGACATATATCTATGTAAATTAATAATACATAAAATTAAAATCATCATCATTTTTTTTTATTTTTTAGAATCAGCCAGATAAAAATAAAAAGACTTGACTTAATAGAATTAAAGACATCTAAACATAAACATTTATTATACTTTCAGATGCCTTATCTGGTTAATTTAAGAAAAATTTGCTTTCCGCATATGCTTATTTAGGGTTCTATGAAATTTGCGTAAAAGGCAAACCTATATATAAAGAGTTTATATATTGTTTTGATGTATATAGTTACCGTAAGCTTTCACTGCTGAAATACGTGCGCATGTTAATAAATCTATTTTTAAAAAGAATAAGATGGTTCGGAATGTATTTTGATACAGCTTTTACAGCAGTGTAAACTCACGGCTAGATGCTAAGGCTAAGAAAACGGCTGTTTAAAATCTCACGTTAACAAGATGTGTTTCAATTTGTTTTGTATTAAATTTTCTGTTTACTAATATTTACTTTTATCATCAGGCCTATCACAATTATTTGATTAAAAATATTGTAAAAACCGTTTCATTTTCGTACCTTATTAATTATGTACTACTAGACTTTGTTATCGCATCAATATGACATATCGACGACAAAGTCCACAATAAAAACTAAATTTACGTGGAACATAAAAAAAGAAGCTTAGCTAATACCTCCGTTTTGGTCCAAATTAATTAATGAGCGTTTTTATCATTATTTTTTTTATATTGAATAAATATAATCTTTCAAATACTAAAAATTTTATTAATAATGCAATATTGTGAAACTATCAAAGTATCAAATTATTTATTTATTTTAATTTTACAAATTAATAGACAATTTAGAATTTAGCTATATTTAATTATGCAGACACGCTTCATTTCATGGCCTATTACGTCATCACACTTTGGTTGATAAGGTGCAATATAAGCCCCATCTTAATTTATTTTTAAAAGAAAACTATAAACATTGTCTGGAATTTGATCTGGCTATAGATTTCAAGGCGAGCCGGTTAAGCACGTAATTTAAATAATGCTTCTTATAAAATGAACTACATATAATTAATGTGTTATTTTTAAATTAACCATGACATACCAAATATAATATTTTTTACTTCATCATTCACTTTCAAGTGTTAAAAAGTTAAAGTGGATAATTTATAATTAATTACTTATAAATTATAATATGACAACCATTAAATAACCTTATTTACATTTATTTATAATGACCTACTGTAAACCAATATGGTATTAAAATATAATTGAATTAAATCCGCTATCGCTTGTAACAGATACCACACGTATTTCCTAGCTCCGACGTCCCGTAGAGATGTGCTATTGAGATGAGGACGTGTCCAAGTTGGACGCGGCGATAATACTAAGTGAGTTGTGACCGGGGTGGGCTGTAAAACGTACATCAGATAGCCGTGCAGATGGGTGACGGTCGGACTTACGTGGCCCGCGCCCAAAACTAATACTTTCACACGAGTACAGAACAGTACATAATCCAGTAGTACTATTGTTGAAACAAAAGAATAAATACTGTCTCTATGTTCTACGTCTAAATAGTAGCAATAGGAAAAACGCCGAGACAGACTAGTACTCGTAGGTGTAACTCAAGATTGAGCGTTTTATATAACATTGAGATTTTCGAAATGTCAATAGTATGTGTAAGAATGTTATCATTATGATGAAATTTTTCCACATTCGGGATAATGTACTGTATAATGTCGATCTATACATCTAAGTTTTCACATTTATAATTTTAATATTATAAAATTGTTTCTATGCTTATTTGAAACACATTTTAAATAACAAAAGAACAATTCGTTTAATAATACTCAACATCTTACTAATATTATAAATGCCAATGTTTAGATGGATGGATGGATAGATGAATGTTTGTTGGAAAGTATCTGCGGTACGGCTGAACGAATCTTGATGAAATTTGGCACAGATGTAAAACATGGTCTGGAAGAACACATAGGCTTATTAAGTTTTTTACAATTCGCTAACGACAGCTATTTTACCTATACTTTTAAATTATTTCTCTGTGAAGTATACAAAAAGATATAGTTTAGATTAAATCATCAGACTATCAGCTGGAAATGACATCAATAATAATTATTATTACGGCCGTTTTAACTTATTAATATTAATATATTCGTACGTGATGTATGTTGTGTTATAGTCTTAAAAAATAATCAATTCACATTTGTCTATTCATTTTTATAAATTGCACCATTAATAATCTAGTATTTAATATATTCACATAATAATAAAATTATATAAAAAGACATAAAACAAAAATCAATAAAAACTTTAAAATTTACCTTTTTATAATCTAGTTTTCAGAGCAAAATCAATATGATTATTAAATAGAAATACACTTTATTGTTAAGGCATTACAAGTAATTTGAGTGCGATTTGGTTAATTTTATACCTTATACTTTTGGTAATATAGACAAATAAAAAATCCAAGACAAACAAAAATATCGATGTTTGTAAAAAATAACACAAAACTAGGCCTCTTCAATTTGGAATTTGTAATAAATTAATATCATAGGTATTTCTGGGGCGAGAAATACCGAATCGCGGGTTATAAATTCGAAAAACACATTCTCGAGGTTAATAATATAGTTTATGTTGTCCGAATCTTCCTAGACTAGCAATAATATGATTTAATAGTGAACATCGAGTCAAAGTCTATCATTTTACAATATTAAATCTTAACATTACTTATCGCTCAAACCTATTTAGAGCAAATAGTTATATAAAGAGCGTCGGTGGCTCAGTGATTTAAGCACTTGACTTGTAATCTGCAGGTCCTGGGTTCGAATCCCGCCATGTACCAATGTGTTTTTCGATTTCCGATTTACATATGTACATTAATCCGACATTCCTACGGTGAAGAAAAACATCGTGATGCAACCTGCACGTATCTGGGAAGAAATTCAAAGATATGCTTAAAGTCAACCAACCCGCACTTGGCCAGCATGGTTGACTATGGGCTAATAACCCTTAACTTAGGATAGGCTTCGAGCCCCTCGGCGGCGACGTATAGTGAGCTAATGATGATGATGAGTAATAATATGATTTAATAGTGAACATCGAGTCTAAGTTGAACATTTTACCCTATTAAATCTTAACATTACTTATCGCTCAAACCTATTTAGAGCAAATAGTTATATTAATATTTCAAATCAATGTCTTTGACTTTGCACAAATAGATATGACATACATAAATTATAATTAAGACCTGATCGTACTTGACTGCGGTGGAACTTTGACCGATGAGCGAAGGTCGATAGAAGACTACAAATACTAATGCAATTGATACGTATACATCTTTGTCTAATATTGTAAATTACAATCAAAACCTCTTATAACTTCGAATCTATAATCTAAAAGTTTTGTCAGTATAACTGATATTTTAGCCTATTATGACTATTTATTAATTGTGACTTAGAAATAAAATTATGTAAGTTAAAATCTGCTTTTAACATTACAATAAACATTCGTAGTCCAGTGCAAAAGAGAACATAATAATAAAAAATTCCAGTCAAGATATAAGAATGACTTTACACAAAGAATTTTCTAAAACTTTTATGACGTAAGCTCGCACAGCGCTGGCGTCCTTAAGTCTCTTGCATAGAAAATGCACAAGCTTCTTACTGCCTTTCCTTGAACACAATGGATGAGTAACATATGTATAAATTAGAAGTATGCTTTATACGTTTTATATCAACACAATAGAATAATTACTATATGTTTTTCCACAAATTAGAAATAAACTTTCGAACAATAAAAATAGTTTTACTACCAATTTCATTTTTAAAATTTAGAAAGAATAAAAAATATAAAGTTGTAGGCATTATGTTGATATGATATGATAGATATTTTAATGAGATTGTTATGTCTACGTATGTTACAATAATATAAATCAATATTCACCACACTATAACAATCATCCGAGACCAAATACAACAGATAAAAGATTTTAGTAAAATAACAGTGAACATTTATAATCTGTGCGCCATTGAAGAGTATCGTGGAACTTTTTATTTGTAAAAAACAAAATGTTTTTTCAGCACAAACCATCACGCGATGCACGAAACTAAAACGAATAACGTATTTCAAAACAAACCGACAGCTTTACGAAAAAATTGTTCATTGGAAGTTATATCGTTCAATCATTTTTTTTTTTTTGCAAAAATTTCTAAACGTAAAATTTAACTACGTTTTTATATCCCCACCCGAAATCGCTGAAATAGCGAAGTGACCGTTGCCCATAGACATACGCAATTGTATATGCGTTGCCTACCTTTAATCGACAGAAGAGAGGATGCATAGAAAGAAGAAATATTTTCCTTTTCTATGCATACTCTCATCCGGAAAGTCCACGTCCACTTCCCATCCTTTCCTTATAAGAAAAAGAGTTGGAAGGGAAAGAGGACTAAATTAGGCCTGCGGGTCGCACACTCATCAGACGAAACGCGAAATTGCTTCCACTTCACGCCTGTTTTCTGTGTGGTCGTGGTATTTCACCGGGCGAGCGGGACAATTCGTGCGAAGATGTTAAAGCGGGCTCTACCACTGTTAAAATATACGTAAAATATAGTACTCTTCTTACTATTTGAATACTGTTTTATTTTCTAATTTTACTTTGTTATAGGTAATAAATATGCTTTCAAAATTATTAAATCACGAAATCGAATAAAATTGTTTTAAACATAAGATATGACAGAATAAAATAGCTTTAAATTTATAAAATAGTAATTACGATTTATGGTAGAAGATATGTTATAAGGTAATAAAAATTACAACAAAGATACGAGCCTTATGCTTAATTGTGTAGGTACTAAAATTATATTGCGAACTATACATTTACCTGAACAAAATTATATTGTTATCTTCTTAAACTTTATATATTTAGGCCTAAACATAAAAATGCACTGATGAAAGTCTTTCTAAATTGCTGGCAGGTTTTCGAAAAATAATATTACTGCAGTCCTAATTCACAACGTCAATTAAAATTAATTCTTAACTTTTGTACTAATGAACACATTTACAAAGAGCTTGCATTATAACGTTATCTCGACACGCAACACTTTACTGTATTTATGAAGTTTTCAAATGAGATTTTTTCCCCGTACTAACATAAATTCACCATATAAATAATCTCTTGCTGCTACTTCTATCGAGTTGTTAGTAAAAGAAAATTATAATTTTCTTCCATTGTACAATTTCCAATGTTCAAGTAACTCTACAATAAAATTTAATAAAAATTTACTATCATTGCGTTCCTCATATGAACTAAGCTTCATGCTATCAAAAATAATAATAAGCAATTTTTTATGTATAGAAAATCAGAGTATCTCCCCAATTCCTGAAAGTAAGTGCACTGATTTAATGTTTGATTAATATGCGGTCAAATATTATTGAATATATTCACTGTCTTTTATACAATTATATGAATACAGCTCTATTATAATAATAGTTTGACAACTCTATCAAAAACCGTGCATTTAGAAAAAAATGAATAGAAATTTACCTGAAATAATCGTTCTTGCAGAATATATTGCTGTCGCGAGCATAACATCGTTGTTCTGAGTCGAGGGGCATCTTGCACTCGCAGCACCTGAGGCAGGGGGTGTGCCAGCGGCGCTCGAGGGCCAGGAGGTAGAACCTGTCGGTGATGCGGGAGCCGCAGCCGGCGCACGCCTCTTCCGGCGGGGGCGCGGGGGGCTCGTCCGGCGGCTCGCGCTTGCGGCACGAGGTGCAGTCGCGGGGGGAGGCCGGCGACGTCGCCGTCGCTACCGGCGACAACTCGCCCCCTTGCTCATACGCCGAAGGCAGATACCGCTCACTCTGTTGCTGAAATAATAACACTCGTTATAATACAACAACATAGAATTGTCCCATTTAGGCCTAGGACCTAATATTTACTTTTAACGACTTTTAAAATGCTGAAGCATTTAAGTGCAAACATTCACCTCTAATACATACAAAAGAACAGTAAGTTCTTTAAAACTCGGCGATTTTAATCGTTAAGTGACTTACGCAATTAATGTCATAGAGTTTCGGACATAGCACGGGTCGCCGACATTTCTCTCTATCGTCGTTAAAGTCAATCGCTCGTAAGCTTTTTGTCAAGATCCACGGCTCTACCAAAGTGCAAGAAAGTCTACTATATCTTATCGCAAGAATTTATCATCGAAATGTGATGTATGGATTTATGTACGGTCACATGTTAATAAATCTTGCGGCTATTTTTATGACAGACGCGATTTAAAATCAAGCTGTAAAAATAGCCGTCCACTCTGGGACATGTACAAGCTAAAAATGTATAGTATTACTGGTTTCCGCAATTTTATATACGAATAATAAATACTTTCTTCTAACGCTAGACATGAGGTTGGGTATACTTAACTATTTCTTTTCCCAAAGTCATCAAATCAGTTTCATATCATTACAAAAATCTTGATTTTAAAAATATCCTTATGGTTTTATACAACTAGCCAACTATTAATAAAAATGGAGTGTCTGAGTGTTTGATAATAAACAATTTCTAATTAACCGATATAACAATAGAAAAAAGTTATTTGAAGTAAGTCTTTCGAGTGCTCACAAAGACGTCTAGAGACTTCTTGTCTCGTCTCGATTTATCTCACATAATTGGAATAATATTAATGGAATATATTGCAGAGCATAACATCTTATAAGAAAAAATCTATATTTGCAGAATTTATATTTGCACGTCACACGCTTGATGAATTTATTTATATATTTCAATTCAATAATTATGGTTAATAATGTTATTTTGTTATTCAATTTCAAATTAAAGATTATTGAATTCATATAACAGTATATAGCTTGATTTCAAGCGCGTAATATTTATATTAAAATACAAAAGTTAAATCTAGACCAATAAATCGAAAACAACACATTACTTTTAATAACCAAAAAGAAACATTATGTTTTCATTTTCGTATTTTTTTGCAAAGCGTTATAGTTAATAGAAAACAGGCTTTGACGTAGCACTTGATGCTGCATCCATGGTACTTCCGTCGAATCTCTCCACGAAACGTGCTCGTAGCTTACTAGCATAAAGAGATGGGAGAATAAATAAAGAGCCGGGAACCGTGGGCTCATTAATTAACCTTTAGTGGAGAATTAAAAGGAAATTTTCTTTCAAGCGTTTTTTTAAAGCTTTTATACACGAGTTTTTTTTTAATCAAATGATGAAATATGATATCATAAGACAATTTTATGAATATGAAAAAGGCGAAAGAGTTGACAGGATGGCGCCAAATGGAAACCTATAATATCTGCCTATACCTCTACGTTATAAATATGAGTTGTATATTTTTTTTAATATTAGCAATTTTTTTTGTAAATTTACTAATATTTATTTTACCATTCCAACTAAGCTCTAAGCTTGTTCTAGGATATGGATTACGACAATAGTCGAATGGCGGGTTTCGAACCCCGGACCTCGTGATCGGAAATCCGTACCCTTAACCATTAGGCTATTGACGCTTCAAAGAGTTGTTGGTTAAGAGAATTTTATGTTTATTACAAATACATAATTATAATTTTTCTAATTTTTCTTTTGAATAAAAAATGTCATCCTATTTGTACGTACAGTTTGAAATAGAATCGAAATGCAATTTTAGAATTTCATTATCAGATAATAGTCAAACACAATAATCAAAATAATGTATCTACTTGAACTTTGTTAGCCTTTATCTATGAACAGTCTATAAATACTTTTAAACAAACTTGCCGCGTCTCCCCGTTTACTGCGATAAAACTATAGAATTACTTCATTTTGATAATGATTGGTAACTCTCAAGATGTTGCTGAATAAGTAACCTTGTTAGTTTAAAAAAAAACACCAAACTTTACCTTTACGATCAACCGGAGAAAGATATTTAAGGGGAACAATCGTCATTATACAAAGACTTAATGTATACATGTTGTCTACATATTTCTTCTTTAATTAATTAAAATACACCCTTTACATATTTTATTTCTATAACGCATTGACATACAAAACTACGTACACATATATATGTATAATGATTATCACATCGTTTCTACATCTAATTAAGGTTATCTTAACGGTCGTAAAAGTCGCAGCTGTTTGAACTTAAATATCATTTGTATACAAATATACGAAAGTAGATTAGTGCATATCGGAGAGTAGTTAAGCAAACAAATGGACCGGTTTAGTGTACACCCCTTTTATAAAAGAAGGGATCGTAGTTTTTGACTTTTCCAATAAACATATATCATACATACATGCATTTTATGAATTATAAAGTCGTGGTGCAATTGATAATTTTGATAATAATTTTATTTTTAAGAATAGTAACTACGTCTACGTCTTTAAAAAATTCTCCTGTCACAATGTTGGTTACTATAATTCAATAGGTCTCAGTATCGGGTGCTATCTATTTTTTAATCCCGCACGGACAGAGTCGCGGACGTCAGCTAGTTACATATATATTTGTTTCTTACTAATTCAACCTCACCGTGGTGTTCAAAAAACTTAAGTCTTTCCTTATTTCATATATGTAGATTCGTTTTTATTACGAGCCAATTGCACGGGTACAGCTCCAGCACCGTAGCTAGTTCCAACTCGTATCAAAAGGACAAATAACAGTAATTAATACGTTTCAATACAGCACCGAACATATGTATATGTATGTCTGGCGCGTTTAAGCAACTTGCCAATTAATTAATGCTGCAGCGAGCTAGCGGCTTTTGCCAACATCTTGGCAGTGATATGTTACACCAATATGTCTGACGTTTTTGATTTTACCCACGTACAAACTACGCTTTTATTCAAAACAATTCTAACTTTATTTGTCTACTTACTTCAAACTTACTTATCTTACTAATGAATGGATGTTTATTAGAAGTTATCCCCATAACGGCCATACGGATCTTAATGAAATTTGGCAAATATATAGAACATAGTCTAGAAGAACACATACGGTTTTAATTATTTTTTTTAACTACGCACGGACGGGGTGACACCGTATGAAATTATAAATGCGAAAATTAGAACGTATAAATATATTCTACTTCAAAACATCTAAATTTATTTGGAATTATGGAAAGCAATTATACTAAAATTGATTCAAACTTTTTATTGGTCGCCAAAGATAAACAACCAATACAACTAATAAATACAAATTGCATTTCGAGCTTCCTTAGAGTAATAGATTTTCTTGTAAAGGTATAACTTTTGTAGGGAGTGAATGCTAAAGGTGCTGTATTTAAATAAGAATTTAAAATTCAAACATCAATTCCACAACTGAAGCGTCGAGAAAATTTTCTTGCCGCTTTTACATTTCTTTTTTCATTGAAATGTAGTCGTTAACTTTGACTTTTCACAACGCGACCGTAACTTAAGCTGTTTAATTGAATTTTCAACTCAATTGCAGTTCCCCGAATCGGAGAATATTTTCGCGGAATTTATATTGCAAATAAAATTTTGAAATGTTAAAGCAAATAATAATTTTATTTAATATCAAACACTGAACTGTACCCGTATATGTCCCAGTAGAGATTCCCGGAATTATTCTCTGATGAAATTTTCAAAATTGCAAATAAAATAAAAATATTAACTCTCGATAACCAACGAGAAGAGTAACTACCTTACACTTAACTAGTAGTTTATAAGTTCGACTTCAAAATTTTTAGGTAATAACTGTACTTATGTATACTTATATCTACACTATGTTAATATATAAAAACTACTCATATGTGAAATATTACTTATAATGTACCTAAATGACTAATTTACCGTACATTTCTTAGATGATTGAGAATTTAAAAAAAAACTACTTCATACAAAACATCTGAGTAATTCATAACATGCGTAAATTATTAAAAAATAAAGTTCAAAGTTTGATGTATCGTCTGTTTAAGAACACTGAAGAGTCTCATAGCTTTCACAACGAAAATCAATTTCTTTAATGGACTTAAAATTATATTTGCTTCACTTACAGTTAAATAACGGTAAAGTGAATCGTTGTTACGGATTGAACGAGATCTTCAGAGCGTAACATTCCGGGTTTCCATCTTGATAAGAGGAAATCCTTAGCTTAAAGATTTATGCTCGACGCGTTGACCTGTGGACAACTTTATACTGCTCTCAAGTGGTATACTTCACATTTTTACCAACTCCCAGAGTCTTGTATCATCGTAATCTCTCACTTAGTGATTATTTAAACTCTGGCTGCAAGTATCTATATGTTGCAGATATGTATGTAATTTGAATATACAAGATGTTAGACGTTCGGTTAAAAAATGGCTTTATTACTTAATTATTAAATATGTAATGACAATCATACCAGTATAATATTTTGTGACCATTATCATCTTTGATTATTCTTACGTAGGGCCACGTAGTGTTTTTAGGTTATTTTTTCTAAGTATAAAAGTAAAATGTTATGTTTAAAACGGGGATTTTGATCTCAGAAACTTACGGTTAATCTTTTAAGTTTTAATTTACTTAATTACATCTTAGCCTGGTTGTATGTTTACAGTTAACTATTTCCTTTTATTATTACTTTCCAAAAAATCTGATTGTTACTTAATTTCCAACTTTCAAACATAATGGGACACCTTATTTACGGAAAATATACTGAAATTATTAACAACTGCACAAAAATATGATAAAGTTAAAGCCAAAATAAATTTAACACATTTTATTTAAAGTTAAATATAAAATAAATTTAAATCCGGCTCTCACTAACCCGAAACCTCAGCGGTAATTAACCACTAAGCTGAAACTTTTAACAACCCACAATAAATCCAGTATTCATAAATGAATAAACGGAAAAGGATTGGAAGAATTACAAAATCAATTAATTTTGGTATATTTTGTTTCATAATCTGCTACAAGGCAATCATAAAAATAACAACTAGACTTGACAATCTCAAAGCGTCGGTGGCTCAGTGGTTAACCACTTGGAATCTCCAGGTCCTGGGTTCAAATCGCGCCATATTCCAATATGATTTTCGATTTACATGTGTTCATTTATCCGATGTACTTCCGATGTACGGTAAAGGAAAACATCGTTATGTAACCTGCACATATCTGCGAAGAAATTCAAAGATATGTGTAAAGTCAACCAAACCCCACAGTTAGACGTCTAATAAAATGTAGAAGAAACTAACCACAATTGAATTAAAAAAAGTTATATAAATTACGTCTATCATTAAAGTTTTCTAATTTTCTAAGATGAGAAGGAAGACAAAAAGAATCGCTATCTCTTATATTAAAAAAAATACCATTTATTGATTTATAAAATTTATAATAAAAACAAAAATACGAAGCAATGTTTGTCGGGCTTAATATATAAATATTTACAGGTAATAAAGAACCGAAAGTATGTAAATAAATAAGCAATCTTAGTAAATAATTAACGTACACATATTAAATGTGGTAAAGTTATTCTAAAATAAATATTCTATCTTAAAATCTAGATTTAAATTTGTGTCATTTTCATTACCTTTTTTATTAAAATTCAATTGTATTTTACTGACCAGAGTTTACAACTATATTAGCACACCATCATTTATATTTTATCATTTTGAAAACTCCTCGACTCATCCGACGAAAAAGGTTACATCTCTTATAAAGTCTCTTAAGAGATATAACTTTTTTCCTCAGATGAATCGCTTCTGAACTGATTTTAAAAATACATTTACAGTTAGAATGTTGCATTATCTCTAACATAGAAGCTATTTTTTATTTTTATTTGTGTTTATAAAATGTTTAAAGGTAAATTTAGACCCGTGCATACCCGAGGCAGTCCGCTAGTTTAGTATTACGCATATTATTAAAAAAATAGAATATTATTTAATATATTATCTGTGTATTTTATATTTGACATTTCACTAAATAACTTTAAAATATAATCTACGGTCACACAGTAATGTAATACAAAACGAATACTGTTTTAAACAAAAATATATATATTTTTACAAAAGTGTCATTTGAATTTGTTTAATGGCGGCAATAAATAAAATGTGTATAAAAACAAAAGGTTAGAAGGTTCTATGCAGAAGGAACATTAGCGTCCCGAATCGCCGACGGCGGCCGTCTAATCGGCTTGTGATAAAACTAAAGTTCGAATTGAATACTTGTGTCTTTTAAACTTCTAATTTTATTATACTAACAAACTGTATTACAAAGTTTTTATTGACTAAACTTGCTAAAAACTTGATAGGCTCTTTACAGCTATTAGTCAAAATTACATTAAGAAATTTCATATTACAAGAGAGAGTTATCTTTATTATGTTTACTTTTTAGCGGCATTACTTTATTACAACTATTTCTAAAAGATGGAGTAATATCGCGTTCATAAAACGTTTTGCGATAATTTGTATTGCATTAATTAACTTTGCACTACTCATTGCAGCGGAATACACGTACAGTGCAGCAGAAAATATATATCCGCTTCATTTCGGTTACAATTTATATCTTTAAAGACATGGTTCGTTTATATTTTTTCGTATTAAAAAAATAAATTTCACTTTGATGGTATTGTGATAAATTAATTGAAAGTATTTTTGAAAAAGAAAAATCTTATTCGAATGTAATGGATGGAATGTAGTGGAAACACAATAAGTTAAGATCTCTTTTAGAGTTCGTTGATTGTTGAGTCGTATCTAAGTAATCAATGGAATGTTAAGTTAAAGTAAAATAAAACTTAAGAGAACTGTAACAAAGTTACGGCAATGTTAAACCAAGCTTCAAATAAAATTATTCGCAATTTGCATCCATTATTTTTTTTTGGGAATTATTACACGTTGCAAACGAAATTGAGAACGCTCATTTGCCACCTTATAATATAAAAAATGAGATGCAGAAACAAAATTAACTTAATTATGCTCAGTATTTTATTATAAACGCTAGAAATATATTTCAAAGAAACAACATGAACACTAATTATACAAAAATTAAATTTAAGTTTGTTAACATATCCGGTACATACTCGTATACATGTCATATCTATTTCAGCGGCGTAGTTATAATTACATTTATTAGGTTCGCAATCTGCTGTCGGCCGCGACTCCGTCCGTGCGGAATTAAAAAAAACTTATTTAGTGACCTTCGGTTTTTTCAGACTGTGTTCTACATCTATACCAAATATCATCGAAATCCGTTAAGCCGTTCTGGACATTAATAACATCCATCTATCCATAAACGTTCACATTAATAATATAAAAGTAAGGTTTTCATTTAAAGTACAAGGTGACATATGAGCGAATTACCTGAAATCGCTAAAATAGCGAAATTACCGATCGGATACAACTTAGGTAGAAGATTGCAGATACGTTGTTTACCTATATAACTAATTTAACTACCTCCCGCCTACGCCTACGTTCTATTCTATTATATGCCGAATTCCAGAGAGATCTACGAAGCCGTTAACTTATATCTTCTAACAATCATCCACATATACAAATAAACGCATTTATAATATGAGTAAGATATCCCTCCACTGACAAATCCAAGTTTTGAATATGATATAAACAAGAAATTCGAAAACCCTGAAAATATTAATCGTTATTTCATAAATTTAACTCTAGAAGTAAATGGGAAAGGCATACATCCATGAGTGGATAGCTACCGGCTGAAAACTATGATGAATTTTAAAAACACAAACGAGAAACTTGAGAAAATACTGGAGAAGAGAGATCTTTAAAAGTTGTATGAGGAATAGACATATGTGGTGAATCAATGGTAGGGACTGAACTCCTCACTGAACTTGAGATGACTTTCGCGACATTTTTTTTGA
This sequence comes from Papilio xuthus, assembly GCF_000836235.2. Taxonomy (NCBI): domain Eukaryota; kingdom Metazoa; phylum Arthropoda; class Insecta; order Lepidoptera; family Papilionidae; genus Papilio; species Papilio xuthus. The sequence continues at coordinate 4,712,086 of NW_013533632.1, forward strand.
CAACATGGCCTATTACCGTGAGGTCAGTTCGTGGTTTAGCGAGTTTATTAATTACAAAACAAGTCAAAAGAAGTACAAAATAAAACTGACTTAGTTTTATTCAAGTTTTCCTAAAATAAAAGTTCTTACTAAAATATCTTTTTATTTCTTTTTTATTTATAATAAAAGAAAAGTTTAAGCAGTAATCTTTAAGTACGTTATTCATAAAAAAATATTAGTATAATTGTCAACAATAAAAGTTGAATTTTTTAATATACACAAATGCCGGTTTTTACCAATTAAAATCAATTACATATAGAGTCTAAAATAGTTGATTAAAAGGAAAATAAATAATTTAATTCGCAACTTTAATTAAATTATTGTATTCATTATGAAACTTTAGTATGGGCGGTTGGATACGTGTAGGCTCAAAACATTACGCGGTACGGTTCATTACTACGTTAAATGAAAAGTAATTACAACATTTTGACAAATAATTCATACGAGAAAATTGTTATAATAATTATTTATTTGAAAGCAAAAGTGATAAAAGTTTTATAGAAACATGTATTTAAAATGAGTAATATCGTAATAAATGAAATTTATAGAAAGAAACAAAAGTAAAAGACATAGGCTCTGTGGAAACATCATCTTACAAAAGATTTCAACGCATAGTTTGCAGACTATATTTATATATTTATATATCATAACTTTAAACACCTCAAGAAATATATTACACTTATGAACAGATCAATAAAACATTGAGCGAAACAAGCATCTAATAAAAAAAAATTGGACATAATTTCAAATATCCTTGAAGTGACTTATTTTTAATTTATACTGAAACTTATGTTTGTATATGCTACTGTTTATTTATTAAGTAAAGATTTTTTTTAAAATAAATATTATGAAATAACTCTTAAAATTCATATTAAGAATTGCTGAAATAAAAAAAGAAGTAAGCTTTCATTTGTTTAATAATAACAAAGTTGCCGCGCTAATTGTAAATAACGGCAAAGAGCTTTCGAGGAAATTAGAATATTCTCAAAACTGTCCGCTAAGTACACTTTAAATATTAACTGAGTATTTACCTCGATAATAAACATCGTAGGTGTTTTAAAGGCACTTGAGAAATTCGGAATAAAAAATAAAATAGTTATGACAATTTTTTTTGTGAAAATCTCACCCAGTGCATCGCTCCCCTCTCCTCGTATACTCCCATCTGGGGGTCAATTTTTCCGTTTTCTATTTTCGAACGATTGGGCCTGTGCCCCACTGCACTACCGCACTAACACACGTGGCATCACAGCCGTGCTCACTTCGTCGTGGCCGACGGGCTACTGACGGCCGCACAACGGTCTCGATGCTCCGTGGGCAGGAGGCGCCTGGTGCCGCCCCATGCAACGCCCCCGGGTCGATGGTGGGTTCTAGCAATTCATTTTTTCACTTTTTCGTACGAGCCGTTACTGAATTTTTTGAAACTTACGCTCAATTGTTATTCTTTACAACGGTATGATGAACTGTTTTAATTTTCTTAACGTCGTTTTCTTAAATATATTTTTATTAATTTTGGAAGCAAAAATTTTTATGTAACTTTGCCCCTTTGTAAAACTAGATCTAGCAATAAAAATACTTATTTAAAAGAAATATACTCAAGAATATAATTGTCAAGTTTAACCCACAACAACACATTCGACCACTAAACATAAACCAACAATGCGAACATAACTTTTTGTTAATTTTAAGTTAACTTTGAATACCTATTATAAATTTTTTCTATATGAAACTGTGTTAATTACTCTATTTTTCTTTAAAAAGCGAGAGTTTAAACGTAAAATTATGTTGATAAAATATTTAAAAGTCGATAAACCCTTAAAAATAAAAACAAATTTTAATATAATCTGACTCTACCACATTAAAGTTCCAAAAGTGTTTATCTACATAATATCACCATTGAAAAATGTTGTCCTATCAGTAATCTAATATAATATTTAAAAACTTAGAAACACTATTAATACTTTTTTTAAAATCTAGAAAACGAATCTAAAAACGTAATTAAATTCTCACGCCCGCTAAACTAGCGATATTACAACAAAGCTAAATTCATACCAATTTGCTTCATATCTGTTCTATTATTAATAAAGTGATGTAGTCGGAAATTCAGTTAGAATTTGCTCGCAATCGCTCCACTGTTAACTAAACTAATTAAACCATTCAGTTTCGGTCTATTTGTTAGTGTATTAACTGTAATTTATGTTTTCAGTTAAATTCTATCATTTCACAAATAAACAAAAAACAGTTAAGTAATATTTTAACAGAAAAATTAGTGGTACTCAATTATCGTTCTTATTTCTATTACTATTAAATTGATAGTCGAATAAATGCTATGAAACCCGATTCAAATTATAATCAGATATGAATTTCAAATTAAGAAATCATTCTTTTGTAACCTTTCAAAGGCCCGTCAACCTTTTTAAGCACCAATAGCCTAATGGTTCAAATACGGACATCCGATGGCGTGGTCGAGGAATCGAATCCTGCCATTCGACTACTGTCCTAAACCATCTTAAAACAAACCTAGAGCTAAGCTTTTCCTTTCTTTGCCTAGTAGCTTTATGTAGTTAATATCGTACACTGTACATAATTATAAGCATGCAATTTTATCAGCCGACCATATATGAAATAAGCACATAGTTAAAATCTATTCAAATAATCTTATCCTTTTCAAAACACTAACCAACGCTTATAAACTATCCGAGTTAAAAAGAAAATGTCCTTAAACTGTTCTTGTGTTAAATAGAGTGAGCGAAACCGCCCGCCAACGCGCTTTTGACGCAGCTCTGAGGTTACCGGGGTAGAAAAAAAAATTAAAAAACTCTGGATGAAGCAATTGAAATAAATTTTACGCGGCGCCGTCGTAAAGTTTGCAATGAAAATTCCATCCAAGAAAAAGTTTTTATTTTCACCGTTTTACTTAGCGTAGTGAAAGAGATCATAAAAAATACAAATAAGAAATGCATTCAACCGTAACTTCCTTTCCTCCTGCGGAGGAACGGCACAGTATGTACTATACATCCTTTATTTATGTACATCTCTATCAGCCGCCATATCTGTTTTTACTGCCTTCAACGCATATCTACTCATACACAATCTATCCATACTTTCTTCGGTCTTCCTCTATCATTGTCTATTAAAACACCTATAGAGAACTGCTACTATTCTCGAAATATCTCTAAGGACTATGATAGTTCCCAATTCCCAATTTATGATAGTTTCGAATTGCACGTGTTTAAGCGGGGTTAGATAAAATGCATTAGAACCGACAATAACTTTCCATAAGTCGCGTGATTGTCATTTGTCAGTTTCATACATTTTTGAAGTTCGTTATGGAGTTGCTTTGAAGAGAAAGCCCTTTGTCTAACCCCAAAGAGATCATCGTATAGCTATATAGAAATAAAATCACTTCATAAACCAGTTAAATTACGATAGGCGAGAAATAAATCTCAAATCTTTGGTATCGGAGACCAAAATCCCAGTTTAAAAAATATATAAATACATGAGAGGGATAAGATTCATTCAGGGATTTTGATCTCAGAAACCTATGAAAAGTCAATCTGAAATAAGAATTGTTCTTGAACGGGCACTGCTGCGACCCGAGATTTTTCTTTTATTACTGTTAAAACTAATAATTTCGCGACTCTCCTGAATTACTCCGCAATAAGTCCACAATAAATAACATTTTCAGCCAGTGACATATATTCTTTATATTTCTTATTATCCTTGAATACGGCTGAACACCCGTGTAAGGTAATTTTAAATCGGAAAAAAAAAACAAAATAAAAAAAGAAGAAAAGAATAATTTGTTTTTTTTTTTAATTAATTTTATTATATCACAAAACAACTAAAACATTTGTTATTATTTTGCGATAACGCAAACATTTTTCACATATTTTCTGATTTCAATTTTTAATTTGAACGACGACTACAGATTGATGTACCTGTAAAAAAATTATAAAAAATAAAAATAATAACAACTAGTTGGACCCAGCACTCGTTGCAATGCCAAAATCAGCTCAAAAGTTTAAATATTCAAAAATATTTCAAGTTCCAGTAAAACTTATAAAATATGTAATTAGAGGACATTTTCTGACTTCTACGAACACCCTACCAAAGTAAATTATTCGTATTAAAGAACAACTTTAGACTGCTAGTGCCATCTATTCCATTTATACAACAACAAAAAACAACTTCTTACTTTAAAATATAGATGGTGCTAATTTCGATTTTTATTAACTTCTCGATAAAATCTTCAAACGTTTATCGAAATGTGAATGTATGTAATATCTATCCTAGAAGGCGTATTACTAGAATATACATATCACCTTTAAACAAAGAAGAAGGTACTAAAAGACTCCAACCAAACCATGAAATAATACTAAATATTTTATACCATCCCAAGGATCAATGCGACGCCGTGTGGTATCGTAGGGGTAATAAGCTGACGGAGTGCCTGACAAATTTTCTTCGTGATTAAGCAACCAACATTGACTCTTGCAACAGGATTTGAGCAGAAACTTGGGACAATCCTGGTCGGGCAGACGGTCCGTTCTATAATGTAACCAACCAAACCACTCCGGCGTTATCTGTTTCAATAAATATAACATCATAATTGAATAAATCAAAAAGTTTTAAAAAGTAAAAAAGCACAAATAAAGAATATCTATGTAGTATCATTCTAATTATCTTCTAGTTTTAATTTTATTCCACTTTTAATGAGTTAAACCCATGCCCAACAAAATCATTGGAAATCTTTCGAAACCCAAATTATATCCAATTAGCCATTGGATATTAAAAAAAATGAGGCAGAATCCACCATCATGTCCTCGTAGTCGATGTACACCAAGTTCAGAAGTGATAGGAATCATTGTTCCTTATTCAAACAAGTACGAGATGAGTAGGGCGAATGTGCATTGACTAAACTATAGGGTATATTGTTTCAACCATATCATCACTTTCACACATCACGTCGTTTTGTGGTCAACGTCACGTAACCACATTAGGTGGAATTGTGGTCACGGCCTACATTATTCTACACCATAGGTAAACATATTAATTATAAAACATCGCACCTGAGTTGCATCATATTCTAGTTTAACGCTCTTGCTGTATTCCACCCAGCGACTTCGGCCGAGGAAGTAATAAGGATTCTCGAAATATTGATTGCCGAAAGCGTCGCAACCGACGTAACGACCATCCTTTAGTCATTAAAAAATAAAATTAACGCATTGCACCGATAGTCAGCAGTTTGATCCTATACCTAGAAACCAACCTTCAAAGTATCAAAACGTCCCAATTTGCATAGTGACTTCCACAATCCACCGTTCTTATAAATAATTGTAAAGAAGTAACGGATTTTTGATAATGGATTCATTGTTGATGTTCAATTTCAGCTTTTAGTGATTTTGACACTATTTTGATGTAAAAAGTGACATATTTTCTTAAAAAAATAAACGTTTAGTTTTTAACGTCTGACAACCAGTGCTGACAAAAGAAATGTGGTTATTGGAATGTTGAAACTTTTTGGTTTATACTCATACGTAACTCTTCTAGTTTTTCTGTATAACTCTCCTTAATCGAGATTACCTAAGGCAGAATCTCTACGTAAACTACTCGTAGTTGGTGCAAATGTTTGACTGTGACCTCTGGTCGTAGGTTTCAGCAGTTTATCATCACTCTCTTTGTCGTTAAAAATAACAAAGAAAACAACATGTTTTATTTACAAGTGTATCAAGAGTGATCACCTAACAGCTTTAATGTCTGTTTACACTTCGTTACATAATTTACGATCTATCTTTCGCATACTTAATCTAATTTTGGGACAATAATGAAAACAAACATTACATGAAAGCAACAAAATTTAATAATAACAATATTTTGTTTATCGCTCAGATTTATTCACAGCCTAAACGGATGCTGTCTTATTACAAAAAACTTAGACATCTTTTAGATGAGGTTTTAATTCAGATTTATATTAACCCTTTAACCGCTTGGTGATAATTAGCCGTTGTGCCTATAAAAGAGCAGGATACGTACAGAACGAAGTTATTTGTTCTTTCCTTCTTATACTTTCCGTTAAAAAAAACGAGCTGCATACTTACTGAATAGTTTAACCGAGGACATAAGACGTGAGTGTTGTGGATTAAAACCTATTTCGAAAAAAGGTGTCAAAAAAGAAGTGACATTTTTGAGCTTAAGAAATGTAAGAACGCGTGTCAGAAAACAAAGAACCTGGAATGTGAAAAATAATACTTTTATTTTTCAGATTCCAGGTCACTGACCGTGACTAAAAAAGCCATGTAAATTTTAGTTTGGATGAATATAGATTACAAAGAGACGTATATAAGCAGTGTAAGCGATGTGCAAAAAAAGCCATCGCAACTGCTAGGGCACAGGCACAGGTTAAAATCTACGAAGGCCTGAACAGCCCAGCGGGACAAAAACACCTGTTCCGTATAGCAAGAGAGAGAGAGAAAGGAGTGCAAGGGATATAAACCACATCAAGTCTATAAAAGACGATGAAGGAAAGGTACTAATGGATGATGATGATATTAAACAGCGTTGGAAGGAATATTTTGAAAAACTGATGAACGAGGAGAATATTTGGAGTGGAGTGTTCGAAGAAGTGCCGGTTAATATTGGTATGGTGAAAGAGATAAGCGTGGAAGAAGTAAAGAAAGCGGTGCAAGGTATGAAGAATGGAAAAGCTGTTGGGCCGGATGGAATACTAGTGGAAGTATGGAAGCTCCTAAAGGCGGATGGATGGGTATGGCTGACTCTATTCTTCAACAAGTTGTTACAGGAAGAGGTGATCCCAGATGAATGGTGTGCTAGTTCACTAGTGCCTATATTTAAAAACAAAGGGGATGTGCAGATCTGTAACAATTATAGAGGAATAAAGCTCATGTCACACAGTATGAAAGCCTGGGAAAGAGTGGTGGACGGAAGAATAAGAGAAAAGAGTGAGGTAACTCGGAACCAATTTGGTTTTATGCCAGGACGGGGTACTACGGATGCCATCTTTGCTATTCGCCAACTGTGCGAGAAATATAGGCGTGTGCACAAAAACCTGCACATAGTGTTCGTAGACCTCGAAAAAGCGTATGATAGGATTCCGAGGAGGTTTTCGTGGTGGGCCTTGAAAGTGAAAGGAGTGCCTGGGAAATATCTGCAGCTTATTCATGCTATGTATTGCCAAGCCAATACACACATCAGCGATAGCGACAGCTTCGGTGTGTCGGTGGGCCTACACCAGGGTTCGGCTTTAAGCCCGCATCTCTTCCTCCTGGTAATGGATGCGCTAATATCAGACATACAAGAAGAAGCACCCTGGTGTATGCTTTATGCTGATGACATCGTGCTTGTCGGGGAGGATGAATGTGAGGTACAGAGCAGGTTGGAAATATGGCGAGATACATTGGAGAGAGCTTGTCTTAAAATCAGTAGGACCAAAACAGAACATTTATTCTGTGATTTTGGTGGTCCGACCAGCTTTTCTCCAATTGCTTTAAATGGTGTAAACCTACCAACCTGCTCCGATTTTAAGTACCTCGGTTCACTCGTCCAATATGACGGCGGTGTTGACCGGGATGTGAAAAGCCGAATAAATGCAGGTTAGATGAGATGGCGACAGGTCACCGGTGTAACTTGTGATCCAAGAATGCCAATGAAACTTAAGGGACAGATCTACAAGTCCATCGTAAGACCTGTCGTATTGTACGGATCTGAATGTTGGGCCACCAAGGTTTCGGATGAAAGAAGATTGCATGTAGCTGAAATGCGTATGCTAAGATGGATGTGTGGTGTGACAAGGAAGGATAAAGTTAAAAATGTGTATATTAGAGGAAGTTTGAAAGTAGCGCCAGTGATCGAGAAATTGAGGAGTAAAAGATTAGCGTGGTTTGGACATGTTATCAGGAGGGATGATGATGATATAAGCAAAAAAGTAATGAGATTGAATGTGGATGGCTACAAGGGTAGAGGAAGACCAAAAAAAGTATGGAATGACTGTGTGAAAGAGGATATGCGTAAGAAGGGGGTAGACTCGGATATGACGGCTGATAGAGATGTATGGAGGAGTAGTACATGCTGTGCCGACCCTCGATAGGCATAACGGCAGGTTGATGATGAGGAATATAGATTACAAGAAGAATACGAATGAAATATGGACCTTAAAAAATTAACACGAAAAAGGTGCCAAATCCGACGCATTTTTAATAGACACGAGGCGAGTGAAAAATTTACAGACGCCCATGTTGAATTTTTAGAAGCAAAATCAAAGCTATAGTAAGCCTAGATCAAAAAATGTATGAAGACGTCAACTACAACGAAGACACAATATCCAACGAATTCGAGGACTGTCAAGAAATAAAAAATGATGGCTGCAAATAAAATGTAATAGACCAGACCCAAACAAACAGGGATGCACTCAGATACCGTTGAACCTACCAAAAATAGAAATGCGTAAATTCGACGATAACCAGAAGTCGTGGATCTCTGTATGAAAAAAATCATTCAAAAAGAATCCAGAGCGAAGAAAAATTTACATATTTATTAAGTTGCATGGCTCCACATTCGAAGGCAAGAACATTAGTAGAAAGTTATCCGCCTACAAAGAAGAACTATGAGAAGGTAGTAGATACCTTGAATAAACGCTTCGCCAAGGATGAGGTTTTAATTGAAATATATGTCAGAGAAATTTTAGATGTTCTTCTAACAAAAAATAACATATAATTTTCATTTTTAATAAAATTTCTGTTAATTTGCAAATTTTGGAATCCTTAGGAATTGTGAGAGAAAAATACGAATGCATCTTATTGCCATTAATGAAGTCATCATTACCTGATGATCTTTTATTATAATGGACCAAGCCAGAATCTTGCCAAATCTTCTTTTTCTAACACCTTTCAAAAGCAGGTTATTTCGACGACGGCGTGTTTCTTGACGAAGCAGGACAAGAACGAGAAAGAAGGTAAGGTGGCAATAAAGAACCTGGAATGTGAGAAATAATACTTTTATTGGCAAGATCTCTCACAGCTAGTGTGGAAATGAAATAAGTAAGTTCAATGTTTTAACAGCTTTTTTATATGGATCTCTATCTGACGAAGGGATATATATTAAGCATCCAGAAGAGTATGAAGACGGGACGAGTCGAGTTTGCTTGTTAAAGGAAAGTTTGTAAGGTCTAAAACAAGCTTGTCGTTACCCGAACAGGACTTTTCTGGATATCTTTAAGGAAATCGGCTTTAAATTCAATGTGGCATATCCATTGGCAATGGGCTAAAATCCCAATAGAGAAAAATCGAAACTTTGTTATGTGCATTTCTAGAAAATGAAATTGAAGCAGAACGCAAGTGTAATCTTGCTAAGCCTTCCTTTGCTAACAGCGTACCAAAACAGATTATTCCAACATTGTCGTGTTACACGTAGCAGAACAAGGTGATCAGGGAAAAAGAAGGTAAGGTGATCATTTGTTTTTTGATAAAGTGTGATAAAGATCATAACACACTGGAGTGCAGCAAGACAGATAGACTTTCGCTCGACGAAAAGAAAGATGAGATAAGTGGGTGTGCATATAAAACGCACATTTCTAAATACAACAATACATGATATATTAGGTAGATATAGAATTATAGTAGTTAAAACAAACTGAAAATAATTTTTTTTTAAAGAAATGATCATTGGCAGCGGTAACAAAGTGAAAATAAACAATAGAAATAATTGTTAATTATTTAAATTGAAAATTATGAGATAATCTCAAACATGCTCCCTAACGTCATAATATCACCAGCGGTCAAAGGGTTTCAACTAGTAATAACTAATTTTTTTGTTGTAAAACAGATTTTACATGGTGTTCATTGGATTCAGATTCGAAAATAAACTACAAACTAAAGAAAATTGTTGCGTTTTAAAAATTGTGCACACATTTAACGATAGTTTCCTTTTAAATCAAATGAAAACATGTTGAATGACATTTCGTTAACGAGAAATGTCGCGTTCGTTTTTATCCTGATCTAAAGTTATGACTAAAATAGAGAGATATAAAAAACTATCGATAATACACAGATAATAAAAACAAACACTAGAATAGACATAGAATTTACAACATCTATGGATTAAGATATTTTATATGATAATTAAAATTACACACGACTTTTAAACAATAAGATATGGCAACATTTAAAAATAGTTTAAATTAATGGAATATAGATTATTTCGTAATTATAAAAATAAAATGTTTTATCTATGAAGAAATAATTATAGTTGGCACAGAATTATGTACTTATAATGTTTTAATTTTAGATTTTAACTGTAAAATACATAATCTTATGTAAATCGGCACATGAAGTTTTATTATAATTGACAAAAATCTGTATAAATTACATTCTTATATAAAGGAGATTTATTTTGTATGTAATAAATTATATAATAAAATCATATTTACCATTTGCATATAAATAGTTGCAGTATATATTGGAAATATTTTAACAAAATATTTGCTACGAAATAACAAAAAGATAAATTGACATTTTGTGAAAAGGAACACAACCAAAACACAACTGATATTATCGATGAATTTTACAACTATATTATTTATTATTATTGTTATATAATACGACATATTGTTTCTACAAAGTACAAATTGAATCACTTCATTACTATTTCTAGTTATTATATTGATTACATAAATGGGATACAAAATTACTAATTACTATATCAATTTATCTTCAGAAAGATATAATGTACAAGGGAATCGAAACTCTTTTTATTTGCAATGTTCTTGTACTTAGAAAAAAATGTATACCAAAAGCCTAAATATGTATTACTCGCTTGAAACATATGTCACCAACCGAACGTAAATTTCGACAATTTAAAATTAAAAAGAGAATCCATGGGCGTCGCCAAGTGGCAGTTGCGCTCTCTGCTTTACTAGGGATGGGAAAAATGTAAAATAGATATATAAACTACTTCTACATACTAATAAACCTACAGATCCCTATAGACAAACATGGGTAACTCAAAAACGACTTTTCAATTTTTAATTTCAAAAGAACCCCAAATAAGCATTAATCTTTGAAATTAAAAAAAATATATAACCAGATCTCCCTTCAACGGCAGGCGACGCTTTTGCAGTAATGATGTTCCATTTATCGACAGTTTTGAAAGAATATTGCTCATGAAATTTAAATAAAAATAAGTAGACGAAGTTTTAAAAACAAATAATTCCGTTCGGTGACATATTTAATACAAAAACATCCGAATAAGACCTAAATAATTTACAAGACATATTATTTTAAAAGATTAAAAAAACACGTTTTATTGATTCAATGTTGACAGTCAAATACTATGGGAAGAGTAACATATTCTGTTTTCCACTACAAATTTTAATATCATCTAACATCAATATCTAATCTATCACAAGATATAAATAAAGCGCCCTGCGCATTAAAAAGATACGTTACAATAGAAATGCAGCAACACTTGTCATATTGTCATCTCTTTCTTTCTCTTTGACTAAACAGAGACAACGATATACATTAACAAACGTTACAGCTTTGTGATACATGCCAATACAAATTATAATGTTACCGTGCTATTCCACTGTTGTATTTGCTTGTATTTAAACATTTAGTTTCTTTTTTTTTGCAAAGAGAATGGCAATGTCATTTACAAGTTTTTCTACAGTGGAAACCCACAATGCCACTTCTATTGTACTGTTCAAAAAACATGGCTTGCTAAAGACACATATATGTAACATTTCCATTCTTATGATTAAAAACTGTACTTTCAAAACGAGAGTTTTTAGTAGAGTTAAAATTACATTTTATGTTTTTAAAATTACAATGAATTATTAATTTCATTTTAAATAAAAAAAAAAAAATTGAATTATTTTCAACTGGCTGAATGTAAAAATCCAGTAGAATTGTAAAAAAACTTATTGCGAAAAGAGAAATAATAAATTTATAATTCAATTTAGGAATAAAATGTCCAATAGAAGAGAAGATAAACATGTAGTTCATTTCATTTTTAATTTTTTCGTATAAAAAAAATCACAAAACAACAATGAAAACAATTTTAACAATAACTTAATATATTTTATCGTTGCAGAATAGTCCAATTGCTTATATGCAGACTAGATAACTAAATTTTAAGTACCTATAAGTAAATAACATATTAAAAAGATCATTCATGCTTGTTGAAAAATACCTATTGAAATTAATATCTGCTTTTATTCAAAGAGAATATTGCAATATTCTTATGCAGGAGTAATCAGTGGAAACTCACCTTTATTTTTTGTTAAGTACTAATAGACAAGTATATATTATTCAGGTCCCACATGAAATTAGGTGGAATGGAAAATAGTTTTGGCACTATTTTATTGGAAGAATTCTTTTTAAAAACTGTACATAACAAAAATAAACTATCATTTACATGAAGGGTTACTTAAACGTTAGTTTACACTGACGAAACACATGTAAGTACAAAAAATATTGTGTTAATAATTCAGCTGTTGCGACTGTGTAGGTACCTACGTAATATTTTATTAAAAATAAACATTTAAAACAAAATCAATAATGTTTTCTGAATAAGTCCAAGGAACGTCAATCATTAGACAGTATATTTTATATAGAATAAATTAAAATTAAGAAATTGATATTTATTTGCCTTCTCTTAAATTATAATAAACGTTACTAGAATACTAAAGAGTTCCTGCAGTTTACTTATTCGATTATAAGTAAAAATAAATATATTAATTATAATAGTAATGTTATTCAATAACCATATTAAGTACTATGTGGCAAATGACGATAGATTTGGCCTTGAATTCTTAAAATTAGAAAAAAAAATTAAACAGTCAAATTATGTTGCCAATGTTAGTACTAAATGAAGCCATTTCTATGTCCACACTGACATGACGTTATTGCGGCAACACCGGCTACGGGGTTTCGTTGCCAGTGTGCGCGTAGCAACCCTTTTCGATTACCTTTTACTTTTCATTTTTCTGTAATCTCCCAAATCATTCTCCTTGTCAATCTTAAGACAAGAGGCATCTTCAGAACACAGGACTTTTATTATATATTCATCAAATTATTACTCAGATCATGTAATAAAGCTAAACTATAGAAGCATAAAGCACTCAGGCGACGTAGGCACCGACTTCGAAAAAAAATCGTTTGTTGGACAGACGAAAAAAGAGCGTTTGTAAAGTTTGGCAATCTAGTATAGCCTTTAGCTGAATGAGAAGTTGTCATTTAAATATAACTAAAATATTTGTAGCGTCTAGTGAGCAGTTATTTGCAGAATTGTCTAATAATGTAATAGAACAGAGGGACTTATTAAAATCTGGGTTACAAGTGTCATAAGATTAGGCTTCGACACACTCAGTTAATTTCATGAACTCAATAACTTGTATGAGAAAATTAGTGGAACGTTATGACTTGGCTCATAACGTGAATAATTAAGTGTTCCTCAGGACTATGTTCTAAATCTGTGCGAAATTTCCGCGAGGTCTGTTAAGCGGTTACGGAGATACCTTCTAACAAACATCCATTAATCCATCCACCCGTACAAAATTTATAATATTAGTAAGATACTAAAAAGTGACACATGTCATGTCATGAGAATTGTCAAACAATTTGTATTTATATTAAAACAATGCTTGATAAACAGTTTTAAAAGACCAAAAGACCAATTGAAGAAGATTATCAAGAATCCTCTATATTCTCGACAGGTGCAGTTTTATTACCTGTACCATGCAAATTTTGCTATTTATCTAGCAACTTATACCTACCCTACCCTATGTCTGGCTAGATGTCCTTGCAAGTACGTCATAGAAGATATAACCAGATACGTGCAGGTTGCAGCCCAATGTATCTCCTCACCGTAATAACGTCGGAAAAATGTATATGTATCATGATATTTTGACTACGTCTGTGCCTACTGTTTTTTTCCCTGTTATTTATGTTTTATAATTTATTGTAATAATTTTAGTGAGATTAATAAAATAGTTAATAAGTAGTATATAAGTAGTCCCGAGAAGGGTTTGGCGTTAGGCAGGCGGCCGGCCAGTAAAAACATTTAAAGCCAAAACATTATTACAGTATTTGTTACAGGGTTGAACGACTTCGAATAGCTAGTTGGAATGTTGGGACAATGTGGACAAATACTATTGTGGAAGTGACGGAAAGAGGAATGGAGTGGGGATTGTTTTGCATAGTGAACTGAAAAATTGTGTGACACATGTTAAGAGAACCCTGAACTTAGGGTAGGCTCCGAGCCCCTCCACGGACCTGCTCGGTTGTCCGGGTGGGCGGAGATGTGAACTCCGACATGGCGCGTCCCCGGGTGGTGGATAGGGGAATGCCCCGGCATTCGTGTCGGGGTAGGGCGCAAGCCCCGCGAACCAAACACCAGGGTCTGGCGGTGCGCGCAGGACTAGTCGACGAGGTGTCGATAGGTCTAGCGCGCTAGCCGGACCCGGGCCTGGCGGTGCGCGCAGGAATAGTCGATGGTGTTCCGACAGGTCTAGCGCGCTAGCCGGGCCCCAACCGGTGGAGGCGCCGGAGGTGGACGATTGTCTGCCTCCGTGCTGCCTATGGTGGTGGGGCCGCGGGGGATGCGGGAAGGGTACTGGTTTATCCTGCCCTCCTTGCATCCCTCGTGGCCGGAGGGATGGAGGGGCCGCGAGGGATGTAGGAAGGGTACTGGTTTATCCTGCCCTCCTTGCATCCCTCGTGGTCGGAGTTTGAGGTGTGGGGCCGCGAGGGATGTGGGAAGGGTACTGGTTTATCCTGCCCCCCTGCATCCCTCGTGGCCGTGGACGTGTGGAGGCCGCGAGGGCTGTGGGAGGGTACTGGTTTATCCTGCCCACCCGCAGCTCTCGTGGTCTGACGTGAGAGTCCGATTGCGGACGGTCGCCGGCTGGGTCGCGGAGGAGTGCTCACGCGTACCCGTAACCCGGCCATATGGCGAGGAGGAGGGCTAGAGGGGTTTTAGTGGGTATGGCCGAACGACTGTAGGCGAGTCCCACACTCCCTGCGCCATTGCACACTGGCCCGGCGCAGGGGTGCGGAAGTGCATTTCCCCTCGTTAAAAAAAAAAGGCTCCGAGCATCTCGGTGGGCACATATAGTGAGCTGATGATGATGATGTTAAGAGTAATAAAAATATTGTTAGGGGATCTGATTATGAATGTATAATAGTAAGAGTTTATGCGCCACAGTCTGGATGTGATGAAAGTATTAAGGAAAAGTTCTGGGAAGACCTTGATCCCGTTTTAATGGATATCCCAATAGATGAGGAATTGTATGGATTTTAATGGACAGTCAGCGTCATATAGATCGTCACAGACAAGATATGCAAATATATAGGTACACCGAAAGTAATCAATTATATCGGTACAACAAAAGTCCTCAAAATAATAGATACATCCACCCTGCTCAAATACATCGGTACATACACAGCGTCAAATATATGAGTACATGCAAGATGCTCATAAATATCGTAGCAGCCACAGCGTCATAAGTAACGAAGCAGTCAAGGTGCGCAAAAATATCGGTACATTTGACAAAATTGAACTCTATCTCTATATACTTGTGATACAATTTGGAATAAACTACTTCTGTTACATTCATTTGACACTTTGCATCAAACCGTTTTTCAAAATTTACTAAAAGTGTTCGACGCGGATGACAGATATTAGGTAGATAAAACCAACATCAAATTTAAGTTTGTCATCATATATGCTAGTTTGGTCTCGTGGCCTTACCGTTCGCCGCCGTTGGTACGGTCGGCGGTTCAAATCCCAAGCCACTATTTTTTTTTTGATATTTAAACTTTTTAATTTTAATATGGAAGCACATTTAATTAAACTCTATCGCCGTAGTTATTAGGTACTTTTTGATATTGCCTTGGACTAATGAGTTTGACCGTTAAAGTACTTTTCTATTTCAAACAAATATGAAGGAGATAAAGCGATGCTATTGGCATGTAATTTGTTTATTACTCATGTTTGTTAAACTTGTACCGGTAA
Organism: Papilio xuthus; assembly: GCF_000836235.2. NCBI lineage: Eukaryota > Metazoa > Arthropoda > Insecta > Lepidoptera > Papilionidae > Papilio > Papilio xuthus. The sequence continues at coordinate 4,728,154 of NW_013533632.1, forward strand.
AAATAACACTTTTACTTTTACCTTTTACTGATACTGATTATATTTAAGAAACAAAGAAAAAAACTCAATGTCAATATCTAAACTACATCAAATTTTTGGTCGATTGCGATAAACATTCCAGTGTGCGTGGGCGCGCACACATATGTAGATAACACTTGTACGTATAGTTTCCGCGCGTACCATTCTTAAAACCCGCAAAGACAATCCACGCTCCGCCCACTCACTTCACCCGCGATGGTCTGACCTAACTGTTGTTAACTTTATTTAAATTTCTTTCTACCCGACAGCGAAAATTATAAAAAAAAATTGTCGAGCAAAATTTTACATTACCAAATTTTTACTGGTTATGAAAAAATAACCCCGTGATTGATAAAATGAAAAAAAAAGTAGCCTGAGATTCGAACCGGTAAACTTACATATTACGGCAAACATACTAGAATACTGCGCCAAACTAGTATTATATATATAGTGACAAGGCAAAATTTGATATTAGTTAATAAGTATCTGTCATATTCGGCGTGACAAACTTTTATATTTAAGCGTTATGACAGGAGAAGAAAAATATTGGGTTGCCCAGTAAGTTCGTGCCGCTTTATAAGGAAAATTGAAACCCTGTTCTCTTAAATTTTTGGAAATGTTTTTAAATTATATTGGTACGACTCTATACCTAAAACGTCTTATATTATTGGATAAAATTTTAAAAATTAGTTTTTATCTCAACCAATGAAATGAAATTATTCACAATATAGAAATTTTTGTGACGTTTGATAATGGTGGAAATCCGAAAATGAATCCACTTCAGCTACAGTCTATTGTAAGCTTTATATCGAAAATCAGAACGAACTTTCCGGACAACCTGTCATGTTAATACAAAGTGTCAAATGAATGTAACAGAAGTAGTTTATTCCAAATTGTATCACAAGTATATAGAGATAGAGTTCAATTTTGTTAAATGTACCGATATTTTTGCGCACCTTGACTGCTTCGTTACTTATGACGCTGTGGCTGCTACGATATTTATGAGCATCTTGCATGTACTCATATATTTGACGCTGTGTATGTACCGATGTATTTGAGCAGGGTGGATGTATCTATTATTTTGAGGACTTTTGTTGTACCGATATAATTGATTACTTTTGGTGTACCTATATATTTGCATATCTTGTCTGTGACGATCTATATGACGCTGACTGGACATGTTGGAAGAAGAGAGTACAAGGTATGAGAGAGTGCACGGAGCCTGGGGTTTTGGGGCAAGATACATTGAGGGGGAGTATTTACTGGACGCTGCTATTGCGTATGATTTGGCAATTACCAATACATTTATCCAAAAGAAAATTCAACATTTGATAACCTATAAAAGTGGCGGTAACACAACCCAATTAGATTATATTATTACCAGGAGGGACAAACTAAACCGTGTCAAAAGCTGCAAAATTATATCTGGAGAATTTAACAAGTCAGCACCGACTTTTAATAGCAGAATTCAACATTAAAATAAAATTAAACAAACATAAACCTAAAACTCCCAGCAAAATAAAATGGAGTATGCTAGAGAGACATGAGTGTGCAAAAGACTTTTCGAAGCAAGTGGTGAATAAAATAATAGAAATAAATGATATGAATGGAATGACAGTAAATGAAAGTTGGAATGAAAAGGCCAGTTGTATTAGAAGTGTGGCGAAAAGTGTGCAAAGAGAAACAAAAGGTAGAGGAAAAATTGATATTGTATAATTGATAGGTAAGCTAAGGTAGGTGTAAGCGATGTGCAAAAAAGCCATCGCAACTGCTAGGGCACTGGCACAGGCTGAACTATACGAAGGTCTGGACAGACCGGCGGGACAAAAACACCTGTTCCGTATAGCAAGAGAGAGAGAGAAAGGAATGCAAGGGATATAAACCACATCAAGTGTATAAAAGACGATGATGGAAAGGTATTAATGGATGATAACGATATTAAACATCGGTGGACCGAATATTTTGAAAAACTGATGAACGAGGAGAATATTTGGAGTAAAGTGTTGGATGAAGTGCCGGTTAATATTGGTATGGTGAAAGAGATAAGCGTGGACGAAGTAAAGAAAGTGGTGCAAGGTATGTAGAATGGAAAAGCTGTTGGGCCGAATGGAATACCAGTGGAAATATGGAATCTCCTAAAGGCTCTATTCTTCAACAAGTTGTTACAGGAAGAGGTGATCCCAGATGAATGGTGTGCTAGTTCACTAGTGCCTATATTTAAAAACAATGGGGATGTGCAGATCTGTAACAATTACAGAGGAATAAAGCTCATGTCACACAGTATGAAAGCTTGGGAAAGAGAGATGGACGGAAAAATAAGAGAAGAAAGTGAGGTAACTCGCAACCAATTTGGTTTTACGCCAGGACGGGGACTACGGATGCCATTTTTGCTATTCTCCAACTGTGCGAGAAATATAGGCGTGTGCACAAAAACCTGCACATGGTGTTCGTGGACCTCGAAAAAGCGTATGATAGGATTCCGAGGAGGTTTTCGTGGTGGGCCTTGAAAGTGAAAGGAGTGCCTGGGAAATACCTGCAGCTTATTCGTGCTATGTATTGCCAAGCCAATACACACATCAGCGATAGCGACAGCTTCGGTGTGTCGGTGGGCCTACACCAGGGTTCGGCTTTAAGCCCGTATCTCTTCCTCCTGGTAATGGATGCGCTAATATCAGACATACAGGAGGAAGCACCCTGTTGTATGCTTTGTGCTGATGACATCGTGCTTGTCGGTTAGGATGAATGTGAGGTACAGAGCAGGTTGGAAAAATGGCGAGATACATTGGAGAGAGCTGGTCTTAAAATCAGTAGTACCAAAACAGAACATTTATTCTATGATTTTGGTGGTCCGACCAGCTTTTCTCCAATTGCTTTAAATGGTGTAAACCTACTAACCTCCTCCGATTTTAGGTACCTCGGTTCACTCGTCCAATACGACGGCGGTGTTGACCGGGATGTGAAAAGCCGAATAAATGCAGGTGGGATGAAATGGCAACAGGTCACCGGTGTAACTTGTGATCCAAGAATGCCAATGAAGCTTAAGGGACAGATCTACAAGTCCATCGTAAGACCTGTCGTATTGTACGGATCTGAATGTTGGGCCACCAAGGTTTCGGATGAAAGAAGATTGCATGTAGCTAAAATGTGTATGCTAAGATGGATCTGTGGTGTGACAAGAAAGGATAAAGCTAAAAATGTATATATTAGAGGAAGTTTCAAAGTAGCGCCAGTGATCGAGAAATTGAGGAGTAAAAGTTTAGCGTGGTTTGGACATGTTACGAGAAGAAGAGGTAGACTCGGATATGACGGCTGATAGAGATGTATGGAGGGGTAGTACATACTGCGCCGTCCCTCGATAGGGATAAGGGCAGGTTGATGTTATGAATTGGCTCATCAATTTATAAAAATTCAGAGACCACAATACAGATTATTTGTGGAAAAAGAGCAGAATGTATCGAGGTTCGACGAGACAGGATAATCAAAGTAATAGAGAATCAAAATGTAAGGACAATCCTACAAAATATTCAACTCTTTGATCAACCCATGGTGAAATATATTTTAAATATAATAATAATAATAATGGGGGACATCTCAAGAAGCTCTCGCTACACAGTTGGATTAAAGGCCCGATAAAAAAAGGCAGTTATCCTAGAAACAGCGCGCGACGTGAGAAGGTTCCTGTCTCTGCAGCCCTGACCACTCTTAAAACATATTTTGTAAACATTTAATATTTATTAATTAAGAACTTACAGTTGTTTTAAGATATTATGTGTTTAGGTGTTATTAATTGTATGTTGTTCATACGTTACGACTGAAAAATCAAAAGGTATCAAGCGAAACACGTGGATTTTGCACAGAGCCAGAAAATAACCTAAGAGGGTTTTTTCAGTAAATTGTGTTTGTCATTCTCTGATTCTATATCCTCAACGAACGGTTTAGGAAAAGAAGAGTAATGAATGTCTGAATAATTGCGTAATAAAACGAAAGTTAATTAAGAGGGTGCATCGTATGCATGGAAAGGGACCCACACGTAAAGCAATTTTATTGAAACAGTTAACATTACATCGTATGCTAGAGGGCGAGAACGTGCGTGAACACATTTCGAAATTTGTGGATGCTGTAGATAAACTGAGTGATATTGGAATCGAAGTACATAAAGATTTGTTATCAATATTATTGTTATATAGTTTACCAGCAAGTTACGATAACTTTAGATGCGCAATGGAATCCCGCGATGATTTACCTACGGTGGAAATATTAGAAATAAATTTTTTGGAAAAGGACAGCACGAGGCGATAGAGTAATAATACTATCGAAATACAAGGAGCTATGTATACTAAGAAAAATGGGCAGATAAATAAGACTTACAAGACCGTCAATACTGGAAATAGTTCTTTCAAGAGCGTCAGTATGTCTAATTCCGGTGGTATAGTGCCATCAAGTTATCTATGAAATGGTAAAAATTGGAACTAAGGTGACAAGTTGAAGTGTCATTCGACTGTCAGTGTCTACTACTTTTGAGTGTTCCGTGTGTTTTATTGCGATACTTCTGAATTGTAAGCGTTAAATATGGCGAAAGCTATAACGAGTGATGTCCGGAGTATTATTCTAAAGTTGAAATCATTTTTTGAAGAAGAAGCTCGGCTGTAGGCGCCTAACATTCCGTTTAATCAAATATACAAACAGATTTCAGCTGTATCAGGTTAGTGTTGTCAGTTTCTAATATATAAATTACCCAAAATGATGATAGGAATGGAGACAAATATGAAGATTGATCATTTTGTTATATAATAAGATATAAACATTCTTGTACAAGAAGGATGTAGCAACCTACAGGCCGATTTGTTATTTTAGAACTGTTTCATGAAGTTTAAAATTTCCTCAAATTCCGTCAAATCCAAAAGTGGGATATCAATAATATCAGTTGTTAGTATTTTTAAGTAGTCACTCTGTTATGATTAAAATTATTGATAACGACACTCTACCCACAGTCGCCATTTCTACCACACACGTTGAATCACAAAACATTTGTTACAGGTGTAAGTCAAGGGCTAATTTAAAAAATTATTAAAGAGAGCCAAGCGGCAGAAGCTGGTACCAAAATACGCACACCTGGCAAACAGATATTACGACAAAGTGGATTCATTCACATTATTCAAATACTGTGTTTGACCACAATGATTGCAAACGTGGTTTTCAATAAATCCTCAAATAAACTTTTTTGTTTTTCTTTTACTTACACCTACTTTTAGGCCTACCACTAATATCTAGATGAGTCTTTAAACAAGGAGGTTGGAATTTATTATATATATTGGTATATTTTAGATGGAATCCCTATGTCACAGCAGTTTATCGTAAATACAAACTATATTTACATAAATAAAAATGTGGCGACTTTCCCGACTTTTGTGCACATTGGAATTAATTAGCAACACTGAAACGACGCCCGCGACACCCGTCAGTTCACAGTTAAGTTGGTGACACTATACATTCAAATACAAATGTTTTAAATGTCATAATTATGGTCACAAAGCTAGTTATTTCAAAATAACGATGAAAAATTACGAGATAGGATGTGAAACTGAAGAACAAGACAATTATAAAATGTCTAATTGTATTGATTTATCAAATAATTTAACACGTAATTCTTTTATTTAAGATAGTGGGTGCACATCTCATCTCTGCTAAGGTCCTGAAATTTTTGTTTTGCCGTATAATGCAAAATATAACTTAGCTAGGAGGGTCTTAAAGCTTAAAGGGCGCCTGCGACGCCTCCTAAAACGTTTGGAAGATTTCCCCCGACACCGAAAAAAAGGGGCGCCGCGAAAGTCTTTCCCAGGCCCTTATTAACATCATGCCAGTGTGGACACATCAAAGATTCATTTATAAAAAGAAGCCAACAGCAACTGCCTAACTTCGTTTACGGAAAAAAAAACGGAAGGAGATTACTAAGCTAATAATATCAGAAAAGAAAAAGTGCTACGATAATGAGTGTCAAAACTTTGATTAATTAAAATAAGTGAAATTATCAAAAAAATCCAAACAAAACAACATCATAATAACGAACCTAATATAAATTTTGTAATAAAATGCCAATTGGTCCGATTCGATCAGCCTCATTCTCCTTTATTTAAACAATATCACGATCTTTAATATTTCTTTTTTTTAAGTTTTAACATAACAATACTGATACCGCTGAATTACGCGTTTGTAGGGTTAAATGAAGATCTTTATGTGACTCTTTTTATGTACACAACGTTATTAGTATACATATGTCGCCACGAGTTCTCACAAGCGAAACATCGACGTATAAACAACTTATGATTTTTTTTCGATAGTGCGTTTACGTCCATTAAGACTATAAAAATATATAAAAGTAAAATAGAATAACGCCTATTTGATAGAATTTTTATCCACCTTGATAAAGGTTGATGTCGCACACATACAAAGCAGAACGAACGCGAAACCAAAGCGGACACGATTCTATTTCACGATTGACAGAATTCTAAACGTCGTTGTGTTTTCCTTACTTATGTGTTTATAATAAAGACTTATTCAAAGCGCTATTTGATATGAAACTAACATAAGACAATTTTGTCCCGTCAAACTGTTTACACAGGCTTATTGTATTGCGAAGCGAAATTATTATTTCGTTTCCGCTTCGCTTTAGAACTTGGGTTCGTAAAAAATTGGAATTACCTCAAACCTAATACATATTAAGAAATGAGGTTCACTAGAAAACTATGTGAACTTCTTGTATTCAAATATTCTCGAAATGTTTTCCTTAAACAGAATGAAAATAAATCGTAGTGTAATTGGATACCATCGACTATACCAGTCTAATTATTTAACCTTTGTTTATTCCTCGACCATTCATTTCTTAACAATATGTCCACACACACACACACAAGAACATCATATTTATATGTGATATTATGTTTTTCGTATTCCATACAATTAATAAATAATGATTAATTTTAATAATAAATCGATTATAAGATATAAGTACGGAATTAAGGTATTTAGTTCGTTTTTGTCTATGAAGTTTTGTCTATGGTATAATCTAATCTATGTAATGTGTCCAGTCTACATATAGAAGTGTACAAAAGTTCCAGATTCTAGAATAAAAAATTATTTTTGAGAATGTCAAAAAAAATACAAACTGATTTTACATCTATGTTTGCGTAGATCCATATGTACCGGGTGGCGGTCGATATTCTTCAGGTAAAGCCATCATTTGCTTTTTAGTAAACGCGTATTTTCTAACTCCGATGTTTTTAAACGTATTCTCTCTGCGGCAACCTTCACTGTAATGAAATTAATAAAAAAAAACATTATTTAATTGAATTTGAAACAAATAGTGGTATTAATTAAAAATGAATACTTCCCATTACAAAACTACAAACTTAAAAAAATAAAAAACTAGAAAATAATCCTTTTAAATGTTTCTAACACGCACAAATTGGATTACTTATTGGAAATTTTTACTTTTACTTTTACTTTTGTTTTGTGAATCAACAGTTTTTGTTATTTTTTTTTGTTTAATTTTATTTAAACCTAATGGTCTTACCTTCTCATGATACTTAATGCTTTCTTCATTTCATGCTCTGCCAGATGATACTCGGAAGCTAAAATAGAGCATTGTTCTAACGTCACCGACATCCCCGTTCTGTCTTTGGCACTTTTACATGATGTGAATCTAACACCTGGAAAAACAGTTTGTATGAATTAAATAAAAAAATATTATTACTATACTATCTCTATAATAGGAAATAAATCATACCATAATAATATTAATCACATTTGAATTTTCTTGTAAGGGAACTAAGGCAATCTTTATTTTTATATCTACATCAATGGAAGGCAATAGACATTGAATATTTGCACATGGCAATACTGACTTATCTTACTAATATTATAAATACCAATGTTTAAATAAATGGATGTATGGATCGATGTTGGTTAGAAGATATCTCCGCAACGGCTCAACGGATCTCACTGAAATTTGTCATAGATGTAGAAGCCTGGAAGAACTACCAATTATGTTTTTTTCTTAATTTAGCGCGGACGGCGTCGCGGGCGACAGCTAATGTTAGACTCAAATACAAAGTGTGTACGAAACATATGTTTTTTTGTATTATATCAGACACAACAATTTTATTATTATATAATATATTTAGATGATTAACAAAATGTACTATAACACTTGTTTGAGATATGTATCTGTATATTTAAGGCGACATAGTAATTAATGCTTTACGTCCCCAATTTCCTACAATTACCATTCATAAGTCTTGTTGCTAACGAAGACAAATGTAACACTTCAATATTTTTCGGAACTTTCTTGTGTACACATATTTTCAAATTTTCCATAACCTCCTCCAATGGTTTCGTTCTTGAAGATGCTATAACATTAATATTATCAATTTATTAATAGCATACTCAAATCTATAAAAAAGTACTAAAATTAATCATTTGATTACAGTTCTTTTGTAATCAAAAAAATCAAATCTGTTATTGTATCTCTTTCCCTTCCCACCCTTTTTCTTATAAGGAAACGATGGGAAGTGGACTTTCCGGATGAGAGGATGCATGAGAAGGGAAAATATTTTCTTTCTGTGCATCCTCTCCTCCGTGGATTAAAGTTAGGCAACGCATATGCAATTGCGTGTCTATGGGCAACGGTCACTTCGCTATTTCAGCGATTTCAGGTGGCCGCTCGCTTTGCCACCTTATGATATAAAAATAAGTATATAAATTAAAAGATTTTCTATAAACGTGCTTATCTCAGGAACTAATAAACCGATTTATTTGATTCCTTAGAGTTTTGGATAAATCATTATGATTATTAACTTGGACATTGCACAATTTTTTTTAATTTAGTTTAGAACATAACTGTGATTGCCAATGTTTTAACTATTGTATATATATTGTCATCCCTTACATTTTCTTTGATAAAATAGAGACAAAAATAGTCGAGCAACTCACCTCTGCTTGCTGCTAAAACATCTGCTGGAAACACTTTACTATATTTATGATAATATTTGTTTAATCTTTCCAAATTGTCACAATTAGATTGATATTGAGGCGTTGTTTCTCCTAAAGCTTCTGCTAAAGTAGCTTTTTCGTTTACACCTATGTTGAAAAACACTGCGGTGATTGTGAAGTTTAAATGCTGAAATTATAAAAAAATACATTACAAATGTAATATATTTATACAAAAACTAGCTGTCACCCGCGACTCCACGCGTAATTAAATAATAATTATTAGCCTACGTGTTCTTCCCAACTATGTTCTACATCTTTGCAAAGTTTCAGCGACATCCATTCAGCTGTTTATATGGGAAAAAGAAAAAGGCTGTTTTTAAGGTTTCCTCGCAATTATTCGAAATTTTTCTCACCTTTTAAACCTTCCCTAGTCCTTCACGATCATTTCAAGACCAAGATAAGATAAATCCGTTCAGCCATTCTCGAATTTGAGGAAACTAACGATCAGCAATTGATTTTATATATAGAATTAAATACTAGCTGCTGTAGAATAGATGGTAATAATGGTGATAGTGGAATTTCACAGATTAAAGGCAAGAGTATGTTTAAAGTAAGTAAGTAAAATTGTTTGCTTACCTGCTTACATGTAAATTTTGAATATAGTGAATCCGAAATAGGAATAGATACAGAGAGGGCACTTCTAGACCCACTGACTTGTGGAATTGCACTGGCACTGTATAAAAAACATTAAACGATATTACCATACTTGAAAAAATAAGGAAAATTTTTTCTTTGGCAAAAAAGGAAAATTGCATTCTCTAGTGTATTTTTGGTATTTTTATGAAAAAGTGACATCTATGGTTTTTTACTGAAACGAAACAGCAGCTCAAAGGAATGCAATTGTCAAAGATAGCGTCAATAGAAGATAGATGGCGTTTATTTTTAATACTTCCAATAGCAAAAAGCGACCTCTATGCTATGTTTCTGAAACCTAAACACCTGAACTTGTCGCCACAGTGCTAGAGATGTTACTATTTTTAAATAGATGGCGCTGATAATTATATGATAATAATCTAATTTTTCTATGTGAATACAAAGTATAAACAATTGGAGTTGAACTAAAATATAGAATGAGCTAACATAACTATGGAACTTTTGACATTTACTGGGAGCGTGTGTGACTTATTTACGTTCACTTTGGAAATTTGCATACCTAAACTTATATCTTACCTGTGTCCAACTTTAGTAAGTGTAAAAAGTACAGTTTGTAAATCTTCAACAGCGACCACCATATCACCCCACATAGCCTTCTCTGTAGAATAAAGGCTGAGCAAAGCCTCAAAGCCACACAGTGGGCCTAGATCTGAACTCAACAGTTTTACAATTACTTCCGCAGGCATAGAGTTGAACCAACACAGGAGACCGGCAGTAACTGTAGCAAGCTGTGAAAATAATAATCTTTAAGTATTAAAAAATATATATATCATTTTTGTTTAATTTAGGTGGCGTTTTAATCTTCTATTGCTTGTAATTTAATGAATCTCCGGACCACTATTGCTATCGAAAACCCCAGACTGATCTGTGTGTAAATGTTAAAGAGAGTTCATTATCTTTGAAATGTTGTCAAGGAGAAACTTACTTCACTGTGCATGGCAGAATGCATTTATGACTTAAAATAACTTACAGCTTGTGAGAAACATGTATCGCGTCGTGTTTGTAAGGCGGCGTGTTCCTTGGTCCATGTCGGTGATTCGCATCGTATCCGCATCGCCGCGTGTGATACGCGTGCCCAACGCAACAATGTCTCCGCTTCTCTTTTAATCTGCTCCACTAACGAACGCAAACAATCCAATTGTTCTTCTGATACATCTAAAATTATTTTTTTTAAATAGATTAATTATTATAGCCAATTTTTCATCTTTAGTTATGTAGGGTATGTTAAAAACATAACAAACCTGTGCTATTTTCCAATGTCTTCAATGTAGCGTCGACAAATTTAGCAAAAGTGGTCTCTATATTATTTCCGAAACTTTTTAGGGACATTAAATTGCTTTCTCTTACGCTTGAATCCAATAGACCTAATGTCGACAACGTAACACTTTTGGATTTTAGCTCAGTATTCTGAAAAACCATATTTTCACAGTCACACAAAAAAATTACAACATTAATGAATACTGCATATTAACAATTTCACTTTGTTTTTAAAATAAAACTCCAAATGTCTGTGTACCTTTTTTCATATCAAAATTATTTTGTTTGAAAAATATGATAAAAAGAAAAATAAATTAACCAGCAACAATGCATGTAAATAATAATATCAAAATCAGTTCATACAGTTAAGTAGCGCCATGATTTATATTCAATTGAATACAAGTAATCGCAATAGCAAACATAAGTCAATTTCGCAAAAAGAAAAAAACGCTTCAACTAATAGTTAAATTAAAAGCTTTACCTTATTGCGGCTCAAGCTATCCACCAGACTTCTATAAGAGACATGTTCGAAAGAGTTAGAGGTTTGTGTCTCTATGGAACTTAACTTACTCGATGGATTACTTATTGAATTTAAATTAGCACATCCTTCACTGTCAAAGTAATCATTATGGAAATTTAATTCGGCTCCTTCTATAATATCTCTGATTGAATCTTTACAAAATTTCGAAGGGCCGGGACAATTTGTAGCAGATAGTGTAGGAGCATCGCAAGTAGGCGAAGTGTCTTTGGAACTAGAACTTGAGGAAGCATCGTAAGTATCACAATCTGAACCAGTCGCATCAAATATACTCAGCTGTTCTGTGAGACGTAAAATTGTTGATAATGTCTGAAAAACAAGATCTCAGTTAAAAATATTACCCTATTTCTTACTCCCAATTTCCTATGTTTTAAGTGGATCTTACCTGATCTTCAGATTTATCAATACAAGAATTCTTTGACCATCCAATGCTGGCTAACATCTCTTCAACTACACAGGGTTCCCATAGAGCAAGTATACTTTTCATCTTACTCTTTATAACTGAAATGGAAATTCAATATTATACTAAAATGTACTTTAATGAGTTTATTATACCATCTTACAGTGATAGAGACAAAAACATATGATCCACGAAAGGGACCGCTCGTCCAGAGCAATATTATGAGCACACAGAAGACAAGGGAAGTGGTAGTCATTCCAAAACAGTCAGATGAGAGTGCATGCAAGAGGACTAATTTACTCTCTTGCCCTCTCTACCCTTTTCTTATAAGGAAAGGATGGGAAGGGGAAATGGATCAACTCATTTTGAGTAGTAGGAAGGTATAATATTTCTCTTCCTATATCTTGTCCCCTGTCCATTACACTTGGTTGGTTCACATCTATATTTCGATGATTTCATGTGGTCACTAGCTTGTTTGCCATCTTATAATATAAAAAAAAAACAAATCCAACTACTTAATCCGGGATAGATTGGTATATTCATAAGATTCATATATTTTATAAGATGATTTAACCATTTAATTTACCTTCAATAACCGTAACAATTTCATCCTTCTGCTTGGCTTGCAGAAGAACTAATACCCTGTCCATATCATGACCTGCTTCATCACAAAGTCGCCTCAAAGCAACAACATTGTCATATTCCACTTGTATTTTATTTGCGGTTGCCAAATTCATTGCCGCCTTTGAACTGTTAATGTCTTTCACTTGCTGTACTAACCTACAACAAAATTATTTATTCATAAAACTATAATTTCATAAATAGAATAGAATAGAATAGAATATTATTTAGATATTGCCCAAAAACTTTTTAAGTGATTATTATCATCTTGAACTTGTAATAAACTGAACCACACAGTTTTCTTTCTTTGTTTACCTTTAGTTACTTCACTTAGACTTACCTAATCAGACCTCCGGTTCTCTCAGCCTTATGCGTATGCGCTGTGAATGCGCCAGCCGTTATCACATCGTGGAATCCGGTCCTGTTCAATGTATCATTGTGTACCCACATACGTTGCAAATGTAAATTTACTGCTGCAAATTCTAAACTGGAATCATCTGAAAATTATTTTGAAGGACAATTGAAGATATGAAAACATAAAATTTAACTTGAGATTTAATACAATATCTCATTTTACTATATACAAGATCAGCAAATTCAAAAAATAACAAAAAAAAACAATTAACCTTTTTTAGCACTTCGTTTAAAATATGGATTCTCTGTAATTTGAAGGCATCGTTTAGAATGGCAGTAGTGTTTTAACAATGACACATGTGTGCTAGCCAAGTCTAACTGCCGAGTCTGCCATTGTCCACTTACAGTTCCAACAGACAAAATCTCTTCTAAAAGCTCCTTTTCCCTTTGTATATAAATATCTCTAAAACAAAAATATCACAAGTAGAACAAAGCTTATAAACACATATATTAAAACAAAAAATATGTACTCACAACAATTGTACAGGCACTTGATAACAAAGCTTTGGTTCTGCCATGATTTCATGTACGGTGATATCACCACCCAAACCTGAATGAAATCTGTAGGTCACTTGATGGCTATTCACAAAGTTTTGCTTCAGTAAATTACTGTAGGAAGGGAACTTTAACTTCAAACCCAATCTTGGAGGTAAAGATTGAGAACGGCGATGGCACATAACTTTCTGAGGTATATCAATGCAATTCTTTTCATTTGAATGACTTGGGCTTGTACCAATATAAGAAGGTTCTAGACTCCAGCCATGAATGGTTACAAAACCAACCGTCTTATTTTCACGAGTCATCAAGGCCACACGAAGTCTTTGTGCTTCCTGCAAAATTGTTAAATACATAGTGTTTTCTTATAAATTCTTAATACAAAAATAATAATAATATAGAAAAAGCAATTTACCTGTATAGTACTCAGTTGTAGTGAAGTGAAACCCATAGGAACAGCGGTTTCAGTAACTCGCTCCTTAACATTGTAGGCAACAATTCTGATCATGACATCACCAGTCAAGCCATCACTTGCACGGAAAAGTATAGTTTTGGAAAAGAAAGGATTACTGCAACTCTAAAATAATAATTTTACGTTATTTAAATTTTTTCGATATAAATAAACAGTTAGCAGCAATTCCAACTAATATAAAAACTCTAAATAAAAAGTTTTAGTTCTTGTATACATAAAAATCTTTTTAAAATCTCTAAGTCCAGTAATTGACTGTGTTGAAAGTGATTCTTAATTATTTATAATTCTAATGCTCACAAACCTCAACAACTTCTGTTGTACCATACTTGATGCACACTTCTTTAGAATATCTGACATAAACAACAATCAATGGAGAAGGTGGTTTTCCGTAAGCATCACATAAAAGATTATCACATGATAGTGCAAGTTCACATAATGGAATTTCAGTCATATCTAAAACATAATTGTTAATAAAATTATTGAAATAATATAATAAGGTTGGATGTGTGCACACATAGAGGAAGACCAAAGAAAGTATGGATAGACTAGCTGTCACTATTAGAGACTGGCTTGACTCACTAATAGGAGATAAAGTTTTCCATGGGTAAATATGTAATATTATGTACATTTTGAACATATGTATCTGTGCATGTATATGTAACATTATTACCTCCTATATACTAGTTAACTTGTCAGAAAGTTTCCTTTGATTTAGTTTCCTTGAGAGACCCTATTAGATGACAATAAGTGGTATAATTTAAATAAACTTACCAGCCACAATTCCTTTCTGTATTCTGTGAGTTGTTATATCTACAATGGGCCTGATTTTATTCAGTCTTTCCTTCAATGCAATAAACTGAGAATGTATAACATTGTATGGTGCATTTTGTATAGCTTTAATCCAGTGTATACGTTCAGATTCATTGAAGGCAGCTATTCTATACCATAGGCCATTATCCCAAACTGAAAATAGATTAAAGGAAAGGGAACTTAAATTTGATTTAAAGAAACTTTTTGACATACCATTACACCAAAGATTCTATACTATTTTCGCTACTTATAATGTAATATTTTTTATAAAATTGTCTTTATATCAAAGTCAAGTCACAAATATCGTAACTATGATTTATTAAGTAAGATTGTAAGAAAAAATTTAATCATTCATTTACCAATTTGAAATGGCCAATGTCCATTATCATCTTGATTTTGTTCCTTGATTTTATGGTTCCCCAGTACTATAACTCCCATGGGTTCATACCAGGGCTCAGGGCCTTTCAAATAAAACAGTAGATTACCACTAAGACGGAACCATCTAATGGAGGAACCTGTAATGATGTACAAATTTACATATTCCATTTTAAACAATAAATAAGGGAGAAGTCTGTTATAAATTTGGTTCATCATATTAAGTATTGTCATATTAATTTCAATGGAAAATCGATTCTAATATTTAAGGAATTTATACCGTACGTAAATACAATAATCTTAATACATACCATCAGATCTTCGAAAAAATCCATCCTGCTTTTCCTTGAACACTAATACTCCTTCACGTTCAAAATTTTGAGAAGTTTGTGAGGCCAAGGCAGCTAATTCATGCTTATTGTATCTCATATTTATACACTTGCATTATTTAACTATATTCGTCACATATAACACACTTAAAAAACAAGGTTTCACTTGGGACCGCCCTAAGGTATTAAAATTAGGATACAATTTCTATTTTCTTGTAAGCAATTTGACAGAATGACGAAAACTTTGTTGTATTTATTTTAATCAAGAATTTAAAAAAGTAATTCCTGTTCTCGTCACTACTATATACATGATTAGTATTTTTAGATGATTTTCAAAATAATTTTTGTATCATATCACTCATATATAAACTGCAACCTGCAAGTCAACCATAAGCAAATTGAGAAATTAAGATTTGAGATTGACCAAGGAGTCAAGCAGCAAGGAGTATATTTTGACAACATTGACAACTTGAAGAAATTACAGAGTATTTATAGGGATGGTGTACTATCTCTGTGACGTTTCTTCATGGCGATATGTAAATGGTGTATTTCCTAGCACAAAAGAAAAAAGGGTTGAACGTAAATACATACTTAGAAATTTTGAATAATAATCAAGTAGGGTGCTATCAGCCGCAACCATGAACGCCAAAATGGCGAAAATCAAACAGGCACAAATACCGCGGTTTTTAGCCTATCCATTTCAGTGTTCGATGTTGCATGCAAAGAGTATATAAAATGGTTGCATGCTCTATGGTTACAACTCAGGAAAAAGGTGCTGCCATTATAAATTTTCAATCTTCCACTAAAATTAACTTAAGTCCAAAGAGTATATAAAATATGCTTAAGTCGACCAAAGTTAACTATTGCAGGCTACAAAGTATAGTACTCTTAGCTTGCAGTAGTGCATAGTATATAAAAACACTTAATTTTGTTCTACAAGCAATTCTTACATTTTATTTATAATTAAACTCATTTATTAAAAGTTTTACACGTTTGTTCAGATTTTAAGTCAAGAAACAGGACTCTGTGGACTGTGTGTCTATGTCTCGGAATAAGTTTTTAGGAGCTGGTAACCCCATACCACATTACTCTGTCATTTTTATTCGTGAGCCGGTGGCAGCCTACGGTCGTTGCGGGAGTGCATTTAATTATCAATAAATATAGAAAATGGACACGAGAAAATTGGCGGAAATATTAAGGGCGACTATTGACCCCAATCAAAGGCAGCAAGCTGAAGATCAACTTACACAGGTAATTTTAAGTTATCATCCACATGTTCATCATATTTATAACACAACCAAATTCAATAGTACTCCTTACAAGCGACACCCTTTGTGTTCTCCATCATTTTGACAAACTACTGAATTCATGACTTCCTCGTGTATTCGTATAATAACATGCCGCGCTGGTATGGTTAGGAATTTAGCGTGTTTAAGCATTGCAATATCTAAATACTAACTTTTTATTTATGAAAGTGAATTTAATAACACGCTTCATGACCAAATATTGATTTATAACCGACATTAAAATTTCTATAACTATGCCATATGTCTAACCATACTCTTCAAACCTAGATGGTTATTTATTGACCGCGAATGATTCACGATGTTAAATCTAGCGATATTGCTTCTTAGAACTTATAGAACTACCTTGTTTTAGTATATTCGAATTTTTATGTCAACTATTGTATGTACCGGAATTGAAAATCTGTTTTTAATATCGCTCAGAATCTATGTGACATCTAGCTTAATAATATCTCAATTCGAAATTTTCTAGAGTTTTAGCATTTTACTCCATACTGGAAAACTTTTTGTTCCTGGAAATAACCCAATAACAACCGTGATATATTCGCGATATCCGTCGCAACGTAGAATTAATTCCTGCATTTTAAACAGTAAATATGTTGACCTGAAGGCATATATGTGTTTTTCTCCCGCCAATGTAGTAATATTTTAACATATGCTTAAGTCAGACTTTAAATAAAACTGGGGTCTTAAAGTTATGTGCATAATGATAACCTGAGACATTATTCAAATTGATATGAAACAGTCTGGAGTATGGTACCCTAATATTGATACTGTTAATACTCTTATACAAATTTAGTAGCCTATTTAACTTATTATGCACACCACAGCATGTCCAATCTTCTCAGACTATAACATGAGAATAGGAATACACTGTTTTATATTTGAATCTAGAATTTACTTATTGAAAATAAAAATACATTATTATTCTAATGTGCAGGATATCTGGGTAGTTTATATGGGTTTTATTATACACATTTACATTTTACATGAATTTGACTGACCAAAACTTCATATTGAACATGACATTATTTTATTATATACCTTACTATATTGTAAATGCAAAAGTTTAGACAGATGGAGGAATGTTTTTAGAAGGTATCTCTGGAACAGCTCAACAGATCTTGATAAAATGTGGCACTGATGTAGAACATTAAGCTACTTATTATTTTTTTTTAATTCAGCACAGTTGGAGTCACAATCTACGACTAGTGTATATGCATTAATATATACTCTGAAAAAGTGAAGACCTGAACATATTAAGACTTTATTTTTATTTTAAATCTATAATTTTTTGTAAAAATACTCTGTCATAATTGATAACTATGGAAATATTGGTTTGTCTCACCAGTATATTTTATATGACCTTATATCTTTGGTATACATAGAATCTATTTATCCCTTTGTCTTCCAACAGCAAATAAAAAAATATGCTAAACCAAGCTGGAGCCAATTCATATTTGGTTTTCAAATGACTTGACTTTAAAAACATGTGCCGATACCCAGACACTTTTTTTTGTTTTGTACAATGTAACAAACGGATGTTTATCAATTTCATTTTACAATAGTTAAATTTAGATGTGAACACAGAACCAAATTGAAATAGTAAAATTATTTAGTAAGCTGACTGAAGTATGTTAAAAATAATATAGTATGTAGATAAAATATTACTTTTACTAAATATCAATGTTATTAATAAACAACATGGTTTATACCGGTATTTTGATCTCAGAAACACATGGTTAGTACGCAGTATTCCAAAGCAAGCAATTTTATCTTTATCCTAATCTTAAATAATGACCTAAACTTCACAAACAACAATTTGTGCTCTGTATATGTTACAATGCCTAAATCAGTTTTTCGTCTAGTTATTTTAGGACACAAATCTTTTGTGATCAGCAATGAAATCCCCACAATAATTTCATTACAATCTGTCTACTTGATTATTGAATCTTAACATATGTGATGTTTTTCAGATACACAAAATAATTGGATTCACTCCATCACTGCTTCAAGTAGTGATGTCAAATGATGTACAAATCCCAGTGCGTCAGGCTGGTGTTGTATTCTTGAAAAACTTAATAACATCAGTATGGCAGGAAAAGGAGCCTGAAGAGGGTGAACCGATCCCATTCAGCATTCACGAGCAAGACCGGGCCATGATTCGAGACATGATTGTTGATGCTGTAATTCAAGCACCAGACATTATAAGAATTCAATTGTGTCTTTGCTTAAAGACCATAATCAGACATGATTTTCCATCACGTTGGACTCAAGTGGTTGACAAGATCCATATCTATTTACAAAACCCTGAAGCCAGTGGATGGATGGGAGCTCTTTTATGTCTCTACCAACTCATCAAGTGCTATGAATATCATATAGCTGACAAGAGGGTGCCACTGATGGAGGCTATGAATTTATTGCTTCCCATGATGTATAACTTGATAGTGAACCTGCAGCCAGATCAATCTGCTGATTCTGCACTTATTCAAAAACAAATACTCAAATGTTTCTATTGTCTTATAAAGGTAATGTACCTTAATTAGTGTAATTACTATACATTTTTTTATAAAAAATCTATCCTAATATTTGCATTGTAAAATATAATTTTTTAATTATTACTTATCCTCAGCTAATGTGAAGTATTTACTAATTACTGTTTGGTGTTCTTTTAGTATTTGTTGCCATTAGACCTGATCACTAAAGAAGTCTTTACAAAATGGATGGAAGTTTTTAGAGCTATAATGGAAAGACCAGTACCAGAACACACTCTTCAAGTTGATGAAGAAGAGCGCTTAGAATTGCCATGGTGGAAATGTAAAAAATGGGCTGTCCATACATTATACCGAATTTTCGAAAGGTAAGAACTTTTTTCTTGCAGTTACCATTTAGTTATTACTTGTTTTGGTTAACCCTGAGCTGCGAATTTTCTACGGTATGTTATTTTGTTCAACAGATATGGAAGCCCAGTCAATGTTCGCGATGAATATGTCCAATTTGCAGAATGGTATCTTAGCACATTCACCAGTGGTATATTGGAGGTGCTGCTTAGAGTACTGGATCAGTATCGCAACAAGATATATGTTTCCCCTCGTGTTTTGCAACTGACAATTAGCTATGTAGATCAGTGGTGTGTAAATTTCTTTTATCAACACATTTTTATTATGTTATTTTTGCTCCATAATAATTACATTTTTATTTATTTAATAGTGTAAGCCATTCTCATTCATGGAAGTTGCTTAAGCCACATATGTTTGCAATCATCCAAGATGTTATATTCCCATTGATGTCTTATTCTGAAGCAGATGAAGAATTGTGGAATACAGATCCCCATGAATACATCAGATTTAAATTTGGTAAGTCAACATTTTTATCAAAGTTTTTATATGTATTTATTTGCCTCTTTCAAAATGATTGAAATGTATATTTGCTTTTAGACATATTTGAAGACTTCCTGTCTCCCGTATCTGCTGCCCAGACTTTACTGGTATCATGCTGCAAGAAACGCAAGGACATGTTGGAACGCACAATGCAACTTTGTATGCAAGTGTTAACAAGTCAAAATGGCGAATATGGCCCAAGACAACGTGACGGAGCATTGCATATGGTGGGCACACTGAATGACATCTTGACTAAAAAGAAGTTCTACAAAGAGGATATAGATTCCCTTTTAAGTCAGTATGTGTTCCCAGAATTCCGTAATCCTTTGGGATACATGCGAGCAAGAGCTTGCTGGGTATTACATTGCTTTGCAAATGTTCCTTTCAAGAATGAGCCACTGTTAATGGAAGCTGTTCACCTAACAGTGAATGCTTTGCTTACTGACACAGAACTTCCTGTGAAAGTTGAGGCAGCTATAGCTCTCCAGATGCTACTAGTTTTACAAGATAAAGTCCAGAAATATTTGGAACCGCAAGTTAAAGCTGTTACAACAGAACTGCTAAAGGTTATACGTGAAACCGAGAATGATAACATAGCAAATGCTCTTCAAAAAATTGTACCACTATATACAGAACAGTTAATGCCAATGGCATTCGAAATCACTGATCATCTTGCAACAACATTTAGCAAAGTTGTGCAAACAGACTCTGGAACTGATGAGAAAGCCATCACTGCAATGGGTCTTTTAAATACCATGGAAACTGTCCTTAATGTTATGGAGAACAATCCCAAGATAATGGCACAGTTAGAAAAGACAGTACTTCGTGTAGTTGGATACATTCTTCAAGGCAATTTAATTGGTAATGTCTTTGTAAAGCTAATATATGGTATCAATTCTAACACTCGGATCCAATACTAATTATTTTTTATAATATTCTAGAATACTACGAAGAAGCTATGACGCTGTTATGTAACTTAACAGCGAAATCCATTTCTGAAGATATGTGGAAAGTTTTGGAGTTGCTGTATCAAGTGTTTGAAAAGGAAGGATTTGACTACTTTGGTGACATGATGCCAGTGCTGCATAACTACATCACTGTCGATACAAATGCATTCCTGTCTAACGAAAATCACATACTTGCTATGTTCAACATGGCCAAATCAGTAAGTTGATATAATTTATTCTATATCCATACAAATATTTACTATATAATAGTGATTAGAATATAAATGTTAGATTAACAATTAAGGATTAATTAATTACATACCGTATACTTTTAGAATAGTTATATATATTTTTTTTGCTTGTGTTTTATTTAATAAATAAAATTGATCCTATTTTGCACTAGCATATGGCGGATGTCATCAAAATGTATAGTGATATTATTTTCAATAGTTTATATGCTACAGCTGAGCGTTTATAATTTTTTTATGCAATAGTTAATAAAAAAGGCATTTCTAGTACCACAACTTTATTATGAAGTCACCTATAAATTTGACACCATATACATAAGCTGCTGCAATTATAACAGCTAACACAATAAATAACCATGTCTTACTAACTAGAGTGCGATGGCAGAGCGAAATAAACACTCTTTCTAATTGCCAGGCTTTAAAGACTTAATCATGCTAAGCATTCTATACAGTCGAATCTGGATAATCGAGAAACTTCTATAAGCAAGAGCCAGCAACCATGAGCAATCTACATAAGCGAGACCCTTTGGTTACTGATAAAACACTATAAACAAGAAAAATATCACGGTCTTTTGGACTCTCGTTTATTCAGCTTAAACTGTTGATTAGTGACTTAATCGTAAAATTGAAGGTGATATAATGAACAAAACTTTGCAAAAAGATTCTAGAGTCAAGAAAAATAAATTCAGACTGATCATTATTGCATTTGAAACCACATTATGCGTTAAAAAAATGTATCCTCTGGACTGATTTGAATACCTTCTCCTTGAAGTTTGTAAAAAATTACTTTGTATGCGACTTTTGCTTTGTGTTATACCAACATTGATATATTACATAAGGTAATCATAAGGTAATGTATTTTGCCAATGCCGGTCCAATACATAGAATTTTAAAATGGTCTCAGTATAATATTGTACCTCATAAATATGTTAATATTGTGAGATGTTGTTCCTTTATCATAACTTACGATGCAATGCGAATTGGCAACGTCGCATTTGTCCCGTCGCATGATCTGTAGCTCAAATACATACATTAACTGGGATGTTAAGGAAACATTTTTATAATCATTGATATTCTCGAAGATTGGTCATCGTAGCAATTCTATTTAAATAGTACTATGGCATAACATTATGAAACAAATGGCAATTATGGGAAATAAAAACTTGCACAAGCGAACTAGATCTGAATGATAATTTTTAATTAAGTGTCATTTATAAAATTATTACAATACAACATTTTATTCTAGATACTGAATTCTGACGCGGAAGATGATAGTGAGACTTATGCGGCAAAATTGCTTGAGGTGATGGTACTTCAATGCTCTGGAAAAATTGATAATTGTCTCCCATCATTTGTGGAGCTTGTTCTAAACAGACTGACCAGAAAGGTGAAGACGTCTGAGCTGAGAACAATGTTGCTTCAAGTAAGTATTTTAATTATTTTAGTAAATAAATAAAGAATCTGTGTGACCCATAGCACTTTAGAAATCCTACTCTGTAATATTAATCTTAATGTATATAACTACACGCCAGACAGTAAATTTTATAAAGAAATGAAATTTAATCATAATTTTTTTTGTATTAGGTATTGATAGCCATCTTGTATTGCAACCCGCCCCTACTATTCACAATTCTCAACAAGTTGCAAGAATCAGTGCCAAATGCATCAATAACCCAGCATTTCTTCAAACAATGGATACATGACACTGATTGCTTTTTGGGGTAAGTTAAAGATAATGTTCCACATTTTATTTTTAATAAGGCAATAAGAATTGACAATTTAATTTTTTTTTGACAGTCTCCATGACAGGAAATTATATATACTAGGCATCTGTACTTTACTTGAAATGGGACCACAGCGTCCAAACATTGATGAACTTGTGCCAAAGATTTTGCCATCATGCTTGGTGCTGTTTGATGGTTTAAAACATGCGTATGAAGCTAAAGCCGAAGCAGACGATGATTCTTCCTCAGAGGAAGAGGATGATGAAGATGAAGGAGGTAATAGATTTTTAATTGTCAGATATAATTATTTTATGCGCAATTTTAATAGTGTTAAGTATATTTATTTGGGTGATAAATATTTACTTTTTGGTTTTTAGCTGAAGTACTTTCCAGTGATGAAGATGATATTGAAGAAATGAATAATGAGTATTTAGAAAATCTCGCACGTATGGCAGTTAAAAATAGCGCCGAGCATAATATCAACATAACGGCCAAATTAGAAGAAGTTGAAAGTGATGACGTAAGTAAAAAAAATGGTATATACATTGATATACATATGGACTATAATAAGCAACTATGTAGTTCATTACTTCTGCGAGATAAACTCATATGTCAATGATTAATTAATGTATGTTCACAATGTTATCTATAGAGACTATTGTTGACTTCAAAAACATAATTATTTATAGAATAAATTGATGAAAGTACAAATATTAAGAAAACAAAGTATCTCAGATTGTTAATATTGAATGAAAATAATAAATTCTCTTTCAATTTGTTTCAATTTTGTTAGTTGTTGACTTTCCAGTGTAGGCATATCTTCACCAGGTTAAAGGTTATCTGTCTGTTGCTGCATATGGAAGTCAATTTGTGTCAATTAGTATAAATTGATAATAGATAGCAAAGTAATTTATGTTATGTTGAATATGTGATAATTTCAAGTGAAATGAAAAAACTTACTTTTGTTCAATCAATTTTAAAGTTTTCATGCAACCACATCCTGAGTGGTGGGCAGAGATAACATATTTCAAAGTTCTAGTTCATACACATTGGGTCTGGATAATTTCTGCAATAATTGCCTTTGGAACCACCTTTGATTGCTAGTAGTACTATGTAATTGTGTAATTATTTTTAACGCGACTAAAACTTTACGAATTAGGAGAGATCTTTGGATATTTGTACCAATGTATATAAAATATTTTTTATATGTAATCCAGAAATATATTAATAGCAAATCTTTGTTACCAGGATGATGATGATTATGTGCAAGATGAGTCTGCCATTGAGTGCTACACAACTCCTCTGGATGATAAAGACTGTCCCGTTGACGAATACGTTAACTTCAAGAATACACTGATAGGTAATAACATAATGTATTTTATTTTATATAATTTGTCATTCAATTTTAGAGTCTTACATTGCTGTGAGAATTAGTGTCCATGTGATGTACTAATTTTTTATGGCGCCTGCCTCTGATGATACCTGTTGAGATTCTCGCACCTCTAAGTTTTTAAAATATAATTAATTTATTCAATAATTCTCTGTAGGTCTGTCCGCTCGCGAGCCAGTACTTTATCATGCTTTGACCAGCGTTCTCACTGAGGAGCAACAAAAAGAGTTGAATGCTGTATTCGTCCTTGCTGACCAACGCAAGGCACAGCAAGATAGCAAACGCATTGAACAAAGTGGAGGTATGTGTAATATTAAAATATCAAAAATAGGCTGTTCTAAAAAGAACAATCATCTCGATCAATATGTAGGACCTAAAATTTATAAATGGGTACTGGGACAGGCACCATACTCCTCAAAAGTCTTGGGCTCCCGGTTCCATGGGAAATGCAAAGCATAAGACATGTTACCAAAAGGATTGATGTATTAGGATGCTCATAAAAATATTGATAACTTGGAAATGTGTTGTTGGAAAATCGGTAGAATTCTCTTCCCATGTTTCTCTCTCTCTCTCTAGGTGAACTGAACTTTAGCCGATCTTGTGCCAAGCGAAATAAATGTCCCATGTTTAATATAATATTATATGAGCTACCTAGTGACTAACTGATGACATAAGTGAAGACCATATTATATTATGTCTATTTTTAAATTTTTTATTATTTTCAGGATATTCCTTCACAGTTCCTGCACAAGTTCCAACCTCGTTCAAATTTGGCGGTTAGATTATTGAAAAAAAATGTTAGTCATTATCATAAATCGATACTAAAGGAAAATACTTTTCACGTCACACATTTTAAACACAATTCATATATTGGTGTTGTTATCGTAATTTTATATGTTTTATCAATTTAAAATTTTATGTATTTCGATGTATATTTCCTTTTTGTACTTTGATGTGGTATGCTTGCTTGAGTCATTAATGTTTTTACTATCCTAAATAGGTTCTTCAATGCTACATTATCAATTGGAACAATAAGATATGCAGTTACTTGAACATAGAAAACAACAAACATACAATTTGGCTATAAATGTAATGTTAATAAGTATAAGTAATTTCAAAATTTTAAATACTTATGTTTATTTTTACTCTTAATGTAACATTGTTGATGCATTTTTACTTCACATTTATATTATAATTTTATTTTAAATGTAAGAAATTACCTTAACATCAATATAAAAATTAATTTATGCGTGATTCAAATCTATTCAAAATTATCATATTTTGAACAGTAGATTTGTAATTGATAATAATTTTCAGAATAAAAAAGTTAATGTAATAGAAAAATTTAACCATATTTTTTTTATTTGATATTGTCATCTTAATAATTTAATTTCATTTCAATGCAAAATACATTATTACTATTTAAGAATGATCAGTTTGACAACTGACGCTTATGAGGTATCAAATTAATTTTGTATAAAGATTAATGTTGTACTTAATGAAAGTATGTCAGTGTCGGTGCGTACGCGCATAACGAATTGGATTAACTATCGAGAATCGATCTTGTAATAAAATTAATCGAACAAATAAGTACTGTAATTTAGGTATTTGTTTTACTACATTTATTTGGCTATGTATCGCACTAACTAAAAAAACACAATACTTTTTTTGTATGTCAACACCTGCATTTCGGTTTAATGTTTTATGTATTTTTGAAGAATCAAGTAGGAATAGAAAAATACGAGATTATTGATTGTAAATTCTATGAGAACAACCATCGAAATTATTCAAATTCGATTTTACTCATTCCTAGTGAGCTGTCAAATTAATCACTGTTAAATAAACACACTCTAAAGTTTTATTACTTTTTAAGACAGATTTAACATGTCATATGATCAACATGTTTGATTTTATTAACTTTATTCCAATCTTTAAAATTATTTAACAGTTTTGTCTCATTATTTTAAATTCAATACGTTTTCGACACACTTAAAACATATTTAATCGTGGATTAATTGACCATATGATGGTTAGTCTTAATGGTAGTTCCCGGTAAGTCATTATTTGTATGCCCATATGTATATAATATGAGTACATGCTTTTGTCAATCACTTAAAAAATACTATCCCTAATCTCAATAACTCTTATGTCCAAGCGCTTCCAAGCCATTTACATGATGATACACATTTTTACACCAAATCAGTTAAAAAATCTGATATGTTTCAACCATTTTATGTAATCTATTTACATTGCAGCTTACAATGAACTTACAGCGTTTAGGAGATATAAATGTTATTAAAATGCAAATAAAACCTTTTTTTGTTATAAATGTAACAGAATTAAAAGAACATTTTTATTCAATGTCGATATCACTTTTATATGATGTGTATTTTGCTGTATATTAAATCACATTTTTATATCTTAATGTATGTGTAAAATGGATATAATCCGAATACTATTAACGTAATTCGTGTTGGAATTTAAAATTATAAAAATAAAAAAAATGTGACGTTCGTATGTGTAGCATAAAATTAATTGTTTTAGGGGATATGTGTATTATCAAGTGTTTTCCATCTCTCCACTTACTGTAGAAAAACATTGTTGCATATTAGAAGTAACTAAACACAAGTCAATATTATAATACATAAACCGATGATGTGTTTGGTTTCCTACAATTATCTTTCCATATAAGCTACCTTATGTATTAATTGCAAAAAAGTATGCTGTCTTAAATTTCATTATAAAACTAACAAAAAAATTGATATAATTAGAAATCAATGTTATTTGTTGTGTGTTAAAATTATACAACTTAATGTCAGTAGATGAAATAAACAATTTTCATTATGCATGCCCATGGTCTTGTTTTATTTTGTCCTCTTCTAGTTCTCAGTATTTTCCTGACAGGCGTGGACTACGCAGACTCATAAAAACTAAGTAAAAACTTTTGTCAGTTGGTTAAACTGCAGAAATTAAAAAAATCAGGTTTTTAAATTGGCACAGTGTGTGCTTTTTAATCGTAGGCAGTTTTAATATTTACCGTTTTATCGCCATATCTTAATTTCTAAACAACATTATCATACGCTATAGTCAAGCCAATTTTGTGACATTAACAGGGGGCGCTAGTGAGCTGTCATAACTTGATTGATTTTTGCGCCCCAGTTCAAGCATCTTGTGGCATAACCGGATATCCTTATTTGACTATCCCTTGGTTTAAGGGACTAAAATCCCTGTATAAAATTCGTCGTCATACGATATACCTATATGTTTTTGTGTTAAAATCCCATGGTATATCTCTAATTCTTTATACAATTCAGATTGATAATACTGACAATTTATAAAAAGAAAGCAAACGATGGATTATATGTGTAATCGTTAAATTTTCGATTATTATTCCCATAGAACTTGAATCGATTGTTTTACGATGAAGCTGAAATGACAATATTAACTAGCTAAAACTTACATGTCTAGCAGTAGGCTATAGTCAATTTGTTGACAATAAATCATTAACAAATAATAAACTTCATAAGATAATTATTACTTTTATAGATGTTACCAATTTTCGATAGTTCGTTATATTTATACATGTCGTTAAACGTGAATGGTTACTAAAACACCTTTCAGGTTCCAAGTTAATAGCTGCATGATGTTATTTCTAGAGCTTAGTTTAACCGTGACTATGCCAGCGCAGAATTAAAAAGAAATGTGACCGATAATAGTCCCGCATGCATCAGCTTCTTTCCCATCAAAGTATCGTCAAAATCAGCCCAGCTGTTTCGAAAATTACTTGGAACAAATGCGAACTTGCGGACAATCAAAATTTTTAAAATTGTTTTTTCGTTACACATCTTGTTAAGTAAATATATTTTTTTTATTTACATACAGACATTACAGTTTTATATAAAATATTAACCAAAGTGCTGTCAAAATTAAGGAATTTTTATCTGTGTTAAATTAATTTCCATAGCAAGTTGACAAGTAATAAGCCAATCACAAATTTTGTGTAGTCCTTTACTCGTTTAAGGTTATTCGTTATTCGTGGTATATTCACCTAACCTGTTAACTGTTAATTATTACGGTTACGTTAAATAGCTACATCTCTAAACTTCGGAATAGGTAGTGTCATGTTAAGTAATTTACTTTTATACATTTGTTTTTGTGGTAAACTAACTTGGTATCATTTGTATTTATTGTAACTGAAGAAAGATCAATAAATTATCCCATATCGTTAAATCGACTGTAAGTTGTTTAGTTATGTTTTGTTTACATTGCGGTTAGTTTTTACCTCACGCTCTCTTGAAAATTACTTCATACTTCTCTCTTTTAGAATCAATAGCTCTTTTGATTGATTTCTGGACTACAATTTCATATTTATTGATTTTTGTCCCTGAACCACAACTACATATTGTGTATTACATACAGAAATACGTTTCTTTTATTTCTACGCCAACAACTTAGAATAATCAAGCATGCTTTAGTCTTCATCTTTTGGTTGTACGCATATATTGATTTTTAGTCAAATAATCTGAAATAATTGAATTTAATTTATAATTTCCCTGATCTGTGGTCAAAGTAAGTGATTTCATAGTTCCTAATTAAATAAAAACTCTAAATTTTAGTGATTTAACTAAAAGCAAAATGGGGGCCAAACGAAAATTTTAATAATGAACTGTGATTATGAATGACATAGATGACTATTTGTTTAAGCCAAATTTTCATAGTATATTTACTAGAATTTTCTATAGTATACAGAATATTGTATATGATATTCTTAATATCTAAATATTATAGAAAAAGGGTAGGTACATATGTTACGAAAAATGCGTAATTTCTCTATAGGGCAGGGCTATTCCAATCTCTTCAATGAGCTTTGTCCAAAAAGGTCTTAAGAGAAATGGTAATCAGCAATTAGTGTGAAGTTGTCTTCTTATATTTGACATTAAGATCCTTTGTTTCATTTCCTATCTTAAGATTACCAGTTTGTTAAAATTGTTTTTAATGTGATGCAACAAATTATCTCATGTTGCCTATGTTATTAGCAACAATATTATACAATTTTACTTCACTGTTAAAATTATTACAAAAATACATTGCCACTGAATGTAATACAGTCTCATGGGCTTATTAAGGTGTGTCTTACTACAAATGTAGCATTAAGACAAAAGGTTTTGGCATTGCCATGATTTCTAGTCTCATGTATGAAGTAATGTTGGATTAGCAATATCACCAATTGAAATGTTAAAAATGGGTAGCAGTTGCAATAACTATTGATGAATCATGTACTTTTGTACATTTCGACAATTCTACAAGTGATATTTGTAATCAACTATAACATTGAATACTTAGACCAAGGCACATTACACAGGCCATTTGTTAAAATTAAGTTAATGTTAATGTTATTTATCCATAACTCATTTTTGTTGCAGGTTAAGAAACTTACTTTGCTGGACATTAAATCGTATTAATGGATAAAGAGTATGTATTACATAATTTGATTAGAACCAATAAATAAGATTATTTTCTTATTCTAACATATTGTTTATCTGCTAAATAAAATCTAGGCTACAGTTTGTATCAGGTTAAAATTGTAATATATCAGGGTACAGCTTAGTTTACAAAACTTAATACATATATTCATTATCATTTTAAGATTATTTGCAATTTATTGTTTCTTCTTAACAGATTCTTAACAGTGATGAATTTTCTTTTAGGGAAGGTAATGATGTTGAAGCAAAAGAAAAGGAAGATATAACAAAAAAAAGAAAGAAGAGCAAGAAACATAAGAAAAGAAAGAAGGCGTCTGGTAATGATGATGTATCTGCCAAGAAAAGGAAGAAATCAAAGAAAGAAAAGCGTAAAAGTCCTAAGCCAGAAAGTGAAACTTCCCTGTCCGATGTTGAAGAATTAATAACTAAATCCCAGCATCGGTCATCTAACAAAAAATCATCACATTCCTCACCTGCTGCAGAGAAAGAAACAATAAAAGATAAAACATCAAAGGCAAAGAATGGAGATGCAGGATCACATAAAGAATCTAAAAAGAAAGCTAATTCAAAATCGAAATATGAAGTAGTGGACACAATTTCATCAAATTCTGGAACTGAAAATTATCAAGAAGATTGCGCAAGTCCTGAATTAGCATTAATTGAAGATGACTTAAATCTTGAAGAATTAATGAAACAAAAAGAACTTTTGCAAGCTCGTTTAGTTGCATGCTTTTCAGATAAAAGTGAAGATGGGGAATGCAAGGATACAGTTGATTTGGCAGCAGCAGAAAATAAAGGTGCATGCGTAAATGAAGAAGGCAGCACACCAACACTTGAAAAGATGCCAAAACGGCGCGATCATGATTCCAAACTGACCACTAGACACAAGTCAAGTAAAGATCATTCATCAGAAAGGAAACCAGATAGACACTCATACAAGTACCATAAGGAAGATCTAAGAGATGTTATAAAAAGAGAAAAGAAAGGTGAAAGAAGAACTGAGGAATGGAAAGAGACTAGAGACCATCGGCTGCGTAAAGAGATGGAACGTTATACACCCACGCATAGAGAAAGGGAACGAGACCGTGAAAGAAAACGTGAAAGAGAAAGAGAAACCGATCGAGAACGAGAACGGGAAAGGGAACGAGATCGTGAAAGAATGCGACGCTCATTGGCACATAAAAAGAAGGAAAGAGATAGAAGTAGCCGTCGTTCAAGAGAGAGATATTCACCAGCTGGTCGACGGGATCGCCGATCAGAATATCGTAGATCCCGTAGTCGGGACAACAGAGCGCGTTCAAAAGATTCCAGATTAGATTACAGAGATAGATATAGGGTAGGTTATAAGGTAACTCAAAATTAAAATTATTTGGAATATTCACAATATAATTGCTATAATTTCATTTCTAAGCTAAATAAGTAATCATTAAAACAAGTGTGTTTTATTTTAATTTGGTAAACTTGCACTTTTTTAATTCTAGCGTTCTTCACATGAAGCTACACAAACTATAGCAAGTTCAAGTGATGAAGAACTAAATATATCTGTTAAAACTGATGAAGAGGAAGAAAATGAAGAACAGATAATAGAGCGTAGAAGAAAACAACGGGAACAGTTAATGAAGGTATAGGAACAATCATTAACCAAGTAATTCTTTAATTATTTGCATGTCATATTATTATATTAATTTTTAATTACAGCGATTGGGTGGAAGAGATAATAGTCTGAGTGGCAAACTTACACCACCACTAACGGAAATTAAACAAAAGACACCACCACGAGAAAATGAAATAGTTGTTTTTAGTGTTCCCAGAGAATGTGAGATTACGGTAACTCCAGAGCCAGTGAAAACTGATGTAAACACGGACACTAAAGAACAAGAGAATGAGGCCTCAAATAATTCAGATAATGATAAAGGTGAAAATTCTTCAGCAGAGGAAAAGATAAATAAAGGTTGGGATATGTTTGCCGATCAAGACAACTTCCATAATATTGGCGTAAGTGGTTTTTCAGTAAACAATCTGTATTTACATCTCCATTGCTACTACTTTTCGTGTGAGATAGTGGCACAGAGCTTGTTAAAAAAGACATACAGTTGACTATATTTTAAACTTAATATCAGTTACTTAGTAATAACATTGTTTTCACAGACTCCCACCAAAAGGGAAACAAAGAATAAAAATACTATAGAGAATCCATCTCTCAATGACAATTGGGATGATGCAGAAGGTTATTACAGGTATGTAACAAATATTTTTAGGTTTATAAATGAGTACTTTCATATATTTAAATATAATTTCAATGAAATGTCATATAAAATTTGTGTACATATTTATGTAATGTTTCAGAGTCCGTATTGGTGAGACCCTAGACAATAGATACTCGGTATATGGATACACTGGTCAAGGTGTCTTCTCCAATGTTATACGCGCTAGAGATTTGATACGAAGCGGCACTGATGTCGCCATCAAAATAATAAGAAATAATGATATAATGTAAGTTAATTAAAATAACTTGTGTTTTATTTAATAAATATTTGATTATTTAGACTAAAATTTAAAGATGTGATTGTTTCTGATGTAATGTCTTAAATGTGGATGTATGTTTAAAATTTCGTTTTGCATTTTACAGGCATAAAACTGGATTGAGAGAGTTGGAAATGTTAAAGAAATTAAATGATGCGGATCCCGAAGACAAGTATCATTGTCTCAGATTGTTCAGACACTTTTTCCACAAACGGCATTTATGTATGGTGTTGGAGCCGTTGGCTATGAACCTGAGGGAAGTTTTAAAGAAATATGGCAAAAACAGCGGCATTCATATCAAAGCTGTTAGAAGTTATACTCAACAAATACTACTGGCTTTGAAATTGTTGAAGAAAACTAAAATTTTACATGCCGGTGGGTTTATTTCAGTAATAGCTTAATTCATTACTGGTAATGAACAACTTAGTTGCTAAAGCAAATTGATGCTTTAACCTATTAAGGTTGCATTTGGTTTTTTTTATGTCCTTTTATGTGAACTCAGCATGAAATGTAAAGTCAAAATAATGTCAAAAGTCCTAATGATGATTAAAAACATTTCAGCTAGCATCCTCATGACATCTTAGCAAAGTTTTAATACCAAAACATAGATAAATGACCAATAATATTTTTTTTAATTCCAGACATCAAGCCGGATAATATCTTAGTAAATGAGAGTAAACTGGTTTTAAAACTATGTGACTTTGGCGCAGCATCACATATCACTGATAATGAAATAACACCGTATCTAGTCTCAAGATTCTACAGAGCCCCGGAGATCATATTAGGAGTACCTTATGATTATGGCATAGACATGTGGTCCACTGCATGCACCATATATGAGCTATCTACAGGCAAAATAATGTTCAGCGGTAAATCAAATAATGAAATGCTGAAATACTTCATGGATTTGAAAGGGAAGATTCCAAACAAAATCGCAAAGAAGGGCCAATTTAAGGATCAACATTTTGATGCCAATTGCAACTTTTTATATCATGAACTGGATAAAATTACAGAAAGGGTAAGTTTTCTAAAAGATTAATTCTATTAAAGGTTATTTATTCGGTAAAAAGTTAAGCAGATTTTATGATTTTTGAATAAATATGTAAAATATAGATTAAATTGAATATTTAGATAATTTTAAAATTTATTACAGGAAAAAGTGGTGATAATGTCAAGTATTAAGCCAACCAGGGACTTGCAGTTAGAATTAGCTCCACCGCACCACCGCCTACCGCCAGAGGAGGCGAAAAAGATCGCTCAATTAAAGGACCTTCTTGAAAGGATGCTTATGCTTGATCCTACCAAGAGAGCATCTGTCAACCATTGCCTCACCCATCCATTTATACAAGAGAAAATTTAAATGTCTGCTTATCTACTTAAAAATGTTTGACAATGAGTCAAACGAAGTAGTGAATAAATTTAATATTGTATTGTATTTTGCCGAGTACATAATTCATTAATATCTATGTGACAAATGAAATTTTAAATAATTTCATATTGTATTGTGACAAGTACATATTTAATTAATATATATTAATCTACTCGGTCTATAGTAGATATTTCTCTTTTAAAAACATCAATGTAATAAATCATAAAAAAAAATATGATTAATTTATGTTGTAAGTTTTGGGCGAATGCATTTCTTTTGACAAATGTTATGCATTTCCATTTTTCCACATGTGTATTATATTCCATGAAAATCATCGTAAATTGATCCATTAAAAAAACGCTGAATACCATTAACATTGTCAACGGGTTATTCATTGCAATTTTTTTTTCGTAAGATACTTATAGTTCATAGTACTTAAAGAGTTCGATAATCTAGCAAACAGTTGTTATAAAAAAAATCATATAAATTTTGTGAAAAGATTAGTATGCCCTATGTGTTTTGTTAATTATTATCTTCTGAATGTGATGTAATGAATCGATGTGTAAACATTAATAAATAAAAATAAATAATAAATACACTCGTACACCTTTGTGCATGTTTATCCCATATCCTTGCTATCCCGATTTATGTTTCAATACCAAAATCAAAAGTTTGTGTGATTGAAATAGTAATAAACATTGTCCTCATGCTTTTTCATAAAGCTATTACATGAAATCTTCTGTTGTAACTCTCCAATCATTTGGGTGATTCCCTTCAAGCATATTGATCGGCATAACGTGATTTTTTTTTTTCGTTGGACCGATTAAGTCAATAGAATCAGTTTTAAGGGTTATCAGGGAGCAAAAATTTCCTAACACAATTTTGTTTTGCTGTTTATTCTTTTGTCCAAAGAGAATGAGAGGGATAGCAATATTATCGAAATTCAGATGCTACGATTGTGAGATGAATCATGATACAAAGATAACATTTGACTTTTTGGTCAAAATGCAACGCTGTCATTGTGACATTGTTAGTTCACATAATAACCGACTAAAGAAAGTGACACATACAAATGTCAAATTTCAAAATAATGTCAGGTTAGGTTATATATCCATGGATTTTAATTTATTTATGTTTACATAATCAAGTATTTATTTTGACCAAACTTACAAGGATAGTGATATTAACTGCTCAAATTGCGTTGCAGTCTTTAGGTAAACCTAATTAAATGCGCCAAGAAGGGCTATTTGGTGTTGTTTACTAGATCGGATTCTTGGTCACAGTTCTATTACTGGTATCGAAACATCTGATCTGTTAGCGAATTAGGCTATTGCCTGTAGAGTTCGTTTCCTGCTTAAAAATTATTACCATGATTTGTTTGCACTTTCCACTTTTATTTGGGATTCTTTAAAATGAGTTTATGTATAGAGCAGTCTGTTCCCCTACCTAACTGCTAATTATTTCAAAGTTTTATTGTTTTAACGAAGTCCTTTTTATTATCAGTTTCAAGCCATGTTTCCTGCTGATCATGTATTTAAAGTACGTCGACTTTACAAACTTATTCTCCGGGTACATCGCGGAATGCCAGCAGAGCTGCGGGTTCTAGGTGAC
Organism: Papilio xuthus; assembly: GCF_000836235.2. Classification (NCBI taxonomy): domain Eukaryota; kingdom Metazoa; phylum Arthropoda; class Insecta; order Lepidoptera; family Papilionidae; genus Papilio; species Papilio xuthus. The sequence continues at coordinate 4,763,564 of NW_013533632.1, forward strand.
AATTATGCACGGGATGAATTTAAACGACATAAAAACTGCAACCCTGCAGAAGCTAGAATTTTCCTCAATGAATGGACAGTGAGTTAAACGCTATTGTTAGTGCCCAATAGGATTTTATTGTATCTTTAAATGGAAAATAAAACTACTTTTTATCCTAATTAAAATTGGCTTATTATGTATAGTTAATACTGTGTTGACACAGATAACTTTGACCAGAGTCAAACCCACTGAGGGTCCTTTTTTAGGGTGACCAATAATTGGGTTTGGATTTGATACTAGTTGATGCTGACATGGTACTAACTATATGAGAATGTAGCTAAATCATAATGATGTTCCAAGACCAATGATCTATGAATCTAACTAATTCATCAAATAAGTTACTCGTCTTTAGTAAATAGTGTTCTATACCTATTAAAATTTCCTATATTTTAAATAAATTAGAAATGTAACATTAAATTCATATTTTTTTTTAGGATTATGCCATAAGCCTTGCTCAACAAATGAAACCATTGCAACAAGCTAAAAAAAAAGCTGTAGGCAAATACCTTGACCCAAAGATGCTTGACTTTATGACTGAAGATCAACTTATACAATTATATGAACTACACCAAGCTACATTGACAGATCCAAAGAAACCTGACTAACATAATATTAGATTATTTTACTTTTAGAGACAGTATTGTACATTAAATGGAAATCTTAGAATTATTCTAATAGCAAATTATAAAAATATAGACTATTGACATTTTAATGAAAGAAAATAAAAAGCTTTATTAAAGCATAAAGGACATGAGTTTTGTTTAATAGCAATTAATTCAATAATTTGATGTACGATTTTACAATGAATTTTATGACAAAAGTATTGAACAATCATGCATTTCCATTGGGGAAATATTTCAGAGATGTTAAATGTCTTTGAAGTTTTTTCCGCAGTGTGTACCGTAATATTGTGTTGTTATCTAAAAGTAGTTTTATATAACTCATTTATAAATAAAAATAACTTATTACTTATATACTAAGAATTAAATATTTATTTCAATTGTATATGCAGTTTTATTTTATATATCATTAATTACGAAATGTATATAAGCAATAAAAAAGTTATTTCGAAACAGAAACAAACTATAATAGTAGAGATTCCGTTTGGTAGTAGACTTGCGGAATATGGTTCCTTTTTTATGTTGAATAAACCAGTGCTTGATCACAAACTCACTTGATAGTAAGTGACTATGTGATCAAGAATGGTATGCACTATTCACCCTACTCTTGAAAGCACCCAGGTTATAGCAGTTAAATGATGATGCGGTCGAAAGATGGCTAGCTTGTACCTAATCACTCTACTGGGTTTCGGGATCTTGTGGAGATGATGCGAGAGAAGTGTGCCAGAACTTCACCAAATGGAGATCCATAGTTTCTGCTTACTTGAACTTACTTGACTGTTGTTGTACTACTGTTTTTAACTACTAATGTCCAATTAAGGTAAATACTTGTTAAATAAATTATAGAAGAAATTAATGTATTCAAAAAAAACGAGTTGTAAATATATGATTAGGAAACAAAATAAAACAAATCATTTAATACTTAGTTTTTACTCTAATATAAAGTACATACATGTTTTTAATTTTATATGATGTTTTTTTTAGTTACAGATAACAAAAACAAAATAAGTAGGTTTTATTATCAAACAAATCACAATTTATTAAATTTATTAATACGCTTTGTTACAATTTACAATTTGGATTGAAATAATAGTTTAAAGATCTCTTGAATTTGTCGGTAAAGCTTTTTTAATAAATATATCTTCTGTCACACAAGTTATTTTATTTATATTATTTTACCTTGCTTTATTTTATAATATGTTCTTTCAAAATAAAATGCTTTGCATTGAATTAAAAACATTTTTACTTAAAAACTTGTAGAACTTTCTACAACGTGCATTTTATTCATACTAAACAATAATTTGATTATAAGTTATAATTAGTATAAATATAATTAATTGCGTCTAAAAATAATTTATCAGTGTTAGTACTATCATAAAGCCAAAAAGCCTGGCTTGCCCTACTACTAATATACCCAACGATTTTAGTGAAATTAGTTCCGAAGATGTCTGATATTTTAAGGTTAATCGGAATCAATCTCTGACTTTGCTCCTATACCATCCTATACGAAACCCCGTGCATGCTACTAATATTTGCTGACATCACTAGTTACACTAGATTTAGCAAGAAGCGTTTTTCTTGTGATCGAGCGATATAAGTGGTTCAAGTTTTGATATTAATTTTTCAATTTCAATGTAAACTTAGTGTAGTGTTCCAATTTAAACGAAGTAAGAGTGCTGACTTGCGGGACACGTATCTTGTTGTGGTAATCGTGAGCCACAACCAACTAACACCCGACATGAAGGGACAGGCGATGATGCGTATTGCTGCAAATAAAATTAATACCCTTTATTATAAGCAAAAATGAATATGTCATAAAAAATATAATCATCACATATCGTCGTAAACTACTACGCCTTGAAGAATCAAAATCTACGTGCCATTCTACTAACTACGTTACTTTTTGTCACCTGTAAAATGCCGTCCCATTTTCTGGTAAAGTGTGAAAAAAGTTGTTCTTCCGTGTACACACCTTGCGGGAGGTCATTGAAAGCTGTTCTTATGAGATTATCCCACGGACATTCATTATCATTAAGATCGGTGGCCTGAAAAGGCTATCATGATACTACTTTCGCTTAATCATGAACAGCGATATGATAAATGAATGATCGAGTATCATTAATGGCGAAATGTGGCGAAGTTTTAAAAAAGGTTTCTCCAAGAATTTCCTATTTAAAAGTCTTATTTTATCTTGCACTATGATACCAATGTGGTATAAAACATTTGAATTGACTACCAAGTATAGGTTTTCTTTCGCTGTATTCCACAAATATTGGTCAGTGTAATCAAGGGCGCATGGGATCTGAACATTAACTTTATCAGGCGTTTAGCGGTGATTTTCAATAGGGTGATGAATAATGATGACGATGATATTGATAAAAATGAGTAGTGAAGCTTCAGCAGCTTTTATCGGTAGCGAGTACTTACGTTCTGACAAGCGGCTAATTGGTTGACCGTAATATTAGTAGTACGGAGTAGTCGTTCTTCACGTTCGAAATCAGGTTCACGGTGGAACACACCTACAATTATAAGAAAAAAAATCCTCAGACATGTTACAATAAATGGAGAAAAAAACAAAAGCAATTATTCACTAACATTAAGAACTTATTGTTAGTTAAGATTACTAAAATTGTTCATGTCGTATAAATATTTGTAAGATTAAAGAATATGTTTATTTCATACCGTCAGAACGGAGAACCAGATCGGGACTGTCCGAGTCTTCATGTTTAGATCTCATTCCTAAGCAGACACCAACTAAGGCGACAATTACGATGATAGTCAACAACCCCGCCAGTGCTTGCAACCATTGTCCTTTCAGTGTAACTGCAGGATGTTCTGTTATAGCTTAAAATATAAGTTTGTATTAAAATAAGAGTGAAATTTAACGACATAATGGCAAACAAAAAATGGTTAAAAGAAATTATTTACTTAAAAATAAATGATTTTATGCTTATTTATTTTGTACCATTATCAGTTCGTACCTGAGGCATTTAACGTTGAGGCAGTCTGAAGGTACATAGTTTTAGACGAACTCCTTCCTCTATTGTTGCTTGAGTATAGTATAGCAGTCAAGTTGTTATCTTCATCCACATCAGACAAGTGGAAATGACCAGCCGAATTGGAGACGTTGTGTAAAAGCCCTCCTTCGCTTCCGAAGAGTTCTAAATGTATAATTTGAGGCCGACCTCCATCCCATCCTAAATTCAATCGTAGTATAATTAATTCATATTCGATTCGAATTCGAAATGATGACTATATAAGCTGTCGCCCGCGACTCCGTCCGCGCGGTATTTGAAAAAACTTAATTAGTAGCATATGTGTTCTTCCAGACTACGTTATTCATCCATCCATATAAATTTTCCCACTTATAAAATTAGCATGACTAGTAAGATTTCTTTCTGTGTAGTTCTTAGACAGTTCTTTTTCGACGTATCATCCTATTTTTCTAGACGCGAGACGTAGTTTTAATAAAAATTCTTTTAATGTATTAAATTGTTAAAATATGCCCTATGTTCTGTAAAATTTCTTCTTAATAGATATAGGAACTTACTTTTTTGACATTCCACGCGTACAGTGTGTGGATATGAGCGTAGTATACCACAGTCCGGGGATTGAGGTGGTCCCCCAGATGTTATCGAATAAGTGCACGGTTTCTTTTGTTCTCCAAAACTGTTCGTAGCTCGACAATAAAGCAGTCCGAAGTCGCCTTCTCGAGGTAGCCATGTTAGAGTTGAAGAATAACGATGATGGTATCCTGGTACTTTCTGTTAACAATGGGAAGATGGCGTCTAAAGAAATACTGAATCTGATTACTGTCTTTCTGTACTTTTGTATTTAACTTCAAATTATATAATAGTAACATTTTTTTTGCATAGCTTACTTTGACGCTAGTGTATAAAGTTTTTGAATCAGCGAAAGTCCAGCTGAATTGAATAGGTTCTGGTGATGCTTCAACGATGCACGTCAAAGTCTCCGCCTCTCGTTGTACAGCGCCCACTGTCTCTTCACGAGATGTTAAACACAACGGCCGATCTATACAATAATCTTTTTGTTAAGAAACAAGTAGATCAGTAAATAATAATTAATAGTTATACAAAAAAAACAAGAACGTGGGTGTCAAAAACGTAGCCTGAAAATAATCCGCGCAAACCCAAAAAAAAATCTGGTATGGTAAAGTTATGTTCGCATAATATTGTTCACCCACATCCAACATTCAGAGTGACTTCGTCTTCGAACACTTCATCAGGCAAATGGGAATTGTGAGCTCTGCACACAAGCTTGTGTTCGTTGTCTCTCAGCGACGGCGCCAAAGTCAGAGAGGACACGGTGTAGTTGCCGTCATGTAATTCCTGCAGCAATGAGTATAGAATTGAAACTAAGCAAACAAAGCTATATTCCAATTATCAGTCAAGCTTTTATGTTATGCTTATGTATCAATTACTTAAACACCATTGAAACATTCTCTGAACTAACTTAACGGATTATAGTAAACAGCAAATATAATAAAGTCTAAGTAATTCAATTCGAATTCATCCCTGGTTCAGTAAGCTATTGTTTTTTTTAATGTTTACTTCTTTTAAATTGAAATGCTAAGGACGAAGCTTACCTTATGTACACTGGGTCGGAGCAGATTATCTCCTAGATGCCAAGTTACCGATGGGGGCGGCACGCAACCTACCACAACGCAATCGACCACTCGGGGTTGACCTGCCTCGAAGTTGAAGTTTTGGTTCAAACGAATCTCCACACTTATGGGCGGCACTGTAACAAATATTAATAAAAATTTAATTTAATTTAATTTTTTTCTAAAAAACACTCTTATGTAAATGATTTATTTAATAATCTTTCCGCACATTTGCAAAATGAAGCTGCCAGCTAAAGAAGCACTAGAACTTACAGTACATCCTAATAACAACACTGGCAGTGAGTGGTTCGGTGACGTCAGCGTTCTGGGCAAGGCATTCGTAATGCGCATCTAGCTCGCTGCGTGTCGCGTTGCGCACGAGCACCTCCGCCCGCAGCACTCCCGGCCGCGCCTCGTGTGCACGCTCGATCACCACGCCATTACGGCGCCAGTATACCAATGTGTCCGGTTGTTCTGGCAATTTTATCATCATCAATAATCTGTACTTTATTATCAGAATTTAAGAGAAGCTTTACTCCTTCTACATATATAAATGTATTCATACAGTGACGTTGGTTTCAGGGGCTCTTAATACTGCCCTTCTTGAGTTCATCAATCTGGACGGTATAGATCCTTTTGGGACGGCCCCAACCATATGTATTGTCTGGTAATATCAAGAGACTTATGCTAGTGTTTTGACTTACCGTCATCAACCTCACAGACGAGTATTAGATCAGACCCCAGACTGAGAGGACCGACGTATCCCTGTTTGATTAGAACTCCAGAATCGCTGTATACTCTTGGCATGCCTGGACTCTCTGTAGAATAACACAAAAGATAAATTTTCGTAGTCGAATATAATTCCTAGCATCAGCCACAGGTTAAGGTGGTAAGGTGCAGAGAAGTATACGCACCAACAAGCCTCACGTCGATGACATAGTCCTGAGAAGGGGACGCCTGGTAATGTACTCGACATCTGTATATGCCTGCATCTTGGTCAGACACTCGCTTGAGCAAGAGTGAGGTGTCATCGTGACACGAGCCGGATTCACAGGACGTTCCGAAAATACGATCCCGGCTTAGTGACCTGAAAGGGGCCGAGTTAGATGAAAATGAAAATAAAAACTAATCTAAAATTAAACTAGTCTATTTTTTCACCTAAGTCTCGACAAGACCATCAGTGAAGAAAATAAAAGTCGTGATTGATTGGAAACATGAAGTCTGGCAGAATAAAATTAGTCAGAACCCTGATGAAAATTATAGAGAACAAGAGATATAGAATATCGGGACACGTGACAAGTCTACAATCAATCAATCTTAGAAGATCTATAATAAAATGAGTAGGATCATCATTCATAATAAAAGTAGAAATGCGGATGTTGGGTTGAATTATCAAGTCTCATATTGTTACGGCTTGCTTAATTCAAAATATTTGTTCTTTGTCTAAAATTACCACAATTTTAAAACTTTCAAAACCTTGACAGCGCTTTTACATCAATTTACCCTTAAGTGAAAGCTGAAATTGTTAATGAGATGCAACGGTTATACGGCTTGACCTTAAGATCTTGCCAATATAAATGGTGGGTGGAACGATTTACAGTGGGTGGATAGTCTGTCGTCTAATAGCACCTATTACCTTCGCCTTGAAGCGACATACACTATCGATTTATCGGTTTCAAACGATTATGCTTACCGTACCATTATCATGACATTTTAAAATTTTTCAAAACAATATTAAAAACCAATTAAATACTAAACTCTCGATTTTCTGTCCAATAATATTTATATTATGAAAAGACGTTAACGGTTAACGCTTTCTTCTTGTATTCAAATCAAAGAAGCTTAAAGTCCTATAAAATTTAGTGATTTCCTAAGATTAATTCACAGATACAAAGTTCCTAAGATCCTAAACATATTTTGTTTTCTCATCTTTAATCATAATTTTTTTCCAACTTACATACAGACAATCATTAAATAAACATGTATATATATGCGACTTCGTCAAGCCAGAATTAAATATAGTAAAAGTCCCCTCAACATCCATCAGCCGTTCTGGAGATTTCCCGGTACAAACGCTTTGCGGACAGACATACACAGATGTGTACTACAACTGATTTTTTTTCTTGATATTACATACATACACTCTAATTTTATTAATATATATGTATAGATTATCGAGTCATTAAGCTAGTATATCATATTATAATATATACATTATTTGTAACTTAAATAAAATGTTAACATTAATAAAAATCTTTCTAACTTTTTTCACATGCGTGGCTTAACAATCAAAATGCAATCAAACTTTAGGACGAGGGCATTTGAAAAAATTTTGCTTTAAATATCAGTTCTTTAACTATCGCTTAGCTATGTTTTTTATTTTGATTTTTAATTTTTTTTTTCGCATATCATCGAGTGAAAGTTATTACGATTGATAAAATGACTTTGATTTCTAACAAGCTGTAGCTGTCAACACTCAACGTCGCTGTGTAATGGGAAAATGAACACCTTTACCACCTTGACGAGATACATTAATACTATACGAGCACTTTAACTGAAAACCTTTGTGCATAGTAGATAGGACCTAAAAGTATGTTATCACTTGTATTATTAATATTAAAACATATTATTACATTTATTTTATCAAAGAGAATAAAAGACATAGCAAACAATATATAATTATACGAGTAAAAGTTAAAAATGTGTATATTAGAGGAAGTTTGAAAGTAGCGCCACTGATCGAGAAATTGAGGAGTAAAAGATTAGCGTGGTTTGGAAATGTTATGCGGAGGGATGATGATGATATAAGCAAAAAAGTAATGAGATTGAAAGTGGATGGTTACAAGGGTAGAGGAAGACCAAAAAAGTATGGAATGACTGTGTGAAAGAGGATATGTGTAGGAAGGGGGTAGACTCTGATATGACGGCTGATAGAGATGTATGGAGGAGTAGTACATACTGTGCCGATCCTCGATAGGGATAAGGACAGGTTGATGATGATGATGATGATGACGAGCCACTGCAGTGGAAATCCATTGTTAGACTTTTACACCTTCTCAAATCACTATAATCGTAGTCATAAACAGAACTCTTAAATTTTGATTATTTGTGATAGGTTTAATTATTTTTAAATGAAAAACAATGTACATTTTACATTGGATTTATCAATCAATATAAAAAAAAAATCTTGTTCCTTGAAACCTAAAAAAATAACAAACAACTAAGCTTTATTACCATAAGAAACAAACGTTGTTCGGAATTTCTCTTAGATTTCTCACCTGCTACCAGAATTTTCGTTGGGAAAACGATATAGAAAATCTCTATCATTTTTCAGCCAAAGAACATACGAATCAGGTCCATCTAGAAATACTTTTCCTTGTCCACAAGGCAATCTAGCGTCCCTCCCACGCACCGCCCTTAGCACCACCACATCTGGATCATAACATTTATTTCATTACAGTAATTAAAAATAATTACCACCAGTAAAATCGTCTCGTTAATCAGGAAAAATTAAGCTTAATTAAGTATACACATTACCCTCCAATCAGTCGAAAACAGTTTGTCGAACTTTAATAATTAATAACTATTGGAATGACTCATTATTTTAAGTTATATTTGATTGTATATTAGCTTTTGCGCACGATTTCATCTGCGAGGAATTAAAACAACTCTGTGCCTTTGAATGAAATGACTGTTACAGAGTTATGGAGTAAATATGTAAAAAAGAATGTATCCCGTGAGAATCGTACGTATCTACGGAATCTATGAAGTTCTGGAGATGTTCTTAAACAAACAACCATCCATTAAAATATTCGCATTTATAATATATAAAAAATTAAAGTAAATCAGCTTACCCGCTTCTAAACAAAGTGCCCCAACAAACCAAATAATACACATGAAAACCCTCAAGAATATCATCGTGAACTGTAACAAAAAAAAAGTGTAGGTTATAATTTGGTATGATTTCTACAATCATATCTTTAACAACAACAACTGTGAATCATACACAAACAGTTTAATAAAGAATTGTACGCACAGCATATTAAAGTTAAAATAATCGCCAGCATAAAATGATCTCCCGTCCACTAAGCTAGGCTTCCCTTGTAATCCAATTAGTAAAGCGCCAGGAGGGCGTTGGGGGTCAAGTTACAGCGGAGCTAAAGAAGTGCATTTGTACACGCAACCTCCCTTATTTCGGGGTGAGTCATATTTTGTTTTGCCTCGGGAAAGGGAAACTGAGCTTATGTTTGAGGACACTCAAAACTTTTAGCGCCTTCCGAGTACTTTTACTAAGTCCAATTAACTAGTAGAGAAAACATTTAAACTTAGCACTAATTAATACGATTTATAAGGATTGTTTTAATTATTCTTTCTATTAATTTCATTAATAACATAATTCACTCTTTGTGATGTAATTAACACTACTATGACACATTTGGATTAAATAATATGATAACGGATTCACAATTTGTCTTATCCGACGGATGCAAATAATGTGCAGTCAGATTAAAAATTAATATAAAAAATAATTTAATAAAGAAATACACTTAAAGGATAAACTAGAATCCACAATTACACTTGGAAATCGAATCTATAAAAATAAATGAATAACACGAGCTATTATATATGTATTGGTAATGATATTTATGACAATTGAAAAAAACTTAAATAAATATTTAAACTTCGCTCAACTGTAAAAATAATAATTACTTTAACTTTTTTATATTTAAAGACACATAATATACATAATTTTTAAGATTTGATTTAAAATCTAATGAAAATCGCTCTGCTGAGACCAAAATAAGAAACGTTATGTAAAATTCCCTTTTTTTATTTTATTAAGTTATATTTTTTGAGATTTAAAAAAAATTAAAATTATTATTCATAGGAATTAGTCTTTCATTTTTTTTTAATTCCAAAAAAATGTAATTTAATTATAAAAAAATATTAGATTCTCACCTTTTATCACGGAGCAAATATTTTAAAATATTTTATTTTAAAATAATTTCATTGAAAATTTAATCATAGTGCGAGCGACGAGCGAACTCAGCGAAAGATTACTTTCAAATAAACTTTTTACCTCAGCTGCTTTGCTTTAACGTCAGGTAACACGGTTCAATAATATGGAGACGGATTTTTTGTTTGTGTTGTTCATCAAAAATTTATTATTCTGAATAGTAACTATTAAATTATTAGAATAATATTAAGTTCACTTTCTTTATGAATAAATTAATTTTATACATATTTCATTATTGTTTTCCAAATCTACTAGAATTTTTTTTTCTCGTAGAATTTGGACATGTTAAATCAAATTGATATGTTGTTCAACATTATTAAGCTCCCAACATCAGTTCAGCTTTAACTGAACAGTTGAACTGTACAGGTAAATTGACGTTTAGGAAAAACTGACAACTGTACAATTTAACTTAAAAATTTGCCTACTTTGCCTGTTCGATTCGAAACATATTTTCATTATTATAGCTGAAGGGTGTTTTATTAATTATGATTAAGTTACATTTTTTTTGTTTATGTTACTTCAGCATAATACAGCATTATTTTTATTTATGAAGTTATTTTTAAGATGTTGAATAAAACATATGTTCATTCTGTTACAAAATAGTCCTATTCTATAATATTTTAGCACGTGTAAACTTAGGGTTAATATTTTTTTTTACCATCAAATGACACCAAGTCACCATCATATTCGTTTCCTAATGAACTTAAAATCCTACCGAATAAAATATTGTTTACTAAAGCAGCTTGCATAACGTAATACATTTAAATTCGTACAACCCTGTGATATGATACGTCCATAACAGATGGTCTCTGATTAGTAAGCAATGTAATGAAAAAGTGGTTCGAATTATGTTGGTTATGTATGTTGGGGGCGTTTTCTGGTTACCCTTCGGTCGCATATCGTCAGTTCATTAAAACCCTTTTCATTAGATGTGCATTCGTGCCATTACAATTAAAAGTTCTTGTTGGACAATTTTTCTGAAAGTTCGTTAGCTCCTGGGGCGATGGCTCTGTGTTTTGACAAAGGAAGATTTTAGATTTTTATGTTATGTTTAGTCCTAAAAAGTTTTCTAGTATGGTGAGAATAGCGCTGTAATAGCAGACATTTCGGTATGAAAATATAGGTACCTACTTAGCGTCGAAAACTAGAATAAAAAAAATTTCTTGAACCACGAAAGATTTTTTTTTAATTTTAGTAAGCCGTAAAATTAAATATTTATTTATGAAAAAAAAATCACGCTCTATGTAGACAGTTGCGGTTTCTATTTGTAGCGTTTTAAGCGTTTTCTTTGAAGTTTTGCATACACAATACGTTAATTGCCTATTATTAAGACATATTAACAAACACTTCGTATTATCTATGTACTTTGATATCCAATACCAATATGTAATTACTTTTAGAAATTCATTCTGTATGCCCCCCTAACAAGATAAGGGCGTTTCAAAGAAACGACATATCAGAGATGTGCCAGTACTGTGCCAAATTAAGTATGAATGTATGTAAGGCACAAAAAAACCCTTGTACCAAAGGTGCTTTAAACAAAACACAGTATAATGGGTACGTACATATATAATGGTTAAGTAGGGTCAATAAAACAAGTAAATCTCGAGATCTAATCACAAAATACTTCTTTTCATATTCCAGAAATATTTTAATGTTTATTGAACAATCTTATTCAAATTAATATTAAATTCAATAACGTCAAAATACATCAAAGAGTTCGAATTGTTCGACCTGTTATTTTTTTAAACGTGTAATATTATTGTATAAAAATCGATATTTTTATTAATACTATTACATTATATTTAATTAAATTTTACTTCTTATGTGTTACAATGAAATTAACGCATGTTTTTGTGATGATGCTTCCTGATTTTTAAAACAAAGAGAACCATCGTAGTACGTAGCGTTGAAGTGGAAACCATCAGTTTCTGTAAGTAATTATAAGATTTATAAGCTTAAATAAGTTTTAAAAGCTATCAATGATATCTCATTTTGTAGTTAAACAATCGAAGCCTCCTTAGCTCAGCGGCAGAGCACTGGTCTTGTAAACCAGGGGTCGTGAGTTCAAACCTCACAGGGGGCATCAACAAACTTTTTCATGCTTTTCCCAGTTATTTTCTTTTAACAATAACTTATGTTAACTAATTTAATTAAACAATGATATGCTACATTAATAAAATCCTCGGCATATAATAAAATCACAAACAACGACATATTCTTTGCTTTATCGTTAAAATGAAAGATAACGCATCGCAACTTAACAATATTGATATTTCAATGTTGACGTAATTGTATTGATTTTAGAAGAATATGTTTCTACTATTTAGGTATGAATAGTAAGGCCTCCTTAGCTCAGTGGTAGAGCACTGGTCTCGTAAACCAGGGGTCGTGAGTTCAAACCTCACAGGGGGCACATGCTTTTTTCCTACAGTGCCTTGTATAGATAACTTTTATCTGAAAGTGAAAATTCTATCTTTACTGTCTTTTGATTTACATCGCTGTTTTCTTTGAGGTTCGTAACCACTCTTCCAACGCGTTATGATTCATTTAGTCAAATTAGATCAATGGCAAATTTTTGATGCAACAACAGAAGAATAATTAATTTGTAATTAATAGTAATCTTTATGCAAAACCTTTAAAATAACGTTAAATAATAGGCCCTTAGCAATTATTTACTCTGGATTTTTCGCTGTGAAGATATATCCGTTACCACTATATAACCTAAAGTAAGGATATAGTTTAGTATCCATTTACGTAATATTTGTTTAGTTACTTCTTTGATGGTTTTAAAACAAATATAATTTTGCTACTCAAAGTTTATTTGCAAATGTTGAATTGACCTGCGCGAATGTTTCCGATTGTATCGATCAGGCCAAATAGCTAGCTTCAACAGTGGGTTGTACTAACTGTCGCCCACAAATTTGTCGGCGAGGGATTTTAAAAAGCTTTTGTTGCTCCAGCACACATAAGCTACCATCCAATAAAAGACCGGTCATGATCAGTCCAGCAGTTTCGTAGATTAACGAAAATTTACACCAATATGCAGATAAGCATATTTTTTATATTGCATTTTAGTTATAAGCAAAGCAAACTAATCATATTCAATCATTGTTACTAACAATATCCATACATTATGGGCATAGGTTTGGAATAAAATAATTTTATTTTATGTTTAATAAAACTGCCATCTATTAGTATAACGAGCAATTTCAATGAAGAGTATTTACAATCTTTGAAATAAAATAATATTTATATACTCATTCTCACCCCCATCTTCAACTATTGTAATTTTTTATTAACTTCGAATCACTGATTAATGTAAAAAATCAAAAAGGCTTAAACCTATTTTTGTTGGGTACACATACCTACGTACATATAATGATCCGTGTTAAAATGTAGTATGTACCTACATATGTATCTTGTTTGTACCATATTATTACGTTTTTAATTGATGTACCGGAACCTTGAGATATCGTAATGACCTGTCGTGTTGATCTTATTTATTTACAGATAAAAAGGGAGCAGTCTTCTGTGGATTCACTGCGAGACGCATTCCGCAAATATTTGTGACAGCGTGACATAAACTAATGCCTGTACGACTACAGCGCCTTACCATCCACGCACTGCCTGTGTGGCATCTCTCTAAAGGTGGTTAAAGTGTAGCGTCGCGGACCGACTTGCGTCGCGTCGTTTGGTCGCTACTACAGAAATCTCTATAGTATCATGCACATTGGAATCCTGCCTAGGAGTTTAAAGGTGAGTTATTTTTTTATTTCAAATAAACGTGAAAGGCGTTTCACGGTTGCACTGCGTTACCGGCATGACTCATGTTGTTTTTGTTGTATTGTATCAAAATTCATGTTGATAATTAGAAAAGATTTGCGTGGAACTTGGATAGTTTAAAGTAGGTAGTTAGAACCAACATTATTTAGTTCATATAAATATTCAATACGATCGCATCTGTCCGTTTTTTGTTGTTCGTTGTCCTTTGCTCGTTCTAATATGTGGTGTATGTTATGTGCTGAAATATTTTTTAATTAATCATGTATCCAACTGTCTCAATTTTTAATAAACAGTACAGTAAGTACAGCCTCTAACCGATTGAAAATAATTGATATTAAAAACTACGTCATTGACTTCTTGACAGGCCGCAAATGGTCAGTATGGTTATAAAAAATATTCAAAGACAAAGGCAGAGTAACTTTTGTGTCATTATTATTTGTTCCGCCTTTGTTTTCTTGGACCTCAACCTTTCTTTATCACACTGTACATGGTTTATTTATAGGCGAATTATTCTTGGCGGTCAGCGGTTAGCGCTCGTCAAAACATTGGTTGAAGAAAACATTGCATATGGTAGTGCATTTATTCATAGCTTTGCTTATTTTGCGTTATATTTTCTTTTTCGTAAAGTTCAGTACGCATTACACACTATTCATGTACCCAGACTTGCTCTCTTAGACGTGTTATGATTGTTTAAAAGGGCGTGCGACGCTTCGCACACCTGATTACCCTGCTCTGGCCTTCCTTTACTAACTTTGCGTTTCACATGTGTACACATGCAGTTTATTTACTTTTTACCATAAGGGGTTAGCTTTGATGCTTACTCTGTAAGTCTGTGCATATTATCTGACGTTTTTTTTTTCATTTCAATTTTAATTAACCAGCTGTATTAACGACAGCGTAAAAGACGCAGTATCGTGTCAAATAATCAATAAACTCATTCTAAAATTATTCGGTAGCAAACGAGAATGATTGAATTGACTAAAGGATTGATCGAACATGTCCGTGAAATTGTAACACGTACATCCAATAAGTTAACTACAATAAGAATTAACTTGAGTTTAATAGTGGCATTTTCTAATATTATTGTTATAAAACCATTACACTTTTTTGTATAAGCTGATTAATTAAAATGTTGTACTACTTCTTGTCGTCCTCAGCTCAACACGTCACGTCCAAGAGGCTTAGGCCCTATTCAATTTAGGGGTGATTGGGCCATAAGCAGATTGGTCAACCTCACATCTTTGAATATCTTCGCGGATATGTGTCCTTTGCATCACGATTTTTTCCTACATTGTAAAAAAATCGGAAAAATGCATATATAAAATTCGAAAACACAGTCCAGGGCGGGTATCGAATCTGGACGTTTTAGATAACGGTCTGGTCCGGTCAAGCGTTTAACAACTGCGCCATCGACGCACAATATACTACTTCCTGTAGTCGTTCCAAAATCTAGACTTATCCTAGGATCGGATGGAAATACTTTGTCATAAGGTTATTTACGCTTCAAATTGCGTTTTAAGGAACATTGAAACGAATCAATAATCCGATGCCCATGGATATCCGCAACACCAGAGGAACTGCATATGCGTTGCCGACTTTAAAGGGAAGTGTATGCTCTTTTCTCGAAGGATCCTAAGTCATATTCATTTGGAAGTACATAATGTAACTATAAATGTTGTTATCTGCTCTTTTTTGGTTTAATGGTCTGGATCGTTTATTTTAATTTTAAATAAAATGTCTAATTATGAAGATTACCTATAAAGTGATAACTATACGCTACGCTCATAAAGCGTACCATTGTGGGACTAGCTGTGAGTCAGGGGTGCGTTATCAAGGGGTAACTTAGGTGAGTCATACATGTGAATCACTCTCTATTTGCATTTAGAAACAGCCTAGAGCCGAATAATCATTTAGTCGTTTACAGAAACAATTGTATTTTTTACCAAGCTTTACGTAAACTGTTTCCTGTTTACATAATTATATGTTTTAAAGAATTAGCTTTCATACGTGTATTTTTGTGGAATGACATTTTTTGTTGTAGAAAATGCGTGCACCGATTTTTAAACTAGTAAAAAGTAGTAAAGTGTTTAAATGGAATTATTTCTATTTAAGAAGATAATCAATCTGATTTTATATGATTGATAATATAATTTTGGCATTTTTACCATCTGGCGGGTAGGTTTTTAAATTCAGAATTTCTTTTAATAAAAAAACTTAAGAACTGTTACACAGTACTGGATTAGACATCGGCAACAACTACATCTGTTGCCAAATGGGCCAGCTCACCCGTTGCAATGCCACGACCACAGAGAAGACAGGGGTCAAGTGGAAACGATTCCACGTTTGGTCCAACGAGTGTGTTTTCCAGAGGCTTAATTTTAGTCCTCTTTCCCTTCCTGGAAAGGGAAGTGGATTTGACAAAGTACAAGGATTGAACTCCGCCACCGCCTTGTGTGTGGTCATGGATTTCTCTATACACTTTGTAGGTTTATTTATATTGTTAAAAAATAAAGGAATGTGTAAAATATACAACATAAATTTTTAATCAAAACGTTTAATTTTCAGCTTGAAAAACAAAACAAGTTTTACAAAAAAAAATCATTAGGAAAATGCATCACACAGGCTCCAAGCCTGTTCTACAAAAGAATATCTAAATATTAACAAACAGTATTTGCTACAGTTCTATAATGTGTGGCGAACTGTCGCCTTGTACATTGTCACACACATTTCAATTGTAATCATTTATTTTTTCCGACAAAAGCGAATTCTACAAATTCTAATATCAAATAATTAATTGTACTGACTTCTTAAAAATACATCACAAACTTAGTACAAGGTTTTATAGCTTAAATACATATATGAATAGTATTTATCTAATACATTACATTGCTTTTCTTTGCTTATACGTTAGTTATAAATATTTTATAAAAGGAAGAATATCTTTGCATTCTTAAACAAATGCAGACAAAAGTATATAATCGGGGACTTTGCGCCACCAATTTACATATACTTTTAAATATTACGTTTATAAAAATAAGACTAAAAGATACAACCCCACGCCCAATGGTAAAATATTTTAGGCTAAATAAATATTAAAAGTCTTTTGTGATTTTGTGATACAAAGTAAACCACATCACTTTATACTCGAATGCCTATAATCCTCGAATTAAACACATCCCCAAAGCGTTTAGCAATTAAAATAAAACAATAATAATAATATCGTAATTAAATATTATCATTATAAAGTTATGTCCTCAAAAAATATTTAGATATTGGTACTTGATAATTCAGAATTCATTAATAATACGGTGACCATGCAAGAAAATCGATGTCATGCGAGATTTACGGACTACCTACAATTTTGGTATGTTCACAGCTTTATTATTAATAAAAAGTGCAATCCAATGTTACTATAGTGTAGTGTAGAAATACAAATAGAAATAAATAAAGCGAACTTTCAAAATTGCACTTGAACAGCCACTAACTTATACTAAAGAAATAAATATCTCTCTCTAAATTTTATTAAATCTACATTTTTAGAAATAACGAATTAAATATGCAGTCTCCGTGCGGATGAGCTTCGCCGAGTATCTCGTGTCACTCCGCCTATAGATTCGTTTAGCCATTATCCGAAATCGTACGAAAAACTCTCGGCGGTTGCTTCAGAGCGAGACAAACGTATATATTTCACATAAGTTTATCTCACTAGCGTTGTTGTTACGATTCCAGATGATGTCTAAATGTACCTTTACGGAACATGCAAATTCAGCTCGAATTCTTCAGGTCTTTAAACAGACCTTGTATAAATTATATTTTTATTTATAAATTAATTATCTTTCTAGGACGAAGAGTACCAAAATAAATTTGGCAAATACTATACAAAATGATGACTTATAGTCATACTATAAATAACAGATCTATCGGACAGATTTCTGTGCAATATTCCGTTACATATTTCTTCACTAAATATAGTTATTGCACGAGTTCTAAGATGGCTTGTTACAAGCGTCTGTACGAACTAGAAACTCGTTCCCACCATAATACACCCTAACAGAATACTCTGAGATCAAATAATATATAATTATTGTTTTGACAAACATATTAATATTATCAGTCTGAAGTTAAAAACATCGATTGCTATCTTTATACATCATAAAGCATTTACTCGGGCTATTTATAAGTTCAAACAGGCAAGCTACAGTCTTTACCTAAAGTTTTATCTACGCATATTTATATCATGGTCACAAATTCACAAATATTGCTTCAAATCACATGGTACAAATGAAAATTATATTGGCGTTGAGTTGAATCTCTCAGATAGTTTTTGTCTTATAATCTTAAAAATATATTTTTATTCTGTACATAGACAAATATATAGATGTATCACCAGCCTTAAACCTCGCTTCTAATATACCAAGTATGTAAACCTATCTCTATAATAATCATTGACCAAATAGGACTCTGCTAGAACTGATGCCGAACGGCATACCATTGACAATTACAAGATAAACTATAATGACAATGCGGCGACAGCGCGGCGCACGCGCAGAAACACACTAAAAATAATAAAAAAACTCAGAATCTTCATAAAACAACTCAAACGCTGTGACGGTTAATTATATTTTGAAGCAAAACACGTGAGTTTCTGAGCCCAAAATCCTTGTTTAGAACATATTGTTATCTCTGTTTTGCCAAAGATAATGACAGGGATGACGATATGTCTAATACAGAGATTTAAGCCACAGAAACCAAGAGTTATTGCGTCTTATAATGTTATATATGAGCATTTAAGGTTTTTATAATCTGTGTTAATACGCCGCGCGGCCGCAACACTCGTGTGGCTTGCTACTTATTGAATCTAACAAGTGGGTAGAAGTACATTCGATTCGTACCGATTATTTATAATACGAGTAAAAAGTTACACTGAGACATTAAAACCCCGTTCAAAATATGTGTGTTATACACACAATTGATTTTTAGAACACATTAAAATCTGTCATATTATCTAGGAACTAAATTATACCACGCAATAGTTTTTTTTTAACTAACAAAATTAATTAAACATGTTGAAAATGAAAGCCATAGCGTTAATTGCAGACCTAGCAAAGCCAATTTGGTTCGTAAGGCAAATATATACAAACATATACTTAATATATCTGAACTAATTCAGTCTATATCGTGTACGATTTTAACGAAACAATTTTTTTTTCATTAGTTATTAAGTTAACAATCTCGAATAAAAAAATATGTCCACATCACAAATGCTCTTTTTATAATTGAATTTCATAAACATTTTAGCTTAATGATGACAGCCGATTATTAAGACACTAAAAGCAGGCTCGTTAAATTAGTTATAACATCAACGCCTAATTTTCACTGATATTACATTTATAATCTAATTTCATCAATTAAAAAAAGGTAAATAAATAAATACCTTATTTATTATTTACCTATTGGATTAAAAAGGCAAATTCTATGTAAATACATTTTATATTGTTAAAAAATCATTAAAGAATCAACTCATTTGAAGAAGTCTTCATTAGATTGTTAAAAAAATGTGAACCTAAAACGTGTTTTCCCTGGAGCAGATCGTTTTAACGTTTAAATCCATGGAATCAATGAGAATTTCCTATCGGTAGGCCAATCGGCCCTGATGCTTTATAATTAAAAATGAAATTTAAACATAAAAATTTAGAACACATAGGAAAATTATTAAAAGAAAATGTCCATATATCATATAATTATAAAGTTACAAATCATGTAACACAGAATGTTAACGGCGTAATAGTATGTAAACGTTAATCCAACTACCGTAGTTATTCTAGTAGGAAATTTTTCAACCGTTCTTATTAGTTAATCTAACTTATGACATAAAATAGGACATTTTCTTTATAACATAATTAAAATAAAATTAAATATAAAATTTGTAATCATTGACATGTAAAAGATTAATGAAAAATCTGTTCTATGTGAACATTTTTTAACAATAAAATTTCATTCGTTTTTTTTTTAAATAGACAAATTAAAAATATATATATAAAATATAGTTTTTCTCGCAATGTGTATAATAGCAAAGGCAGGTGTATAAAGCCAAATTCTCTTCATATTTTTTTTTGTAATGTACATATACTTTTAGATAAAATCCATCATTTAAAATATATCACACTTTATGGAATACATTACAATAGTACCCGTATAAAAACTTTACAGTCTTACTATTTTTTTTAAAACCTACAGCTTACTTTTTTTAGATCTGCCTTTGTTGTTATACACCTGATATTACAGCGTGTCCGGTCGTCCGGTAATTATCATACAAGACAAGACATTTCCTAAAATTTGACAATTTAAAACTCTGTAAAGGAACTTGTAACACTAGTCGGAGAAACAAAACGTTCGTTAGTTTAAAGGTACGTGTCCATTGGCCTGCGCACGACGAACATAAAGATGCGTCTATCATCAGCGCCAGCGCAGCCCGAATCGTATTAAGGCAAAGAAAATATGTTCATGCGATGCGTCTAGTGCGGGTAAATGGACCCGTACCTTAAGTCGTAGAAACATATAACTTTTTGATACAAGTGCTTATAAAATCGTTGTCAGCAAGGCTCAATATAGAATGCAGCTAAAATCTGGTTTCTAAATTGTTCAATTAAATATCAATGTGTCCTGTGTCTAAATACACGAATAAAATCTCATGCCTATCATTCAAAAAAATAAATAAATAATAACAATATTTTTAATAAATGACAAAGGTATGTAACAGCTGATAAAACAACGGTTCTTTGAACACCTGAAAAAAATTCTAAAAAGTCTTTTATCGGGCGGAAACAAGTCCCGTTTCTTTAAAAGCTGGGTTGCATGATCCCCGTTCCATGGCTACTGGAAGGCTACTGGTACAAAGTGTTACGGGTCGCTAAATGTATGGAAGACCAAGACTACACCATAGGTTCCATCGCGCCTTAACAGGTCCTTAAGTAGACCAATTATCTTCCGTAGTTTGGTTGCGCTTCAGCAACCTCTATGGAGAAACTGATGGCTTTGTCTTTGCAAACAACTATCGAAATCATATCCTAAAGAATGGTTCGGTTAACATTTGTTGAGTATGGCGTCGTCCGGTAAGTCTATTAGACATATTATTTCCGGATGGTCTTGACTTGCGGACGCTCGTGCTAGTTTCCGGACACTGTAAATATCGTTTTAATGCGTTATCTATTCGGCACTTTTCAAAACGGCACCGATGCGAATCTCTAACGCCTGCATTTCCTCTTCTAACTCTTGCTGTAAAAAAAATTAAAAGATTGTAAGGTATTTTGTTACAAAATATTTCTGCAGTAAATTGCAACAGTAATTATTGAAATTTCGCACATGGCAATATTGATTTTTATTTTATACATCAATAGACAATCGATTCAATTCGGACGAACTTCGTATACTGCGTAATGTCGCCTCCCCGGCGCATCGAACAAATAAAATATTTTCGCGGAGCAACCATAAATTATTAGTTTCGACGATTTACGTTGCTTTATGTACGAAGGGCCTTATAATTAAATCTGCCAACTATAGGCAAAGTATAGTCAATCTGGCAACATAGTACCAACAGTGGAGGGCGACATATTATTATATTGACAAATTTATATAAATATTTTTAAGTATTGGGTTAAATGTATGAAGGATAGTCTTAATAAGTTTACCTCATCAGAGCCGTCGAGGTCAGCTGCATTGTGAGGCGTTGTAACTAAGTTATTTGTTGTCGCAGCCGTTGTGGGTCCAGCGAAGATCTGTGCAATTAAAAATTGTATTTTTAATTTTTATTTACTACATAACATACAATTATTGTTGCATGTTTGTATTACTAACATGATTTACTAATAAACACAACACAACACTAATAAAAAAAACAATGATTCTACTTGAAAATGACTAATTTAATCTGGCAAAAAACTATATACAGTTGAATCTGGATAAGAAAGAGTCGAAGGAACCGCGATTTTATGGAGGTTTCTCTATGACCCTAGTTTTTCTTTTGTGAAGATTGTCCGTTGGGACTGAATAATAACTCTCGCTTATACAGGTTCGACTAAACATTCCTAAGCAACCAAGAGTATTGTAAGACAATTTTGTTCTACCAAATCTATATAAAAGATGATGGAAATTCAACTCTATTACTTTCAGTTAACGTATAAATTTGGTTCAACGGAAAGAAGATTTAGTTTAAAGGAAAATGGGTTTAATGTAACTACTGCGACCTACAACAAGGCGTTATTACCTCATCCACTGCACTTAATGCATCAAGTGCACTTCTCATATCAGCAAAATTATACATCTGTAATAAAACAAACTATATTAAAATCTTAAGAATATAGATTTTAATATTCATCTGTCTTTGATATTTTTATTATTGAATTAACGGAACACTAGCCTACTTCTATTAGCGATCCCTGTACTAATTCCACTAGCGCGGCTTGCATTCAATAAGCAGCCGTACACGGCTAGTCGCTTAGTGGAAAAGGGTCTAAATTAATGCACTCTTGTTGTAACTATTTCTATTGATTAAGGACATTATTTAAGGCACAGATAGTCTTACCTCCTCTAATTAACATTTCTCAATTAAAATCTTCTGCCAAAATAAATACATGATCAAAGTTATTGTATATATAAAGAAGATGAAAGAGAGATACATATGTTTACGTCTGAATGTTTCGGCAGTGAGAATCTAGGGTTTGATACAAATACTTACGTTGTTAGGCTGCGACCACGTGGATTGGACTTGGTTCACGTTATTTTGGTGCATGTTGAACGGACTCACATTGTAATCCGGCGAGCCATCCGCGTGACCTGAAACCAAAATTTCACTTGACACTCTCCACCCGCGCGGAATTAAAAAAAAACATAATTAGTATCCTATGTGTTCTTCCAGACTATGTTCTATATGTATGCCAAATTTTATCGAACATCCATCCATCTACCTAAATTTTCGCATTTATAATATTAGTAACATTTGAAACTAATTATATGTTGTAAAAATGAATACTTACCACCATCAATACTATATGGGCTAGCTCTTGCTGGATCATATTGTTGTGGGACAAAGGCATTTCCCCCCGCTGATGGTTGCGGTCCTTCGACATTTTGGTATCCGTTTGGCGGCACCATAACTCCACCTTGTACAAATTCTGGAGCAGGATAGCAATTCCCATCGGCATGTGGATAGTAACCAGCATAAAAAGGATTGAACCACCTGAAAATAATAATTATTTTTACAACACGCCTCCATACATTTCTAGAACAAAGAATACATTGAGTCACAAACTTATTAGAAGACAAAATCTTTATTTAAGTTTTAATAACATTTAAAAGGAAGGGTTCACATTTAAAGTTTTCACAGAAATTTATTATTCTAAAGCTCTGAGCCCTTTCTCTGGAGCAGCAATCAACAAAGATAATAATCAAACTCACACAGGTCCGGACGGGTTCTGAATCATAGCACCATTCGGCTGTATCAAGGGAACAGCGGTAACTGCTGAAAATAAATAAACAATATTTTAGTTAATTAACAAATAACTTTATATCTCTCACTTTAATTTGATATGTACAAAAATAAATAATTAGGTAGTACTTACGTCGAACACAGTTATATGGGTGAGGTACAGTTTGCGCAACAGGGTATTGCGCGTACATATGTCCTGGTAGGGGTACAGGGGGATGCAATTGCACCCCGGCCGGCAATTGCATGGGCGTTAGAGATACATGAGAAGGCAAAGGAATTGGTATTGGTTGCACAAACTGTGGTGTCATTTGCTGTGGCATCTGTTGTGGCATCGCCGCTATTGGAATTGGAGCTGGCATACTTAATGCTAATGGTACAGCGTGGTTATTTGTTCCGTCGTTGTTAACTATAGTGCGGTTTGCATCAATCCTAAGAATAAAAAATAAAAAAAAATCATATTACTGATTTTCTCTAAAAAAATAAATTGACAAGAACGTATTATATTTGACAATACAAACTAAGAAACTTATACCTTTTAAAAATCTACTTTAAAAGAATATATTTGGTAATTATTAATTTAGCACTAAAAGTTAATTATTTATGTAGTACATCAATTTATTCTAGTATAATCTTGGTCACTTTATCTGTTGTTGAAGTATTGGCAATAAATTATAGAAAACTAATATAAATAATAAGTAACTTAATAATAATAACTTACCTTTCAAATTCTTCTTCGATGTGTAAATGAGGGCACATGTTTCGTCTCGGACAAAACTCTCTGGTAGCAGAATCTCTGCAGGTCAGCATTTTGTAACTTATTTTATTATTAATACCTCTGCCTAAAACAATTTTATAATTTTATGAGTAATTATTGTTTGCTTTTTTATTTAGTTGAAAAAAAATAATTCACCTACCCTTACTAACTGACAAGAGGATAACGTTAGTTAGGTTGTTGATTTTTTTAATCATTTAAACTTTTTTTTGAGTTCTTTGGTAGTATGCCACTCCCTATGATATGGCTATTAAAAAGGAATTGGTCAAATTTCAAGAAACTTATTAATATTATTAAAATTAATTATTTTGATTAATAATGGAATACTACAAATAAAACACAAATTTACCCGATTGATCCATTCCGTTTTGTCTCACAGCACAGTTGGCGTCTCTTATAGCTATATGGTGACAAAAATGCAGGCAGGATATCACTTCTTTTATCGACGCTATTATTTCTGATAATTGTATCCATGTGGGACCTTTAGTTTCTGTAAAATGTATTTGTTTTTTTAATTTAAAAAATAGTTCTGTGAATGAATAACGAATAAACAAGCAATTTAATTTACATATACTTTAAGAAAATTAGCAATTTTAATAAGTTCACATGAATACTATACTAGTTTTTAAATTAAATTTAAATATAAAATTCTATACAAATCTCAACAACTTGATTTCTATTCACAAACGTTTAAGTCACGACCAATCTAATATAATTATCGTTTGATAAAAAAAAGTTGTTTAAAATGCTAAATTTGTATAAAAGTAAATTTACCAACCTGGGCTTATATCAATTGTGGCAAGATAGTTGAGATGCCTGCTCATAGCAACCAGTTGTGCTATATCTCCAGTCCTCTGCAACGCTATGTACAATTCTTGTACAGACTGCGCAAATGACTGTGGTGTTTGCAGTTTGTCTATAATACTTTGCATGTGGCTTTTGTGTGCCGTATCACCATATAGAAGAGCACTCCATTGGTCCGGGGCTATCCTCAGACCTGCTTCCGTTGCAATCTGAACAATCTGAGCGTCGTGTTCGCGACGTAATGTCTCGTATGTCCGAAATTCTTCCTTTAATTGCATCAACGATGAATCACATTCACGTTTTGATACCTGTAATGAGACATATATAATTTTGAACAAATGATATGAGACATTAATAAAGCTAGGATAACTGCTAATATTATGTAACTAACCCTCTTCAAGGAAAAAGTTTTTTTATGCTAATTTCTATTTTTTTCTTTGTAGTGACCATATAAATATTATACCATATTACCTTAAAGCAGGAAGCCCTGTAGAGTAGTTGTACAACATGACCTATACTAGTCTTGGAAGCTTGAGGGAAATGAGGTTCTAATCTTTGGACTACGAACATCACTAAAACCTGAAACATAAGATATAATAATATTTAAAAAAAACAGTAGGTGTCACTTTATGCACACAACCGGACACCATGGTGATCAAGTCAAGTAAGTTAGGGTGACTATGGTTTAGTTCAACACTCTGACCCAATGTAAAATAAATGACCTAACACATATCTTTGATTTTCTTCTCAGATATGTGCAGGATGAACCGATTTTTTCCTTCACCGTAACGAGGGTATTGTAGTAAAAAGTACAAACCTTTCGTGATAATGCTGACCCATCTTCTAAGGCTAACAATACTAATTTGAGGACCTCCTCTTGCATAGCAGGTCCAAGAAACTGACAACCACGAGCTCTCACTGCTGCCCATAAATTTGCACTTAGTTGTTGGGAGTTCTGTAATTATAAAATTATAGACTTTAGTACAATAATGTCAACAACACATTTGTATCAAATCCAGATTTCATTCAAAGTCTATTGACTCCTCCTACCTCCTAAAGTCAAGGAGTTTTATAAGAATCACACTTTATAGGGCTCTTGGTTATGGGCATGGTTGCGGGTGGAGTAAAGCATTCGCGAACGTTCGCCACCATAATGATTTGATGGCACTGTATCGCAATAAAATCTATGTACTACTATGTACAACTGTTCAGTCAAATAACTTGATAAAATAAATACATTATTTACTTGATGTTGTAATATTAGTTCAGTCACAGTTCTCTCGCCTAAGGATCTGGCAGCGCGCGCCGCTCGCCCTCTGCCTTCTTCATCAGTCATTGCACATTGTAACAGGGTCACCAGCTTACGCTGCATAGGTCTTGACAATCTTGTACTGGCTATACCATTGTTGCCTGAAAATCAACAAATCAAGTAAATATATATAAAATACTAGCTGACCCTACAAAATTATCTTTGGGGAATTCTGGTAATGACTAAAATTACTAAAAAAAATAAAAAAAAATGTCCAAAAAAGCCAAAGATAGCTGGTTCCCTGTCTACTCCTCTGAGTTACGGATGGGACTTATATTGTTGTTGATGAATATAATATATTTAAGAAAAGCTATTACTCCTACATTCAAAATTGACAATTTACTTTTGAATGTGGGTTAGGTAATCTTGTATATCTTTGCTTCGTTACTAAGATTCAAATACATATCACACTTACCACTACAATACAGGTAGAGTGCAAGTTGTTCTAAGCAGTGTACTATAGTATCATAAGCCCGCCTCTCGTGCTCCGGCAGTGCCTGAATACATGGAGGATGGTAGGGCACCGCAGGCGGCCTGTACCCGGCAAGTTGAAGCAATGCAGTATTGACCACCAATTCGTCCAGATCTGTTTGGATTACGGTCTGAAATGTATACAATAATTTATTTCATGTTAGAAATTACGAGCATATAAAATGTACTTGACAGTATCTGCAGATTATAGATCATCTCATTTGTTATTAATTAATTTGATTGCTTTAAAATAAATATTTTTTTTGTATTTCTTTCAATATCATTTTAAATAAGGCAAAATTTTAAAAAAAATATCTGCAATGTCTATATTTTCAATGAAATTTATCCTTACAATTGATTTATTGATGCGTCATATTATGATTATAAAATTATTGTACCTGATCGAAAGGGCATTGTTTTCTGTGTAAATTTTTGAGGCATTGTTTGCAGAGTGTATGACCGCATCCTAAGCTAATAGGGCTCCTAGGAGGATGGCCAAACTCTCGGCAGCACACTGGACAGTTGAGGTAGTCCGTCCATTGCGGAGCCTGAATTGGCATTCTGTAACAATAATTTTAAAACATATCTGCAATAAACTGAAACATAAAAAAATTATATCTTATAAATATTAAAATAGTCATTTATGTATTGCACACATTACATAAACATGTATTTATATAATATATTTTAGAATATATCAGTCTGTTCGCAGTGCAGACTTCTTTATGGTGGTCTTTCTTTTTTTATAAGTTTGAAATAAAATAAAACATAAAAGAAATAAAATAAATTCTAATAGATCAACAAATGTAAACGCCAAAAGCAGACTACTTTCTAAGCTTACAATTACAACAGCTCAGCTTATGTTTTCTTTAAAATAAGATGTATATAAAATAATTTAGATAAAATTTTAATGACAAACAATACTAATGTGTGACTTGCCCTCGCATTTTGCTCGCTCCACATTAATACCCTAGGGGCACAGCATAGGCTTTTAAAAGCGACTTGTATTGCCTAGGAGCTAAGGCACAGAACATGTAACTAGGTCCAATGAGGAAGTGCGGAACGCTAGGGAGAGATAGATAGACAAATTTTGCGAAAATTACATAACACAAAGATTTGCATAAACACTTCGCATAGCCAGCAGTTGATTAGCAGAGCAAAGATAGACAAGGAAGGAAATATTAAGTAAGAAATTAGAAAAGTAGGGGAATGTAGCACTTTACACATAAGATGTAACGGCAAAAGGTAAAATTTTCTCAATTCATAACAGTAATGGTTAAACCAACTTATTCTTATAGGTTGAATTATATATTATTCTAGAAGCTATTTACTGGGATAGTTAGTGTGAACAAGATCACAGAAGACACAAGAATCACTCTTGTCAGCTCAACTCTCCAAAGGTTACTGGGATATAAATATAATTAAATCTATTTATAAGGACTTCAGAAAGCTTATCTGAAATTGCCAATCAATGTAAATAGTAATTGCGATGAAAATAAGATGTGACGTATTTATTAGTCACACCACATGCGGTACATACGCCATGTAATGATACAATGATGAGTAATAAAAAACAAAATATGCTGCACCCAATATTAAAATTTAATTGTATA
Source organism: Papilio xuthus (assembly GCF_000836235.2). Classification (NCBI taxonomy): domain Eukaryota; kingdom Metazoa; phylum Arthropoda; class Insecta; order Lepidoptera; family Papilionidae; genus Papilio; species Papilio xuthus. The sequence goes on from NW_013533632.1 coordinate 4,792,103, forward strand.
TGACAATTTGGCAGTACAAATATTACAATAGTAACTACCAATTAAAAGAACTAACTGCCCTTCTCCATCATTTCATAGAGACTTAAGCACTTTCTCTTATTTATTTCATCATCATCACCTCACTATATCCCCAAATTAAGGGCAACCAGGCTATGGTCAACCATGCTGTCCCAGGGTGGGTTGGTTGACTTCACATATATCTTTGAAATTCTTCGCAGAGTTCTTAAAAGTCAAATGTTTAAACCCCTGAGCCTCCGTCATCTTATTTATTTACTCTCACTTTATTTCACTCTAAATTAACAGTCTATTACATCATGTTATCTATCTATCTTTCATATTGTTATTATAAATAATATCTGTATATATGGCAAATATAAAGTTTAAAAGAATCCCAAAAGTATTTCCAAAAAAAGTCTTTCACAATTAAAGTAAAAACACTCTATTAATACCACTTTATAAATCAATTGAGTAAACAAAATCATACATACTTTAAAACCAAAGCGCACTTTCTCTTATCTCCTCAATTGTTTACTAAAATGTAGCAGATATCATAATTTATTGTCCTGTCTTAATGCTTTTATTGTAGTGGAATAAATTATTACCCTTGTATAATTTTTTTTAAGATAAATAAATTCCAACATGAATCATAAAATTAGCAAATTTCAGACCAAATTGCCATTGCCAGTAATCACAAACATCAATGTTGTTATGATGCATTTTGAATGTATATAATCTACAGATTTAAGCAATAAAAAAAGGAAAAAGCAGTTATTTATATAGAATGGAGTATACACTAAAAGAAAGCCAATTTATGTCTCAAAATTAAGATTTATTTTGCTAAAGAGATATAAAATTAAGGAAGTACAAAAAGATCACAATGTTTTTAAAACCTGCAACTGTTGAATGTGAATGCATTCAGATATACCCTGTTACGGCAGTAGTTATCCCAAACTTTTTATATAAATATAATATGAACTAAGCAGCAGATCAAGAATTTTGGTTATTTTTTCTATATATTATACTAAGGGTAAGGATAAGCGTATGCTTTTTTGTCTAAAACACTGTATCAATGGATAATACGTCAAAGACATTTTATTCGTGCATGTGACGTTCATGTTTGGAATGTGAATAGAATACCTTGAATATGTTATCACCCGAATACTATAGTTTAATTATTTTTACACATTGTTTAAGAAAATACAATTACTGTAGCTTAAATTATCAAAATGATATAAAATATTGTGAGACGAAAATTGCCAACTGGACAAACATTACATTGCGAACTGCAATTTCACACTTTCTGTCAATGGTATGAAAAGTTTATAAATAACTTGCGCTTTAATTTTTTAACTTTTTCAATATTACCTTAAAAATAAAACGTAGAATCATCACAAAAATAACACATTTGGCTAGTATCCACTTCAAATCAAAGAGTATATAATAACTTATCATAAATATCAAATCATGATCCGTCAGCAACCTTCACATTCACATAGACAATATTTCTTTTTGTTAATGACTTTTTAGACTTGTTATATGTTAAACGCATTTTAATACTAGGTATATACAGATTTACTGCGACGAGTAAAATATTCAGCATATTTTGTACAAAACGTATTCAGCGAAAACGAAAATGAAAAGGAAAGGGGTAAAAAGAAAAGAAAAATGGAAATAACTATAATTTTAAAAAGAGCACTTATATTTATGAACGACAAAACAGTCATAGTGGAAAATAATTCATAAACAACTATGAAGACTTATTTTAGTAGTAATTTTCGGATTTCATTTAACAGCAGCTTTTAGCCCTACAGATTTATATTAATCAAACTTACCGTAAAACTGAGAACATAGCTTCACTTTACGAAATGATGGCTAGTGTGTGATTCACAAAGCATAAAACATATAAGGGTATAGAAAATGGCAAAAATATTAATATAAACTAGTCTTAAAAACTTCGATTCAATTATTTTGAAAATTGGGAGAAATCTATAGGTTGGAAACCCTGGTAAATGTCAAATTGACATAATTTGTCAAATCGACTTAAGTTGATTCCAATTTTTATTAAGATCGATAAATACATATTTACATTAAAGTTAGGAAAAATTACTATAAAAAATTAAGTCTGGTTCTAGATCACTGTTCTAGGTTACTCCAACTTATCTAAAATGTAATGGTACATGGTAACCCTGAATGTCAAAGTCAAGTTTACGTGCGAAATTTTTTAATTTTTTTGACACTTCCTTAATTTTAATATCTCTTATTTTTGTACCATTCTTGAAAAAGTCATTGTTGTTGGGTTGTTTATCGACATTGATCGTATGTAAAGGATGCTCGAAACAACTTTTTGGACTTTTACCACTATATCTAATTGGCAAATCTATAATATATATTTAAGACTTTAAAAATCTAATCCAAAATTGTCGGGAAGGTTCACTAATGCAAACATTTGTAAAGGGGAACCAAAACTATTTTTAGTTTATGCCTTATATTATGTGAGGTAATAAATGTTGTTTCTTTCTATTTTCTTGTACAGCTCAAGTGCCTGAACATTCAAGGTAGAATAGGAAACTTTGAGCTATTAACTTAGAGCCTTTATAGCTGCAGTTTAAACTTATTCATTGGAAGAGGAGAGGTAGCTTAGGGAATTTACAGTGACCATTATTTGGATTTATCAAATAAAGACACCAAATAAACAAAGTATTTTATTGAATCCATGCAATAACATAAACAATAAACATACACATATAGTGAAAATGTAATACACATAAAGAAATTGCACTTAACTAAAGAACTGTAGCAACCTTAAAAAGAAAACTATAAAGGAATATATTTTAAAAGTTTAGAAGTGGAGCTTGATCTTAATGTAATTTTTCTAAAACGTTAAATACTGTAATATTGCAATTATGTATTTGAAGTTGGCACAAAAAGCAAACATCTAATTTAGATCTTATTAAAAATAAAGTGCAAAGTCAATTGGAAAAAATCCTGCTATATAATAATTTTGCCCATTTTGACAAAGCCAAGCCAAGGCTAATCCTAATCTACCCACACATAGTGCCATGCTATATCCCTCGAGGCTGTGCCATGCCTCCTCACAATTACCATTGTGGCACGGCATCCTACTGAGCTACAGCCGCGCCATCTACACTACAGTAAAGCCGTGCAGTTATTGTAAACAATCTTGCAAGTATAACATAGGCCAGTAATAAAGAGAATGTAATGATGCATTTTATCCAAGCAGAGATGTGTTTAAATTTTGGTATATGAGAATAGGTTATAAAACCTCAGTGATGTAAAACAGGGCATAGTGAAATAAGCTATTGAAATGTTAAAGTGTTGTTTTATTAGTAACCTATGCACTTTTCTAGGTTTAAAAAAATGAATTGCATTTATTATTATTTGTAATAAAAGAAATAATAATAATTAAAATTCAATTTTATATCAGTATTATTTCATGTCATTATTTATTAAAATCGTCCTAAATAAATGTGTTGAATAAAATATTATAAAGTAACAAAAAAAAAGAGAAGGATTAGAATTATAAAATGACTTTTTTTTCTTGGTTTCAATAACATTTTCAAAACTATGTCCAATCCAATAAATTATCATACAACAGTTGTTGCAATTAAAATCTGACTAACATAGGATTAATCATTAAAAGGTACTAGAAAAATAATCAAGATCTCAATTTATAATAGAAATACTTTTTTGTATCTCCCCTTTTTCTCTTACATTTATATTTGTTTTTTAATGCTTACTTAAATCCACAATAGAAAGAAAAATATAGTCATTTACTACACTTATCAAAGTTCAAATACAAAATATTTTTATCGTAAATTTTGAAATACATTATGGTGATAATTGTTTAACGTCGTATACTACTGGGCACTAATATTTTGTTAATTAGACTTTTATCCTTTTAATAACTTTAACATTTCATAAGATTGGAATCCATAAGTCAGGAGCTAGGTATGTCAATAAATAAAGCTAAGACATAGGTCATGATCATGGACCACTCTAACCAAATTGGTGCAATTGAAGGCCACGATATGGATATTGTCAATGAGATCGACTACAAGCAGCGAGGGATCAGTTGAAAGCGAAGTACAATGAATCGGTATGGGGAAGACAACAAAGACTTAACTCCTAAAGATTTGGAATGACAGAAACACTAAAAGAACCAAGGTCAAGTCTGGTCCTACTGATCATCATCTCAATATTTCTTTATGGAGCAGAGACGTAGATCCTTAAGTACTGAGAATACCGTGGACTGCAAACAGGACAAGACTCGATCCTAGAAGAGCTGAACGTCACAGTCTTTCCACAGTATCGCTCAGCGGCAAGGTTGGAAAATTTCGGTCACGTCAGTAGATGATCCCTGAAAAACCTAGAAAAACTTACCATTACGAGGAAGGAGACCCAGAGAGCGTCGTCCCTTGCGCTGGACTGACCAAATATGCACCGCTCTCGACACCACTATACAAACAGCTATCCACATCGGCGAGAACTGCACAGAGTGGATAAACAAGCTACGAGAGATGGTCAGCAGGAGAGGTCGCGAAACAATGCGCATATTGCATGTATGTGATCTTCATGGAAATAGCTTGACCGATTATGATGTGTCATTTGTACTCCCAAAAGTGTAACAGGCACAGTTAAAGGCTTCTTGGATTTAGTTACAATTTTTGTGTCTTTTCTATTTGTATGCAACAGTTATGGAGACATATCTCCATGACTGTTGCATTCATCTCCAAACTATAGTATGTATGTGACCAGAATCTTTATGGTTATAAGAAATATAATAATTTAAGCTTAATGTGAATTACTATAAATGTCTTATGAATATACATATTAGTAAAAACATTTGGTGCGATTAGAATAACAACTACCTTACAATGGTGTGAACAGGTGAAATAGACAAAACTAGAAATAGTTTTTATGATATTGAATGATTTTTCGTTAGTAAATCAACAATTTACTGCACTCATTTTTGTATGCAGGTAAAAATCAATGATTTGCTAACGAAAATCATTGATTATTACAGTACATAAGTATGGAATCATAAACAAGTGATGAATTTATACATTTTAAATTCTATCAAAGATTCTATTCAGCTACATTTATGTTATACAAATACGATTTATATTTCGGCAGTATATAGTGATTATATATAGATTTAAAAAGGCGAATTACAAATTTTATTTCAATGTATATAAATATAACAAAATACTATGCTCAAATTACACAAACATTGAAAGACAAATTGATTACTTCTCTCTGTTGAAATAGTCTATTACTAGTAATTGCTATGGTTACTATTTAATCTATTTAACTATTATTTTAGATATAATATTGCTTGATATTTTAATATAGGTAATCATTAAGCATTTAATAAGGCATCTAATGTATTATTTCTATATTGCATATGAGGTACATGCTGGTTATATAAAGCAACCATTTGAGACACTTGCTTTAGAATATTGGCTTGACAATGCATAAAATACTATAGACTATATTCTATCACTTTATAATAATTTAATTATAAATTTAATGGCCATTACGCGACTTTTTTGGTGTTATTCACATAGTAAAAATATTATAGAAACATTATTGCCACTGATCTCACAAGTTCACTTTAACATGAGACATTTTTAGTGACATTGTGAAAGAATATAACAGTAATAGCTATAGAAAAATACTCCACGATACTGGAATATATTAATTAATCAATCAAAAAAATAATTCATATAACAACATTGATGTAGAATTTGGTAGATTCACGATCATCACTCAATAATTGGAGTCACTAAAAGGCACTATTCATCTGTCCTTTTCACACTTGCTACACTTTTTATCACCAATAATGAAACAACATCAGTAATGCCTTGTTTGAAAAGAGAAGGCATGCATCCTGAAAGGACTTAACATATGCATTAAAGAGTTCATGCTTTATTACTTTGGCTTAAAGTCAATATCACATTAAATATATTTAATTTGTGTTGCCAAAATGTGTTTACTACATTTTTGCATGTAAACTGTAATAAATGGTTTACAACACTATTATATGGTAATAAGGTATTAATTTTAATGGCCTTTTATTCAATTAGGACTTGGAATGGCAATATATAGGTACTCAACAGTACACACACAAAATAAAGCCTTACACTAGATTTTGTATGAAAGTGTGAATCTACCAAATATGTCAATATACATTTAATGTTAGGAGTAAATTTTATATAGTACACTGTAAATTGTGATATAGACAACAGATTTAGTAAATAGCTATACTAAGGTGCATAATAATTTCAATATTTAATGTGTTAAAAAATTATCAAAATCCATATATCATGTTGGTAAATACTCCACAGACTTTTTTTTAACTTTTAATACTATTATGGAACATTACAAACACATTATCGGTTGAGCGTGGTAGCTCTAAGGCATCTACATCATTGGTTATTGTATAGTTTAAAAAATATTTATATTTACCGTCTAAGAATACATTGTAATAATATAAATGTTAACAGTGTAGATTAATAATACGCAAAATACGCGTCTGAGGTGGAGTTGCGGAAACCATAGTCCCTACTGCTAGCTCGTGATATATGTGTAAGCAAATATTGAAGCTGTTATTTTTGAGATCAACTATTGTATATTTTTCTGTAAAAACTACTTAGCTATTTTGATTGCCAATTTACCTTTGAAAAACTTTTTGTGATGTGGATGATTGGATGGTGCAGGCTGCTACATTAGTGATGTAAATGAATACTATGGCTTGATGTACAATACATGCCACGGTTTAAGCGGTCGCTAGTTGAGCATTGTGTGCCTATCGTAGATGTTACGGCGCTGCTCACGGACCTGCCTCTTCCACTTGTCCTGCTGATGAGTGACACGGTTCAAGACATTGCCCCTAACACCAAGTTGCTGTGATGGTCCACTGATAGTGCTTTCATCCTGAAATTATCAGAATTTAATTGAGATTATTTGAAATAACTTAACTTGATTTAATGACTAAAGGCTAAGTTAAAAGCAAGAAGTTAAGTTTCGTTATGCAATTTTAATAAGTACTATGCCCATAATAAAAACAACAAGTACATCCGACTCAAGTAGTGATAGTTACTTGACACTATATTTTATTGAGCAGCAAAAATGTTAAAGAAAGAATGTCGCTTACATCTTCATTTGTGTGTTCCTGATAAGAAGCCTTAGCTCGCTTATTGATAAGTGGATCAAGGCAGATCAGGAATCCCATGTAGACCACCAAAAGCATTATTACCCAGATGACAATAATTACTACAACCTGTAATAAAAGATTGTTAATAAAAAACAAAGCACATGACTCTCAAATGAATGAAGTGTCATAATATTTATATTTTTTTTATTTGCTAGAAAATAGCAGCACATTTGCATTAACCTTTATTATTGTGGTGTTCCTACTTTCATATTTGCATTCACAGCGCGGGCAAAATTCTTGTTCTCGTCCTTTTATTATTTCTCCAACTCGGGGCAGGATAACACCATCACAATTGCTAAAAGGATATTTAAATTAGAAGGCGTATTTTTCTTTATATGATATTGGCTACTACAAAATAATTTTTATAATGTGTTTAAAAGATAATTAAGCACACCAAATGATGAATACCATTTGTTTGGTGGTACATTTCCAATGTAGAGTTTGCGGTCCGATCCTGCTGTATTATTGAGAACAGCTGCTGGGCTTGGGCATACACACATACATCGCTTATCCTCATAAGATTGGGCCTAAAAAAATTTATTTGAAATTATTAACAGTTTTACCTAGTTAATGTAAAAATAAATATGCAATACGAAAACTTATATTTGAATCATATTGTTATCCTCAAATTAAGAAAAAGACTACTAGAAAAAGTAGTTTATGCACCTTTGTTCTGGTTCGTATCATATACAGGTCATATCAATTGTTACAAGTGTTAACCAATCATTTTACAAACGACCCAATAATAGCAGCTTTTGTTAAGATTGTCGTTGCAATAAGTGGAGCAATTTAACAATCCTTCGAGCTAAGAAAAATACCATTTCTTCAACTAAAATACTTTTCAGATTATTGGAAAACATGCATTTACCCTCACATCAATTACATTTTTATATTTCCTTCGTAAAATTAAATTCAAATTAACTACTTACGGATGTGAAAACGATGAATGTGAACGTGAATGTTAATATCACAAATTTAAAATACATCATAAAAGTCTTTAATAAATTTTAAACATCAAAGATTGTAAAAATCAGGTACGCAGTTCGCAAGTAATGGAAATAATTTGATTCGTCGACGAAAAGTCGATAGCAAAGAGTATAATAAGTATACTATAGAAAGAGGGGCAACTCGCACGAAGTCGTGGATCCGCGGCGATTGTGGCGCTCCATGCGTATAATCGCTGAACTAATTTTTTTTTTTTTTGGTATCTATATACGTAGGCACGCTTATTTAGCTCACTATAATAATAACTTATAAGTGGGAATCTAATTTATGAAATTAAAATTGACATTAAATCAATATTCAAAAAAAATACACCCACTTATCAGTTATTATTATAGTGAGCCGATATCAAGTAGCCTTCTATGAAATACCTCTATTAAAATGATCCTATTATTATTGGGGAAATAAAAACAAAATATTTTTATATTTTTGTACATTATTTATTATATTTCTACATAACTTAATTTTAAATCTATGCAAGTACATATACATCAATGACTTTCAAGATATCAGCTCAATATTTTAATATTTAATATATATATTTGAAAATTACATTTACGGTAATAAATAGTATAGCGCGGTCACAAAAAAATGCATACCCTGTAATTAAAACCAACCCCCAAAATATTTTCAGTCACATGCAAGCTGGCAACTGGCAATTTGTAGTTATTTGCGAGTTTAAACACTCTGAACATATTCTCTTACAACATAGGCAAGCAGATTTTTCTTTACAATAAAAAATTACAAATAAAAAAATATATTTTTTACATATACACACATGGACCCACCTACTAATTTCAGACACATCAGTTTATGGCTCTATAATTCCAGTGATTGGCACACATTTTCTGAACTTCACTGACCTTCTCTCAGGAAGGGGGAAACCGTGTATATGTGCACCTACAACAAACAAACAGAATGTGATTTCCTGTCAAGTATAGGAACTGATATGTAAAATGTATTAGAAGTAGGGCACCATTCAATATGATAACCGGAAAGTATAAATCACTGTGGTGCTAAAAACTACACCAAAATACGAAAATATTTAAATGTTTAAATGAGTCTGACGTATGGGAATAACATGAAAATTTTTATTGAATTGTAACTTACCATAATCAGTCCATCTAAAACACAGTTGCATACAGCGTCGTTTTTCACGAAAACACATTTTAATTAAAAACAAAATGAATTAAACAACATTTAACTAAGAATACAAGAACAGAAATAGAAATACGAAAAAACGTAGCGGTTTGATGACACATGAATGACTCGATGACAGAAATGATGCTTCTTCTCAGCCATGAGATGAAATGATGTTTACGATTATATAAAAGGTGGCGCCACTTTCCATACAAACCGTCCTTCTTCTAAGTTTCCACCCCCTGGTCGATAGAGAGAAATCGAAATGTCTAAATTTCAAAGAGTATATGTCAAGTAAAAAGGTATAGAATACCAAAGAGTGTGCAATGTAAGTCATAAACAAATATTTCTTTTTATTAAGGTTGCTAATTAAGAACTAATTACTCATAATTAATTATGTTCTGCATATTTATTTTATTATCCCTTATACTAATTCTATGTATATATTTTGTTACCATGTGGTTATTCTTCAGACATCAAAAAATAATGATCGGCAGAGGTCTATTTCTTACCTCCCACTTCGTCAACGAAAGCTGTTCAGAACTTTACTTACTCGTTGTACTTTATTTCAGGAATGCTTTTGATTTCTAAAGGCACATTATAATTATTAATTAATGTAGTCGGATAATTTTAACCGACTTCAAAAAGAAGGGGGTTATCAATTCGTCTGTATTTTTTATATTTTATGTGGTTTTTTTTTCAACACCGTCAGAGTCGCGGGCGATAGCTCAAAGTAACATCTAAATTTCACGTATACCGTTAATTTTAGATTTTTTGTTCATAAATTTCACTCATAAAAAATATTGCAAAAGTGCTGTTTGCCGTTAGAACATTGTTTAAACTTTTTAAGCTGTATTATTGTATATTATAAAAAATAACGTCAACAATTTGTTCCTTACAGTAATAAAACTTTCCTATAAGCCTGTTTACAGGACCTACTTATTTACTATTTATGTATTGTAAACACTATACAAAGGAAGTAGCCACACAGGAGGTAGACCGCTGCTATTCAAACTTGGGGTCGTGCTCGGAAATATGACAATGCTTTAGTATACGCCAATGTGAGCGCACCTTTAGGTATCGCCGTCGGAGCACTAAAACGTTACTTCTAACAAACATTATTCCATTATTTTATTTTATTTTACAGTATCAATAAATTGAACTGTAGAAATTATCTTATACGAGTTGATTTAAATTAAAACTGAATTTTATTATAACTTGTACTAGAGCCATAAAACATGTTATTACATTTGGAACTGAGCCGTGTGTATAGTTGAAAAAGCTTTGTATGGAGCTCAAACCAATAATAAAAACCTAGCAAAAACTTCTACAAATAGAGTAAGAATCACACCAGTACTCGTGGACTATTTTAAGTACATTTTCGGAAGTTGGTCAGAGTTTAAATTGATTCCCTAGAAATGACTTACTTTCTATTATTTTTGCGAGTTTAATTTTGAGAAAACTAAAGCAGCTTTTTAGCGCAACCCAGCCGTTATTGTTCCCAATGGAGCGAGCGCGCGAAATTCAACGCAAAGACTACCTACCTACACCTCCAAAGTTTATTGCGCACAAATTGTATGCATTATTTATTTAATTTAAAAGCGAAGAAACCCGAGCGCGATCATACGGCTCTACGCCGAAATGAGAACGCGAAAGAATGCGAGGTATAAATAAGTCGTCAGACAAGAATATAAAAGTGAAAGTACGTTGTTTTGTATGATGAAGCTTGGCTGCTGAGTAACTTCTGCTTTTACAATTGTAGGCAAGTATTTTGAAAAAAAATCCCAGTCTTATGTATTTCCATATTTTAAAAAACACAACTAAGATAAACAGCATTTCATTCGTTGCTGATTTAGTTGTCGAATTTGTACATAAAACTTTTGGTCTTCGGTGATTGATACAGATCATGCTTTGCGTTACTTGAAAACGATTATTTCTAATAATGGATATAGACAGTGATTTTTTTGATTAATTTATTAATCACAGAAACTTAAACAAAGTAGAAAACGTAATACCTACATAAATCTTAGTGACAATGTTAAGCAGAAGAATTGTAATTGTACCTAAATGAGCTTATAGATTTGATTATCATAAATGATGATGATAATAATATGTATATATTGCTTTTTTCATTTTTTTGTTACTTGATTTTGTACATAAGTATAAAAATCTATGCTATTTCTAACTCATCATACTTTTTGACAAAAGATGGCGCTGGTAGTCCTGTAAACTTGTTTTGTTCAGTTTTAACTTTTCGTTAACACCAGATAACATTCCGATATAGCCGATTCTTTAAACTAACTTATAAAAAAATATATTCTTAAACAAAATGGACTATACAGTAATAAAATAATGTCATGAATTCAAAGAAAGAAAGTTCCCTTCTTTCTAGTAATATTGTACAATTATTGTTACTTCGAAGTCGTTATTGGCCGAGGTAAATTAGTGACATTTTATATGAGACGTCTTACCTAGACCTAGTTACGTTAAATTCCTACCTATTTACATATGCTAGATGTATGAATATGGAAGGGGAGAGAGGTATATCAGAACCGCGCAGAATGGGTTAAGGGCATCAGTTGTCTTGTGGGTAAAAATAAATATCGTATCGGTTTAGATAACTGGGATCTTGTTTAAAGCGTCATGTGCACACAGTATTCATAGTTAAAGTTTTCGGCTTTCCGAATAATATATATCGAAGAAAATTCTTTCTCTTTTTCATAAGTTATTTAAAAGTCCTCATCGTTTTACGCACCCGAGCCACGTCCTCGGATAGCGCGGCCAGATGACAAAATATCGTATAAAATACAAAGAGCACGGGGACTGCTTTGCATGTTTCATGGACTTTGAGAAATATGTGTTTAGTCTTACATAGACACAAATGTCTACGGTACTACAGAGATTTCATATTTTTTTATTTGTTTATGTTTATACGCAAGACAATGTAGACAAAAATCATCTATTTTCATAGTTAAAAACAATAATAATTACGATAAAACCCTCTTAAGTAGTTTAGTTAATGTGATAGAAATTAATCAGTGTGTTCATCTTCTTCTCAAAAGGCTATTAATAGAAACACAATTAAAATCCTATCTTAAACGATATGTTAAAATTTATACTAAGAATAAATAAGTTATATCGTAAATTGTAAACTCGATATGATTGTGATTAATGTACCATTTGCTAACTGTACACAATTACAAGTGTAAACCCGCAAAATTGACAATGAAAATAATGTTGAGTCTATTAATTCCCTCGACAACCTATTAACAAGGGGTAGCACTCGTATTAAAATGATAAATGATTCTAATCATCATTCCTACATGACTGTTCATAAAAGACCTCCCTTGGTCCTATAAAGAAAAAGTATTTTACTTTGAAGTGTGATATTTAGGCGAGCACCATGGTTCTTGTTAAGTTGGCTCAGTTTACCCTAACTTGGTCGCTATGTGCGTTAACTTTAACAAATTACCAAAGCAATGAGAGTGGAGTTGCGCAACTCAGTTTTGTCTCGCAGAGGTAAGAAAGATGAATCGTTATTTTGACCCTTTTCGCAAAAATTATTACACTCATCTAGAAAATGACTTAAAATTTGTTACCGAAGCTCCAGAATGGTGAAGGGTATGTTTTGTATTTATTACGACAGATTAATTGTAGTTGTAATTGTTTTATTTCGACACAATTGTTTGTTTAGTTACTCTAACTGAACAGTGAAGTTCATCGAGGTAAGGAAATGAGAATTTTTTTTTTGTTTAGACAGAATTTTTTGTAATAGATATGAGAACAAAGAAGTGTTATCGACTAAGAATCAGATCTTGGTGTTATTAAATAAAAAAAGTGATTGTCTTTGTTTTAACATTCTTTATTCAATATTTTTTTTCTATTAACGCAATGGATAATGCATATCTATGGCCAGGTTCTAAATACACATTAATTTAAACGCAACCGCTAAAAACGGAAATTCAAAAGTTGCTCTCCCGAAAGGGTTGCCATTATTAAAATTAAAATTAGATTACGTTTTTCGGTTAAAGCCGTTGTTTTGCGAGGTAATTATCTTGGAGGGAGTGAGGTGGGTGATTAACAGCGCGCGATCTAATTCGATAGCTGTTGTAATATTAACAAGCATCTCGGTGAAGCAGTTTTTGGTATGTTTTTGATTGCAGTTTAGTCCCGATGATGATTACTTTTGGGAAAGGGTTGGAGGAACATCATGGATATAGGGTGTTTTAAATTTAGGAGCAATGTATCAAGTAACTAGTATGTTCGAAACTCAAATAATTTCATCCTTTTTGATGACTTTTCCCTATGGAATATATAAAACGTACCGTAACGTAAAATATATATAATATTGTTTTATTACAAGTATTAGTCAAAAAAATATTTTCGTTTTAATGGTGTTATAAAAATAGTTTGTATAAAAATATTAGAATCTCTGTATTGATAAATTAATTGATAACTTAACTGACTAATCGTGGGGCTAAAATCTCTGAATAAAACTTATCTTCATCCTTGTTATTTTCGACAAAATAGAGATAACAATGTTTTTGTTTTAATAATTTGAATCATCCTGTACATAATTCCGGCCGGTTGTTACTGTTATTGTGATTATGTTCGGGGCCAAGTTAACCCGGCACGGTATGACAGTGTTACGTCTGTGTACATTAATAATGGAATTACTTATAACTTGTATGCCCCCGGTGATAACTCGCTCTAAACACATAGTTAAAATTACATAAGAAATTTATGCAAAGATCTTAATATTGTATAAGTATTAGAGAATTTATTTAACATTAATTTAATCAGTAAAATACTTATAAGTATTTTTGTGGTCACTCTTTAATAATTTAATAATTATATCATTCGATTGGAATTTATGCATGTTGATGTTCGTCCCTAAATCACTGAACACTTTTTATGAGACTGGCATGCAGTTCTTCCGACGCCGGAAAAAGTATATGCCTTTAAAAATCCAACAAAAACATAAATTTCATTTTAAAATTAAATGAATTGTTTTTATTCCTTCCATGCTTGCTTTCTTACGGCATGAATTAGAGTTTGTACGTTAATTTCTCTACATTTGACATCGCTAAATCCACATAGGTTGTAGACAATTATAAATGAAAGGACTAACCTACATAGGTACATATGTAATATTCATATTTCGTACATACCAGTGAAACACATTACCGTCCTATAATTTATCAAAGAAAATAATTTATAAGACTAACTTATTTTTTTTTAAATGCATTACAAAAAACTTTAACAAAAGTCAAATATTTTTTTTCAAGAAGTATTATTTTATTATATAATATTCGTATTTTGAGATTGCACATAGTACTAATTCCCGGCCTTGAGAAAACAGTCTTTGATGGGATGATCGTCTTAAAAGAAGTGGGATCAGAATCTTTGAGATAAAAGTAAGAAGTAACTTGAGAAAATCTCAACGAAAGGTTAAAATTTTATTCCGTTTTCTTAATAAGTATTCGATTGAAATAATAATTCGATTTCTGCTTGTAATGTAGAACAAAGATTAGATATTTACTGTTCTTTATTTTATTTATTTTTTAGATGAAGTGTTGCTATTTTTATCGAATGCAATACACCGTCTTTTTTGCATAGAAGTATGTAATATAAACACCAAATAAAATTCCGGGTTGCTTGAATAATCCTGTAACATTTTCTTTAATTTTTTCTACACAATATTTGGATTCCTAATAATACTTTCGAAACTGGCAAAATAAGTTGTATCCGATCATAAAATTATATTACCACAGAGTACCGTCGAATGGGCGGCCAGGAACTTTAAGTCCCCTCACTAGCACCATCTAATCGGCATCCTATGGTCCCTATAAAATCACATTAGGGCCCACAGTATACGCCTGGGGTCGCTGAGGGCTGTAACAAATGTAGTCCTTTAAATACTGGATGTGACACAGAACTATTTTTAAGTAAAAATAAAAGAAAATAAAAACCGAAAAGAGTTTAATTTTTTACAAAGGAGGTATATTATCGGGTAAAGATTCTTAAGTTATTTAGTAAAATTACCAGTGCAATGAAAAAACTGGGTGTACATTTTCAAGGACAGTTCAGAGAATAGAAAACAATTTTTTTAATTTAATTCAATAATACGTATTCATATTTTTAGGACAACAGTTATATTACATTTACATTTAGTTGACTCCACCACCATGTGGGATGCAAAGGCAGATAGATAGAGAGAGAGAGTTATATTACATTTAAAAAGTTAAACGAAAACGTTATCTAGGTATTTTACATCCATGTTGTTCACCTTCTGCGCACGTTTTTGTAGATTAAAAATGTAATTAATTTTTTATTGCGTACTCTATTGGCTTGTGCAAATGTTGTTTTTATTTTTGACTCGCAAATACGCTCGCGGCAAATTAAGTGAATTGTAAAGTTTACTCTGTCTTGAGGCTAACGATTGCTTCATATTGCAACGTATTTTTTTCACTACACCTCTAATAAATTCGTGAAAAATGAATAGCAAGAACGTATGTTCAATACACAGAAAAAAAATTGGAAAAGTGCTTTCTATTTGAAAAAAATAAAGTCACTTGAATCGGTTGTTTTAGTGCATACATATCTTATCTACTATTGTTTATTCGAAGAAAAAACAACTTAAATTTACAACTATTTAAATTGAATTAAGAATCTTTATCGTTATTTTGTTTTGTGATTCAGCTTTTATCTTTTACGTTTAATTTGAAAATAAAACTCGAAACATATCTTCTCTGTACTCAGGCATAAAAGGGTAGTTAAAAGCTAGCTTTGGTCATCAAATTGATGTTTACTTTTTTAACAAAAATAGCGAAAGTTACCACCGCACAAGTGGTTTAAGGCGAGTAGCTGTAAGTTGTAAGCAACAGTGAAACGTCACCCGCTGCACCGAAAATAATCAGATCAGGGGCACAAGTGGAAATTGAATTAGGGAGGATTTGACCCATTGGGCAGTATACGTAAATCTATCGATGTAATCATGAACTCTGCTTCTATTGACACAAAGTTTAATATCGTTTGAACTATAACTTACCATGCTGACTTTAAAAAAACACCTTTAATGCATCCTCTTCAAAGGCGACATTAGCGCGCGACGGATGTATTGGCATTGCAGAGGGGTGACCAGCTAGATCAATGCTTATTTGTATCTAATAGCAAAAAAACCAACAGATGCAGACATTTTACGGGTATAATAATGTACTTAGTCGGATTTAGATAGGCCCGCTTTGATCTCGGCTTTGCACTCCAGTGCTACCAACCTTTTATTGTCAGGTGACTGAAGATAACTTTTATTTTGGGTTCGCGATACAATTGGCTTATGATTTCGAGTACCGATTGTCTATAATGAGGTGTGACGTAATGATGTTTGTGTTACAGCATTTGGGGAACCTCAAAAGAGATTTACTAGGGACAATATACTTTAAAAAATATTTTAAACAGGAAGATTTTCTTATTCTTATATATGAGAAGTATTAACTAACATAGAGGAAAAAAAGGCTATTAACACACATTGAACACTTTCTTCGAGCATTTCTCTTATGATGGCATTATGGTAAAACTATGTGATTTGGATTTATCTAGAATATCGTTTCGGATTTCAGAAACTATTTTTTTTATTTTTTTAAATAAGCTTATGATAAATAGCGTAGATTAACGGCTATCTTCTTATTTTAATCGTGCATAAGACTTACAACTTATTTGATACTTTATAAATAATTATAAATAAAAGGTAGATTCTAAAATTTGTTGTACATTTTTGAATATAATTAATATTTAAAATATAACATATTTGCTTGATGTTTCATTAGTGCGTTGATTGACGAGTGCTAATAATAGTTAAATTCGTAAACAAAAGTAACATATTTTAAGCAAACAATCACCCTTATCCTTTTGAGCACTCAGCCGTATGATCCCATGGGTATAGAGATACAATACAACATAATCGATTATACGCCCCGAAATTTATTTCTATACTAGTATTTATGCAACTTTTAATTCAGTAGCTTGCGAGTTATTTGGCATTTATTGTTATCGTAATAAAGTATATTTATGCTTGATCAATATTCTGGCGGCGGCATCTAGTTGGGGTTGGTGTTGTTCTACGGTTTGCTGGGCCATTTGTCGGGCTGGGACTCAAACCCTTGGTAAGCGCATGGGCGGAATGTTGTCGGTGTTCAACTCTAATTTTATTGTTATTTCAATTCTATTTGCTGTACCCTATACTGTATGAGTAGATTTTTAGGGTAGTTTTTCTGATAATCATTGTTTGTACTGTTGACGTTTATTGTTACTTGATTATTTATTACCACTTCTGCACTTGTCCTGTGTCATATTTAAATACCTATATGCTTATTTTTACTATGATATGGATATGTTATAATATATCAAGAGATATATTTAAACCCACCATATTGGAACGCATGGAATAAAGAAAATTTTAAGAAGATATTTTTTTTGTAAATTGCTATCTTAGTTATCCGTATCATGTACACACATAATTAGATTAAAATTCAAGCGAGACAAATAAGATTTTTTAAATTTTAAAATCGCTTGATGGTATATAACCTTTCTATAAAAGTTTTTACGGCGAAGACCTGAATGTTGTAAAATTTTCATAACCCAAAAATAAAACTTCCACAGAAGGTTCGCAGCTGACTGACGATAACACCGTCTCAATTCACACATTACGACAAATTTATCCGAAAAACTTTCGACAGATCCTCATTTGGTGCAGAAAAAAACCAATTTGTCGAGTTCTCGCGGGGCAACATAGGACTGTCAACAATTTTATTCGGTGCTGGAAGTTTCCGCGCCAAATAGTATCATAAAGTGACGTAATGGACAAAAGTGGCTCTAACGATGCGCCGGCTGTAAGACCGTCTTAATCTCGTAAATAAAATATTAAGAAGAAATCACTGGAACCGAGAGAGGGGAAACGGTACAATTTTACGGCATGGAGATTGGACAGTTTATTTGTGACTTGTTTTTTTGGTTCTTAAACAACTCCCATCATTTAAGTTGCCATGTTTTTGGGCAATTTATAAGAGCTACTGTGGTTTTTAATCTAATTTTTAATTTATTACATTACAATGTCAATTGAAAAAAAAACTGTTTAAATTCGTAAAAGGTTTGTGCTAAAACACCATGACGAAAATCATTTTAAATCCAATTTTTTTTAAAGAAAAAGATTTAAATACCGTTTTAATTTATTTATTATAATGATTAATATTGGGAGTTAATTACTCAATTCAAGGCCATCATCATTAAATATTACATTACATATGTATAAACATTCTTTATTACATTATAAAATGTTTGACTGAAACAATATTAAAAATACATAAATTCATATTATGTAAGAGATTTTTAAATTGTGTACATCCATAGTAAAACCGCGAGAATGTCCCTTAGGTTTCTCCTCGTAAATTATTCTACATTTTTCCTTCGCAAAGACATAATTAAGCCCTACGGATAACAATTCGGTTAAACTGGCCTCTACCCGGTATTCCCTTTAGACTCCATTTAACTTGAATTTTAATGCGCACGAGTCGTCACTGAACATTCAGTAGAATTACCTTCATTGCTTTATTTTATTGATGTTAAATCGCATCTAATGATACGCTTTGTAATTGAAGTTCTATAAAACTTAAAAGAAGTGGGTTAAGATTACAGATTATAGAGACAGATAGATTATTCACAAAATTGATAAAGAACAAGAAGCAAATAGGAGAAATGTAAGGAATAGGGAAAGAAACTAGAAAAACCTAAAAATCAAGGAGTACGTTGAAGCTCATACTCATCACCGAAACAAAATTTAAAATTAAATATTTACAAAATGGAACGGTGTAAAATATAAAACATTGTTTATGGTAACAAAAGAGCAAGTCGTAGTGGCCGCTGCCCGTAGATATACTTATTTGCAGATGTGATGCTTGCTTCCACAGAGGCCGCATTACTCACAGGAGACGCATAGAAACAGGAAACAGCAATTGTTACAACAGCCCTGTTATGTTTCGTCCGCGTCTAGTTCTGACAAAACACAAAATTCACCCCAAAAATTACAAGAATAAAGAAATACTAGGTAAGTGCTCTTACCTTTCAATAGTGACCAGTTACAGACGACATGCAACTGTTAACATTTCTTTATAATCCAGTACGAGTCTACCGCAAATCGATAAAAGACGGAGGTCTGCGTCTATTGGTTAGGGTAAAAGCCCTAAATTTCGTCGCGTGGCTCACACGTGCCTCTGGATTGTAACCCATCAGTTAAAGTTTACATGACAATTTGATGTCAGGTCGCTAATTGTTGACGATTGTAGCGGGGTCTTTTTGATATCAACTTTATTTGTCGCCGGAATACAAATTTGTAAAATGTTATCTATTATTATTATATTTTCTACTTGATTAATTTATACACTCAAATATGAATTTGTTTCTTTGAATTTATGCATTAACATTTATATGTTTTGCATTCTTAAAATAAAAAATCTAATATTGGTCAACTAAAACCTAAAGTTAGAAATTATTTTCAGTTGCAGTGTAAGGTTGCAGATCTGTGTTGCATCTGCCAAGTCCATTTGAAAACAGACAAAACGTAAACTCATATTTTATCTGCGAATCGTGTACAAGACATCTACATGTAGATACTTAGGTACATAAAATGAAGTAAATATATAAAATGGCAACTTTTTGATGTACCTAAACAGTACAGTGGAACAGGATTTTTTTACAACATGCAATTTTACCAAAAGGCAATTAAATGTGACGAACATAGATGAAGGGTCACACAGTGGACTTATCTCGTAAGTCTAATGTAGAAATTTAATCTATTTGCGATAGATAAACTAATCTATTCGCTATAGGCACGCCACGTGGCGAGTTCTCTTTCTCCCTCGAGACCGCATGACTTTTATCTCTCCTTCAGTTTCATCCGCTCTCAATGCAACCCCGTGTCATGCCTTAACTAAGTAATGCTTATGTATTAATTGGTTTTGAAAAAAAAAGAAAAAATCCACATTGCATTTCTACGGTACGTAGTCAACATGTATGCAAATGCGTTAAAAGTATCATAATTAAAAAAATATATATCTTAATGTTATCTGTACCGAAATCTTTGGGTCCATTTTAATTGCGGGTACGGATGAACGTGAAAGACACAGTTAAAGTAACCGTGAAAAGACATTCACAAAGTATTTTTTTATATTATAATAAGCGTTAAATTAATTAGTTTTAATGACAACGATATATTTAATCACTTAAGATTTCGTTTAGAGCTTTATCGGATGTTTTTCTATTAGTGATATTTTTTTAATTAGACAGACGAGTTTCTTATTACAGTTCAATGAGCATATTTTATTGTATTACTGTAACACAAATTTAAGTGAATAAATAGATTAAAAGAGTCCCAATAGTGTACTAAAATAATTCGAGCCCTCGATGGCCATGCGACGGCACGTGACCTCCAATCATACAAATTGAGACATGCTCACTTTAACGTTCAGATAAACAATTAAGCCCTACGTATATTTTTGTATTATTTAAAGTGGGCCTTACTAAAAAAAATTAGACAACGTTACAAATAAATTTTAGCTTATTCATACGTCAACCTTTTTATACCGTGATTATAACGACGGCGCTGATTTTTGACGCGTAGACTTGCGAAATGAGTTCTTAACCAAGAAATTATGAAATACCTATACCGAAAGTAGTGTGGTAAGACATATAAACACTTTGACTTCCATAATATTCTTTATCGGCGTTCAAAGGGTTAAACTATTTAACTAAACAGAGTCCAACTATATTTTTGGGGCATAATACAGTATAATTTTAATTTTTTTTTATTTACAAAAGTGATAATTTTATTTGATTCGTTTAATTTACAAAAGCAGTAAATAAAGATAAAATAACAATAAAAGGAAGTAATAATTGGGTTTAGCGCTCGCTTTTAATACAACGTTAATTATGGTTTTAATTGAGGGAACGCGAATAACATATTTCTTCATTTTCACGAGCACAGCTTTTACCTCCATCCCTGTGAGTACCGTTGGCAGACGCGACCACTTTTATAAAAGAAAATTATTTCTGTTATAAATATTACAATTTAGAACATTTCTAGGTCTATACAAAGTGTAAAATTTGATTTATGAAAGACAATGGGATGATAATATGTACAAATGCAAGTGACACGGCAATTAAGTTCTAGGGGAAGATTTTTATACATGTATGACAATACGACCATAGAGCGTCGGTGGCGCAGTTGCTAAGCGCTTGACCGGATCGGTTTGAAATATTTTTTATTTTATTTTTATAATAAAATATTAGCAGTTTTTTGTTGATTTACTAATATTTCTTGTATCATTCCAAGTAAGCTCTAGGCTTGTGATAGGATATGGTTTCGACAATAGTCGAATGGCGGGATTCGAACTCCCGACCTAGTGATCGGAAATCCGTACTCTCAATCATTAGGCTGTTGGCGCTCTAAAAAATCTATACATCATCAATCAATGTGTTTCTAATTTCATATGTATATTTAGCCGAGGTTTCAAGGATATGTGTGAATTCAGCGAACCTGCACTGGACCAGTGTTGCTTTCTGTGGCATAGTCACCCCTCAATTTTTTAGGCTGCTGACACCTTCTGTGGGGACAAATGAGAGTTAAAGACACCATTTAAATATTTTTTAACAAGAAGTATCAATCACTAATCAACTTTTAGAATCTTATCTAAATAAGGAACATCTTTCACGAGCAACACGCTTGTGTTCTTCTTAGTATTATGTATACGTAAATAAATGGTTTTTTTCTCAGGGCAGAGTAATCCTTGAAAACTTTTAAAATACTACTTTTTAAATACCATTTCTGAAATACGTGTGAATTTTGTGGCCAAAATGTTTACCACAAGTTTATAGGTCGATTAATGTGTTTACGAGAAAAAAGTATTAAAAACAACGTAAACCAAAGCTTTATCTCTGTGTAAAAAAGTATAATCGTATAAGAGGATTTAATATAATTTGTTTGCAATCGTTACGCCGATTTTCGTCGGAAGGGCTCGTACGCTTCCGGCGGAGCTGTGGGGGGTGGGGGGCGGCCACATCCGCCGGAAGCTGGTACCCCCGTTCTATGTAACGTAGCCTACTATTGTCTCATTTCTTTTTATATATTATCTAACTGTTTAATACATGAAAATTAGTTAGGTTTTGTTTTAATGCTTAAAAACATATCGAAAAAAAAAACGTTAAAAAATAAATTTTTAATGAAATGAACACTCATCTTTTATTATGTTTTTCACATATTTTCACTGTAATATTTGTATGTGGATTTTTAATTTTTTTTATTACATTTTATTATTATCGTAAGAAAACTGTCAGACACTTTTTATTATAGTTAAACAAGTGTTTTAACCATTTGATCGCCGGTGATGGATATTTTGTCTGTCAAAATTGTTTAGGTAAAAGCATTTTGATATTTATTTATAAACATCGCATTTCAGAAGCCTACTTATAACAGTCATAATATTTCAACAATCATGATTTCTAGTAAATGTCAATTGAAATATTGTCTAAGTTTTTTATGATTAGACCCTTTTCTATTTAATCCAAAACTAGTTCGATGTCAAACGATTAAAAGTAAATTTTCCACGTACACGCTGGCTATTGATGTTCTTCACTTGTTTGTTCGTAATGATCCTGAACTTAACTTCAATAACATTTTCATAGCCAGTTATTGTACTATATTTTAATTTATTTAAACTATGACCTTCAAACAAGGATAATGCTATATCGATTTAGAGGTTAGGTATTTTGAGGTTTTTTTTAAATTATGTTTCTTAGTTGATCAGTAATAAAAAAATGTGAATGTGGGAGAAATATTGCACGCTACCAGACCATCTTCATATCTGTTGATTGTTATCGATAAAGGGGTTAAGCAAGGATGGGAATAATTTGGACGAATATAATATATTATTTTGTTTTTGTTAGTACCTTTGTATTTTGTGTATTAAAATAATAATACTTAAGACATAAATGAATAGCATTATTATGACGAACTGAGTACCTTATGGTGCATTGCTTTTTGCTATTGCGAAACGTTGTCTGCGCCCATCCGTGGTTCCGCGTCTATCTACAAGACCCTAAAAAGGGTACATTGTGTTCTGTTGGTGCTTGTTACGAACTTACAGCGGATCATGTTTTAAATGTAATCTATAATACATACTTTTTTTATGGAATACTTGTGAATCGCCTGGGTGTAAATACATTTCTGGGTATAGTGATGCAAATAATTTGCTGACTAAACAATAATTTAACTTTATTAAGTAAAATGCAGTAAGAAAAATGAAAATATATCTTTATCCAAAAAAAAACGTTTATTGTAACCTAAGATAAAACGAGTCTTTTTGTTAAATTTCTGTCTAAAGCCCTTTCTCTACTTGTATTTTGCAAATAGTAACGCGTCATTTATTTAAAGTTCTTTCATATTACAAATGCAAAAATGTAGTCCGCTTAAGCTTGTGCCTTAATTCATTCGCGGTATACTCCCGAAGGAACCACAGCGAGCGATAAAAGCGTCATGCATAATGTACGGCCGGCCAAAATCGAAAAATTAAACTCCCGCCATCTGCCGACCGGGCTCGGATAATTACGAGAAGGGTTGCTCTTGTTTTGACATGTATCCGTCCGTTTGCAGGGTTATGATCTCTGCTAATTTTGCATATACATATCACGTATCATAACGCTACCCTCTCCACGGGCGTACGAGGTCGGTGCAGTGCAGGTGCCACCTACTAAAGGGCTTCCAGTATTTTTATTCAGGTTGAATTAAAATGTAATAATTTTCGTAAAATATATTTAAGTAGAGAAAACTTTTTTTTGTTATAATATAAGTAGTGACATATTTAAGAAAATCAATCTCACCGTGAGTCTCCGTCAACAATTATGTATACAGTAACATATTATGCTTTCTCTTATTGTCTTTGAAAAAACATAGATATCAACATATGTTTTAAGGTTTTTCAATAGCAGAATGTTACGAATACTAATCGTAACCAATACTATTGTTTCGTAGCACAATGTAGCGAGACTGGTATGTCACGATCGCGGCAAATAAAAATATTCCGCCTACCAAATTACGGGTGGACGTACTTACTGATACAAGTAACGTATACATTCCAATAAATATTTAATAATCAAATAACATCGTTAGTGCAAAAGTAACTCCAAATAACTTATTATTTTATCGTAGAGACATAAAAACCATCAGACATGCTTTTTTACTGTATTATCAGTAAGTTATTTTTTTACATAAATAATTATGAATGCGTAAATTATTCTCGCCTATATCAGCTACCTTGTAGCAAAAGTTTTGCCAAAATCGGTACAGCTGTTTTTAATATTACTTGGAACAATTGCAGAAACACAGACAGACAAAGAATTTAAAAAATCGGTTTTTCATTGTAAACAACCTTGACTACGGTGTTCACGAAATATGTTTTTTCATATTATTTTTTATATTACTTTCAGACACTCCAATTTTATTAAACGTATAGATATAGATTACCTAGATGAAGAATTAACTATGTTATCTCACTCAGTAATTATTCTATAACAGTTTACGTATGTATACAGTAGGCAGGCAGTTAGTAGGTGTTAGTAAAATTAATATAATTACGGGGATTCTATGTACGTGAGACCGACAAAGGCAGAAGTGTGACAGGCGGTGTTACCTACACGATTGGTACTTACATGTACGGTAAAACTTGTATGTTACCTTTCGCTATCGATTAGGGCATAATTAGGGATTGTGCCGATCGCGTCACGTCTCATCCATCAGGCTTTCGGAGTTAGAAGCGTGAAAAGGTAACAGACACGAGAAGTGAATGGACCAATTAAATAATTCACTTAATCGTGAAGCCGCCGGCGGCGACGTAAACATGCGTGTGAGGGGCGCGGGGTGCTCGGAGGAGGGCTTTCTGGAGGGGCGAGGGCGTGGCCGGTGACGTCACAAGCCTCCCGGCTCAGTCGGTCATCACCCGGCGCACGTAGCGGTCGCGGCGACGCGTCGCCTTTTCAACCCCAAAGTACGATAAAGTCGCCAAGATTTTCGACCGCCAGTATCACTCACCCTCCAAGGTGTTGAAGTTGGAGGACGACCCTTGGGGGTCATGTGCGATGTACTCCCCGGACAAGATGAAGTCCGGCGGTGGCCTGATGGCGCCGCCGGGTTGCTTCCCGGGCCGGTACAGTCCCACGTACCGCACCAGCGACCCCCGCCGCTGCGTCCCCAACCCATCAGTGAGTACCATTGACTAACCTAACGCTCATCTGCATCCTGCAGATATTCTGTCGTCATGTACCACGTGATCAAAACAAAACTTTGTTTACAGGCTATAGGTTATTAATGACTTTTACTTTTCAGGAGCGGCAAGAACATTTTGTTTTGTATTTATTTTATTTGATTGCTCTGCGATTTGTATCTATTTTTCCGCTGGCAAAAGCTTTGCGAGTGACATGGAGCTCCATGGGGGGGTGTTGTTGTTGTTTCGGCGAATGAAGTATTATGTGATGCATAGTTTTTAGATTCACAAGAATACATAGAGAATTTTATCGTGGCCTTTCAAAAACTAAGTAACATTTAAATTAGACCTTTTTTTTTTCAATTAAAATGACTTTCGGCGAAAACTACGTCTGTAATGAGCCCGACGGTTACCTTGCTCAGTATTTATTGTTAGGGAAATTTTAAATTATTTAGGGAAAAAAAGATATTTTATATAATTCTAAAGTTAATTTATCGAATAAAAAATCTTTATTAACTTTTGTAACAACAAGAGATGTTTAGTTATTTGACTGAATGTTTAATGTTGAAGAAAATTATTAAAGTTTAAATAAAAATACGCTAAAACGTACGTTGTAGATAAAAGAAAGGTTTTATCTATGCTCAGTATGGCATGAAAGTTCAGCAATCAAGCGGATTACGCCGACGGCTACGGCGTAGCGGCGTAGCATAACTGTTATAAAAATAATATTTTCATTAATTCTAACAAATTAAAGATACTGATATAACTCGCAAAAATATTATCATAAATTTTATAGATTTTTTATTAAAAGAAAAATATTTATTACTTTAAAAAAAAAAAATAAAGATCGAAGAAATATTTAAGAATCAAATTTCAAAAATTGCATAGTAATTTGATTGTTGATTAATAAAAAAGATATTTATAAATAAGAGCATTATGTTAATAATTAAAAATATATTGTATAATACAATTGAAATTTATTATTATTTCTAATTGTTAAAATCGGTATTTGTTTAAAAAGCATCGAATTATTTCGTATTTCTAAAAACTATGCATCTATTTATAAATTGATAAATTTTCTTTCAGGTTTCACCGAG
This sequence comes from Papilio xuthus, assembly GCF_000836235.2. Taxonomy (NCBI): domain Eukaryota; kingdom Metazoa; phylum Arthropoda; class Insecta; order Lepidoptera; family Papilionidae; genus Papilio; species Papilio xuthus. The sequence goes on from NW_013533632.1 coordinate 4,818,883, forward strand.
CACATTTTAATATTCGTTATTTTTGTTTCAGCATGTTTTATATTACTTTAGGATTTCAGCATTTATATAGGAATATACATTTAAAACACATAGTATCAACTAAACAGTATACGTTTCATAATTAGCTTTAAAAAATATTTAATTCAATTTTCTGAATGACCCGTGTATCTTTCTCATATTACTTAAATTAAGACTGAATTACTATCGAATTCAGGAGCCTAAAAATAGTAGTAATTTTTAAAATAGCTAGGAGGCTATTTTAACAATTATTTGTTTAATATAAGGCTTAACGATCGTCCCTTAGTGAAGTATTGAGAGTTACGCAGAGTAGAGTATTTCATCCTTTAGTAATACCGTGAATCCACTGATTAAGAAGGGAACATTTTTTGTTCTTTAAATATTATAGTAAAACTAAGTATAGAGCGTCGGTGGCTAAGGGGTCAAGAACTTGACTTGCAATCTGCAGGTCCTGGGTTCGAATCCCGCCATGTACCAATGTGTTTTTCAATTTCCGATGTACATCTATCCGACGTTCTTACGGTGAAGGAAAACATCGTGATGCAACCTGCTCATATCTGAGAAGAAATTCAAAGATATGTGTGAAGTCAATCAACCCGCACTTGGTCAGCGTGGTTGACTATGGCATAGTGATCCCTAACTTAGGGTAGGCTCCGAGCCCCTCGTTGGAGACGAATAGTGTGCTGATGATGTTGTTGAAGTATATTATTTATATACCGTTTTCTTATTTGTGGAAAATTGCGGTTATAAAATAGCGTCTTGGTATGAGGCAATTAATCACCGGAATCATCACTGGACGTACGCGATTCCAATTGTTTCTAATAATTTCCAAATTAGAACACAAAATAAGAGCGTAGTTGCTGCAAAACCCGCTTACTAATACTTTTTCTGTGGGTTTTTCACTAACCCACATAATAAAAAATGGATAAAAGCAAAAAATAATGGACAAAATTATTGTTTCATAAAATGAGTTATATTATCGTTTTATATCTAAACATAAAACTCAATTATAATATCTGTTAATATAATGGGTCTATTGTAAAATCTTTTAGTACAAATTATATTCAATGAGTCTAATAGAGTTATTACAATGTAAGCAAATATGCAAAACAATTTATTATTTAAAATACTTATTTAATTTTCTATAATATTAAAAATATATCCATTAACTACCCTTATTTGTAATGAATAATTTAAAGTAGTAAAAGATTATCTACAATAACAAAAACATGAAAAATCTTCATCTTTATATTTAAAGAAATAATTCACCAAAAGTTATTTCTTTTCAATAGTAAGACAATATTTATAGTTAATTTATAGTTGCAAATCATTGGTTAAAGTTATAAATGGCGCGGTAATGTTTAATACTTCAGTGAATGGTTGGATTTAAATATAGATATTTAGCCTGCAGGTATAGTGGAACATGTGATAGCGTCCCACTGGATACAACCCGGGCTGTATCGATTCAAAGTATACATTAGCGGTCACTTAAACAGAACGGACTTTTCCCCATTTGTGTCCACGATTTATTCATCGTAGGCAGCCATTATAGTACTGGCCAGGTCTGAATTTATTTACTTCAGAATTTAAAAGTTTTTTTTCATTTAAAAAAAAAATCAAGCCATTTAGGTCTTGCAAATTTTACCTGATCGAATTAAACAACTAAATATTAAAATGGTCCAATCTTGCTAAAAGACACGGACGCTACACGGACTGACCCAAACAGAGACAGGTCCATACAGTCCGCGAACCGATAAAAACAGTTGATATACCATTATACCGGATTTCAATTGAAACCCTTTAACCACAGATAAACTACAATTTAAGATAAAACTCAAAATTTTAAAATCATTTCTAGTATTGAACTTTTTCGCTGACATTGTCAAAAAATGTTTAAAAAAGTTAAATATTTACATGAGCCATGAAAGGAATTTGTCTGGCCTGTGTTAAATTAATTTAGGCTTTTCGGTGAAAACGAATGATAGACGAATACCAGTTTGCAGTCATAACGCATAAAGCTTGGAGCTTTTGATACTTAGTACTTTAAGCCGTCCTTAATTTAATATAATCACCGTGAAACAATCAATCAATATTTTATGATGTTTGTCACTTAAAAACAAGACTATATTCAATTGGTTGAATCAAGCGATCTGCGTAGCAGCTTATGGTCAAATTCCCTTTATAATATTGGGTTAATTCTTTTTTTGTATATTTTCTTTCAAATACATAGCACTAGACATTTACACAGAAACAAGAATACCTTCTCTACCATATTCAATTTATACTTGCATTGAATTTATAATATTCAAATGGCAGCCGTAAAAATAGCTCAGTCAGTGAATTCTGACACTGAATCCGCAGAGTTATGATTCAAAATCATAAAATAGACTCACCGCAGTAATACATTTCCGACATTAATATAACTATATCGGTTCTGACACTATTTAGACTTCGATTAATATGTGATTTATAATACATTATTAGGCATAGATCAAACAAAGCATTGTGTGAAAATAATACGTCATTTGTTTGTTATAAAAATATTTATAAAGACATTTCAGCCTTATATGAAAAAACAAAATTTCTCATGAAATTATAGAATATTATTAATTCTATATAATATACTATTTTACCATTTAACCGTGTAATAATTGTATAAGCGTTATAATATTGTTAACATTTGTAAGCTCAGCAAAAATTCTAATGATAACAAAATTAGCTCCTTACATCTTTTTGGACATCAAATATTAAAAAATGAACCGTGAAAATCCGAATGTAACCGTCCGATTTTTTTCAACATAAATGAAATAAGCAATATCATTACCCGGAATTAAAGAGAAATTAACACGTGCGAATCATCCACTAAGCAAATAAAACAACATATCTACCTAGCTCGCCGACCGAACTATAACCTTCTATATAGCAACAAATCTCCCGTGTAGGCGCTCAGTTTTATTGCATTTCTCGGTACGACCTTCTCGTTTTGGCGCGTTTTGTAATTGCCAGCGTGGAGTGAGACAGATAGAGTCAGCCGGTGCTATCTTATTTTATTCATGGAGGCGCGAAGCTCCGCGTGGCGAGAGAGCCTTATACGGCGTATCTTGCGGAAAGCAAGGACGGCGAGCCCTCCCATGGCCGACTGCAAACAAAACACACCGGAGGGTGAGCGGCCACCGACGATTGTTATTCGACTTATATAGTAACGTCTACCTTCATAAAAGGAAGAATGATAATAATAATAAAAAGGAAAATGCATCTATTGAAACCTTTGATAATATGTAAACAAGAAAGGGATGGATGGCCTTCGATCGTTTCCGAATGGAATGCCGGCGTACAAATATCAAACCGTTTGATTGAAGAAATACTTTATATTAGGCTAGATAAAGAAACCACAGTTTTATTCACGAAAAAGATAAAAAAAAGTGTTACTGGCATTCATTTTTTTTAATAAATGTGCAAATTTGCAATAATAAAAAAACAAATACTAAATAAAAATTTAAAACAATTAATTTAGATTTCATTTTTGCAAATCAATTAAAAATTCAATATTTATGAAATTTATTAAATATTTACAAACGTTTTCATTTTTGATTATTTATACTTAGTACAAATATACAAATACTTGAAGAACGGAGTTATTAAATCAAATAAATATGTTTTTCAATGGAAGTACATTTTCATAAGGTCGACAATAACTAGACACGTATTTTATTTATGTCGTATAGTCGAGAATCGTCGTCGTCTCCGGAGACGGGATTAGAGAATGCACTTTCATGATTTTTCATTTTAAAATTCACTAAGAAGACTTTAAAATAAAATAAAAAAGGCACGGTAACTCTATGATTTATAATAATACAAGTTGTCACCCGCGACTCCGTCTGCGGAGAATTGATTGGATTGATTGGAACAAAAGTTAATTAGTAGCCTTTGTATTCTTCAAGATTATTTTCTACATCAGTATCAAATTTCATAGAGAAACGTTGAACTGTTCCGGAGATACCTTCCAACAAACATCCCTGCATCCGTCCATACATCTATCTAAACTTTCGCATTAATAATATTAGTAAGAGTAAATTATATGTTTTTATGTATTATAATTTTATGAATAGAAACATGCATTATTTAATACTCTTTACAAACAAATTTAAATTTCAAAGTAATCTAAAAAAGTAAAAAAGAACTCTATGAAATCAACTCGTAATTTATTACGTCTAAAATTTAATCATCCCCAGACCTACAAATATTTACTGGACCAAACAAAAATTTATTGAACATGACTTTGTCTACAGTTGAAAAGAGCAAACAACTTTAGTTGCTGTTGCCCGCAATATTCAGCTGGGGATTGAAAAAAAAATTAGCATGTCTGCCTATTTCAATCCTGTTTCCATCAGCTACCTTCCATAACAACTGTTTCGGAGATTAAACTTCGAAAACAAATCTTATAAAAGCAAATAAATAGCGTATAAAATCAAGTAAATAAATGACTAAAAATCTCTCTCTTTTAAAAATATAAAATGACAACAATTGAAAAATGAAGTCGATAAAATTGAGTTCCAGTGATTTTATCCCAGATTAGAGAACGGGCAATGCTTTCACTTGAAAGTACGGCACGGCTTTTCACAGTTATTTCGCTTTTCATTTCATATTTGAAAATGTTTGATTTACTTTAGAGAATAAATTTGAAAAAAAAAAATTAAACACCCACGAACGGATTTTTCATACAATATTGTATTGTCATCGGAATTAAAGACTTTTAAATAAATCTATAAAAATGGGTTTAAAAACTAATTTGTAAAAGGTTGACTTTTAAATTTTTTTATATCTAGTTTATTTCTCTAGAATAACAAAATAATGTTAGATAAATAAAATTTTATTTTATCATAAAACATATTTAAAAGTCAATGCATATTTGACGTTGATAATATCCTAGCATCAGATCTCTTTCCTTTAACTTTCTTTGTGTACGTTAGTAGAAAGCTGGTGCTCAGTTTTGTACAATTCTTGCATGTTAAGAAAGCTTTAAAATTCTACATGACAGTTGGAAGGCGACGCGATGGTCAGTATATAATGGACCAAAACCAAATATCACATGAAATGCATAAGAGTAACTTTTAATATTGTACGAGGAAACACATTAAGATATTGCCTTTTGATACAACGTAATTTTATCATACATCAAATCCATAGCGAAGAACGTTCTATGAAATTCCTAACGGGATATGTTATTATAAAAAATCGTGTTTAGACAACAGAAACTTTACTTTCTTTCACATAGGCTACTAATTAAGTTTATTTTTAATTCAAGGTTAAGATTAGTCTAACTTATTTCAAATGTGATTCAGATCCTTCGATCCGTTTTAAAGTTACGTAGTAATTACCATCTGGCTTCCATCCAAACTTTCGCATTTATAATATTAGTAAGATGTCATTGAGTAGTTATGTGAGTTAGGGAACTCTATTGAAGTACTTTTGCTTATTTTCGTCGGCCGTGTGCTGCTCAAACGCGACACAATACCGCGGAGCGCTGAATATTTAACTTGCAGTTAGCGACACATTCCGAGTTAACTCGTGGTGCAGTTAAGTCATAATTGAGTGCGCACCGCTAACCGAATAGTTTGTCGCCCGCAAACTCCACTTCTGCAACTTTTCCTTTTTAAATACCTTGCTTGTGTGTATCGGCTTTTATTCTATTTAATATCTTTTTAATGAACATATAATTAGAAAAACTGGAGCATTTTTTGGAAGATATGAAACCAGAATTGGTGCTGGTATTTTTCTGTCTGGTTTCAAATTCTAAATTACAAAGCGTATCATCACAACCGGTCAGCTAGTCAATGGCATTATTTATTTATGACAAATTAGAATTGATTGTAAGAGGAAACAAACAACCAAGTGTGATTCTTTTGAATAATTTGGAAAACTCAATTACTCGGAGTCACGTGTAGTTTCGTTGTATTTTGATAAACATTATTATAAAAAATCTAGACAAATTCAGGAGACTTAGCTGGCTTGTAGTTTAGCGATGGGAACTAACTCAGTCTTTATTAGTGATTCCCACTGGGACAGCTTACTCGATTGGCTTTCATCCACCACTACGGGACTCAATTAATCTGCTTTTATACTTGTGACGGATTTAAACCGATTTCAAAACCTTTGCTTCAGCACAATCTCATTATTCGTCGACGGATTACGATTTAAGTATTAAATGGAGGATCTCAGCTTTAATTGTAATGGTAGACAAAGAACTGTTTTTTTTTCAGACTGAATTCTTATAGATTAACTAGCTGTCACCCGCGATTCCGTCCGCGCGTGATTAAAAATATAAAGTAGACGATTCTCAGATCTACTGAATGGTGCATACCACACAGAAGACAGGCGTGAAGTGGAAGCAATTCCCCGTTTCGTCTGATGAGTATGCGTCCCGGAGGCCTAATTTAGTCATCTTTCCCTTCCCGCCCTTTTACTTATAAGGAAAAGATGGGAACTGGAAATGGACTTTCCGGAAGATAGGATGCATGGAAACCGAAAATATTTTTTCTTTACATGCATCCTCTCCTCCGTCGATTAAAGGTAGGCAAAGAATATGCAATTGTGTATGTCTATGGGCAACGGTCACTCTGCTATTTCAGCGATTTCAGGTGGCCGCTCGCTCGTTTGCCACCTTATGATATAAAAAAATATGAACATAAAATTTCGTAAAAATCGGTCAAGCCGTTTGGAGAGCTATGGTAACAAACATTGTGATAAGAGGTATTTAAATTTAAATTTTAATAAGAATTAAATGCATTAAAGTTTTTTTTTATACTGGCACGTGGCCGTGAAAATCCACTTTTACTAATTATTTTCATATTACCAAATAGAAATAGCGAGAAGTCTTAATTAGAACAGAAGCACATTCATTGTTTATTTATAGGTTATTGGCCTGAACTTGACATACAAATTCAATATTGTACTAAATCTTGAATAAAACTATTAAAAATTCCGCATACCTCACTAACGAATACATGTGAAATTGTTTTGTTATTATCATTTTATTAATGTTAAATAAAACCCCTACATATTTATTTATTTGGATCTCAAATATAAAATTCTCGTGTCACAATTTTCGTTCCCATACTCCTCCGAAACGGCTTGACCGATTCTCTTGAAATTTTGTGAGCATATTGAGTAGGTCTGAGAATCGATCAACATCTATTTTTAATCCCGCGCGGCCGGAGTCGCGGGCGACCGCTAGTAGATTATAGATGTTCGTTGGATTCTTCATCTCATGTACAGTTGTTTTTAATATTAAACCCGCGCTTGAAGTCAGAGGGGTAAGGAACGAAGAAGCATTTCCTACGTATGCACACTCTTCGGTTGCTGGTGCTCTTTACGGCGTTACTTTAAAATAGACAATAATGTTTGATCTACATAAATAAGTATATTTTTGAGAAAATTATATAGTGTAGACATTCAACAATTAACGGTCGAGTCCCCATTAATTAACCCAATTTAATTAAAAATGTATATCAAATTAAGGTCTTTGATATATAATATATTATTAATTTAAATTCTATTATATTGTATTGTTTTCATTTGTACAATGCCTTTGAGCTTGTATAATTTTAGCGGTGCTTATAACAACTTTTCTCTAGGAACGGAGTTACCAAAACCTGTTAAGCTGTAAGACGTTGGCATTTTAATAACTGAGAGAACGGCGGCGGCGCTTCGTAAACTTGAAATTAACTTGGTGCCCACGGGAGAGATATGCACTCCGCCATGAATAAGCCGCCATGTTCACTTCTCTTACCGACTTTAATAACGTTTTAATATAACAATAAGCTTAAATATAATTAATTGAGTCAGACGCGTGTGCTATATTGGTTATGAATTTTCGTAATATTTGAATTAGAATTGTGAGATATTTAAAGAGTTAATTTAGTTATTATTACAATTACTTTGTGTGCGTGGGAATGGAAAAAATAATGAACCATAGATCGGGATCTGAGGATCGCAATAAGAACTTAGATGAGCAATAATAGTTCGATATCGTATTTATTGAATTCGGCAATGAGTTAAAAGGTTCTTAAATTCGTAAAAATAAATATAAATGATTATTTTTATTATAACTGTATAACTTAAATTCACAATAATCAATATAAAATTCCTTTACATCAAATATAAGTAGGTATCGTAAGAAAAAAAAGTATAAAGCAAATAAAATACAGTTGCGAGATAAGGAATAATTCAAAGGTTGCTCGAATCACGCCGGGGCTGATCGGATGCATATTATCATATCTACATTTTAGGGGTGAATTTATGCGTGTTATCATTTTTACGAGAGGCCCGCGGTGAACAGTCGTAACTTGACAGCTCGTTGGCGCGGGGTCGAGAGACGATTGGATTTCTTTATGCTTTACAACCTTAAATGCTTTGAATTAAACTTTCGCTTTATGCCAATCTTAAAAATATTATAAAGCTACCTTTGTTACTGTTATAAAAAGCATGTTTTTTTTATTAAACTGTAAAAAAGATTTACTTAACTTACAATTTGTAATATACTTGAATATAAAGTTACGATTCCATCACGACATTAATGTTTGTACTGTTAACACTTGTACAGATTTTTAGACCACGGTCGAAGCGACACTAATAATTATCGTGTCGCAATAAATTTAGCAATCAGACTCACGTTCATACAGAGACATTCGGTGTATACACTGAGTGTACCGTGCATATTATCCTTGTGTAATCGTACCTTTAGTTATAACCAAGCAGCTCGTTTATAATTGTATTTGTTAACAGTTTCGTCACCTTCAAAGTTTCTCAGTCGAAGTTATTTTAGTTCTTACCTTAAACATTGGGCCGTCAGTACTTGAAATGATTTAATTATGTAAAGAATTTCAAATAAATAACCTAAGCGAGGGACACTTAGACTCCATTGTTGGAAAATGGCAGTTATTTTTACTTGCGTTTTTCACTGTCGATCAAATGATTTTATTTTTAAGTAGCAGTCGTCCGCTCCTTTGTCGTCGCAGAATTAAAAAATAAAGTACCCTATAATACTACCTTTCCGTTCAAGCCCTGTCAAAATCGTTTCAGCCGTTCAGGAGATTACTCGGATTAAGTGCGGCCTTATAGACAGACATACAGATACAGAGAGAGTTAGGCAAATATTTTATTTTGAATTGATTTTAGGTTATCAGCTACGTAATTACACGACAACATGTGTTTATAGAAATCCAAATTCATTAATATTTATAAATGTCATAGTCTAATTACGATTAAAAAGTATTCGTATATTGAAGTATTTAATTAATATTCAGTAAAGTTTGTAATTAAGGGTTGTGTTTCTTTATATAACCGTTTCTATTTCAACAGAAGGCCTAGTTCGTGAGTATTGATTGCAAGATTGTGTAAATTCAACTCATTTGCTTCGGCTTATCATAGAACACGTTGTATACCCCCGGACATGTGCAAACTCACACGCCACCCCACCTGTTCTTATTACCTTTTACATTGATTTTTTAATCGATGGATAATTATTATTTACCATCTAATTAAATTTTTATTATTCTTTACATTAACGTAATATTATACTTTAAAAACAAGGAGCTTAAATTTTAGGACATGTTCTATTTATGCGATTTGAAATTTTTACGGATAAATATTTTATCACAAGCAATATAATAGATTTGCACTATACTGAAAATTCTATTACTACAGTAAGTAGCTATGATGTAAGCCATTTTTCTGTGTAAAAGTTGGAAATCACATAAAAAATTGCTCGACTATCAGTGTCTGTGATTTTGTTTTAGAGGAAACTTGGGTTAGCTGTTATTTAATAATAAAAAAATCGACAGAGGTGAAACAAAATATACTCTTTATTTAATTGTTTTAGTGGATAGTTATGATTATAAACAAGCGGTGGCAGTAATTAGCAGCACGTGCGTCGTGGTCACCACTCTGCTATGATTTGGGGACAGTACCGTTTCCGGTTCCTGGCACGCGATTTCTCTACACAATAAATTGAAGTTACAAACATTTGGTAATAACCTAAAATATATTTAGTAGATTTCGAAAGAGTATTTCACAAAATCACAGTTTCTAAGTATTACATATTTCAAAGATTTTTCATAACAAAAATTAAATTTGCATTGATGATAGTTTATTTTTATCACATTTTCATTAAAAAAATTATATAATTGTCAAGTGATGCCCTTCGCACTCAAAGCAACGTAAATCGTCCTAAAAATAATATTGTATGGTAGCTCCGTACACACAATCTCGAATCGCCGACGCGCGTCGCTTACTCAGTATTGACGTACTGACATGTCAACTGTACACATATGCTTCGCCAGGTTGAAAATCGCGGTGATTTTTTTACCACGATCTTGACAAACAGGTCGCAACCGGCTTTAGCGTTGATATGGAAATATCGACGATGCACGCTGTGTACGATCCTCTTTGACATTATATTGCGTAAGTTATTTAGCGACTAAGATTGCCAGGTTTCTCGAAGATTGAAGTTGCCTTGTATACGATGGCCTTACTTAACTTTCTTACCTATTCATATTGTTATCTAAAAAAAAAATTCCGACACAAAGCGGGTAAATTTCAAACGACAATATGTCAATAAAGCCAATAAAGTCGTCGGAAGTTTCTTAAGTTGTAAGTGAACACAATTTATCGATTTGAGGCGGCCTTTGCTACCCCATACGTCAGTTTACAGCCGATATTGATAGTCGGTGACAGGAGCCTCGCTGTCGTCCCCTATGGCAGTTTTTACTCACCTTATTTTCCTGTTGTTCAATAAACATTCAAACGATATTCGACTTTATTCCAGCTGATCAAGAGTGTTGACATTTTTTACACATGTAGCCCTGGAGTCGTGAGTGCAAACAAAACTTACGCGACATCCAAGAAAATATTTTCTTTGAACAAACGTGCGGAGGTTTTCCCCAGTTAGAGGCTTAGGTGGATTTTCTTTTTTCTCCCTCAAATGCGACCTTTTCATAACTGTCCGGGATCGATTCGGTCAAAGATTTGGTTTCTAAATCCAGTTTTATCCAGTTCAATGCCGTTTATTCACAGTGATAGTATTAAAGTCTTACTCGCGGAATCTTTATATAGAATTTTGTCTATTTATATACAATATATTTATTAAAATAAAACAGGATAAGCTAACTAATTAATTTAATTTCTTTAATTTGGAATCGCGACTATTAAATATGAAATATAAGGCCCAAAGACCTAATAAGATTCTGTTTCTCATTCAATAGGTTCCAAAGGTTGCCATAAAGTTTGGTATATTAATTACTTACGGTTTTTTTTTAAATTGTGTTTTTTGGAAATTAAGTACGAATTACTAATAAAATTATGAAATATGAATAATATTTTTCGATCTTCCCGATAAAATATTAAAAAAATATGAACTGGTTTTTTAAAGAAAGAAGATTATTTTTCTTCCAAGTTTATGTTTATGTTGATTATCGATAAAACACGAATAAAATTACATTTTCTAAAAATGATTCCTAGCTAGATCGATTTATCGGCCCCGAAACCCCCTATATATATATAACATAAACACAACATAAACATAAACTTGGAAGAAAAATAATCTTCTTTCTAAGAAAAATATATTGCTCATTTAAAGATATAAGATTTAATGATTTTAACTAATACTTATTCAAAAAAAAATTAAACATGGTAAATAATAAAATAAAGGCGTAAATTAAATTACCAAAATAAATGACAAGAGGCGGGTAGTTGGTTAAACCGCTAAAGCAGTCTAGCACTTGTCGTAAAACTTTAATACAATTCGCCCACCGTTGACGACCGCTGCATTTACGTGCACCGCAACGGAAGTGTGTAGTTAAAACAAGATGGCGGAGGGGTGCGGTCACGTGACCGCGCCGGATTCACCCCGGCTTCCGGCGCTCATTCACAAACATGTCAAGTGTATTGCGGGTAGTTTGATAATTATCGGCGTCATTACTTCAACCCCTAATGTTTTTATGAGTGTTATTTTATAACGGTGCATCTGTTATGATTTTGCAAAACGATGAGTTTTGACACCCTATTTGACACAACATTGCACGATCGCCACTTTATTATAATTTTAAGAAATAAAGCATTAACGAAAGAGATTTGCTTAGTTTGTATGAAGTAAAGACACGTTGCTTTGATTAACAAGCTTCGATAAAAAATCACATGATATTTATTTAGATAATTCTATATCAGAATAATGCATAATTTAAAAATAGTAACAATTTGATAGACTTTTTCGATATATCATCATCAACCTGCCCTTATCCCTATCGAGGGTCGGCACAGCATGTACTACTCCTCCATACATCTCTATCAGCCGTCATATCCGAGTCTACCCCCTTCTTACGCATATCCTCTTTCACACAGTCATTCCATACTTTTTTTGGTTTCCTCTACCCTTGTAGCCATCCACATTCAATCTCATTACTTTTTTGCTTATATCATCATCATCCCTCCTCATAACATGTCCAAACCACGCTAATCTTTTACTCCTCAATTTCTCGATCACTGGCGCTACTTTCAAACTTCCTCTAATATACACATTTTTAACTTTATCCTTCCTTGTCAAACCACACATCCATCTTAGCATACGCATTTCAGCTACATGCAATCTTCTTCCATCCGAAACCTTGGTGGCCCAACCTTTACTTTTCGATATATAATATGTCAAAAAAACTAACTAGGGTAAGACCATTTAATTTAATTATATGAGAAAAGAAACTGCTGTGTAGCAAATTAAACAAGTTAAACTTTGTTACTGTCAGAGTTATAGCTTATTGTGACATATAACTAAACTTTACCGATGCTCGATCGATCATGTTAAAGTTTTTACCAACAAAGAAAATTCCAAGTAGTGAAGACAAACTTTATAAATTGATACGTTTATAAAATTAAGTCCGTTACATATCTTCAATGTTAACTATGTAGTCGAACTGTACAGTAAAAGTGTTTTTTTTTCTTTTTTATAACATAATATCATATAACATCTTTCTCGATGATTATTTTATTTTAAAAATAAATAAATATTAGTATGGCACATAAAAATGACATCTTAATAGTACTAATACTAAACTAGCTATCGATGTTATTTTAAATTTATTAAATGAAAAAAATCTCTATTATTACACATAAAGGTCAAAGTTCAATTTTGCCTTGGCTCCTTAACTAGGAAGACCTGTATAGTTCTCAGTTTTGCTTTTGAAGGTATGAGGTGGGCTTTATACATTGGGCTTAAATATCTTAGAAGGAATTTATAGTTTAATAAGCCGCTGCTCTTTTTTGATATTACGATAAGTACCTTCTGGATACAAAGATTCTATTTTTATGGTAAATTGAGTCCTCATTTTTTTTAAATTTATTAGGGCAAATTTTTATTTCAATTTTTATTTTACTTTATTATGGTTATTAATTTTAGACTTTAAATTAAATTTAATACCATTGCTGTATTTTTAATAACATATTTTTCAATCCACTTGATTTTCATATTGTAATTACTAATAGTTGTGATATTTATTCCGAAAATCTTAGTATTTCTTGTCGATTATCTTCTAAATTAAAAAGTTAATTTTTTTGGAAATGTAGATCTTGTCCTTCCCTAATAAATAAATACGTACGTACATATGATATAAAACGTACTCTATTCACATAAAAATAATCGTTAGACAGTTTGTCATGAACCAGTACAAAGTTACCATAATTGTGCATAAAAACTTCCTCCTTTCAAAAGCCAATAATTGCATGAAATTAATCACCATTACGTTCATTCCGTATCGCTCTGTCTCCCCTCAAAGGACACAATAAAAAGCCGCCAAAACGGCGTGCGTCTGGCTGTCAGTCCGTCTGTGTCAATCAATTAGACTGGCGTAGAGCGCAGACCGGCACGCAGCGTCAAATCTGAGGCCCCGCCCTATATTGATCAGGCCCGCCCAGTTGCGCTGGAATTTGTATTGCGCACTACAAATTTCAGCGGCGTTATGCTTCCATCTACTCTTTCGTAAACCATGCCGTTAAGAGGTACAGCGTTCGAATGTTTTGTGGCTGACGCTTGAGTTAAATGCAATTCCAACTAATTTCAATCTAGCAATGAATTCGAAATCTAAAACTCTCTTTAGTTCGGTGACACCTAAATGCAATTCGCTGTTTACCGGTATCGGTAACAATGTTCGTTAATTCATTAGTGTACATTGTACAAGATAATTGCATATTGAAGATAGCCTTCTAAAGTATCTTGTTAATTTTAATCAACTAGACCGGCACTAATTGTACCAGAATACAAAGTTCTTGCATAAATTATTTACAAATTCAACTAATCGAGTAATTCTGACCAGGAAGTCGCTTTAATAAAATTACGAATTGATTTTTAATCAAAGTTTTTAAAAACTACCAATTTCAAACAATTACCGGTATTTTACAAAATTCGTTTAACGAGATTTCCTTGTCTCAAACCTATTAAACTATGCCTACATTTCACAAGGTTTCTTTTACTATTAGTTGCAGTTGTTTAACGTGAAAAGGCGATCACGCATAATCTTACTAATATTATAAAAGCTAAGGTTTAGATGAATGGATAGATGTTTGTTTAAAGGAGATACCTTAAAATGGCTTCATGGATCTCGCTGAAATTTGGTATGGATGTAGAATATTGGGTGGAAGAACACATAGGGTACTAAATATTTTTTTTTATTCGTCGCGGACAGAGTAGCGGGCGAAAGCTAGTATCTAATAAATATGAAAGGAATAATTGAATACTAAAATAATACAACATAACTTATAAAACATGTCTTTTCAATCTGTAAAGATCCATATTTCTGTACATAAATAATTAAAATATGTATAGATAATAGAAATAAATAGCTCTTAGCATATATAATGATACACAACTAACAATTGTAAATATATTTCGATATAACAAAACTGACTTTGTAATCTCAATTATGCTGACAGTATCTATTATTGTGGTTATAGGCTCTTATTTCAGTGCAGTAGCGAAATAGCACAACCATTAAATGGCTTAAGCGTTCCAGTGTCTATAAAACTAAGTACCCCCCCTTACCTACAGCCACATCGAGACAGCCCGGGGTCGTAACGTGAATGGCGCACTGCTAATGAAACTCGTTAACGATTATTGTTACATCTTCACTGATTAACCCTTACCTACCTATGTATATACACCCTTACAGTACATTGGCTATTGTGTATACTATTATGTATTTATAATCCATTTGTATGATGTTCATGTACTGACTTCTTTCTTAACTTTGTTTTGATGATTGAGTAATATTCGACATTGTCTCGGCGACATTTATTGGAAATACGTTCAGTTATGTTTTTACCGTTTTTCGTTTTAAGAATACTTGGGCTACAACACGATGGGTCTAGTATTTTAGAACCGCATGGTTGGAAAATATTGAAATTTTTCATTATACTTTACAGGTTAAGATGGTTGCATTTTCTTAAATTAAATAATATGGAATAAGAAGCTACATCAAGCTCTGAGCTGTAGGAAATTGAGGTGTAAATCTAGAACATTAAATATTTCTCGAGTCGAAGACCGATATAGCAATCCCCGTCAACTTTTTACTCAGCTTATTAAGTTCTCAACGTGGAGAATTGAGAAGATTACCGATCGTAAAAATAGAATAAAGGCTTTAGCACGTCAATTTTTTTCTTGCTAATTTGAAATAATTTGAACATTAGGTTATGGATGAATCTTCGACTGCGATCTTGATAGTCCATTATTTGTTATGTGATTCTAACTTTAAAACTAGGTGACACGCATTACTTTTACGGTGAAGAATAACTCACTAGCCCAGAGGGGTAGACAGAGACCATGGATCTCCATTTGGGGCTGTCTTGACTCTCCTCTCTTATTTGTTCTACATTTATACATCTATGCATTCATGAAGTACTCAAGGGAAGTATTAAGAGCACCTGAAACCGACGTGCATGTATGCGTATTATTTAGTAGTTACGTAGTACATAAAGTGGTGCATAAAGTTGTTTCAACAATCCAACGGCAATACGGTTGTAGTAAAAATCCATTAGGCATACACGTTAAACCTCGTTCGAAACTGGCGATAGAGTGCACCCCAATTATCAATTCACAAAATCCAGCTCGCATCCGAGTCTTTTAAAAGCCGCCTCCCTCTCAAGACCCCTGCCCCAAAATAACTCCTCTCCGAAGCATTAAATACAATATCTGTAAATTGCTTCTAAGTACCGCTACCCTCATTGGGTATTTTTATCGTCATTACCATAATCTTCGCCTATCTGTCCCTTTCCTTCCTCACTTATTAGAAATCGTTGTCTCCCTCTATCAAAGCTTTAAAATTCCTTGGCAAATTTAAGGTTCATTCTCTCATGATTTAGGTAAGATTGTTCAAAGTTCTCAGGTACTTTGGATACGATTATGTCTTTGTAATTGCGGGCATAGGCGTGAGTGCTTTGCGCGTTTTTTAAACTTGAAGTTTTAAACTTCCTACTTCGTGTGAAACAGATCAGGTGGCGCCGTACTGATAGCCGTGTCCATAAATTAAATTGTCAGCCTTAATAGTGAGTAATTACTTTTGTAAACTCGCTACAGAGTACCTGCCGCCGTAATTGATTATGGAATAAAACATTCAGCAAATAAACCACCGTATTTGCATAAATAAACGTCTATTCTTATACTTTTTTTCAAATTTATTTTTTAATTCAATAAAAGGTGGTCCTTTAATTTTGATTACTTTACAAAACTGCCATAAACTGTAAGAAAACTTTTTCATTTTCCTCGGTTTTTAAAGATAGTTCAAACTCTCAACGCCGAAGCTTTCAAACCCTTTCCCGTTTTCTTACTTATCATCTTCTTAAGGATTAATTAAACAGTACAGATAGTATACTTAGTAGTACAGACCGTACAGTATACTTATAGTTCGACATAAAATTTTAAAGTAATTTTGTATTTACTTTTTTTTGTTTGTATTTGCATCGAACAAAGTATAAATATTAATTATAGTTATAACTATGTTTGGTTAAGATTATGTTAATAAATCGTAACTTACATTAATAAATAACCGAATTATATTTTCGTGGTAAGTAAGCGCGTCACCTCAGGGCGATTTCATCTAACAGTAGTGAAAATTATGCGAAAACAAACGTTCAGTATTAAAAGTTTTCAGTGGGTTCGGTCAGGGGGTGTAAGGGGGTCGGTGCGGGACAGCGTGGAGGGGTGGACCCTCCCTTATTTAGTCAGGCCATTTAACAGGCGCGGCAAAGGGCTAAGAATTAATTATTTACGAGACCAGGAGCGGAGTCGTGCGGAAGATGTCACATTGAACTCTGGACTCTCTCATATTTCGCAGCAACGTTTTTCGGCTGCTAAAATGAAATATATATCTCGTCAATCCAAGTTCAAAGGCTATCATATTTTAATTAAACATATTTTCATTTGAATATCATCGTATATACAATTCAAAATCCAAAATGAAATTTTTCGTCTCTTGATTATTATTTTGAAATGGTCGTAATCAAGTCAAGCCAACATCACAATAATGAACATGATACATATTCTACAACTCGCCTACATTCTTTAATCGCCGTAAATATTATTAAAATTAATATATTTTAGCCTGGTAAAGGGTTTAATTTATTTTCTATTACAGTTAATAGCATTGAATTCTGAGCGAGTATTTTTTAAGTGATTAACCATACTAATTGAATGAACACAGCAATCTAAAGGCAATGTGACATGTAATGGACGTTAAAGAAGTTCTAATATTTGTCTAAGCATTTAGAAGTCTTTAAGGCATCGTAAAGAAGCGTGGGCGTAACCGAATAACTACGTCGGAAACACGTGTTACAAGTTAAGTACTACCGTTTAAAGGTTTCAAATTATACGTTTTAGTATCGAAATTATACAGTAAGTACTGTATTGTATACTTTGTCATTAATATATATTCGTTTTATTGATTCAATCGTATAAATTGGTCTTATTAGAGCTATTTTATATGCGTAGTAGTATTAATCTTACTACCTCTTGTCCTCGATTAATCGATTTTATATTTTAACAAATAAATTCAATTATTTGTGCAATAAACGCGACTATACGAACTAAACTATATATTTTCTATGTACTTGTACTAAATATATATACACTTGTACATAGAAGTGTAAAATTAGACTTGTTAGTCTAGTTTGTTACTCTAGTATGTCAAGTGGAATTTGTTTGGTATTACATGAACTCTACAAACGATTATGTGCAGGAAGTTTCTAATTTTCGCACGATAGCTGTATACTAGTCTGTTTCCTTTAAAGTTATATTTTCTGGATAGCAACGTCAAATTAATATACGTAAATAATGTTATTGTCAGTGAATCTGCATGCCAAAGCACAATAAATTAATCAAGTTAAGTTTTTTCTTTGCAGAGCCGAATATTGGAGGACGCATCGCTGATGTGCAACTCATGGTCACCGAGACATAACGTAAGTAATACTTAGGGCCGCCATTCACGAACAATTTCAAGATGTCTGTCTTCAGTGGCTCTGGTTCGACTCTGCAGTATGCCGACTGCTTGAAGCTGTCCATGTATAGCGGCCCATATATGATATAATTTAGCTTCTATTAATTTCATTTTATAACTTGCTTTGCGAATGAATGTAGCGATCTTTGGCCAAAGATTATTTTATTCATGAGCTTTGCGTTTACAGTTAAGAACGAGTATATGAGATGAAGACATATTGCATGTTTTATGAATGAAGCATTATTATTTTAATTTTCTGTAGTATAGGACTTAGGTGTTGGAGTTTTGACCAGGTTCTTGATGCTCGCATCTATAGTGGAAGGGACTTCGTTGGATATTAAGGTATTTCTTAGATTATCATGACGATAATTGAAAGATTCGCTTAGAATATAAATAAGTAAATTGAGTATGAACGTATTCTGATAATTAATTTATATCAAACATCATTTTGACCCTCGGGGTTGACGCACCACTTTTTGTTCTCCAGTTTGTTCGTCATTTCAGTCTTATTCTAATTTATCTGTCGCTTTGTAAGGTAATTACGTTATAATATAGGAAATATGCAAAATTTACAAAAGTTTGTCCTATAACGTTATATTGAAATATTGTAAGAATTCTTGTTTAAATAATATCTATTGCGTTTTACGTTATAATAATGTTTTAGACTAAAGCCAATATTAGACTTCATTGAATGAGAATTGTAAAACAAGTTGAAAATTTAAGTTAGTGACAAATAACTATCACATTTATTTATAATTTTACATAATTCTGTTATAATAATTAGAAGTCAAGAGGATTATGTGGTACTTTAGTACATAAAACGTGTAACCATGAAATACGATTTTTCATTATACATTTTCAGCTGTGACACATTGTAATGAATTGTAAAGTGGTCACGGACTGTAATTATAACTGCAACAGTTATATTTAACCACTAAATGTGGAGTGAGTTTATTAACACATTTTATGTGAAATGCATTTAATTAAGGAAAATTTGTTAAGTTAATTGCATTTTACATGAAGCGTTAAAATATATGGTAATAAAAGCAAATTAAGTTTTATTCGAAGCTTTTGTAAATACACATTTTATACGTCAAAGGATTTAAATAATGTTACCATTTTTAACTAAAGAGGAAAGTATGTAATAAATTAATCATTAATAATATAATATTTCAAAATAATATCTGCCATTTTTCTATTTCGTCTTTAAACCTGATACGCTTTATCTATAATGCATAGGATATCGCAACGACGGCATAACTAGGACATCATATGAATAGACAACTAGCTAGTTTTTCTTCCAGGAAATGACCGAAGGATGTGTGCAATTTACGTGTAAATAATACATAAAGAACGTTGAGAATCGTCATTACTTTTGACATTTACGTTTTCATTGTAACCAACAAATGAAATGGGAAAATAATAATTAATAGAACAGAAATTGGTATCGTGATATGTCAGACTGTGAGCGAAAATGTTTAACGAAAAACATGAGGAGAAATATGCCTTGTTTTTTATTAATTGCTGCATGTCACTTCAGTACATGCCGAATACATTTATTTTATTTCTAATATAATATTTATTATGATAGAATTTCAATATTGATAGTTATAAAGTAACATTACTCACTGCATGACATCGTTTAGTGAATTCGAATGAAATATTGAGTTATATAAAGGGCTTTCATGAATGTTTTTCGATTCTCATTAATTTTGCTTCGGTTATTTCAATTTGTCAAAAATTTATTTTTAAATGTAGCTTTAAAACCAGTTAACCTTTTAACAGGTACGATAATAATAAGGATATTGGTTAAACAAATGATAAAAAGAGGATCAAAAACGTTGAAAATAGCAGTTGAATTTTTATGAAATTAACGTTGTTTTCACCCTCTGTTATTCCGGCCAACGTAATCGTCGCGGCTAAGTGCATGTCGTATAATCCTACTCGTTGTTAAGCGCCACTATGATGGTACAGTCACATGCAAAATTGTTTACATTATTTAACATTTTATATCTGTCTCAATCTAGATAAAAAACAATTATTGATTGTGTAAATGTATAATTAAATATGTTAATAGATATATTCATCGAACAAAACTCTCAGATATTTCGTTGATAATTAACTCTTACTTGATAATGAGTTTCCTTTATCAAAGAATTAAAAAAACAAATATTTTTATGTTTTTTTTTAAAACAGAATTATAGCGAATTATAAAGCTTTTAGTTTTTATGGGTAATTGCACGAGTTGACAGGTCTGATATGAACGTTGTACCAAACACGAACTGTGTACTTAGCTGGTGTCAAAAAATATTTCGACAAACGAAAAACTCCTACAACCCTTGTTCGTATTTTAACTATTCAGGCAACAAATATGAATTATATATCTCGGGTCGGTACCCTTACCTTGTAATTATATTTACCACACGACTTCATCTGCAGAATTAGTCAAGTCGCTAATTAAGTGAATACACCGTTCTATGTACAAAATATTATTTTAAATTACTCTTCTTAATGTCAATTAACGGAGATTTCGTAAACTTTTTACCCGCAACTTAAGTCACGAGTATATTTTTAAACTTAAATATGTATATAAAATTAAAGAATTGAATTTGTTTTCCACTTACGATTACTTATATTTGACTTAATTGTATTGTCAGAGTCAAATCACATATCTTGTAACAATATATTTGTTTCACTGTCGGATCCTGAGAAAATCTCTGTATAAAACATATCGTCATCCTTGTCATTATCTTTAACAAAACAGAGATAACAATAAGATTTAAATGGAGCGTTTTGTTTACAGAAACCCACGGCTAGATAATCCTTTTTTAGTTTTTCCGTCGTAGTGAGATGTAAATACAAATTTCCACTTTATAAATAACTTATGGATAATCTTATAAAATTAAAATTTAAATAAATTTATGTAAAATTGAATACAATATTATTCAACACTTTAGTATGCATCTGTATTGTGTGTTTACTAATCGGGTGCTAAGACCCCTCAAACCCAAAGCTCTTACATCTCTGTGACACTTGATACAGACATTACGTGGCACAGATGTATCAGGGGATCACGAGATGTCGCCAGTTAACCCTAAAATGAGAACGTTGATGAGTAATAATAGTAATGGATTATTTCAATCTAAGTTGTAGGTAATATTACACAGTTATTGTTTTTAGACTCTCCAGTTAATCAGTCTTACTGTATTTATAATTTTTAAAACGATATCGATGTCTGATAATCTACTACTCTACCGACTTCAAGAAGGCGCTTCTGAACTCCTTTTTATGCTTCTTACTTTAGAATTTCTCTCTGTGAGCTTTGCATGTAAATTGCGTGCTTGTTTGTACAATCTTTCCATTGCATTTTTAAATATTAATTTATTTAACCTATTTTCAGCTGTGAGTATTAATTAAATTAAAATTCGTAGCATGAAATATTTTCTCGTTAATTTGGTCAAAGCGCTTTTGAAACAGTAATTATCGATGAAGCTCAGGCTTTACCCTAGCAATTGAAATTATTTTTATCTCTTTTGAGGGTGGGGACGATTTGCTTAACAATTGCAATCAGTTGGGAGTTTGTAACGCCACTTGTGTAACACGAGTGTAATGATTCGTGAAGGGTGAAGGGACAAGTTTTGATTCCCACGCCTGATTAAAGCATCGATGATTATTAAGATAAGTTTTTAGAAGATTCTTAATACCATTTTATTGTTATTATAGTGAGTGCAACAAGTTTTTAATGCAACTCTAGTTTTTGATATTATTATAATACTTTACTCGACATTTATTCTCTTTATTCACTTTTGCGAATATGTAATGATCCGATTGTTAATTAAATATTTTACTAACTCTGTAAAAATGGCTTTTGATTAGTTATTAATCAGGTGAATTACCAATTGTTTGATTCATTCTTTTAACGGATTATTTATAAAATATATTATAATGTTTCATTTCCTGAAAAAGAACAGAAACGGCGAGATATTAAATTACTAGTATTATGCCAATGAAATTTCACGGTCAATGTGTTCGGTTTGATGTAAAACGGTTTAATTGACTAGAACTTTTTCACTCAGTGAACCATTAATATCAAATCATAGCTTAATATGTTCCTCGTAACTTGTTTTTTCTATTGAGTAAAAAAGATTGATGCATTTTTTATTATTAAATCTTGGACAGTTAATATGCATGGTTTAAAAAGATTATTAACAATTCATTGTTGAAATAAAAAGTCGGTGAAGCAAAAAATAGCGAACCTTTCCAATATATTTTGCTCATACAAAATGAAGTACAGTTCAATTTGAACTGGAGCAATTCAAATGCAAGCTGTATCGCGCAAGAGGTGGTCGGAATAAAGAAGCAAACGTGTGCACCGGCGGTAAATCGAAACGGGAAACTATCACTTTAAAAGTGGTCCCTGGCACTATAAAACTGCCTATTTGGGAGTCAGGCGGCACACACCGCATCTGTCGAAAGCGAGTTCGAGAAACCGCGGAAGCAAGTAACGAGTTGCAGAGGAACACGGGGTCAGAGTCACTCATAAATAATTTAAAGTAATCCGAGAAAAACCCCTGTCCGCGGGCCGCCGGTTGAGGAGCCATGACTATTTGATGTGGCCTACGTAATATCTCTCGCGAATTAGACCGCCCTTTGAACTAGCTACGGTTGTTTGCACTTGATTATACTTGTGATACAATTAACATTTACATGGTTATATTTGTATAACTTATAATTTTATTAAGACTAACTTATTACTTTTCTGTATTTCGTAGCAACTAAAAGTAGAATTTTAACCTACGATTTAGAGATTTAATAATAGTTGTAGATATGATGCATGTTCAGTAGTTATATTATTTATTTTATGATTTTGTAAAAAAAACTGTAACCATTTTTGAATTCTAGAGATTTCAATAAAAAAGTCGTCCCTCGACCATTCTTACTTGGCCTTGAGTATAATAAAATATTAATGAAAACAGTTGTATATAAAAAAGAAAAGATTGTTTGCATGTAACTATCCTTTTCTACCTCAAGATGTATGTAAGCATTTGCGTTGGTACAAACTTTTTATTATTGTTAAGGTGAGTAGCGGCCAACGTTGTAGGCTTAAGACTTCAAGATTCAATATACTAATTTGATGAATTTTTGATTTGGTACTTGAGTTCAAAAAGTAATTTATCATGGGGTTACTACGAGATGTTTTGATGCTTTACTTATTTATAGTTGAAGGAATTTAAAACTATTGAAATAACATAGTTCTTTTTCCTCAGGGCGATCTCTTCAGCGGCCTCAACGATGGGTTGCTGAGTCGGGCGGAGGCGTTAGCAGCGGTCGACATCAGCAAACATCAGTCAGGGCCGCAACCGGGACCGCCGCTGCCGCAGCTGAAGCACGACATGGTGTACCATCACGGTGTCGGTGGCCCACCATCGCACAACGCTAGACCGCATCAGGTACATTTGTGTCTAAACAGTCAGAGTTAGAGGCTTACATTGCAAAGCCCAGAGCTTTAAATCTAGTCTCGTTAAATGTATGCCGGATACTAGTTTTGTATACGACAAGCTTTTAAGTTACAGTACTTGATTAGTATTTTTCTATAAGCACCTAAACAATGCTTATTGTATTTTAAATTGATATAAAACAAAACTTTTTAGAATGTAATATAATTCAATTCAGTTCGTTATGTAATAAAATCTGTATTGTATTATATAACGTACATATATAGGAATATCAAAGGTAAAGTCGATAGCAATCATTCGAATCAAATTTCGTTGCTATAAAACTAAAGCGGACTCATAAAATTGTTGCCAAATTGGTACGCTCCTCGCCTCTGTAGCGACATAAATAATAATAATAGAAGTAAATGCATTTCTCTATGCCCCATACACCTTGGAAAATCTTTGAGAGTTCATATGTCGGTAAAGGAGGGTTCGTTCCTCTGGGATTTGCTTCGAGTGGGGTAGACGAGAGGGCTGTAACATGTAAGAAATATATGCGCTACACTATAAAAATGAGGTAATTTTATGCACTGTTCGATGTAATGTTGCCGATTGTGTTCCCGCCCCTACAATTTCGCTTTAATATATATTTTACATGATTATAAATGGGATTACAAGTAGCGTTTATGAGAAAAAAAACCGTGTTCTTTATTTGAATTGAAAAAATAACTATATGTTTTTTTTATCTTATAATCTCGATGAATTAATAATTGTTAACATTTGATTCGATTAGTCCATACAAATCTTGCGTTTTGATACTTCTAAAATACTGAAACAATAATATAGATAGAATATGGGGAGAAGAATATAGGAATTAAAAATTGGATCAACAGATGTCCGCGTGATCTTAAAAATTAGACTTAATTTATTAGTACTTAGCATAATAGACTGGAAAGCATGATGGATCTGATGGCAATGGATCATGGATTAAAACTATAGTGAAATGTGATTATTAGTCTTAATTGAGATATTTCTACATTTATTTTTATTCAACAATCAAATCTCAAATAACTTACGCAGTATAATGTTGTAGTACTTAATTTAATATTAAATAACACGAGACATGTTTTTTACTTTTGATATTTCTTCATCTATTCACTAAAACTTTGGCCGCGACAACCCTTTGTAGCAAAGACTGGGCATACATAGATTGCATGATCCCAACCTTAATCTTAAAGTATCGTAAACACTAAGGGCCCTACCAAAAAAATACAGTGTCTTCATTACATTTTAGCTAAACAAAGTAAAGTTTTGATGATACTTATTTAAGGGTACAATATGCATTTTTATATCACCGGCGGTTAAAGGGTTAACGTAACTTAAATATTGTCCAACTCTAGGCATAACCAACGGAAAGATTAACAGACTATTTTACATTGTGTTGAATTCGTTTCAAAATGGAAACCATTTTTTCCATTCTACCAACAAAAAGGACTTGAATAAACAGTAAAACTTAAACATGGAGTAAACTACGGAAAAGGGGGAGATAAAAAAACAAGTGTGTACTCGGGGGAGTACAGGACATACGGCCGTTTTTACTAGGTTGCCGTGCAATTGTCGCTTCTGCCACTTGGGACAAGTCTGGAGGGATATGGCAGTTCGTTGTTCGACGCTGCTTAAAAAATATACACAGCCGCTTTTTTGTTTTTAATAGCACGACATTGCGTATAGTGTTACAACGTTTAGATTTTTTTTCGAGCAAAAATTAGAAAGAAGAAAATTGAATGCATGTGTCGATTTAAAACAAAAAACTATTGTATTATAATATAATAAATTATTTATAGCTAAATATGTTGCCTGTTTGTGAATTCCTATATCTCTATCTCTAGAACTATTGACCTAACATATATTTAATTTTTTTTTAAACTTTATAAAATGTTTGTACAGAGGCCGATACCTCCGTTATAACCAGAAATAGATAGAATTTTTTTTTATGATAAAACATGTATTAGAAATAACAAAACTTAAAGATTCATAGTTATTTTTGTTTTGTAGGAACGTATAGCATTTCAAAAAATATAATGCACCGCATTGTAAAATGTTATTACTGTTTCACGAAATTGGCATGATTCGGTTCGAAACGACGCGTTCGGACCCCAATGGACAGTCAAAACATCATTTTAGTGGCGCTCGTAATGCATTCATATCGTCCCATCGTACTTATGCTAGTTTCACACGTGGGCACAAGAGTGTGGCAGAACAGTAGTCAATTTTTTGAATTCACACTTACTGACCAAATAATACAGTTATTTTTTGCATGTTCAATAACAGTACTAATTTGTCCCTCTGCACTGTCCTATTGTACAGCCTTCGTGTAACACTAGCATTACTCATGTACAACAGAAGCTAGTGTCAAATATGTTCCATATGTGAAAGGGGTGGGGGAAAATTGTAGGGGCCATACGACAAGCGAGTAAATCCCATATGTTTTTAAAAAGTGGCAATTAATTCTAGCTTTTGTATTTGATGCTCATTTAATATTTAAATCAGTAAAAAACTATTTCTATTAAAAGTAATCTGTTCCACTCGACCCAGTCTTTGTGATCTTTTTTTTTCATATTTATTAGAAATAGTCTTTAAAATTCTTTAACGGTAAAAAAACACCGTATATGTATATGTTTCATTTAGTTTCGCTTTGTTCAGTCTGCTATGCGAATGTATTTTCGTTCCTATAAAATACCATATAAAAATGTGACATGAGGAACGCGTGTTTCGTGGCTCAACGATATCGCACCCCGAATAAATTCGGCCACTTGTTCAAATCATAACGTTATGATACAAATCACTATTAACGGAATATAATTTATTTAATATCTACTTGCAATTGCTACTGGGGTGTGGGGTTGTTCATATCGATTTGATTGCTTAGGGCTTGGTATATTTAGTAATTTTCTTAATGTTACAAATGCTACATTTATTTAGGCAAATTTCTATGTAATAATTATGTTTGTAGCATGAGTTTATGCTTAATATTAAAATAATTACTTACCGTAGGTTTCTGAGATCACATTCCCTGTTTAAAATTGAATGTTATCTCTGTTTTGTCAAAGATAATAACAGGGCCAGAGATTTCGATCTCAGAAACCAACGGTTAAAGGTATTTGTCTTTTTATAAATACTAAATATTATAGATTTATTATAAATATTTATGGTTGACAATACAAGTTAAGTCTATATTCCTTTTATTCGCATTAAGCTTTATAACAAGTAACAAGGTTCTTCTCAATTATTTTTATTAGCGTAAACCATGACGCACTTACATTGAAAATGAAATTGTAACGTAATTTTCCTACTTAGTAATCATAGAAAAGTGACGCAAAGTGGGGTGGTGATACATGATTATACCACGACATACGCCAAAGCCCCATCAATGTCGCCCCGCGTGCGTTTGCCGAACATATTGTACTCATGTTTGAAATTCATACACCTGTGCGTCGAAAAGTTTGCGGTTTTTGTACTTATTAATTAGCAATTAGATGTCTTGTTCGATAAAATTAGAGAAAATTGAGGAAAATTGCAACACGAATAATGTATAAGACTAGTTGTCGCCATCGACGCGTACGCGCGAAGGGAAAAAAATCTTAATTAGTAGGCTATGTGTTCTTCTTGACTATGGTCTACATCGATACAGTGGAGCCGTTCTGCAGATAACTTCTAACAATCATCAAAACATTCGCATTTATAATATTATTTAGATGTATTCAGAATACAAATCGTTAAAAAATATCTTATCTACTATATTGTTAATTAAAATACGAGTATAAATTGTACTTTCTTCTACAAATATTAAGTTTGTCTTTGATAGAACAACACCGCACGACAAGTTATACGGTATTAAAAAGGAACAAAGCAAACCGTTAGAGGCATGTAAGTTTACGTGCAACACGCGGCTAGTGCCTTGTAATTGTGATCTACCGCTCCCACGGGATCTTCCGCAGTACCGGCTGCACCTAATACAGTACCCCTGGACGCGCCACCGAAAAATTGTTAGCGAAAGACATACGACCTGTTTGTATAGTGAGATAGATAGCCTCGGGTATATTGACAATTGATTTAGTTAGGCCTGTATAGTTCATTTTATTTATTACGGAAAATAAATTTAATTAAAATGAAAACGTGTTTCATGACTTCTCTTACATTTTAGTTATTGAGAACTAAGAAAACGTTCGGTCTGCTAATTTATATTCTTAATTAAAATCCGAAATAAATCTAACTACTAATAGGTTATATTTTTTAGTACATTTTGTTTGTTGTACACAATTGAATAATTAAATACAATACAGTTGATACATCTGCATATGCGTACTTGCGTGCTTAAAATACTCATTTTCTTTTGAAAGACGGTCAACAACATAAGCATATTGGTAAAACACTTGCAACCAATCAACGTCACAACAGACTCACCCTCCTATTGAAAAAAAAGAGTGTTTGCACTCATAAACAATGAGTGCAAATCTGTACAAAGATGATTGTTTATGTTGCCATATCGTCCCCGAGTATCGCCATTGTTACCTCCCCTGCTTTATTTACAATAAAATGACTGATTTAACATGAATGCAGAAGTTAATTCGGCGCACGACAATAATGATTCCGTCACACCCTCGCTCTACTAATCCTCTTAATCGTTATAATTTTGACAGTATGATAAAAAAGGATTACAAAAAGCCATTTTTTCCACAGATGGGCCATCATGGTATGGAAGGACTCGATATGCTCGATCCTTTGACCTCTTCATCTATGACAACTTTAGCTCCCATGGGTGAAACGGCACCACCGCATCATCAACTGCACGGCTACGGTGCAATGAACCATGTCATGAATCACCATCATCATCCTGGCGGCCTCGGTCACGCCCCGCCAGCGCACCTCGGCCACCCGGCGGCTGCTCTTCATCCCGACACCGACACCGATCCGCGAGAACTAGAAGCCTTTGCCGAGAGGTTCAAACAAAGAAGGATTAAACTTGGTGTCACACAAGCAGATGTGGGTAAGGCACTCGCAAACCTTAAATTACCAGGCGTAGGGGCTCTATCTCAAAGTACAATTTGTCGATTCGAAAGTCTGACACTCAGTCATAACAATATGATAGCTTTAAAACCCATACTTCAAGCGTGGCTAGAGGAAGCCGAGGCACAAGCTAAAAATAAAAGACGAGATCCTGATGCGCCGAGTGTATTACCGGCCGGTGAAAAGAAAAGAAAGAGAACCTCAATAGCAGCTCCAGAAAAGCGAAGTCTAGAAGCTTACTTCGCGGTGCAGCCTCGTCCATCTGGGGAGAAGATCGCAGCCATCGCAGAAAAGTTGGATTTGAAAAAGAACGTGGTACGTGTATGGTTCTGCAACCAGAGACAAAAACAGAAGCGGATGAAATTCGCAGCGCAACACTGACCGGCGGGAGGCGGCGCGGCGCTGCTGTACCCTGGCGCTGGGTACGGATACTGAGCCGCCGGCCGCTACTCTCTTGGCCTCTACATTCATCTTCATGGGCCTTTCGATAATATGTCGTCACGGCGTCAAAAACGAAAAACACCGTATATGAGCAATAATAAGATCTCGTTTTAATCTCATTCTTTTATCACTTTCTCTCAAATCAATCGCAATTTAGTACTAGAGTAGATATTGTAGTACGTCATGAGCCAATTTAAGTTTTCGTAAATAAGAATTTTAAATTTTTTTCGAGACACAGGGTATATAATTTATTATATACAAATTATTCCAATAAATAAAAATCGCTTCGTCAAACACAACTTTAATTTTGCGTTGATGTTTGAGAGCATCGAAATGTAAATGAAATTTTAAAATCAGGATTTTTAAGAGAATGTGCCTTGCAAATATTCAATATTCTGTGTTTAATGTTAGTAGTATCATCGTGGTGCATTGGAGCTGACGATGAACACTTAGGGTTGAGTCCTTATGATTCGTACATATCGAAATACTCATAAAATTGCGTCTGGGAGTAGATTAGGACTTTGACTTGCGAATAAATGATTTGATAAGTTTAAACTTCGCTTTTATACAAAGCATGTTATATGACCTAATCTAAAAACAGACCATTTTGAATATTACTTATTGTTTATTAATAATTTGTTGGGCCTTACTTTCTTGATTTTTTAAATTGTACAAAATAATCATAAGTGTATAATTTCTTGCTATAAGTTGTAGATAGGAAACTATGCTCTAGTCTTAATTATACTGTTTATTTTAGATTTATTTTTGAGGAGTTTTCTAAACGTTTCACAAATGGCACAAATTTATAGTAAGGAGTTATTAGCGACATTTAGCCAAAATAGTGTTAAAGTCATTGTAAATAAGTCACATTTCTATTTAAAACTAGTCATTAGACGAACTATAGTTACTAAATTAAATGGAATTAGTACAATATTTCGGAACTTTGAAACCTATTTCTTTTTAGTAAATAGTGAAACGTTGTACGATTTTAGAAAAAGATTTCTTTTTAATTAAAACCACATTTTTTTCTTCAAATATTGACTGGAAATATCTTTTAACTGGAATAAAAACTGCATTTAAAAATTCGTGAATTATAAATAATATTTTTAAATGATATTTTGTAAATATAGAACAAGTATAAGATAAGTAATAAAACGTGCAATTTAGATCTCGGTAATTAATAATTAAGTGCTAGGAATTTATTAAGTAATCAAAAAAATCGTAACAAACGTATCCTTTTCTAATCTAGTCACTGCTTTTATTATAATATTTGTTTTGTATTTTATATTTTATGAGGATAATCGAAAATTTCATTAAATTTCTGCCGTAATAATAACAAATTGTATGAATTTAAGTTTTTTATTTTATGTCTGGAAATATTGTTAAATACAAAGGCAGGTGTTGCAAGCATTTACAACGATATATTTTTAGCACTTTAAATAATTTCACTTACTATAATTAATGTTATTATTTTGTTTCTATCGCACATTGTTATATATCTCGTTATCCTCGATGAGTATGTGAGTGTTATTCTTTTCTTTTTTTAATATAAAAGATTCTATTTCAAAGCGTAGTTTTAAGTCTTTATTAAAAATGATATAACTCCTGAATTCACACACTATAGGAACACATACACACACATGTGAAATAAACGCATAGTCATGTTTTTCAAGAGCCTTTTAAATCATTGAATTGAATAAATACATCATTTTGTTAAATGCCAGCAATAAAACTTATTTTGCAAAAGGAGCAATACTCATTGGTAAATTGTAAGATCGCAATAGACAAATTTTGTCGATTTAAATATGTTTCTATATTTATATTATTAGGTATGAGTGAGATAATGTTTATAGAAAGTATTCAGTCTAATATTGAAGGTGAAAATCATTCCATTGCGAGCTAAATATACGGACTGCTTTAGCAGACCCCAGTAGCAGCATTTAGCGGTCGACGGCAGTTGACACTTGCCATACACGGACCGCAGTTTTCTGTTAATTAAAAAGCTACTGGCTTCATACCTACAGCTTGAAGCTTTACTGTCGTCTACCTGAAGTAGTTCGTATACAGCGGCCGTTAGGAAGTGTGTGAGACTGATTAAAGTTTGTTGTAAGAAAATTCAAAAACGAAGTATGAAGCACGAATTGCGAAACTTCAGTGGTGGTTTTTAAGTAACTAAGTTATAATGTAAAAACTGTTTAATTCTATATGATACAGTGTTTATTAATTTCTATATTTACCTATATTAACACTGCCATTTAAGAAATATATAACCAAAGAGTCGTAATTATAAAGAAATCAATATTGAGAAATAATTATTATTTTTAATTCTAATGAACAACTTCCCTTTAAGAACATACATAAATCATTTGCCTACTCACATACTATCAAAACTTGTCTATTTCGATAAATTAGTATTAAACAAGAAACATCGAACCGTGGATTCCCACTATCGTACTTATACGAAAACATATTCTCATCCGTATTCTATTTGAAAATAAACTGACATGACACTTTGTTTTTTGTTTGGGATATTTTAACCATTGATGCATTGAACTCTGTACTTAACTACTTACTTAAAAAAAATACAGTTTTTTTTTGGCTATTAAGTTAAACATTTGTTGAAACATGTTTTTTTTACTTTTATAAGTAGTTTTTTTGGTACACGACAGACATTTTGCATCACTTTAGTATATGTGTAATTTTGTATCACATGTTAAACAATTTAAAACAAACGTGACAGTTTATTTTGATGGTAATTTTTGTAAGTTTAATTCTAAACTCTGTTTATAAAGTTTTTATGTTAAATGCTTGAATTTCCACTGCCAAAACTTACGTAATAAGACATATTACTATATCTATCATTGAAATAAAAACAGAGATAAAAATGTTTCGGTACATTCGTTTTAACAGTGGAATTCCATGGCCAGGACAACATACATTTGTTATTAAATAAAAGGTATGCGAGTCTCGCAAACAATTGCCTGTTATTCTGGTTAGAGGCATGTCCGTATGTCTATATTATTTTTACAAGGCTTATATGAATTATAATTTTAAATCTAACATTATGTACATTTAACTATATTTAATATTTTAAAATAAGATAAGAAAATGCAATAATAAAGTGTAATGTTACACTAAAATATAATTTCATTTGTAAATAATTGATGAAATAAATAATGAAACGAATTTTACTGCTGTAATCGTTATATGTAATTAGTACACAGAATCAACGCTAATTTAAGTAGTCATTAGTAGTTTCTCTTGCAATTCATTGATTCTTAATTGTATGATTATCAAATAAACTGAGGAAACTTATTTCGAAAACCAATAAACAATAAATCAATAATAGAAATATTAGTATAATCTTTGTTTTATTGCTTCCTGAATTTTTACGAAACAAATGAGATAATTAAGGTTTATAAAACCTCGTGCGCTAACCCCAAGTGACTGAGACAAAGACAAGGTGTCATCCCTATTCAGTGAATACTTATAAAAATATATCTTCTTAAGTTAATAAACTACAAAATAGTATATTAGACCGCAAAATACATGCTTGCCTGTTCAGCCGTGAGAAGCTCACTGCTGAGCTTACGCTCATCAAGATCGTCACGATGACCGGTCCAGTGCTACCCGCATTCAGGATACTCCCGGAACCTTGATCAGACCTCTAGAAATCACATAATTAAAATAAATTCGGTAATGACAACGAAGAAATCGAATGACACCTCACTAATCAAAATCGGTTATTCTTTAGACTCTAGGTACAAAGTATATTACACATATACAAAGCCACATGTATAAAAATAAACATACTGCTAGAAAAAAAAAATCTGACACTGTTGCGGTGTATCGGCGCAATACTAGCCTTCTTCAAGTATTCTTCAAGTCAACGCTATGTCCCCTCACTAATCAATGTGACACTTATGTAGGTGGGTAACGACAGCGCGCCAATAGCGCAAAAGGATTCTAACTAATAATGTCTAAAAATACATATACACCAAAAAAGATTGAAACACGGTTTAAACGCGGTGTTAAATTTCCCTCTAACTTTTTCCCTCTTTTTAACAAAAAGAGAAGCAACAAAAACACAGCGAGTTAAGTCAAACAATTAAAATAATATTATACAACAATTTCAAGTGAACCTATCCCTTTCTCTATGCTATATTATACCTTATAGAATTATTCAGAAATAATTCAATGGCGTAGCTAAACGTGAGACGGTGGCAAGGGTCAGTTATTCCCCAAGGGCGATGACTTACAGCCCGGCGAAGCACTAACTCAAACATTTGGCTTTGCCGTCTCTTCCGTCCACAGTACTGTGTATATAAGCAGATCGAGACGAAATACACGAAATTTTAGGCTACATCTATTTATTGACTCCATTCCCTTGAGATGTTGAAAGTCGAATATGCTGTAGTAAAGTTGCTTATAAGATTAAATAAATAACAAGAAATATGAAGCCTATAAAAGATATTCAGAATTTATTACTATTATATTACAGTTAGTTACGCATCTATTTTATTTTTTTTAAACTTAACGCAATTACTATACTACTTACTACAGTATATTATATACCTATAGCTAATACATAAGTATGTGGTTGCGGCAGCCACCCACTTATATGTAATCTTGAGTATCATTAGGGCTTGATTGGAATCAAACCTGGTATCAAAAAGCACAATGAAATGTAAAAATTAAACTGTGTATAACATGTTACAGTATTGAACTTTAATTTTTAGAAGTAAATATGTACATAAACTGTAGAAAAAGTTTTACATAGCTTTCTTTGATCTTATGGATTTGTTGTGTTAATTGAATCTGAATTGAATTAATTTAATAAAGTTTGAAAAACGAATCAATTACAATATGTAAACTCGACCTGGTAGGGAGCGAGCGCCCGAGGCCGTAGCATTATGATGTACACCGTATTAAAAGCCCCGCGTTCATTTCCAAAACGAATTTCTGTTCACAGAAAGCGGTTTTGAATATCTGATTGTTATGTTATACAGAAGAAAGGGATATTTAGAATATACTACTGATGAATATTTTACATTGCATTCGTACTACTACGTATTCGTGTCGTAGACATTCACTAACAGCAAACTGTTTACAGATTAACAATTAGAAGAAATATAATACAAATAGGTTTGAGTGTAAAATAACACGCTGTTACATCGTCTAATTTTGTACAAATTTACATTTGTACAGATAAATCTTAAATATATAATAGTATCTTAAACCTATAGTATTAATAAATCTTAGTAAATTATTCATTAGATTTAAAAAGGTAAGAAGAATGTTTTGTTACTATTTTACAGTAGTTAAAATGCGCATGTATTTAAAATGTTGCACAGATTTAGGATATAGTATTTAGTTGGTTTCTCGGCGCGGTGCGGGTCGTGGGGGTGTGTTTGCACAAGCGTCCGCCCGAGGCGAGCTTTCCCCTTAGTGCGATGATTGTTCCTCCCTAATATTGGATGTATGGAGATTGGTCTCGTATTGTGTAGCACAAACAATATTTGGCTAATCTAGCTGTTTGGTTTAACGTTCTAATTGGATGTATGTTTGCCGATGTTTGGACTGATTCGTGGTGCGTACCCAGTGGAATTTGCCAATAGAGCTTTCTAACAGATCTTGCATCAATTATCGATTACAGAATAGGAATTGTCAATCGATTGTTTTAGGTATCATGTCTTCAAATATTCATTTTTACACCTATAACATAAAAATTAAAAATAAATAAAGTTACTTGATATTATTTTATTACAATAATTCATGATATTTACAATAAATAACGAACTCCAGACGATATATATGCATAAATTTATTTGAATAAGCGTCGAAAAATGTTATATTTCACAAACAATATCTCAGATTTGTTTTGATATTAATATTAAAGTAGTGAACAGAGGTTAGCTATATTTGTATAAAGAATTTAAGATCTGTTTCAAATGCTCTGAGATTATCGGTCTTATGTAGAGGTATGATTCTAAACCAGCCCTTTTGCGAAAGCTTCTTTGAATAGTTCTCCATAATTTTATATTTACTTATTTTAAAATTAATCCTTACATCAAGTTTTTTTAGTTTAACGTTTTGGTAATTATTTAAAAATAAAAGACACACATTCGTTAATCAAGAAAGATTCAAATCTTTATAATCGATCGTGTAACTAATAACCAATATGTAGAAAATTAAAAAATCAATTCTATGGCTACAACTTAGAGAGTTCACAATGAAGGTGATAAATATACGAAACTTAAAATATATCTTACTGACAATTTATTAGTCCAGTCGGTGAGTGCCTCTTCGGACATTACATTTAACAATAACAGTGATTTAGTGACACCCTAGGAAAATTTAGAGTTCCCCAGACGGCATGGACACCCCACGCGGTTGCGAATTGATTTATTTATAGTGCAACGTTAGCATCCTGGTTCAGTATGCTGTATTTACACGACTGCTGATACACTTTCAAGACATCAACATTTCAAATTACATGTAGTTAAATCCATCAGTTTGACTTTGGCATGCTGTCACTCTTGTCGACAGATAAGGAAATTCAAATATGTTAGCTGATAGATATATGGAAAAGTAAATAGTACATCTGAAACGAACTATACGTAGGGAAACATTCGTATATATAATAGCTATTGAGTTTATCGAGCTCAACCAATCAAAATATATGATTGAGAAAATTGGAACATATCTCTTGCTTTAAGGTTATATACCTTAAAGCAAGAGATATGTTAGCTTAGAATATTGATACCTATGCGTTTAGGCTATAGGGAGTTAATTTATTATAATAATAGAGGCTGGGCTAATATAGTTGGCGGGTGCAGAAACAATCTTGCAAAGCTAACTCGAAGACAATAGGAGCGCAGTGCGCTGAGCTGACGGAACAATAGTGGCTCGGCTCGTATAAGCCTGCTACTGAAAATTCGCTTTAGATTTATGTTAACTTTACATTATCTTACATCATATAAGTCCCTGCATGTACATATTCATGATTTATAAAAGATTGTAGTCTTTACTTTAGTGAAACGCTTAGTTTTAGCTACAGAATAATGTTTAAGTATGGTGTTTTGAACAGGTAGATAAAAGCACTAAATTTTTAAAGCCATAAACTTCATGGTTTATAGAAAATATTGTCAAAACTTTAATGCAGCAACGTCAATAGATTTCTAAGCTAAGTAATCCTTCGAAATAATATTAGACGGTAAAAAAAACTACTGACTACTTACAACAGAAAGTTATAGAAACTACCTTTTATCTAAATGTTGTAACAAATTTCTGGCGTATATTTTATTCTAAGCGCATTGTAGCGACTTTCTCTGGTACGGGTCATTTTCAACTTGTACAGAGTTGCACCATAGCTCCTTCCTAGACAAGTATAATAGTGATGCAACAGTATTTTATCGATATCTTTAAATTTGCATATTATTAAAAAAATCCAGTAACAAACAGAATTACCCAATGGTGGAATCCTCAATCCCAGAATACAGGTAAAGTACTGTCTAGGCACTAGGAATATTACTAGGTTAGGATGATTCTCTGTATCAATCAGCATGGGATTAAGAAACCATCTCCATGGAAATGAGATAAAGAATTTAATTACCTACCTTTCTTTTAGATGAAATGAATGATGTAAGACTAAACACCGAGTACGTTTTACGCAAGTTTAACCAAGAATTGTGGATCAGTTTTTTCAGACTATCATTTTTTTCCTAGTAATATACGACGAAAAATAATACATTAAGAATTTTTAAATCAAACTCATTTCGCAATTCGTAAATTGTGTTGCTTGGTATTTCATTTAGTTTTCTTACTGTCAAGTCGTGAAGTTCATGAAAGCTAAGTATACCTAGTATATTATTTGTCAAGGAAATTTAGTTAAATTCTTGTAATGATCTTATCGATGTAATTCATCCCATCTCTATCTTTATACAATTTTTATTAGCAACCCTCATTACCAGTTTTTTTCGTGTGAATTGTTCAGTAGGCTTGCCAGTGATTTTCCTAACTCTTTGCGGAATGTTCCATCTGCCAGGGTGGCACTATCCAGCAATCGCGCCAGTCATCTCATTATTTGAAAGTGTAACTGCATTGTTATTTTTAGACAAGGCGGCAACTTTCGTTTTTAAAACTAAAATTGCACATTGGTCTTCTATATGAATCTAAATCCAATTTTGTTTAAAAAAATAAACGTTTATGTTCTGCAAGTGCCACGTGAATTCGCTTGAGTTCGAGTGAGTTCTAAACATGAAACATTAGTAGATAGCGTTGTTGTATTTTGTCAAATTGCTTAAAAACGCATGAACCTTAATTGCATGGCAATAAGTTTTTGGTGGTTTTTTTAAAGTCCATATATGTATTGTTAAACAATTTCGTTTTATATTTACACTAACTTAAAATGTAGGATGGAAGCTAAAAGTAGGAACTTCTTTATGTTCGTTTCTGCCGCTAAACTTGCACACCGTTTAAGTTTTACATTTTTTTGAATCTGAAAACAAAATCTTAAGCTGCGCAAAGTCTACATTTAAGATTATTCTTTAGTTTTTTTACTTGCTTAGGTATTAAGATTTGCACAATATTACGTTTTTGTTCGCGTCGTTTCTGTTACCTGCAAATTTTTTTTTATATCATAAGGTGACAAACGAGCGAACGGCCACCTGAAGTCGCTGAAATAGCGAAGTGACTGTTGTCCATAGACATACGCTGTTGCAAATGCGTTGCCTACCTTTAATCGACGGAGGAGAGGATGCACAGAAGGAAAAAGTATTTTCCCTTTCTATGCATCCTCTCATCCGGAAAGTCCACTTCCACTTCCCATCCTTTCCTTACAAGAAAAAGAGGACTAAATTAGGCCTCCGGGACGCACACTCATCAGACGAAACGCGGAATAGCTTCCACTTCACGCCTGTCTTCTGTGTCGTCGTGGTATTTCACCAGCCGAGCCGGGCCAATCCGTTCGAAGATGTTAAAGCGGGATCTACCACTGTTATAGATGCAGATTACCTTATAGGTTTGGTTATTTATTCATTAATTTGTTGTCGTGGCAATGGCTCTAGTGACTTGGCTCAGTTATTGTTATTGGTTTAGATATTGATTTTCGGTTAAGTCGATTCATTCGCTCAAAACATTGTATAAAATACTAGAGATTTCAGACCTTATCTCTTACCATGTGATTTTATTTTAGATCGGATATGTGTATTAACACATTGCTAATAGTCAGTACAACAAAAAAAAATCAAAAGTAATCACTAATTTAATTACTAAAAATGTGGAGAAAAAATCTGCTACAAGCCACAAGGGGACTTATTTTATTTCCTGTGAAATAAAAAAGCGAAAATATCCCAATCTTTTTACGACACTTAAAGCTAACTTAGTTGCGAGTTTGCCCCGCGTTCTACACTTTCATTAGGGCGTCGCTGACTAATTAATTTTTTTTAAAGTCCAAATTAAAGCAGCGTCGAACAGTGCTCATTCGTGCGAAAATTTACAAATTTATACTTCGTTTTATTAGCCCCGGGGTCTTCAAAATGACTTTTTTGGTACATTAATGAAACGTAATTTTAAAAGTTTAAGGAAATTTAATTCATTCTTATAAGAACTTCTTGAAATTAACCTTAACTTAAATATTTTACTTCAAAATGAATAACGAAATATTTAAGATTTCAATGTAATAAAAAATAAAAAAGTTTGCCGATAACCAGCTTCATAAGTTTTATCAAAGTGTTTGTAATACTAATGAGTAATAGCGTCACATATGGCTGTGACTGCGCAATATACAACTACTTTCATGAGTTGAGGTTTGGCCTATTTCGATACTTTGCTTAGATATCTTTCGATAGTTAAGGGGAAAATGGTAAATTCGTACTCGTGCTTAAATACTAAATGGCTATCCAGCAAGTTCAGGCCAGGTTATTACAAAATTTGTGTTCCCTTCCATTTCGTTTTGCGTTCACCGCAATGTAATAAGTACTGACTCAGCTCGCCTAACAAAGGCATACGACGTCAAGAAAAAATCGACTAAAGTCTAGTAACAGTACGTCCAACAAAACGTCGACCCACATAGAGTCCAACGACACTTATTTTATACTATTCAAACAAATGTACGCAATGACCTGGATCTATGGAGTATAGATTTGCTTATTTGAATGTATAATCCTCATTCTGGATTTACTGGATACAAATTTGTTGTTTCTTATAGTACGTTAAATGTTTACGTACGTGATAAGCGTATCCACCTACAGTAAAACATGTCCTGAAAATATAGTCATCCCTTTCAATCTATTTGAAAAAAAAAACATAGTGAACATGACTTTGTACAGGTATTTTGTAGCTCCAGAGTCCCACAAAATGTCAACTGTAGCTATAGATTTGCGCCGCCATCTTGAAAATCGCGACGATTTTCATTCGACGATTTTGACAAACAAGTAGCGGACGATTGGCTTCGGCGACGAAAGAACACAATGTCGGCAATGTACATTACGTAAAAAATAAGTGCATGTTTTTTGTATAATTTCTAGGTGGCATTGCACATAGATAATTATCGGAGTGGTTTCATAATAAATTGTTCAACATAATTTTTTGTACAGTATCGGATAACATAAGGTTTCAGTGTATTATTTAATTAAATCAATGTTTTATATTTTTTGCAATTAATAACATAAAACATTGCTGTGTTTGCAAAGTGAAACATACATGTATACGCTAAAACAAGTACAAGGTGAAATAGATTGTGTCTGCATAAAATTGACTGAATCACAAGCAATGTGTACATAGTTTATTCGTGCCCGTAGGCCGTTTCAGAATTCATCGAGTTTTTTTTTCGACAGAGCCAACCGAAACGTGCCGCGGGATGCTATCCAAGTAAAATTATTATTGGTGGTATTCGGACGAAATACATGTACCTGCTGTAGGCACTTTTAAAATTTTCAACAAAAGACCGAGAGAAAAAGTGAAACTGTACTGTACGCAATGTTTTGGTATTTACTATTTTTTTTGTATAAGGCATATGGAACGTTTCATTTTCTAAAATGTTCTAAAATAACGTATTAACATTTATTTGATAACATTTAAATTTCCTTTTCTCTAAATTATAAATCAAG
Organism: Papilio xuthus; assembly: GCF_000836235.2. Classification (NCBI taxonomy): domain Eukaryota; kingdom Metazoa; phylum Arthropoda; class Insecta; order Lepidoptera; family Papilionidae; genus Papilio; species Papilio xuthus. Next base: position 4,859,482 of record NW_013533632.1, read on the forward strand.
AAAAATTCCATATCTTAACTTATGTTTTTTGATGTATTCTACTCGTATATTTTGGTATACAATTCTTACCACACCTTTAAAATAATAGGAAATTGCAAGTCATATTTAAAAAACAAAAAAAACAGCCTTACACTCCGTGAGGGAAAAATTAAAGTAATAAGTAATTTTTTTGTAGCTGTTATAAATAGTTTTCATAATCAGTTCCCGGATTTCACCCAATTTCACATCGCGCTTAATTCGTTCTGGGAGTTAGTTTCGTACGAACGTAATTAAGGAAAGTTTTTGGATTATCTACCTTGTTTTTCCACTTGTGATGTCCAGCCTTAACGGACCCGCCACTCCCTTTGCTTTGTTCGTAAATTCGAGAACAAAAGAGAGGAATAAACCAGATTGTGGAGCAATGTAAATTGGTCACTATAAGCAATTTTTCGGCCACTTATTTAGTTTTACTTTATCGCCGTATTTCGGAAACTCTGCGCCCCTAGACAGTGAGATATTCACCAATTTAGTTGCTGTAAATTTGTTTTGTTAGCAACTTGTTTTCGCTCACGGAGGATAACTATTTTCCCCTTTGCAACCGTAAAAGGTAACACTGCACATTGTCATAATTAAATTGCTATACGGAACGTGCGACAAGAGGAAAATAATAATTTAATTTTTTCGCTGGTTATAAATATTTATTCGGAACATTAAAAAAATCTTTATAATAAGGATTAAGTAAAATACTTCAGTTTATCAGAATAACGTGAACTAAAAAGTCTCTACATGCATATAAACTTATTAGGTACTTTAAACGTAATTACGTTTAAAACATGTCTGGATATGTAAAGAGAGTACGTTATTTTGAAAAAAAAAACAAAAGAGAATTCAGTGAAATGCTCGCCATAAATTGTACTACTCCCGGGAATTGTAGCGTTTGCATACTGCCCGAGTAGAGTGACCAAATATTTAGCATTCACCAGAGACCTTGTTTGTAATGAATCGGACTGAAATATTTTCAAATATCTGTCATATAAGTGTACCGTAACTACACAAATTCGATACTAACACCAATCAAATGAGAGGGCTTTTATTTCTAATATCTAATAGTAACTAAATTTATTAAAATTACATCTCTTATAGGTACATAAAAATCGTTACAAAATAGTATGCATTGTGTTTTCTTTTTTTGACCTCAAAGTACTGGACTTTTTCGTAGGAAATTATGATTATCTCATATGTCTGAAATAAATGGTATCTCTATTTTCAAGAATACACATACTTGTTGGGCACTCACACATAAACACGATTCGTTTAGGGCCGTGCCACTTACTGACTATTTTCGCGTTGGAAGTACATTGTTATTGCTTCTACTTTAAGCCAGTGCATGATTTCCCGCGTGGTACATCCCTACACTAGAAAGAGTTTTATCATTCTAACTTTTGACTGTTTTGTACTTATTCTAGACTGCTGGTAACTGCGTCTTAAGGTGGTAAACATTAAGTTAAGTAGTTCATATTTTGAAATATATTATTTAAATTTTTTTTATTATTATAGATTTCAAGGACTTAACCCGATACCCAATCGTAAAATATATAATATTAAGAATTCTTTTAATAAAATATGGTACAAACTCATCGAATTTAATACAGCATTGTAAAAGGTTTTTTCAATATATTTATTAGTACTAGTTAACTATTGTTCATAAGAGCATCTGAGGAGAAATTCAAAGATATGTGTGAAGTCAACCAACCCGCACTGGGCCTGCGTGGTTGACTATGGCCTAGTCACCCGTGACTTTGGGAAGGATCCGAGCCCCTCAGTGGGGAAGTATAGTGAGCTGATAGAGAGTATTAGTAACTGGAGTATTAGGTTTAACCGACTCGTCAACTCTTCGCCTATCCGGTACCGTCTCGCCTCACACGTCACCATTTAAGACGTGCAATCGTGGTGAAACGCTTAAAAAAAAACTTTGTCCGCGTGAATTCAAATTAAAATTTTCTTTGTAGGATGGAATTACTAGTTTGCATGCAAACTTTATTTTCAACTCGCGGGGTTTTCACTTAGGTAACTAAGATTCAATCATAAAATAGAGTCGTAAATAAAACAAGGATTATTATTCTTGTGTTTTGTATTACAAATAAATAAGCTACATTACAATTTATTTATTCTAACACAATATCAGTTTAGTGTAAAGAAATATATGAAAATATTTATATGACCGTAAAAAATCTAATGTAATTAATTATCTTCGTATGTCTTTGGCGAGATTCATGTATAAGAATATTTTTGGAGGAAATTACGAAAAAATATATAGTTATATAGTACTTAATAGTGTTAGTTCTTTATATTTACAAATCGTAGCGACGTATACAATATGGCACATTATACATATGCGATGTAATTATTATGAAAGAAAGCAAACTATAAAATAATCTTATAATATTTGTCTGCTAAGTACAATAAATGCAGGCTAATAAATGCAGCATAGTAAGTACATAAAAACCTGTTATGAATCAATAAAAATTATTAGGTTACAAAAAATTTATGTAATATAAACTATTTTAAACGTCTTAACATTGCTTTCTGAGACGAATCTCTGTATAAAACATATCGTCATCCCTGTCAGTATCTTTGACAAAACAGAGATAACAATATGTTTTAAACTGGGATTCTGTTATCAGAAACGCACAGTTAGAGCTACTGGACACTAGATACTTTTTATCTCTGTTTTGTCAAAGATAATGACAGGGATGACGATATGTTTTATACAGAAATTTTCGTCTCAAAAACCGACAAAAAGTCTAATGTGTAGGGTCTCTTAGTATGTGATAGTATATAACGATTGATTTTATTGTTTTGATAAAGCTTACCAAAGTAGTTTTATTGGCATAGAATTAATACATTATATGGAAAAGAATATTTTATCTTAACTAACGTTTTATTAATATGTAAATTATATTACGTAAGGCATTTTAAGGCATTCCATTACATAACAGCATTAGGTTTTGTGTAAGCAATTCCTACAAAGATTGATGAGGGAAGTATTTATTTGATTTAACAAATGAAAGTTACAAGTTATAACGTTAATTAAGTATTTTTCATAACTTAGTCTGTTATTGAACTACCTTGACATTTACAAGAAACATGTTATGATAGTCGTTACTACTTAAAAGATTAAGAACACAACATGTTTTATGTAAATGTTTCAACAATGCGAACACACTGACATATCATCTGTTACATAGAGTTTATAGATTTGAATGTAATTATAATAAGTATAGTATCTTTGATAAGAAACCAAAAGTTGAAGTGCACACAAATATATATTTAATCGATACTTTCGCATTGACATCTATAGAATCATCAATAAGTAACTTATTATTTTAATAATAAAACATAATGATTTGAAATTGTATTAATTTGTAGAATAGTCGTTAAGAGGATTTTAAAAATATTATAACTTAGAAATTAAAATACGCTCAATCTAGAATCATTTATACCAAAGTCTGCTATAGCTTTTAAGCTTTTTAATAGTCTATCTGAAGCTTGCCGGTTTACTGGGACCTTCGGTGGGTTCCAAAACAATTCGCTTGAAGCAACCTTCAGGTAATTGATTGAGAATAGCCTTGACATTGTCCACTTCACTGCGAAGATGATCGTGTTCATCTTGGTATTGTTTAATCCATCTGTTAAAAAAAAATAGTTAAAACCAAACTTGAACATTTTATGACACTTTATTACAAGATACTCTGGCGTATAATCAATTTCATGTCGGTACCGACTAGTTTAGTAGATTATGGGTGACAGTCAGCGATAGCTTATTAACCCTAGTCTCAATTACTCTGTAGAAGGACATTTAACGGTCTCTTCAAACGTTGAAACCAGTCAGTGCCGATACCAAACAAATTTCACGTAAGTTAAGTCGTTTCTATGTACTATCACTTGATGTATCATGACACAAATAATATAAATTAGAATAATACCTTTGGTGATTATTTTTAGCTTCAGTTAATGTTTTTATTTTGCCGTCCAAATCCACTTTGAGTAATGCTTTCTCAGCTGCATCGAGACTATTCTCTGTAAGAAAATATGTTTTGAAGTGTAATAAATGAATCGTACGTTTGAAAATATTGTACGTATCAATTTATCGATACATCTCTAGTTGCGAATCAATTGATAACCATCATGCAACATACGAGTATATTGGGTTTTTGTGTGTGGCAAGAAGGATTTTAGAGATGAATTTTTCAGGCATATATAGATAATTGTTGCTAAAATGTAACTCTATACTCTTTGCATTTGCAGCTTTATTTCAAGCATTTCTTTTTTTTTCTAAAAATGAGATAACTTACGAAGTCTATTAAGGGCATTGTCATCCAATGTTGGCAGATTTTGCAATTCTTCCATGATAACCTTCAAATCCTCTAGACCTTTAGAAACTTGTTTCTCTGCCTCCCTAGCGTCAGTGTTAGCTTGTCCAACCTAATTACATTTAAAAAGAACTATATAAATCGAATACATAAACTGTATAATAAAAAATTACCATCTCGATGGCCGTTTTGTAATATTTGTTTGTATCCTTACAAATATCTGCAATATTGTTTACCTTCATCTTAGCGTTGCGAGTGAGTTCCAAATTTTCTTTAGCTTGTGTCTCACGGTCCTCTATATCCTTCGCTGTACCCTTTACTCGAGCTAAATAGTTAATGATAAAAAAAAATTAAAAACTATAGTAAAAAAAAGTTGAAAACTACAAAAAGTATAATAGGTTTAGTTTTAGTCACTCGACTGTACTTTTTTAATGTAATCTAAAATGTAAGTGTTTTATTATTTGTAAATATCTATGTCTGTAAACGTTTACGTACTAGATAATTTATCAGCTTCATCTCTAAGCTTGCCAGCTTCAACCCGTGAGGCGGATGCTTTCTTTCTTATCTCGTGCGCAGCCTAAAATATAAAAAAATCAAACATACCTTATGTGCGTAAATAAATTAACATCAAAATAATAATTTTATTGCCACATTACCTCTGAAGCTTTATCAGCGTATTCTTTTTGTGCTTTTTGCGCTAAATCTCTAGCTTCTTTAGCTTTATCACTTGCGTTATTTAGCTCTTCAATGATACTAGAAATGCTCTCGTCCGCTGCTGCAACCTTTGCTTGGACTGATGGAATATCTAAGGCAGCTTGATCAGCCAGTCGCCGGGATTCCGCTACTTGATCGCTGAACTCTGGAAATCCACAATCAGACGTGACGTATCTACTCATAAGTTCACTCTCCAGCCTGCCTAATATATTCAATAACGAAGACGAAGCGCGACGAAATGAGAAAAAGGATAAGTAACGTGTAGGAAATCAAGGTATTGGGGAGACAATTGATTTGTGACAAAGACAAATTATTTGTAAATAAAATATTGTTTTAAATACCTTTAAGCGTTTTGTAAATTTCGTTAGCCTCCTTCAGCGTAGCTTTGGTGAGTTCAACGTCTTTTTTAGCTTGTGCTTGTAGTACATCTAGTTTAGCTAAGAGATCGTTGAGTTCGTCTTGCCTTTCGTGGCCTTGTTCTAACAAATCTCTGCCCTTGACAATCGCCTCGTCTAGATTTTTAAGAGTATCCTCATTACTGTTCATTAACTCTTCTAGCACAGCTGCTTTTTCATCAATCTGGAAATGTTAAACTAAATTAAATCTACTATGAAATTATAAATTATTGTTTGTTTCAGATAAATCTTTATTGAACTGATTTCAAACATTGATTCTTTAATAGTCCTGCTGTTTGTCCAAATGAAGTTAAAACCTATTTCTAAATTTACAACATTCTTATAATCTTCATGAAATTCAAAGTTACTTACTGTTCTGTTCATTTCATTTGAATCATGTCGAAGTTTGCTAAGCTTTATATCTGGCAATAACGTTGTATTCACTTCCGCGTACAATCCCAATGCATCATCGTAAACAGCTTTAGCTCTTGTCAATGCTTGGTCAGCTAGCTCCATCATACTACTTAATTTTCCTGACGCGGCATTTAATTCGTTGGCAAGAATTTGAACTTCATTACTAGAAAAACAATGAACTTGAACATAATACGGCTTATTATTTGTATTCTTTCTTACATTTTTTTACAAAGATTAACGACAGAAATTTCTATCGTTTTAAAATGAATTTGCCCTTTAAGTAGAATATAAAATATTACCTAATATTTGCCTGCTTGTTTATACCATCTTTAGCAATCTTGTTTGCTAACAAAGAGGTATTGTACGCTTTTTCAGCTATTTCTCTAATATTCCTTGCTTCATTTTCGAGTTTCTCAGCGAGAAGACGGGATTCCTTTGCCAAAGCTGACATATCAACGGATTGTTTGCCGAATTGATCAGATCTATTGCGGGCTTTCGCTAAGGCAGCCGCGCCTTCTCCATCAAGATATTCCAAAGCACTCTGTAAACAATTAGAACATAAGTATTTTAACCTCGGGCTATCGTGTTAAAGGAGTACGGTGATATTTTTACATCATATGTCTCACATGAGTCTACTAAAACAAGTTATGATATTGTGTTATTAAGTTGAAGAGATGAATTAGGCTATAAGTAAAAAGAAATACATATAACATCACATACGTTGATTTCCTTCTGAGCAGCTTCTATGGTATCTTCAGCTTTAGATACATTGCCTTTGCTTCTTTCAACAGATTCATTGCCTTCGTAACTCGCGTCCTCTATTTTATATAGCATATCTCTAAAAAATATGTCTTATTAGCAACATTTTAGGCAAACCAACTAATCTCAAATATCATTGCATGCAAGGAATTTAACAAAATGGTCACTTAATTTAATTCGTAATGAATTTAGAATATTTAATTTACGAGTAAATGGTTATCTTATCAGACTGTAATCTAGATATTTTATACAACTTTTAGACAATTTATATAAAGAGACGTGCTTCGTGGAAATTTACTCGACCTGATTAGTTTACATTTTGTGCACACAACATACAAAAGTGAGGTTTCACAAAGATACGAACCTGACATCGGCAAGTCTGTTCGCTAGTTGATCTAGATTGTTGGTCAGACTAGACCCAGGACCGTTACCTAGCTCAGCCTGCGCTTCTTGGACTAATCTCTCTATTTCACCTCTAACCCGTTGGAGTTCTTGATCGAAGTCAGCATTCTCCACTACTGTTGGTGCTTTGGAAATCTTAGCAAGGATCTAAAATAATTGATCGCTAATTTAGTTACTGCATATTCACTCTATTCACACATGCATATTGTATTACATACTTCGTCCAATTCCTTCAATTTGCGACGATGGTCATTGACCGCGTCGAGGACCAGGTTGTAGCATGGCGGACAATCCTCACAACCCTGACCATCAGCTCGTCGTTTCTTGTTCTCCATGCATCTAAATTATATAATACGTTTCAAAATAATTCGAAATATAGAATAAAGTTAAACAAATTAGAGATATTTAGTAACCATTACCATACGATTTGTAGTAACCATTTAAATTATGTATACAGAAACTTATCGTTGCATACTTCTATTTAATAAATACCTCTTATTTTCTTTTAAAAATTAACAGACATGGAATTTGGTTCATGTAGCTGTCAGTTACGATTGCCAAAAACACTTTTACCAAAATATATTGTTATGACCTCATTGTCTTGGAAAACATACTTAAAATAATTTTGTACAGTGATTCATCAGAGAAAACTCAAAGCAAAAGTGTCCTGAATGATTCTGTTTCAATGTTCAGTTATATAAATAATCCTTTAAAAAATTGTCCTCAAGTTAAAAATACCCACCGGTCACATCTACGTCCCTCAACGTTCTCTTGACAGGAGCATTGGCCGCCGATGTCACATTGGTAATTGGTTGAACCCCATTCATCACAGTCGCAATCTTGACATCCCTCCACTGAGAATCCGTAATGATATGCACGGCAGCGGTCGCAATGCTTGCTATTAAACAAATAAAAATAATTATTTATACATTTTTTAATAATTATTTATTTTTTACTTTAAACTAACTAATACTGTATGTATAAAGAAATAAATCTAATTGCGAGTACTTACCCGTCAATACCCGGTTTACAGTAGCATTGCCCAGAAACTGCATTACACGTTGTGTTGTAGGAACCTTCAAGATTGCACTGGCAAGGAATGCAGCCCTCTCCAGAATCAATGTTGTAGTAACCATCCTAATGACAAAAACTTGTACTAAAAATCTATTGATTCGTAAGTGTAATTAAGATTGACATAAATAAGATTTGAGATCTTTATATTTTTGTATTTAAGAGGTTAAATTAAGATGACCTTAAATTTTGAGTATATTATAATTGGTATTTATGAAGGCTTACTCTTTACCTCGCATTTATCACAATTTTTGCCAATAACATGAGCCCTGCAAGAGCAAAAGCCAGTAAGTCCGTCACATTGGGGTGGGCCTTCTGCGCTTTCCAGAGTTCCGGCTTCATGGCACTGGCAAGGTTTGCAATCACCTTTCTTTGTTTGATCAAGAGCATCACCATAGAAACCTGAAAGTTACCAAGAGTCGAAAGATAAATATTTCAAAATTAATTTAACTTTTGATTTGTGTGGTGCAATGTGCAACTTTCTGTTGTATTTTACCCAGATTTACGCCGGTACCGTTAGAGATTACAGATTCAGTAGCATAAAAATAAATATTGAATTAGACAACATAATAAAGAACCTAAAGAAAATGTAGAGAACTGATCGCCAGCCTTCGTTAAACGGAGAGGCACCTCAAGAAGAAGAAGCAGACAGCCTAAGACTGTGAAATAACTTACCACTCAAACATTTGTCACAGTGTTCACCAGCAGTGTTGTAAATACATTTCAAACATTCTCCAGTGGTTCTATTACAGTTGCCGACAGCATTAGAGTCTACATTCCCATTGCATTGGCACTCTTCACATGGCTTCGGGGGACCAAATTGTCCTGTTGGATCACCAAAGAAGCCATCCGCGCAAACTTCGCACTTTGGTCCTATAATAAATTATTATCACATAAGGAAATGTTGTTTATAATTATTAAAATTATTAATAAATGAATTGTTACCTGCATATCCCAATGGACAATCGGTACAAACGATGTTTTGATCCATCAGCTGAATACAACCACTATCTTTGGGGCATGGACAAGGTTTGCAATCGTCCGGAGTTCCTGCTATAGCGTTACCGTAGAAACCCTTTGCACAGAGCTCGCAGTTGCTTCCAGTTGTGTTGTGTTTGCAAATACAAAATCCTGGAAAGCATATTTTTTGTTTATAAATTGTAATCACAAATATAGCCATGTAGACCTCGTTCACAACATTAACTGCAACTTTAAGAGAAGTTGACATTTGCATGCCGGCTGTTATATAAATTAAGAAATAATTGCTAACCTGTGGCTGTATCACAGATATGCGCATGTCCATTACAATCACATGGTATACAGGTAGAATATGGTCCACCATTAGCAGGCTCGTGTTTAAATCCTGGAGCGCATTCTTCACAATAATCTCCCACGTATGCTTTAGGACACGAACACTTCTCTACCCAATTAGCCGGCGCTGAACCTTTCTCTCTTCCGATGTTAGCAGTATCAAGTTTGAAACTCATCATGTAACCTTCGCCGCCTTTGTTATACGTTCCCCTAATTTTTATAGCAGTTAGATTTTGTAGTATAGACATGAATTCGAAATTAGAAAGTGTTGGAGTCCATCCATAGCGAGGATCTTCATGGAGACGGAAAGTGTATTCTTGGATCTGGAACAAAGATTTTTAAATTTAATTTCAATTCAATAGCAAACGATTGATTGTTGTATAGAATATAAGTTCGCATTTATTGTTGCAAAGCGCAATATTAGTTAAGCAATTGTAAAATATCTGCCACACCTGATCAGTAGGTTCCGGATTGTTTTGTCCATAAATGTTCATCGAGACAGAAGCCCGGGACCCTTCGAGGATTATGTCTTGAGATGAAGGATAGCCTCTACTCTCTCCAAGTCGCAGACTGAATTTTAGATCGTGATTGTAAGATGGTCTCTGGTCTCCAAGAAATAGGTTTGAAGTTACGAAGTAAATTATTTCCGATCCTTTCGACTTTACCGCTGAAAGAGAAATGTATTTGTATTATAGGATTTTTTTACTTTTTTATTTAATAAGTTTTATATTAATTCACTGTTTGAACACACCTATATTCTGTGTATTTGCATTAAACTGTAAAGGTGCCGGTTTCCTTTGGTCGTCTTCTGCTCCCCACTTTTCTGCATCTCTTATGAAATGCGCTGTGATTTCATACGCCTGATATTTTGGTGCAGAGCTACATTGAGACGAATGGCCAAAACAAAAGCAAGGAGTGCATCCGAACTCATTCTCTATATCCAGGTTGAAGAAACCAGGTTTACATCTGAAATGTTTACAAGTTTAAATGTATAGAACTACCTTTTTATATTAAGAATTTAACTTCTAACTTCTAGCATGGTACGACTCCAATGATGGAGACTATTTGCATTAGCGTTGGTAAAGGATAGTAGGGAAACTAATTAACTTACTCTCTGCATTGTTTTCCTTCTACATTTTGCTTACAGAGACAAATGCCAGTCTGCGGATCACATTGTGGTGTGTTCCCATAAGAACCGGAATCGTTACAGCCGCACGGCTTACATCCTTGGGTCGTGAAGTCGAAGTGGTTTGCCGCACAAACGTCACACTTGTCACCTGTTACGCCGGGTTTGCATTGACATTTACCCTCGGAGTTACATTGAAGGCTACGTGAACCTGAAATGGTAATACATTAGCAAATAACTGATGAGTAAAAAATCTCTTCCCCTGTTCATGTAACATGCATTTTAGCAATACTTACCAGTAGGGTTGCAGTTACACGGCATGCAGATGTCTTCAGCACCTTGGAAGTAATTCTCTTTGCACCTCTCGCAGTTGGCGCCGTCTCTGTTCTCAGCGCAGTCCATACAGTGGCCTCCATGACCCGTACGCTCATACAACTCCTTGTCGAAGTAACACTTGTTCGAAAATCCATTACAGTTGCACGCTGCGGACAAAATTTGACAAAGGTTTAAATCAGTGTCAACTTATTTAAACGATTCTTGAAGTGTACTTTCGATTCGAATAACAAAAATCGCTTACGGTTTTAAATTATGCTTAATTCTAAGTAAATGCCTTTCGCTATTTTGGCGCGCCCTACTAAAATAAGCAGTAACTTTTCAATAATACATTTACTAATATGCATAGACAACGCAAACCAATAATAGACTTTAAAAAATAACGCCCTGGTTTCAAACTTTGTCATTTATCACTACTTTCACAACGTAAGTAACCAAAAAAAAACAGACTATTACAAATAAATTCCAGGATATAATTAATAATAGCAGCACAGCAGTTCAGTATCGAGTCATTCAAAGTTTTAAGTAATATGAACATCGCATTGCTAAGACTTACCAGATAAAGCATTGCATAATAATAATTGTAAAAAGTATTTATATTTAAAAACTAAGTAATGACAATTTAAACTAAGTAATAAAACACTATAAATTCAGTCAAAATAAGTGAAAACATTATACGCTTCATTGTTAAGATAACTTTACTTCTTCATATATCATTAATCCATATAGACTAACAGTTTAAAAAATACAATGTAAGTCAAGTCACAAACGCGTTCCTTAACCACTGTTCAAATTATAATGTCACTTTGGTTAGATGTTCTGAAGACATAAGACAAGGTTTGTAATCCAAAAAATCAACAATATAAAACATACTTCAGTTTTAAGAGAACTTTTTTCTTTTACTATTGAGTACTGTTTATAACATTTGATACTTTGATGTTTTAAAAGACTGACATTATTTAGACTTTGGTACAACACAGTCCGCTATAAAACCATTCTTTATAAAAAGGGCAGTTGGATCGTGAACTTTCTTTATCAGAACTGATAATGTTCTTTTTTATAATCATAACGTTTACAATATTCTTGTAAAGGCGTTCTTCTTACTTGGACACGTTTATAACATAAATTATTTGCTTAAATAACAGCAATTTGTACGATTTTCGTGTGTAACATTATAATAATATTCGCATAGTATTATAATAAATATCTTATTGCTTAGTAACAACTCTATCGCCTCAAACAAAATATACTTCAGCTCGCTTATCTGCACATTGAAAATTTCGCTTTACCCATAATAATGTTCAATGCAATGCATTATTAAAATACGCCAGCTGGAACAGCAATAAACAATTGCAAACACGTATTGTTCATTTCTTTACTATTTTTATTCATTCGTTTTACTAGATTAATATTGAAATACAATGTCACAAAATAAATCAATGATCTTGTACATTATGTGTATCAGCTGCTCTCTTTCTTACAAATTTTATATTACAAATAGCAGTAATGTAGTGCAATTGTTCGTAACTAACTTATTTTAAATTAAGGTGCAACGCTCAGCAACTTATTTGAATATTGTCCAAACTTTAAATACCCATTTATTATTTTGTCTCCCAAAACTTAAGACAGAAAGGCAAATCTGCGGTCGTACGATTTTTTTTAAAATAATAGCGCTCAGAACATAATGACTAATAGTATTTTTAATGTTTATAACAACTTACCCTTGCATTCATGAACATTATTAGGGGAGCCTCTACCCCAAGGAGCATCGTTGTAGAAGTCCAGACATTTCTCGCATTCACGACCAGCTGTGTTGTGTTCACATCTACAAATAATACAATAATAAAAATGGTTAATACAGAGTAATAAAAGTGGATCCAGCCTATAAAAATCCTAATACAATAAAGTTCATGGTTCATTTTCATTGCCTGAATTTATTTGCTCCATTCACCTTGTCAGTCACATCCACAAATTGGTTTAATTTGCGCAACCATCAGGCGACATAAATAATCATGATTCAGCACACACCACAAAACGATATTGAGAGTAACAAAATTACTTAACAATAAAATAGATTGTGCTAGCTTTAACGTCCTATCCACTATGTCTTCGTATAGTCTTAACAGCTTGATAGATTTATTCGATTCTTATTCTCCACTGTCTCATAACACACTCAATCTTTTTTACTTCCCTTTTTTTTAATTACCTGCAAGATCTGGCTCTTGAGCCATCCGGCATTTCGATGGAGTCGCAGATGGAAGCATGGCCGTTACATTTACAACGCGCACCAACCGACACATCAGCAATGGCGTACCAGTACGACTGTAACACTTGCGTATCACCGAAGATCTCGTCTCCGAATGTATTTAAACGATCCAAGGATATACGAAGATCAGTAGCTGTTACCCATTCCTGAAAATATTTAGAATAACTCGTACATAAATGTGTCCAATATTCAATCAAAATAAAATAGAACTATCCTACTTCTTACTAATATTACAAAAGTGATGGATGGATGGATGTTTTGATGTCAAACAAAACATAATAAAGTCATGACATTATTACTGAAATTCGGCCAATTTAAAATCAAATTACCTGTAACTCCGGACTGCTCTCAAAGGTATAACCGGATGGTCGACCTTCCAAAGTTGAGAACACAACGTTACCACCGGACAGCGGGGAGATGTCAGAATATTCGCTTGTGCAAAGAGCCCTAGTCTCAGCCCCCAAGTCTGCAGCACGCTGTTCTAAGACGCCGTATGTATCACGACATGATGCACTGTGGACATACCATTATGTAGTTAATCGTTTAATACTATATGTATATAATAACTTTCGCAACCATAGTAGAGCTGCCTTTGCTGACTCTACCTAAAGAAAATAATGCGTCCTTCTATACTTTATAGGTGAAAGGAACACCTTATCTCAATTTACATTTATATTTTAACATGATTTATTTGTCTCAGATAGAAGGGATTTGTATTTGTGGAAGATTTGTACTTTATATCTTATACAATCTTACCTTTTTATAAATAAAAACTTTCGATAAGTAAGATCGAGTAAAAAAAAAGTTTTTGCGTTTTATTTACCTGTAATACTGGTAGGGTTCCCAATCTGAATCCTCGCTTCTCTTCTTGTAAATAGCAAAACTTTGCGGCCTCGGAGAGTAAAACACGATTCTTATGTATGTTATATCATAAGCTTTTCCTATTAAAACAACAAAGTATTGTTAATTTACTAACAGTACTATAGAAATTAGTGTAATACCGTACTTTATTTATAATTATTGAATTTTATACAATTGATACTAACCTAAATGTAAAGTGAGATTCACTTGATTGGGATACTGAATCCCTTCCTTCATAGTTTCCGATTGCCACCATGTTTGATTGTCCTGTTCGTAATGTAGATCAGTGAGGAAGTAGCTTGAAAACTGACCAGGCTGACAGAAATCGCAAGACCTGGACAAAAGGTATAAAACAGTTAAAATAACATAAAATCCATAGATTTTATCTGTTGCCAAGGTGGTGTCATGGACAGAAACATATCGATCAGATGTGGTATATTAAAGAGAGGGAATCAAATGATAAAAGGAGTCGATTCCAGTATCCAAATAGCAAAAGCAATATGTATGGATCTAGGAGACTCAACTGAGGCGTGTCACGTTCATATGAAAATCCGTAATCTCTGGCTACCGCTCTTTTTATGTGTTGTATGAAAATATGAATTCCACTAACCTTGTACCAGAGGAACTACCAGCAGATGTCTGTATGCAGTACATTTTGGAGCCATTGTCACCGCATGTATTGGTGGCTTCCATTTGCACCATGAAAGCCGCGTTTTCGAACTCCGGTATACATCTCTATGAACAAAGAAATAGTAATTTTTGAATGATCTATTGCCTGCCGTATGTAAAAGGAAGGATATGAGACGTAAAGAAATTATAAACCTAGCATATAATATGTTAAATTTTTCATAAATGGCCTAAAAAAAATCACTCAATTTCTAATTAAACTAATGAATATATAAGGTGGATTTTAAAAGTTTTTAAATATATTTGTCTATATATTGAAATAGTTTTTACAGCGCCCCTCTATGTTACGCCTGCAAACATCAATAAATTAACTTGACAATACGGAAACCGCTGCAGATGGCAGTTTTGCCGCCAAAATAGTACAGCGTTATATATAGAGTATGCGTCCCAGGACGTTGGCACCGGCACTGCTTGCCTTAGTCACAAAGATATATTCTCAATTACCTCTCTTATATTTATAAATTATATTGCTTATTGAAACTTGTTACCATAAGTTCGACATTCAATAATTATTTTAAAAGTAAATTAGTCATTCATAATTTTCAAAAATATACGACCCAAGATCAAATAATCAAAACATTCAACGCCAAATGTGAAACTTACTACCAATTAACAGCAAAACAAAGCATAGTTTGAAATTACGCTGTGGAACTACGAGATCTTTTGTATCGCTGGAATTGTAAGTTGGCAATATTTTACATGATAATAAAACACACTTGTTTCTCTTTCATTACGGCCTATGTATGTTAACGTATGTATCGAAAAGATTAATCTTAGATTAGAATTATAAATGAAATATTCAAGTTAATTCTAGCAGTTTTTCGGGATACTCTGCTGCGAATCCGAGGCCGTTTTTTGTTTAAAAAACTTTGTCAAGAGATAGACATCTGTTGAGCATACAATTAGGTATTTAGTTTTACGCAGATATTAAAAGGCCATACAAAGAACAAATCTAGATCATAAGTTACAATTACACTTGAAAAATTAAATTTAAAAGGAAATGAAGTCACTGAACTGTACAGTTGACCCACTAACATTTATCGTGTATCATATTTTTATAGTTACTTTTGCATTCGTATATAACTTGTTGATTCGTATATTAACAACAGTTGATAAATACAAAACAGAAGTTTTTTTTAAGATACATCAGAAGTAGAACAATTAAGTGTTTTAGAAGAACAGGCATTTTGGGCAAAGACAAGTGATCATCTACGCCATTTCATTAAGAGAGGTTCCATTCAATAATATGATGATACTTTGCTGCCGGCGATTAGTTTCATGATACAAATTGTGTACTTATGTAAAGTTCTCATACTGCGGCTTTGAAGTGGTAAATGTAAGTCATCCAGTAAAATAAAATTTTGTAATTTCTATAAAAAGATTAAGCAACTTTTTAATTTATAACTCAATGACTAAACTAAAAAATAAAATCCGATGAAAGTGGGTAATCTTATTAATAGTATAAATGCAAAAGCTTAAATGGATGGATGGATGTTTATTATGACGTATCTCCAGGACGTTGGGCATAGGTGTAGAACATAGCCTGGAAGAACACATAGGCTATTAAGTTTTATTTAATCCACGCGGACGGATCGTGTGCGACCGTTAGTGAATAATATTTGATGGAATATGTAACATGAAATATTACAAGCTGAGTTTGTAGTAAGCTGTATATATCTGGGTACAACGGATGCGTAGTGATAAGCCCGTTCCGTTGGCCCCCGATAACAAAACATTGGGCTCTCAAAGTAAACGAACTCATTAAATGTATCAATGGACTTACAACATTTATTGTACCACGATAACCTTACGATAATCTATGAAAAATCAAACGGCTAGTAACGATTTATAATTAGAAACTTTGGTTAAAGAAAATTGTAACGGTTCGTTATACAATGTATTATATATAGATATACATCAATTTAATACCAAATGGTAGTAATACCTAGGTTCTAGAGTATGGATATGACCTATAAAAACAACAAATAACTCTATTCATAGTATCATTAAGTTAAAGATTAGTTTCACGAACTTAGACACAACTAAGATTTATAATAATATGTACTTCTATTTACTACTATGAAACCATACAAAACCATAAACATAACCAAAACTTACTCTCAATGTATGATTTAAAACATAACTCTTAGTATAGAATAAGTGAAGCATAACAAAGTTGAATGTAAGTTATGCGAGACTTTATTAAAAAAAAATCATGTAACTTCCACAGAAAACTATTTAACAAATAAATTCTAATGAAAGGATATAACTTACAATATTTAGTTTACTTAAGTTTAAGATACAAACTTTGAACGTCTAGAATTAAACAAATACTCAACTTGTCAAATTGAACACAAACAAAAGCTTTTAAAAGCTCTACTTAAAATTTTAGGACTTACTTGAGGTTGTCCGTCGCTGTTATAACAGGTCGCCAAGTCCTGTGAACCTATCCTAGGCGTGTGGTAGTAATCCTGTGCCGACGCAACAGCCATAAACGTTAGAAAGTGTGTGTAAATGAGAAGCTGCGCCATTTTGTGAGAGCGCGTTGAGCCTGCGTCGACACGCCTGCTGGTCGACCGAGCACTGACGCTTTGCGCGTTTCACAACACTGCGACAAAGATCAATGAACAGTTATAACGCCAAACGAATTCGCCTTTATTCATTTTGTGTATGCCAGTACTCTGTCTCTCAGAGAACATTTTGGATAAAGCGAATGTTTCGGAAGTTTAGTTGAATTTAACATTTGATTATTATTAAAAAATGTATATCTTAGTAAAAAATATTAAATATAACATAAAAAAGGGAATTCTGAAGTAAAATAAAAAAATATAAAGGCTAAATTCACACTGATATTTTTAACCGCTTAACAAAGAAGGTGGAGGTTAGTGTTCTTCGCGTGAATGTAAGTTTGTTCTTATATGTTTGAACACTACAGTTTATTTTGTTTAAATATTGATTTGTAAAAAAAATATTTGTTTTAATACACAGACAACAGATGGAGCTAATTTTATCTACAAGAATTTTAGTCGGATTTTAAAATAAAAATTAAATATATAATTATTTTTCATTTTTACTTTTATTTTGGACTCCTTAAAAATAAATAAGTAAATTAAAAAAAAGTGTGATGTAGACCACGCGTAGTACAAATCTGTACTTAGCTGTTGTGATTGAGGATGAGAACTTTTTTTCTATGTTCAAGATTAAAGTAAAAAATAAGAAAATTGCAGTACTTTAAAGTAAATTTTATTCTTTGTTTTGATGGCAGCACGAATTCTAAGCGCGGTTTGGTGGCCTCATAGCAACCGTTTTTGTGTACGGACCTGAAAAGGTCCGAGCTTTTGTTCACGACCAGAATGCTATTATATGCGGCGCGCGGTAGATTTAGGGAAAAAACAAAAGGTTTAATTTTTTACGATTTAGGATTATTGCCTTACGCGCGAGGGGAAACTTGCTAGTAATAAAATGACAGTAATACAAGTTAATTATAGTAAGAGTTAATAATAGACACTGACAATAATGAAAATTCTGAGAGCGACTGCATTTGATAAGAGAAATGTAGTACATTTCCTTGTTTTGTACCTACTATCGTACCTACTCGATCGGTCGCTGTGAGGCTGACGCAGAGTCGCAGACGAGTGCATTAGGTCATTGGATAGCGGCATCTCACTCACTCCTCGGTGTCTATCTCGTTCATCTCAAGAGCACCGATTCCACGAACTTGCATCATTATTACATCCATTTACTTGATCATCTCATAAGCATAAGAATAAAAAAAAGTTTTAAATGTCGAAATAAAAATGAAAATAAATTACAATTAATATGACACTATGGTAATATTAAAAATTAAATTTAGATTTAGAAGGCGTAGTAGCGAATTAATAAAATAAAGGATTCTCATAACTTTACAACATTTTAACTGAAAGCAAAAAATAAATTCTTACTCGTATGTTTTATCTGAACGTAACCGTTAACAAACGAATGGAAAAATTTGGCAATGTAGAGTTTACAAAAATGCATTCATAAGTGAAACTCTATAAGGACGACGAAAATTAACACAATACCAATTTGTAATTTTCATCTAGCCTAAGATATGACGACATAATTACTAACAACAACTATATAACTCATGTCTGTAACCCACAGAGGTAGGCAGAGACCACGGACGTCCATTTGGCTCTAACATGACATACCTCTATCGCTTCTTCTACATTCATACATCTGCACAGATGAACCTCGTTTTCTATTGCTCTTTATACCAGTCTTCTTTACTATTTTATCAATATGGACGGTATAAGTACAAACATTAGTAGTCAAGTTATTATGGTTTAGACCGCATTCACCAAGATATATGTGATAAAGATAACTTCAGTTACTACTTAGCTTAGCTAGTATACTTGTCCAGACCAAATTTAATGTCTTACAGGAAATCTGTCTCAACGGTCTATTTACTTCAAATGTTACATGTGGTCGACATCTGGCATCTACATCATGGGCACACAGAATTCGTAATGTAGCCTTTTGACAAATTACTAAAATGAATCCATTAGGTAAACGATGTGTACGAAAACGTGTTTTTATCTCTATTTTTCTTACAACAATGAGAGGGATTACAAAACGTTATTTCGGTAGTGAAAAAATACAAAAAGAAATCACAAATAATATATCTCTTTAGTCAGTCGATCGTCGTTTGTTTGTATTGCTTAATCTTTCTTACTAATATTATAAATGCAAATGTTTAGATGGATGGATGGATATTTGTTTGAAGGTATCTTCGGAACGGCTGAACGGAAATTGTTGAAATTTGGCATAGTTTTAGATAATACTCTAGAAGAATATATAGGCTACTGATTAAGTTTTTTTTTAATTCCGTGCGGACGGAGTCGCCGGCGATAGATAGTTGATAATTTTTTGTTCTGAGTTATCCATCTGTGCCTCTAAGCGACTACAGTATAAAACTATAACGATGATAACAGGGAACCTAATTTTAGGCGTTTACGGAAGCGGGTTTTGTAACGAAATACGCCTGTGAGCATCTAACACTGCGATAAGAGGGGTCAAAGAACCTTTTGTACTGCGAGATAGCTACTCTATTTCAATCATGTTCTCAATTTTGATAGAAGTTATATTTTGTCAACTTAAAAAAACTATATAAAAACATAAGCATGTACTTTTAACTCAAAATTAAACTTAATGCTTAAGTATAAATGCATACTACTTTGTGCATTATATTTTAAAAATTTAATAAAGAATTTTGTGGTAGTAGAAGGCAAAAATTTGCTAATTACCTAACGAATGCGTTAATGGTCGTTATAAATTTATCAAGCTGTACAGTTGCAATTTTCTTCTATTTGGGAACGTAGATATAATCGAATAAGGAAAAGTATTGGGGAGTCATAATTGCGGACTACAACATTTCGTGGAAAAATAAGTTTGGTGAACTAGACACTTGATTCATCACCAAAAAATATTTATACTAAGCTTTGTATTTTGTCACATCGAAGTTCGACTCGTTTACTTGGAATGACAGTCAATAAATACAATTAAACAAGTTCATCTAAATCGATATTATAATAACCAAACACATTGTGATAATACAAGTTATAGTGTACTTGTGCATTATTTAAAGAGTTCGTTATAATAATAAAACTGTCATCATAGGCTGTGAAATGCGAGCCACTATGTCTCACCCCTTTTACCAGCCCACCTCTGCGCAGCTTTACTTGTTAATTACTATCAAGTCTGAAGTAAAATACTGTAACTCCTAAATTTAATATTTTTGAAATTAAATTATAATTTTTCATAAAACTTATTTTGTGATTATGAATTAATTTAATTGAAAACTTAATTTTTGGCATCTTTTAAACGCTACAATTTCATTATATTCATAGAACTCCTTCACATATTCAGGTCATACTTTATATTCATACTTATCATACTAATATTATAAATGCCTCTATTTAACCATCTCAAAGGTAGGCAACCCATCTGCCGTTTCTCTGGTATTTCTGATGTCCATGAGCCTCGTTAAACACCTCGGTGTTCCCGCTGCTCATTTGCCTCCTTCTGTTATATAAAAAATGATGTGTGAATGGATGTTTGCTACTCCATAGATGTTTGATACTACTTATCTCCAAAACGGCTTAATGGATCATGTAGATCATAGATCTAGAACATAGTCGGAAAGAACATGTAGGCTTTTACTAAGTTTTTTTTCAATTTCGCGAACGAAGTCACAGGTAACAGCTAGTATAGAATAATATTCAACAGATAGTGAATCTAATTAGGTCATAAGAACAAGGTGCATTGCCAACATGCAATTAAATAAAGTGAAACAGTTATTGCCTTTTTTAAACATAGCTCAGTTGACAATTAGGATAATCGTTGGTAGAGCATTTTGCCACCTGACCTGTTACACGCATTGAACGGGTGGAGCATCAGTTGTCGTTTAGGGCTGACGGTGACCGCTTGCCTGACGATATGGATGCCAAGGTAACAACTGATTTGACAACTTTCTTAATAACCTATCGTTCTAACGAGTTTATTGTAGGATAGAACTGAACCATGCGTAGTTTCAGCAATGAAGACAGACGTCTTCTTTGGGATTTGATTTTATAGATTATTTGAATATATTTCATAATTTTGTACTAGATATAAAGTATTTAATACGGTACATTATAACATTGTGTGTTCCTCCACATACTTAGTAAAGTTCTTAAAATCTCATCCTTTTTTTATGTTAAATTTTGATTCATGCCAATTTATTAAAATAATTTCAGCTTATTGCTGATTTATTAAGCTTTGTATCATACAATATTTTCGAGTGGCGAAACCGAACATAGGACCTTCAATTTCAAGAACTACAAACTAACAAGCTATTGACGATCACATACATACTATGAACATTTTATTGTTTATAGTATTTCATGATTATTACCTTAATGTATTTTCTTCAACAGGGCAGAGAAAAGGGTATTCTCAAACTTGATCCCCGTCCTCGAGTATTGGTCGAATCGAAGTCAGAACTAACACCACAGGTAACATTTGTTCAAACTTTTGATATTCACTCGAAGAATGCTCGAAATTAATTCAGTTTTTGGCTACATTGCAAAGTTAAGATAGCTGTTAAATGTAGCAAGTTATAATTATCATTTAGACATGTTTTTTATGTTCACATTAAATAATATTTCATATGCACGTGTTGGTTTGCTTTTAATTCAATCAACATTAGTCTACGGAATCGATTCCCTAGCATTCAGTCTGCCATCACTTTGCGTCGCTTTAAACCTAAGTGTACAATGAAGATATTTGATGGTCGAAATTCTGAGAACATATGTTTTATATATATATATATATATATATATATATATATATATATATATATATATATATATATATATAAATCAATTGCTAGTCTTGCTAGTTAGATTCGCTAAAACTCGAGAACGACTGAACGGATTTATCTTGCGATACGAACGATATTGCCGGGAACTAATTAAGTTTTTTTTTTCATTCCACGAAGACGGAGTCGCGGGCGACAACTGGTCAGTTCCAAAGAAATTGCCATAAATAATGTCTGCAAAACAATTGTAATTAGAACGGCAATCGGGGCACGGTGCTATCTCTCTAAATAGCAACGAATTTGCATCAATTAATCTAAGCACAATTTACATACGTGTTAAATCACTAACGTTATATGGTTTTAAATGCTCGTTCATTTTTAATTTTCGTGGAAAACCTTAACTATAATCGTACGAAAGAACAACGCATGACTTTCGATTCTTAGAAAAAAGTTAAACTGTGGGCCAAAAAATATTTTCTCTTTTTTTGGTTATCGCCTTAAATTAAATGATATACAGTATTATCATGTCATCGTGTTAAAGGAATATTTAATTTATCTTAGTATAAATATTGCCTAGAAAGAAATATTGATAGCGAATAAAGCTTTAGTTACACTGATAAGTGCTAAATAAATGATTTAACATTTCTTATTAATATTTATCTTAAGAACTTTTACCTTTATTTATTTTTTTGTAAATTGTGTATTAAGTAGTCTTAAAAAACAGTAGACTTCTAATAATTAAATTATACTGTTTAATTTTCAATAATATGCATACGATGAATATCCTCTGATAAAACCCATTGGTAAAACACAAATACTTTGTTACAAGTCTTATACTAAATTCTGTATAAGTCTTCCGATTATGGAAATTTATGATTATGTTATGGTAATTTGGTAAATAATGCTACCTAATATGTCAATCTTAATGAACATTTAGAATTCGATTTTGACCGACATTCACAAAAAAATCACTTCTTAATTATGGTGGCTGATATAAACGCAAATGGGGTTTGGGGCTGGGAGGGTGTGCTTGTTAATGGAATGAACGAGCAGGGCTGCCTCTCAAATTACCCTTGTTAATTATTTCACACCTAGTTTTTTTTTTCTATTACTTTAACTAAAACTAGTGCAAATTACGTAACATTGACTAATTGTCCTTTGCGTTATAACAAATCGCGGTTATTTTGTTTGATATTATCTGACTAAGAACAAATTGTCTTTAATATATTTTTAGATTAGTGAGCACGCACGAATGTTTTAGACAAGAAAAATAGGCGTCCATCTCTGAATATTTCAAAGCCTAGATCTGAATTTTTATAAGTTTATTATTATATTCAATTGAATACAAAATATATGATTTATATTATACGCTTATGATTTCGCGTTATTTTGAAAATCAGATGAATGATAGTGCCTAAATTTAATTAGAAGTGTATCCTTGGACTATAAACTTCGACAACTCTTTATCGAATCTTCGGATGTATGGATGGATGTTTGTTAGAAAGTATCTGGAGTACGGCTGCATTGATTAAATTGATATTTGGCATGTTGATAAAGCCTGGAAGAACACATTGGCTACTAATAACTTTTTTTTTTAAATTCCGGACGGACGGCGTTTCGGGCTACAGTTATGTATAAAATTGCCACAGAAATATAGAAATTAGATTTTTATGACACCGAACGTTGAAAAGACAAATATTGAATTTAAATACTTGTATTAACAGAGTAAACAATAATATTTTTTATCCGTGTTACTTGAACCTATCAAAGGTTAGTTATGGCAGCCCTCAACAGCATAGTTAATCAGAGTCAACGATTGGCGTTCACTCATTGACTCCAATGGAAGACTGACTGCTCTTGGTCACGGCAGAAACCGAGGTGTGGGCTTCTCAAGATCTTTTGATTCATTATGCATATCGACCATCATTAATTAACAACCACAAAATTAGAAAACATATTTTATATTCAGCCCATTTTTATAATAATGTACAATTGTTTCTTGTTTAGCTTTTAATTGTGGTTTCAATTAGTTTGTTGTTTTTTTGGTTTAATATTGTTTTTAATTTAGATTCTCTTTTGTTCTATTATTTTGTTGTCTATGCACCTATACTTTATATTATATATGTGGTGTTTATCTGTAAGTGAAATTACATGTTGCCTGAAACCTTTTGCAATAGTGCCTAAAATGTATATAACATATGTACTTTTGTTGATGAACCAAATAAATAAATAATCATATGCAAATTTAAAAGAACATATTATTTTATAAAATATTATTTTGCTTCGTTATAATGTATGATGTCAAAATTTATACTTAACTTTAAAGTTCAAAAGGGTTATCGTTCTTTTTTTTCTAAACCAACTGATTTCATAATCACTACTAGATATAAACTAGTTCATAGATATTATAATATCACGTAAATTATAATATAATAATATTATGTTATACTATAAAATATTTATCTATTGGTATAAATAAATCCAACAAATAACAAATAATCCAAGTTGGCCAACCTTCAAGACTGAAGAGGCACCAGCAGAAAAAAATAAATAAATCCACGTGTCATAGGCTTCAGAGATTATTAAGACCTTTTAAATTCGAATAGTTTTGTAACAGAATTTTGTTAGTTATTTATGTCCACAGTACTAACCGTGGGATTCTGAAAAAAATACCCATTTAAAACATATTTGTCAAAGGTAAAGACATAAATGAAGATATATTTTATACAGAAATTTTGGCCTCAGAAATAAAAGGTTATTCTCAAAAAATCTTACTAATATTATAAACATGACAGTTTAGATGGATGGATGGATGTAAGAAGTTATCTCCAAAATGGCTCAACGGATCTCGCAGACATTTGGTATAGATGTAGAACATAGTCGGAAAGAACATATAGGTTACTTAATAAGTTTTTTTTTAATTTCTCGTGAATAGAGTCGATTCATCTAGTAATTAAATAAAATATTTTAACTTGATTTTAAAATTCGAAAAACAATTACGACTTTTTCGTGATTGTTGGAAAAAATTACACGAAACTTTAATTTGGTTTGTTATCTATCAATCGAAGTACCTTTGTATAATCGTTAACAGTGTGATTTATTAGTAGGTAGGCGAAGTCTCGCCCAGGTTCAGTTCGCTATCGGAAACGACAGTACGTCTGCTGCCTCCACTTCGATAAGTGCACAACTTTCTGTGTCTGAAAAACCAAGCGGTCAGTGAAATTAAAAAAAAATACGAAAACATCTACAATAACAATTCTAGACTAAATCGCTTAAAATAAAGTTAATTTCTAATTAGGTCAATAAAGATTTTGAGTAATATTTTTTTTTAACAGGGAAAAATGTATTAACACCAAATGCCACAAATTAAAAAAAATGTGTTGAGCTTAGGTCTACAATATATTTAATAGAATGATTTAAAAAAGTAATTTAAAAAGAATTTTTATTTTATTTTTACATAATTGTCATTTTTAAAAAAAATCCGTAGTAGCTATCTAAATGTTCCATGTATTAAAAACAAGATTAACTAACGTGGGACATAAAACCATTAAATCATAGTATAATTGTTGTAATATGTTTGAAGTAATGAAAGTAAAATCTAAACCAACCATTAATAAAGTTCCTGCCATGTCCGCGGCATTGCTACATTCTCCTATTATTTTTACACGAAAATAACCTTATAAAAACGAACAAAACATAATCCCAGTTGCTTAAATAAAAGAGTTTTAAGTACATTTAAAATTTTATCTCTATATTGAATAAAATAATAGCTATAACTTTTCATTAGAGCTTCTGTTTTATGTCCGCATGTTGTTTTATCTTTACTCTAAAATGTTAAAAAGACGGATGTATATGTCAGGGTTCATGTGATCGTCCACCGTCGTCACCGCAACCATCAGTTGACCGTCTCTCGGTGACCTGGGCCGACCCCAGCAGTATGACTTCTTCTGGCGTCAACTTATTCCATCTACCATCCGAGACACCGATTAGCAATGAAGTCAAGTTTTCACCGACGGCCGGGGGTGAGTATTAAATTCAAATAAAATAATAAAAAAAATTGATAATAATTAAATATTTTTAATAAAGTGTGATTTATATTGTTAATTACATCTGCATGCCTGCTAATTATATGTGCATTGCGGTAGTAATAAAACTTTTTATCGTGCGAAATTTTCGTATAATCGCTGAAATATGGTACCCAACAATATGGATTATAAGAGGTATTTCTCAGAGGATGCAAATCAAGGATTTCCTTCATTTGGTGCGATAATATTACATCAGTCTCGTTTATTTTTTTCGGTCATTTGAAACAATTTCTTTACTAATAGAAGTATCAGAAGACGAGGACTACTCGGCAAGTCTAAGCGCGGTATTACGTCAGCGACGTGCGAGCGTGCGTCGGTCCCGCAAGGGTCGCAGCAGGAGACCATCATCTCCCTTTTTACCAGATGAAACTCGATCTCGACGACGTTCCTCGATTTTTACCACTAGTTCCGGCGAGTGAGTACAAAACTGAGCAACTAAATATTTATTCACTGCAGAAATGTTTGTTTTTGGTAGACTATAGAAGTTGAAAAATGAAGCACAATACGATAAAGTGGATGAATAATCGTTTATCTCAACCTGAAACACGGTGAACGTCGCTATGTTTGATTGTATGTATTTGTGAGGCTTCTTTCCTAACTAAGGTACATTATTTTTGTCATCAGTACAGCGATTTCAATTGATGAAGTCCCACTGGTGACTCAAGAGCAGATTTTCGAGAACATTCATCTTCACAAAGAAGTGCTCGGCTCTGTGAAGCAACAACCTTTGGGAATGCGACGCAAACTGAAGATTGTTCATCAGGTAACTGGCTTTAATTTTTAATACCGGTGTAGTAGAAACCTTTCTAGAACATATTACAATTTAAAAAGAAAACCCCTGGAAAGAAATTATTTTTTAGTAAATTTACCCTTGGTTCGCAGGCAAAAGGATATATAAAACGTCATGAGGGTCAATTACAGGAGAGACTTGCCCAATCAAAGAGCACGCGTGATATCTACGCTCGTTTCAACATATTGATAGCAACGGTGATTTTTTTTTACTTCTATTAGCTTTAAAGCGTATATAGAATCTGTCTCCCAATTTTTGACTGATCTATTAAATTACAAGTAATATAATTCAAATGAGAATTATGCACTCAACTAAAAAAAATAATCTATAGTCTTCCTAACAATGAGAGCTACAAACAAAAAGTAACAATAGTAAAAGCGTATAATAAACTGAGAGGATTGATTTTAAGAAATGAATTACAAAGCGTCCTTTATACTGATGTAATTTTATATGCATAGAAATGGCAGCAACTAAAACGGGAGGCGGCCAATACGTCCAACTTGCTCATACCTTGGGAACTACGCATCAAGGAAATCGAATCACATTTCGGATCGGTTGTGGCATCCTATTTCACTTTCTTACGATGGCTCTTTTGGGTGAACCTCGTCATTGCCTTTATTTTACTTGTGTTCGTGATCACACCGGAGGTACAGAAATTTCTAATACATTTTAAAATTAAGGAGTAACTTCTTTTCTTGATAATATAAAGTAATATACATCTCTTAATCTTGAGACATTATTTTATTATCTTTTGTATAGTAGTACTTGAGCGAAAGTTTGAAGTTCTAATATTTTTTTTAATTTACAGTATCTAACAGCAAATCCTTCTCAAGATGGTGAAAGGAAAATTATTATGGAAGAAGAACGTCGCAATTCGACAAACCTACTCACAATGTGGGAGTTTGATGGGGTCCTGAAATATTCCCCTATTTTCTACGGCTATTACAGTAATGTAGAAAGGCCAGAGTATCGGATGCCTCTCGCTTATTTTCTGACTGGTTTGGTTGTATACATTTATAGCTTCGTCGCTATATTGAGGAAGTGAGTTAAATATATCTTTTATGGATACGTTGTGCACAACGGCGGTTCCTACGATCGTTGCATTCTGTTACATAAAATATTTTTTATGTAGTTTGTTATAGTGCTCATGCGAAACCAGCTTTTACATACTTTAAGGATATTTCAATCAGTTAAAATCCTTACCGTAACCTTGACAATAAATTAAAAACCTACTTTAAACCTTGTATTTATTTCCAGAATGGCGGAAAACTCAAGAATGTCAAAACTATCAGAAAAAGAAGATGAATGCATATTCTCATGGAAGCTATTCACCGGATGGGATTTTATGATAGGCAACGCAGAAACAGCTCATAATAGAATTGCATCTGTTATTCTTGGATTTAAAGAGGCATTGCTGGAGGAAGCTGAGAAAAAGAAAGATCCAAGAAAGTGAGTAGCTTGAGTTACTAATTCAACTCATGTGTAATTGTATTTTAATTGTGATTTTGTTTTATTTAAAACTGTGTAATCTGTTGTCGACGATATAAATAAATTATGTTCTTTTGTGTTTTTTGCAGCTGGCGTATTATATCGTTACGAGCGCTCGTCATTATTTGCGTTATCATACTTCTTGGTCTATCAGCATACGTTGTTGTAACAGTCGTTACACGATCAGATGATAATTCTAAACCTCGAAGTTGGTTGAGAGAAAACGAGACAACTCTTGTAGTAACTGCAATCTCACTTACCTTTCCAGTGTTCTTTGATTTACTGGGTTTATTAGAACACAATCATCCTCGAAAACAATTAAGATTACAATTGGCAAGGTAATCTTCTTAACGAAATAATTCATACAATTTTACTGTAGCTTCTACTGAATGGACACTAATTATTAAAACTTCTTTTTCAGAATTATGTTATTAAATTTGCTCAATCTTTACTCCCTAATTTTTGCTCTGTTTAGCAAAATTCAAGGAATGAGCGCTGAATTAGATTCGTTACAACCAAGTTTTAATATGAATACGTCGGTCATGGCAGAAAACGCTATTGATATAAATAGAGCATCCATAAATATCATCTCAAGTACGTGTCATGAAATTATTATACCATGTTTGCCATGTCATTTACTATCCTCATCAGATTACGATTCGGAAGAAAGTACTACAGTTGAATTTACTTCAACTGAAGTAACACAACCTACAACAAACATTTTAAGCTTAACCACCCAAAAGTTCTTAAAAGAAACAAAGTCAATAGAACCACAAAATTTAAAGATATATGACGCCGATGAAAATAACATTATGAACGACAAAGGAACTATAGATACCAGTATATTACTTCTCATGGAAGAACTTGACAGATTAAGAAATATAAGTATATTAACGAACGATTCTGTACAATTTTATGAAAGTACAACTGAAGATTTCGAAAATTATGAAACTACGTCTTTTAATACAAGTACTGATTCTAGTTCATTATCGAGTAGTGATCGAGTAATTACGAACGAATACAAAGACGATTTAGATCCATATTTAACTACCAATGTTCTTATTTCTTCAACTACTGATTATATAGAAAAAGAGGAGACAACGACGGTAACAGATTCAAATAGTACTTATTTTGATTGGAGTACAGAAAAACAAGTAAGTGAGAGTGATTTACAAAGAGAAGCAGAACTAGCAACTGAAAATTCAATAGAAAATACTGAAAGCAATATTTCTCCTTCAATAATTCCTTCAGTCACAACCATTGTATATGATGACACAAATTTTAGTTTCACCGAAGAAACAGAAATTACTGGGAAAACAAATTATCCAATTTATATTGGTGATAATAATCAAAATTCAGATAACTACACAAATAACATTATTGTTGACACTACTATTCCTGAAGAAAGTAACTGGAACGAAAATGATAATGAGACGATTCCGGACTTTCCAACATCGACAATGATTAGTTACTTAAATACCTGCAGGAACCTTTCATTCAATTGTTCGTTTAATTGTAATGGCCAAAATATAACTAAAGTGTTTTTTGTGTCCAATTGTTCTATATCTGATATTAAATGTTACGTTAACCAATGCGAGTATAAACAAACTTTAAGAAATGGAACAAACAACCAATTCAATTTAACTGTTATTGATAAAGTGTATTACGAAAACAATAGAAAGGTATATAACTTAACAAAAGAAACTAAAAAGAAGTTACTAAAACTGTGCTGGGAAACAATGTTTGGACAGGAGTTAGTAAAACTAACTGTTATGGATTTGGTAATATAATTTATATTACTTGTGCAAAGTGAGAAGCTAATTTAAATACATTTTAACACAATTTCCCTAATTGTTTTCAGGTGGTTGGTTTACTCGGAACATTATTTTTAGATTTCTTTCGAGCTTTGTTTGTCCGGTATATGAACCAATGTTGGTGCTGGGATTTAGAAAAGAAATTTCCTGAATATGGTGATTTTAAAATAGCCGAAAACATACTGCATTTAATTAATAATCAGGGAATGGTTTGGATGGGAATGTTTTTTTCTCCCGGTCTTGTTATTTTAAATGTTTTTAAACTAATGACTTTAATGTATTTAAGATCCTGGACCGTTATGACTTGCAATGTTCCACATGCAGTTGTCTTTAGGGTATCTAAAAGTAATAACTTTTATTTGGCCTTATTACTAACAATGCTTTTCCTGTGTGTGTTACCCGTTGGTTACACGATCGTGTGGGTAAAACCTTCTTGGCATTGTGGGCCATTCTCAGAATATGAAAAAATATATCACATTTTAACTAACAATATTTACAAACTACTACCAAAAAGCTTAAATTTTGCACTTGAATATATTGCTTCACCCGCAATAGTCATTCCATTACTTGTTCTTCTAATACTCATTATATATTATCTTACATCGCTTACTAACTCGTTACGAGAGGCTAATAATGATTTAAAGGTAAGGTTAACTAACAAAATCTATTTTTAATTCTGTTTTCGTGTTATTAGTTTCATACTGAAACTAAAACAATTAACCTTCTAGATTCAATTACGCCGTGAAAGAACAGAAGAAAGAAGAAAAATGTTTCAACTAGCAGACACAAGGAGACGTACAGGATCATCTGCTGTTGAAAACACACCCTTTTCACGTTGGAAAAAAGCATTACCAGCTCTCCCGCTTTCTAAATCTATTGACTCAGACGATAGAAAAACAGCAGATGAAAGTAAAGAGGATTCCAAGAATATAAAACGTAAAGGTATTAATGAATATGTTAAGTCGATATATATTTAACTATTATCCAGCACTTAAAATACTATTATGTAACTTATATACTTATTTAATTTTTTTTACCAGGTGGTATATTCGCAAAAATTGTTGGGCTAGCACTAGATAAAAAGCCTGATGTGGAAATTACGTTGCCATCTTCATATACCGTCGATGGCGATAGTGATCTCTACGAAACATTGCCCAAAGAAATATTAAAAATCAAAGAAACAACAGTTCCAAAAATATCAGACCATAAGAAAAAGTCCAACGTCGAATTCAAATCAAACGACAGCGATATTGCGAAATATAAAAGTGAACAAGGTTGTCTGAAAGTTAAAATTGATAAACTATGTGAACGTACAGAGAAGAAAGCTATTTTGGAAAAATTGAAAGAAGACAAAATTATAGAAGAAGATTTAACATCGCTTCCATCCAAAACCATAATTAAAGAATCTAACAGTAGAAATGAGAGTAGAAAAAAATCTTTCGATACAAAACAAACTTCGGAGTCGAGTACATATTCAAGACAATCAGATTCTATAAGTTCTGTTATACCGGTAATAACTATTAGTACAACAGAAAGTGATGATGAACAATTACATTATCCCAAAGTTGTAGGAGAGCACAAAAAGGATAGAAATAATACAGATTCAAATCCAAAACAAGAAATATCTAAGACAAATAGGAGTAATTCAGATTTAAAATCCCTTCGAAGACAAAGCAGTGTTGATAGTATAAATGATAATAAAACGCCAAAGGAAAAGAAAACAGAAGACGGATATAAATATCAATACTCACTTTAATTACTAAATAACACTAATACGAGTAGGTCGTATTAAGTAATGCTTTAAAAACGATTGTAGAATCTTGCTTTTCATTTCTAAATGTATAAAGCCTAGGAACGCATGTAGCCATTTTTTAATATCTAATATTTTTTGTTATTTTAAGACTTGATATTATAGTTTCTGTTAGTAAAACTGTTATTATAGTTTCCACATCTCTAGGATTAAAAATTTTATAGTATTCAGTTATGAGCGCACGCAAAATACACTTGATTAAAATAAGTATAATACTATTGCTTTAATAAAAGATTTTTTCGTAAAGCAATTTTACTATTTATAAATTAATTTCATATCAACCCATCAGTATCGTCAAGAATCAGTAAACACAATTTTCAATTTTTTTTTGTTATCAAACTGTGTACGAATATTTTTAAATAATATATTCAAATGATGTTAAGACAGGTCTATTTGCATATTGCATGCCATATTTGGCGTCTTGTGTAAGTATAAAAAATTCTAATGATAAAATTTCCTAAATTTGGATATCTTAAGAGAAGAAAAAAAGGACAAACATTTTTTCACTTTTTGTTTAATTTTAAACTTTCACATAAAACGTAAGTTATGAAATCGCTGCATTCGTACCAGAATCAATCATATGCACAAACAGGTCGGCGCACAAGCTATCTCTTCTCTGAATTAGTTAAAAAAAATAACGTACGCTACCCTTCCCGAACCCTAAGGCGTAGTATCGGCGAGTGAAGCTTCACTCGGTGGCTGGCCGGCGTGCGCGCAACATGGAGCGTACTGTCGCGCTCC
Source organism: Papilio xuthus (assembly GCF_000836235.2). Lineage (NCBI taxonomy): Eukaryota > Metazoa > Arthropoda > Insecta > Lepidoptera > Papilionidae > Papilio > Papilio xuthus. Next base: position 4,892,240 of record NW_013533632.1, read on the forward strand.
TACTTTTGTATTTAAGCGTCGCGCGCGCAGAAATATTGACACCCCCGTACTTTAACTTAGCACTCGGAAAGAAAATTACCGCAACGGCGACGTGCGGCGATGAAGGCTCGGAACTCTACTGTAAACTTGCCGGCGCCAACGCCGACCACGACGAACATGTGATACAAGGACAGGTATTTTTTTTCTTTATTGCACATTCACCTTCTAAGAATTTTGTGACAGTTAATAATATTATTGTTTACGTTTTTATGTCTCGATGCGGCGCACCGAAGTTAATTAAGCAGACGAATATTTTATTTTTTATTTCATGTAGTACATATTTTTGCTTTATTTGTGCTAGATTATACTTACGAATGTTGCAAATGTTACAATTGCTAAGATGATTGAATGCCATTTTCTTGTGTTGCATAATTTTTACATGTATTAAGGAATGAGAACAAGGCAGAAAGTTATGATTTTGCTTTCCTCATATTTGTTTAAATTAGCCGCAGCTTCCCAGCGAGCGTAGCCAATAGCAGCATATACGGAAACTTGTGATAACACTGTTATCTCAAAAGCGTCGCGTCCTGTTAGCCAACCATACCACTGATAATGGAAACGGTCTCGTCGCCTCTTCATTACGAAACCTAAACCTATTAACCAAATTAACTCGAAACTTTTTAAATGTATTATTACATAAAAATAACCCTATTATTTTTTCTACCTTATTCTTATAAGAACAAATTACGGACTGTTTGGGGATTTTTTCCCGTTTCTTATGTTTAACGCTTTTCCATTATATTGTACTTACTCCTTGTTGTCTCAGAAGGTTGACTTTTAATTCCAAGGTGACATTTGATTAACGTGTATTTATTATATGGAGTATCATCATAAGTTATGGTGGTACATTCAGTAGCTGTTTATACCTAAAGCAATGAAGCTCCTGCCTGGAACATGAGCATCAGGGAATCCAAAAAACTTTAGATTGAAATTCAAAGTAGAGCATATGCACCTCATGTACCTGGAGTGTATTTAATTCAATATTAAAAATGAATTTGTTCTCAATTATTCATTTGTGAATTTTGCAAACACATTTCGCAGACATCAGCGGTCTGCTAAATAACATAGAATAATAAATTATTAAATACACATCATTAGCATACTCTAAAGAAATAAGATTTAGACAAAACTGAATTATGTCAATATCTTCTATAACCGGTGCAGCTAGTAACCTTTTTATTAACATATCCTGGTCGTAAATAAAATATGACTTTTTACGGTTCCTGGCTATATCCATAGCTATTTTTATTTTATAATAAAAATGAGAGAGTCAATCAACCAAAGTCAAATACGAAAATGAACATCTATAATATATTTTAGTTAATTATTCGTTTTTAATATTTTACTTAATATCATAGATTTAAGACTCTTTTGTCATAAAGTAAAGAGTAATTGATTCAAATGTAACACCTACAAATATTGTCTTTGCTAAGAAACGATACCAGTACTTATAGCTAACAAAAGAATGGTCTAAAAGTATCGATCCACAAAGTTTCGCTTTGCTTTCTCGTTATTTGTATTAAACATTCATTCAGTTTAGTAAATACATATTTTAGTTAGTCAAATTAGTAACAAAGTGGTATATATATCACAAGCGTCACGACAAAAGTTCATTCATCGTTATCCGGTGATAGTGAGGTCATAGGTTAAGAGAACATTTGTAAAGGCCATTACACTTTAATGTTTTAACATAAAAAAGGCAAGTCAATAAAAAATCTTAATATGAGCAAAACCATAAATAAGAGAGCAGTGTTAGAAAATTGGTAAATATAAATTGACAACCCTTATTGTAATTATGAGGTTCTTTTTTTATTCTGATTGAAGTCCGATTCTACTGCATTGGAATTATAAAAAATTTAAAGTTATCATTCTAGTTTTCTCTACTATCCAAATAATTAAAAACAAAGTAAATCCTGCCTTAAAATACGAATAGGTATCTATAATATCTAACGAGCAACTAACGCCAACCCAATTAACCATAACTGATAAAAAAATTGTGACTAGACAGAACCTTTTAGGTTACTTCGTGACATTTCGGAGAACATCGTTCTTCGTCGGTTCGACTCTTGGTATTTTTGCGGACATGTGGTGGCCAAATGCGCTTGCGCATCCAAACCTATACCGATCTTTTGTTTCGCTCCAATCTCACACAATGCCGTCCAAATTTGTATGGTCTTTTTGTAGGCACATGCTATTCGCGTGTACCGAAAAAGAACGAGTTTGGAATGAAGGGATTTATTGGGTGTTTTGAAAAGATCCCTTTCTTGTTAAGAAAGTGGAAAGATAAAAGATAAAAATGTACCGAAATATTGTTTAAACGTAAAAAAATATCGATGCTCGTATTCGCTTTAATCCTCTTGTAGGTAAAATATTCAGTCAGTACTAATGCTATATTTATTACCAGGTTTGCGACATTTGTGATGCTAACAATGAGGCAAAGAAACATCCACCGGAGTACGCAGTCGACAGCATGGAGACCTGGTGGCAGAGTCCGCCACTGTCGCGAGGAATGAAATACAACGAAGTCAACTTGACTATTGACCTCGGTCAAGTAAGTCCCTAGTCGCTAAATAGCATATCTGTATAAATGATGTCTATTAATAATATTGTAACGAACCTTATAAATATATATATATATTCTACAATTATATCGTTCAACATGAACAAATTCACTACAAATTGAATTAAGTTATTAATTACGGAACAATTTTTTTCTATTAGCCATATTAATTATTTACCAACATGGAGGAACAATTCTAATTTTTGTTGCTAAAACGAGTCTTTTTGTCGACATGTTTCCGTCTACGCTGGTCGCAACGTATCCCAGATCCCGAAATAGTGCCATTATACGATACTGTTGGTGCGTTGAACCCTACGTTACCTCACATTAAACTGTTAGAGACATTAAAGTAATAATAGACCAGATTTAATGACTAGAATATCATCTAAGTCTAACTAAGTGCTTAATACTAATATACTTATACATATTTTAATATAACAAAAGGCGGAGAGGTTCTAAATGTGTAGAACTTGATTTTTCAATGAATACGAAAATAATGTCCTTTTTGTTATTTCTCTCTTTATCTGTAGATTACAAAACATAAGCGTCCATTTTAATCTTGTATATATTTGACGATGATATTTATTGATCAATTACTGTTCGAGTACTCTATCTGGAGTGGGTATATGTACAAACAAATGCTTGCTTAGCGAATTATAAGATGAGTTCTCACGAAATATAGCGCAATAATCGTAAGTTTCTCACACTACAATCTCTGTAAAATATATCATCATCCATGTCCTTATCGTTGATAGATCACATAACAATATGTTTTAAAAGGACATTTTGGTTTCAAAAACCCACGGTAAGTCATCTATTTATAACATGATTATTTTCAATCCGGTTAAATGTAAAACCAACAATGGGTCATTATTGCTTTGCGTCTAACTTATTTTGTTTCTCCTTTAAGTTGCTTAAGTTGCGTATGCAATATTTTTAAGTTGTGTTGCTTGAAAAAAACCAATATTTTACAATTCCTCTGATACGATCTTGCCACATCATATCGATAAGTTAAAATAAATAAAAAAAAATATGTTATATATATGTTATTTTTTATCTTCAAAACATAAAAAATGTCCGGCAAAACATAGACCTTCATGAAGTTAGAATAATAAAATAAACAATTAACTTTAATTCCAACAAATTAATATTTTTTTGTGAACATTTACGCAACCAGTGTGCTCGTTTCATCACATATTTCATGCGTGTTTCGATACTCATACAGGACACTGTGGGCGGCGATAGCACGCTACAGATAATAAAACTTTTATACCGTGAACTAATATTTAAGGGCGATGTTACGACGTCCGTTATTATACGGTGGTGATTAGATCAAAATAACAGTATTTTTTTATAATAATACAAAACTAGCGTATAGAGATAACCTTATTGAGATAAAAAGCATAACCTATTACATTGATAAAATTAACTGTTAAGTAACGTTTAAGAACGTTAAAATTAAGTACGTTTATTATATTACAAATGTATATATATTTTAGGATCTTAGATATACCTACGAAGAAATTTGTAAGTATTTAGTAACTTTACAATTTTTATTTGATATACTTTAATTTATCAAATACTTGGTACTCCTACCCATGCGACGATGATGAAGACGTAACAAATATTATTTCTTTTTAGGAATTCCATGTAGCTTACGTTTTTGTTCGTATGGGCAACTCACCCCGCCCTGGACTCTGGGTATTAGAAAAGTCAACTGATTATGGGAAAACTTTCAAACCTTGGCAATATTTCTCAGATTCACCTCAGTAAGTTTTAAGGAGACACGTTTTATTTTTTTTTATTACCCTAAAGACTAAGCTATGTCAAGAATGGTCAAAAGTCACAAGGCGGTCACCAGATGTTAAAACTTTTTTTGTTATAAGTTTTAGTCTTGTGTAAAATATTAAAGAAATAATTAATGACAAAACTTATTTTTTTTAGAGATTGTGAAAGATTTTTCGGAAAAGAGAGCTTGCAGCCAATTACAAGAGATGACTCTGTCATCTGCAGCACCGAATATTCCAAAATTGTTCCCTTAGAAGGAGGAGAGGTAGGACAATCTTTTATGTAATATCGATTTGTAGCTATTTAGTTCTCTGTATATTTCATGACATTTGTCTTACAGATTCCTATTTCACTTCTAAACTACCGGCCTTCTTCTAACAAATACTTCGACTCGCCTGTTCTACAAGAATGGACAAGGGCAACCAACGTGAGACTTCGACTTCTTCGAACAAAGAATTTACTCGGACATCTTATGTCTGTAGCCAGACAAGATCCTACTGTAACCAGACGAGTAAGTTTAACGATTATATAATTAATAATTAACAAAGATACTAGTTGTAATAAATGACTGGAGAACGATTAGTAGGTGTCAGCATAAAATAAAATAAATGTATTGTGCAAGAAGTATATAACACGGGCGCTTAGGTATCGCGCGTTAAAAAGGCGTTCTAATAAATACCTTTTTGGGCGCTGAACGAACGTAACTAGAGCAATTTTAAAGGTTTCGTCGCTCAACGACCGCCAATGATGACTATTAACGCGGCGTTAAAAAAGCCCCCATGCGAATGAGGTAAAAGGGTAATAAAAATAATTTCAATTTTGTTTTAGTACTTTTACAGTATTAAAGACATCAGTATCGGGGGTCGTTGCATGTGCAACGGTCACGCAGACAATTGCGACCCTGCTGACCCTCAGAGCAATACCAACATCTTGGTGTGTCGTTGCCAACATAACACATGCGGACCACAATGTGCCGCTTGTTGTCCAGGATTTGAACAAAAGAAATGGCGCATATCACAAAACTGGAATAGATTCGCTTGCGAACGTAAGTAAACACATTCACTCAGAGTCCCTTAGGGCTCTGGAGACGGCATAAGAAATATTTGTCCGTAAATAAGTCTTAATTGTTTTTAAATATCATATTGCAAATAATTATAATTTACACAGCTTGTAACTGCCACAATCACACAACTGAATGTGTTTACGACCCTGAGATCGATGAGAAGCGTCTCTCCTTGGATATTCATGGCAATTACGAGGGCGGTGGCGTCTGTAAGAACTGCCAACACAATACTGAGGGAATTAACTGCAATAAATGCATACCAACATTCTTCAGGCCTTATGGAAAGAAATGGGATGAGATAGACGTGTGTCAACGTAAGTAGTTTTTAAACTTTTATGTAACGTATATTTGCTGTAAGGCGGATGAAATACACGTGACTCTAATTGAAAGGATTAATTAATTAAAGCTCGTTGCGAAATAAAGTTCGGCTTAAAGACCCTTAAGCGGAACTGTAACTAACTTAAGAAATGTCAAGTAGAGAAATGTAAAAATATTAACGAATAGTCTTTTGAGCTCGTGTATTTTTATGGATTCTTTGGTTACGCCAGACGTAAGTATGAAGACTAATTGATTTATTATTTCGTAGCTTGTAATTGCGACCTCCACTACTCGACCGGTAATTGTGAAGAAGAAACGGGTCGTTGTGAATGCAGACGAGAATTTAATCCGCCTAACTGCGATTCTTGTGCTTATGGATATTTCGACTATCCCAATTGCAAACCGTGTACTTGTAACTTGAATGGCACTGAGGGTGACAATTGCACACCAACAGATGGCTTAGTAAGTAAAAAATTTATGATTGTAGGTTACATAAATAAAAAATGAGTTCCAAAAAGTAAATGTTTACTTAGACTGTTTATATTAAAGGCTTCTTACACTGTCCGATTTCAAGTTGTTTATTTAGATAAACGTGATAATATTATGGTGGAATTTCGAGTATTTTTAAATGATTATTTGATATTTACAGTGTCCATGCAAATACAATTATGCAGGAAAATCTTGTGAGATTTGTCAAGATGGCTTTTATTCACCTGAATGTAAAAGTAAGTACTAAAAATGTCGCCTAATATAATTTTTTTCTGTCTATTCAGACATTATTACTAATGATATTGTTTTCTACAGATTGCGAGTGTAATTCAGTGGGATCCGTATCTCATGTTTGCGACAAAGAAACTGGCAACTGTACTTGTAAGAGTAAATACAGCGGTCGTACTTGCAACCAATGTGAAGCTGGTTACTACAACTATCCTACATGTAAACGTAAGTATTTTTTATTAATTTGTGAGTTTGTTTTTTTCGATATTACGATATTTATAAAATTGTTTCCAATTTAGACTGCAACTGTGACACCAGTGGAACAGAAGCAAGCATTTGTGATGACGTCAGCGGTCAATGTATCTGCAAAGATGGATTTGGCGGCGCACGATGTGACCAATGTCTTTCTGGGTAAGACACTCATTGCGTAAACAAATTACGATATGCTTACGATATAATTCAAGTACATCTGGCTCGGTATTTATACTAGATATCAAGGAAAACAGTTGATATGAGAGATTAAAAAAAAGATAAATCTATAATAATTTACAAAAAAGATTTTCTCCGTAGAAATCCCTGAATTCGTGAATATTTATGGCTTTTAAGTGTCTTACACTGGGCGACCTGATGCTACGTGCCGAATAGATTTTTTATCGTAGCTCCATTATAACTTGCTTGCTCGTTTCTAGATACTACATGGAGGTGAAAGGCCGTGAACGTCTCTGTGTCCCGTGCAACTGTTCTCCAACTGGCTCCACATCTACCAGTTGCTCCGCTGACGGCAAATGCAACTGCCTCTCAAACTTCGGAGGAAAACAATGCGATCAATGCTCGCCTGGTTATTACAAGTACCCTGAATGTTTACGTAAGTAACTATAGTATAATATGGTCTATTGTTTTCTCGTTGACGGCTAAATGTGTACAAAATAAAATACTAAATACCACCTAACCACTTAACTCATTTCTCTCATTTTCTTCAATTTTAGCTTGCAATTGCGATGCGGCTGGATCCATTGGCTCAACGTGCGATGACAACGGCCTCTGTCATTGCAAACCAAACTTCGATGGCGCAAAATGTGACAAGTGCAAGGAGCAATTCTATAACTACCCAGCTTGTGAGGAGTGTAACTGTGATCCTAGGGGTGTTATAGCTTCATTCGCAGGTAATTCATATTATTACATAAAATTTTATGAATTACAATCGTGATCTACAATATTTGGTACAGCTTAAACTAAAGAACGAAGTTTGACAATTAACAAAGATTTTATTGTTATGTTTTCGATATGTTTTTATCTATTTAGAATCTATATTTTACATTTAGCATTTTCTTTATATTTAAAAGGCACATCTAAATGTTTTTACACAGGTTGCGGGTCCGTGCCGGCTGGTGAGCTGTGCCAATGCAAGGATCGTGTGCAAGGTCGCATCTGTAACGATTGTAAGGCCTTATTCTGGAACTTGCAAGAATACAATCCTCTGGGATGCGAAGGTAATGCCAATTACTTTGAAATATGTCGTGAAATTATATATCTATCATTTACGAGTATGATTTTTACCGGAATGTTATGTATAAAACACTAGTTAAAGAAAAAAACTTAATTATTACCTTCTAACAAATCCACCCAATCCTTACATCCAAAACATTCGCAATTATAATATTAGTAAGATTAACAAGTGCTATAACTTAACAGGCATTAGAAAATTCTGGCTCATACTTGTATTAGTATAAGTCACCATAAATCCAATACTTTAGCATGTAACATGTTACCACGATAAGTTTTCGGCTTAATGGTGAGTTCCATACGACATTTCACAGAATTCAGTATGAGAACAAATATCCTCGACAGAACATACTGGTTTATGTTTTTTATTGTTGATAATTTTGGCGTACAGAATGCAGTTGCTATCTGGCTGGAACGCTGGGTGGGTTGGGCGCGTGCGATACCCGTTCGGGTCAGTGTACGTGCAAGATGAACGTCGATGGCTCTCAGTGTGATCAATGTCAAAGCGGCTTCTACAATCTGGAGAACAACAATCTCTTTGGATGTACCGGTATGTTTCTTAATTTGGTTCTTTTATCTTACCTAAGTATAAAAATTAAAGTCCAAAACCAACGAAAGCCTAATCTCCTTCTTATACTTTACATAAGATTTCAATTGGAATAGACATTGAAAAAAATTGTATATTTAATAAAATTTGACAGTCTGAGTTTAGACTGTGGTATGTCTTTTGCCCAAAAGTATCTCATCCAATAGGCGTTTGTTGTTTAAAAAAAACTTGTATTGCAGAGTGTGACTGCGATATCGGCGGCTCCATTGACAATAACTGCGACAAGAGCACAGGACAGTGTCGCTGTCACTCGCGTGTTGACGGCCGCCGCTGTGACCGGCCCATCCGCGCCCATTACTTCCCCACTCTTCACCAGTTCCAGTACGAAGTCGAAGAAGGTCTAACACAATCCGGTCCAGTCCGATACAGAGATTCCGAAGAAGTATTCCCCGGTTATTCCTGGAAGGGATACGTCGTATTTTCTGTGCTGCAGGTATTAAAGACTTTATGTTCAATAACTTTAAAACTAAGTTACTGGATACTAAATGCGAGATATTTAAGATATGTACCTATATGTTTTTCTTTCTAGAACGAAGTAATTAACGTGGTTCACATCGGCAAATCGTCTTTGTACCGCATGGTCCTAAAATACGCCAATCCTCTACGTGACTTAGTAACCACCACGATTATTGTAACACCAGAAAGCGTCGTGGATACACAGCAAATGTAAGTATCACAGAAATCTGTTCCTTCTGCAATTTACCAATTTATTGGCGAAAAACACTGATATGCACACTGTTGCTTTGTCTTTTAATAATTGATATTTACATAAAGAGCTACAATGGTGTTGCCAGCGTAATCATGATCGTGGCTATGTCAGAATGGTTTATAAATGTAACATTTCTATTAACAGGTTCAATGTAAATTTGCGACCGACTGAACAGCCTCAGCTAGTAACAGTAACATTAGAAAAAGGCAATGCACCAGCACCGTTTGTAATGAACGCCGGTAACTGGACTGTCACCATCAAGACAACGAGAGAAGTTATGATTGTTAGTATACATTCATGTACTATAATAAACAACAACATTATCACTATAATAATTAACTATTTTAAACCTTTTCTGCCTTACATTTAACGCAAAAGTTTATTTTCATATTCACAGGACTACTTTGTATTGATACCTGAGGCATATTACGAAGCGACTGTTTTAACTAAATTAGTTGATAAACCATGCGGTATTGGAGAACGTAATCTTTGTCGCCATTTTGCTTATCCAAGTCTCAGCGGACTGCCCGCAGCCAACATAACAACTCTAATCACACCAGTCACCGAATATGTCAACAATCCAGAGGTAATAAACATTTATTTTTACCCTAAATAATCCTCAGTTCCCGTCGTTTGTTATTTCTTAATTTCCTCAAAAACGATTAGACCTATAATAGAAAATTTACATTTCTTCCATTCTAGTGTTTGTTTATTTTTTCTTCAATTTAACTGAAACCAATGAGAGATCGGCTTATTATATCAATAATAACAGTAATAAATGAAAATCTTTTACAGCAACTAAGGGAGTACAGTTTAGGGCCAGCTGATATCCCACTATTGATCAGTGAACAAAGTGAACTACAATATGACATGAAAATCGAACCAAGCGGCCCTTACATTCTTTTAATTGAATACGTTACACCAGTTAATAATACAGGAAGTGGTGCTGAAATAGATGTGACTATATCGAATGTAACAGACGATAACAGTCCAAAAGGAATTATTACGATTCGTTTCCAATCTGGTGATGGGCCTGAGACAGGTGCTATCGTGAATCTAAACGACTGCCCTTACACTACTCCTTGCAGACAAGTCGTTGCGGATGATCTCTCAAAGATTATAACCGTGAATGTTATGGACCCCAATAATGTTGTCTACCTAGAGGTAAATTTAGCTCTATTATCCTACTTTTCATTGTGAAATATTGGATTACACCAATAATTAAATATGGAATGTCTTTAGGGCGACACAGATACTTTGGTTGGAATAAAGTCGATAGTAGCAATTCCTGAAGCAATCTGGCATCTTGACTACATCACACCTCGTCCGTTCTGTTTGAGACGTAATGGTAAATGTAGTCCGGGAGTTTTCGCGGCGGCGGTTGACTCTAAAAAGGTAAGTTTGTATTAAATATAAAGAACTATAGAAATAATATTAGATCATCATTAGCTCATTATACATTTCCACCGAGGGGCTTGGAGCCATAGGATAGCCTACCCTAAGTTAAGCGTGATTAGGTCATAGTACTAACTCAAATTAATTAAAATAATTTATTAATATTGCATTATACCAATCAAACTATGCTTGGAAGTTTCACTTTCTGACATGCTCCACGTAAATCAACCCAAAATCTCGTATTTATAATAATAATAAGGCGTTAACCATTAAATTGTTTTAATAAGGTAACTGTTTCGAATTAAGCTCACCGTTTTAATATTAATAACAATTATTTAAAAAAATTGTGTCCCATCTTGTTAATAAGCATTTGTCTTACCCCTACAGGTTGAAGTGGAAGCAGGTTCGGGCGGAGGCCGCGAAACTCGACCCTCTATCCTCGATAATTCAACATCAGTTGTTTATCTGGATCCAACCTCGGATCCTATTAAGTTGGAATCTAAAGTCCCTACTCCTGGAGACTACGTCTTTGTTGTACATTACTTCCAGCCTAATAAACCAGGTAACATGTTTGATATTTTACTTCTGAAAAAATCATTTTTTAAGCTATATTGTAACCTTATCAAAACTATTTTCGTTTCTATTAAAATATATTTATTATTGTAGAAAGCAATGCAGAAATAACAGTCACTATCGACGACCAGAAATACGAAGCATCGTTACCCATAGAACATTGCCCATCTAATTCTGGATGCAGAGCTCTAATTACACTGGCTAATGGAAATACACAGTTTTCAGTTAACGAAAACTTCACATTAAATTTCAAGGTAATTCTTTAAACCAAATTTGATTTCATTTAAAATCTTCAGCTAAATGAAAATTGATGTAAGAAAAATGATAGTAAATTGTGCATCTTAAGACTAGATTGATGCATCATTGTTTTGTCATAAGGCTATATTAATGTGTTTTTAATTATGTTACAATAGGGTAACACGAGCAAAGGAGTTTGGTTGGATTACGTCTTAGTTATAGAGAAACCAGACTACTTAGACACTGCAATTAAAGAAGCAAACACACTCGATTACACAAGAGAGTTTATTGAAAATTGCGCTATGAATCATTACTACATAAACCCCAATGAAACTGGTATGTTTTATTAAAAAATACGTTCACATTTTCTGTCGTCAATCACATAAGATAAGATATTTAATGTTAGATAAAAATGACAACTTGGGTACAACATTTCTATAAATCTCATCAAATTTTCATACTTTGAGACTGCCATGCCGCCATGTTCGAAGAGATTGTGCGTTTTGAGTGTTTGAATCGGGTAGAGTTGATGTCTATCAACAACAACGTACGCTACCTCCGAAGTTCGCTAAAGGACGAAATAGATGCGCGCGCAATTTTGGCGAGTTGCGCACGCAGGCACTTGTACTAACTTCATTCTCCCAAAAATGAATATCTGTAGATTTTGCTCTCGACGAGATGCGTCTCGTTCCGTCCACTCAGGGAAGTGGACGGAGCGATCCGCGTAGTAAATATCTAATATGTCCTCTTAATTTAAACTATACTTACTAATATTTTTTTTGTATAATAATTATATTATTATTACTACAACGTATTCTTTTATTAATATTAATAAATTACATTTCATATATAAAATTAAAAATTATACAACATATATTATTTTAAAAACAGAACACCACCGGCTGCAGAGTCCCATGACTCAAACAACCAGTGGTCAGGGCTGCAGAAAGAGGAACCTTCCCACTTCTTGTTATTATTTACCTTAGTCACAATTTAATATTATCTGTATTATTAAATATGTAGTAGTTTCATTTTTGTAATAGTATTTTTTGCCTACTGAAAGGCAGTGCTTTAAAGGTACAATTAAAAAATGTTCCTATACCTTATAAATGCAGGTAAAATGAGATGTACCGGTCAATTAGTACTCTTTTCAGAGGAGTTCAGACACAGACACTTCCTACCTAAATTTTTATTTTCATCTTAAGGTTTCTGTCGAGATGCAATGTTCTCTATCACCGCCGAATACAACAGCGGAGCATTGAGTTGCCTTTGCGACTTCATGGGTTCTACAGAGCTGGAATGCAACACATTCGGTGGACAATGTCCATGTAAGCCGAACGTTATCGGACGAACTTGCAGCGCTTGCAAAACTGGTTTCTACGGTTTCCCTAACTGCAAACCATGCAATTGTCCACTGACCGCCATTTGTGATGATAACGGTACGTATATACTTCGGATATATTATTGATAAATTTATAAAAATGCTTACAAATATTTAAGTTATATTTAAGAGTTCCTTTTTTTTCTTGCATTGATAATGTAGATAAGATTTTCTAATAAAATAGATGCTTATATTAAGAATTGTATATTAAATATCAACTGTAACGTAATCAAGTTATATTAATAAATGATAATATTTTAGGTCAATGTATTTGCCCAAAAAATGTGGAAGGGGACAATTGTGATCGTTGTAAACCGTTCACATTTAACTTCGACGTGCAGCGCGGTTGTGATGACTGTAACTGCAACCCTCTCGGTGTAGTCGGCAACCAACTACAGTGCGAGGCAGACAGTGGTAACTGCGAGTAAGTTTAGACTTTATTGCGGTATCCAAAAGATACATTCTCGTCTAATTGCGTTTAAAATCTTATTGATTTTCAAATCCCTGGTAGCAGTGCGTAGCTGATTTCATCTCAATGTATGATGTTATTTGAAAGAAAGACGCAAAACTGTAGTTTCGATTGTTTTACTTTCTATTAAATCTTACTAATGTTATACATGCGAATGTTAGGATTGATGGATTTTTGTTAGAAAGTATCTCCAGAACGTCTGCATGGATCTCGCTGAAATTTGGCATAGATGTAGATGACTGAAAGAACACATAGACTACAGATTAAGTTTTTTTTAACTCCGCACAGACATAGTTGCGCACAGCTAGTAAATAAATAAATAACTATATGGCAACTTTATAAACTCGTTATATAAATTCAAATTTATTATTTCAGTTGTAAAGAAAATGTAATAGGCAGGACTTGTGATCATTGTGTACCTGGCCATTACGCGTTCCCGGATTGCTTAGAATGTACTTGCAACTTGTACGGCACCACTGAAGACGTATGCGATCAAAACACTGCCCAGTGTTATTGTAAAAAGCACGTCAGGGGTCAAGTAAGTCACGCATATTAAAATTATTTACCATTTATTTGTTTAACTTGCACAGGTGGAAGAAAATAAAAACAATAGTAGTCTATCAAGACTACGCCAAGCCGTGATTTTAATTAGTGTACGACAATGTTTGAAAGTTTTTACTTTATTATCTTCTTTGATTTCTTCGCTTACATTTTGGAAATATTATAATATTTTTTCCTTTCAGGCATGTGACACTTGCAAAGATGAATACTTCAACTTACAACCAGACAATCCCGATGGATGTACAAAATGTTACTGTTTCGGCAAGACAACAAGGTGCACCAGCTCGTATTTGACGTGGGCAGAGGTAAGGTTCAATACAAAATATATGTAAATTAATTAAACTATAGAGATAATTTAGTCTTTTTCTCGACTACCTAAAAATGCAACCGTTTTGATTAATTAACACGATATTCTAGAGCTTTTTCGGTTCGGAACACGGTAGTTATAAATGCAATAAGTTGGTTTCGAACTGTTATTTATAATAAAATAACTCACTACAAAAAATGAGATAAAAATATGTATTGTTTTGATACAGATCAGCGGTATGAGCGATTGGTATCTAGTAAGTGTCGAAATGAATCGAACTCTGAACATTTTCCCGTACACCATTGCACCCACTATTTTAAACGAAACGGTAATCGGCGCAGAACTAGTAAGCAGTGATGATGAAGACCAAAAACTAGTTTACTTTGGTGTTCCGAAATATTATCTCGGTGAGTAGAAAATTGGTTTACACCACTTAGCAATAACGACATTTTTACCATTACATTAATAAAAAATACACACAACGTAAAGTTAAATTTTTATACAAGATAAATTTAACCTTCACACAATGTAGATATTTATTATGAATGTATATTATCAGTCAATCATAAACAAACTAATGTAATGAATAAAAGAAGTCGTACGATGACATCATATGGGTTCATGTCGCTGCGTGATAAGCTAACATTGTTGCAAACGTAATTTGACTATTGCTGACTTTGTATGTACTCGATGATAATCATTATTTTTAGTCTTAGATGTTTCGTTTCTTAGCATTTAGTATACACACACAAGAAGCAAGAGGATGTGACTAAAATAAACATCTCATCAAAAACCGCAATTAGTTATTTTTATTACATTTTAGTTGTATGCTATTCCAATGCCTTCTACCTTTTATGAAAAATTGTATTAATTTAATTCCAGGTCAACGTCTGACGTCATATGGAGGATATCTTACATATACTGTTTTTTACACTACAAGAGATGATGGATTTGCTGTGATTGAGGCTGACGTTATTATTGGGGGAGCAAACGGATACATAGTACACAACAGCGTGGAACAACCACCATCAGTTGTCAACTGGAGGCACAGCGTTAGAATAAGCGAGGATGAATTCACAAACCTGGATGGTTCTGCTGTGACCAGAGATCAATTTATGAACATACTTGTTAATGTAACTAGTATTTACATTCGGGCAACTTATTGGCATGAAGCTGTGACAACAAGGTACGTAATAGTTATACGGTGTTATTGTAATTATTTTCGAAAAATGTCTGGATTTATTAAGAGCAATAGGTGGCGTATAGTCAAAATATTACGCATAACCAAAGCGATCATTGTTTTCAATTTATTTTATCACAGAGAACTACAAATTTAAGCTGATCATTACAATTTAGGAAAAAATCTTTATATTTATAGATTGATGAGTGTCAGTTTGGATGTCGCTGTTGAAGACTTTGCTGATGGTAGACAAGCTTCCTCTGTTGAAGACTGCCAATGTCCCAAAGCATATCGCGGTCTGTCGTGCGAACAGTGTGCTGAAGGCTATTACAGACTTAGTTCTGGACCACATGCCGGATTCTGCGTACCATGTCAATGTAACGGACATTCGAACGAATGTGATGTTAATACTGGTATTTGTCTGGTAAGTTGAAATCTAAAGGATTTTGCTGTCGGTACTCTTCTTAATTACATTTAGTAATATAAACATAATGGACGCATATTACGGGATACTGTTTTCTAGGAATGTACGGACTACACAATGGGAGATCACTGCGAACAATGCATTCCTGGTTACCATGGCGACGCGACGGTTGGCACGCCTAACGATTGCCTCATCTGCGCCTGCCCAATGCCCTATCCATCTAACAAGTAAGTTACGAACGTAGATCACAGTTTTGTTTTCATAAAACATGGCAATAAGCACATAGATTTCCTTCTGCGTACGTTCTTAAAATATTAAAAGTTATTAAGAGACAATTTTTTTTTATTAATTAATTAATATCTATGTATTTAATTACCCTTTTAAGCTTTGCCATTGGCTGTGAATTAAGTGGAAATGGTTCCTTGATCTCGTGTGATTGTAAACCTGGCTACGCTGGCGCAAGATGTGAATATTGTGCGGCGGGATACTATGGCATACCCGAAAATATAGGTGAGTAATCAATTATAGCCGCTAAAAACTTTCAACCTAAAATATATCACCGCAGTACTTAGTCCTTGTCATCAGAATAAAGCAACCCTCATCCCACCAGTAGCTTTCTAATTAAACTAAAATGTCTATTTAATATTTTGTAAAAAAGTGACAATGTTGTGTCAATGTTTCAGGCGATCACTGCAAACCTTGCAACTGTTCGGGTAACATCAACCCTGACGACCCTAGTTCATGCGACAGCATCACTGGTGACTGTCTCAAGTGTGTCAACAACACCGCTGGAGCCGCCTGTAATCTGTGTGCCCCTGGCTTCTTCGGAGATGCCATATTCTCTAAGAACTGCACAGGTACGTTATTTTAAAACATAGTATCATATGCTCTCTTTTCGATTTTTAAATTGAAAGTTCATGTTCAGTTGAGTCTTGACTGCATAGTCAAGATTCCAATATGAATCTTTATCTAATCTTTTCTGCGAAAAACACGTAAATAAAGCTGTAATATTGCTTGCATATTTATCTAAATTAAGCAGATGAAGTAATTCACTGTATAAATATATTTTTTCTTTAGATATAACAGTATAAAAGACTTAGTAGTTTAAAGTTTCATCCAGATTCATTTTATAGTTGTGTCTTAACATCCATAAATCCAAACTTTTGCATTTATAATATTAGTAACATAAGATTTCAAAAACAGCGTGCGTATGCGACGAGTTCGGAATGGAGCGTTGTGACCCCACGACTGGTACTTGCGTGTGCCGGCCGGGAGTAATTGGGGACAAGTGCGACCGTTGCGCGCCCGATCATTGGGGCCTCAATAGCGGTCAGGGCTGCACCCCGTGCTCCTGCGCACTCGCCTCCGAGTCCTCACAATGCGATGATAATACTGGACAATGCAGGTTCGTAGCGTACAAATTCTACACTTAATAAATAAAAATAAAAACAATCGTGTCGTTCTAACATTCCTAATTAAGGATAGGCTTCGAGGTGTACATATAAGTCTACACTTATCTATATGTAACTCATTCTTTACATGTTTATCATCTCCTGGTGTTTTAATTTATAGATGTGCAAAAGGAGTTACCGGAAAACAATGCGACCAATGTGCTGCCGGCTACTGGAACTATACCAAATATGGATGCGATCGTGAGTTAAAATCTTACCACAAATGTATTTGAGTATTTGAAGAACTTTCTAAATAAGCTTAAACTGTATAGATGATCAAAAACTATTATACTATCGGTGTTTTTAATTCCAATTGGAAATCCAGGAGCGTCAAATTATATTTTATTCCGAAATGATTAAATAATTCTTAATTTTCGTATAATTTCAGATTGCAATTGTAATACTGGATACTCCCTTGGATTTATGTGCAACGCCACTGGCCAGTGCGAGTGTCTTCCAGGTGTTATAGGAGAAAAATGTGACCGGTGTCCTGAAAGGTAAAATTATTATGTTTAACTGTTATAGTAGATCTCCACTGCTGAGTCATATACATCCTTGAGTGTTCAAAGTGTGTGTGAGCAATGATGACTTACAACGATGGCGTTTTTAACAACATTCTCCTTTTTTGTAATAGGTGGGTCTTACTCCCTCACGAAGGTTGTCTCGAGTGTGATTCGTGTACCGACGCTTTAATATTCTCTGTAGAAGACTTGAGCTACATGTTGTCCAATGAAAGTCTTGAATTTAAGGTAAAAATATTTTTATTTACTTTGTTCATCATAAGGTTACTGTTCACTATTACATTTAAAGTTATGTCGAATACTTAAGCTGATAAACGTTACTAAATATTATCGATGATATCTTCCAGGACAAGGCAGACTCCTTTTTCACTACGCAACGACTGAACTATATTTCCAACAAAACCGAGCAACTTAAGCCCAGGTTAACAGAATTACGTAACGTCGATTTAGGCGAAGTTACAACTGCGGTAAAAGCTTTGGAGACCAGTTCTAAGAACCTATTGAGATCCGTAAGTATAGATTTATATTTATAGATGATTTATATGTTTGTGTAAAAACTATACAAAATACCATTTTTAGGCCGAGTTTGCAGCAACCGATAGTGAAAATCAAATCGGAAGGGCTGCATCATTAGCAGCAGAAGCGGACAAAATTTTAGCGTCAGTTCGGGATAACGGTCAGAAAGCTAAAGACATTGTCACACACGTCAGTGACTTGGCAACAGGCCTGGAACTCAGTCAACAACCTAAAGTAGACAGCGCTTTAGCAGAAGCTCAGCAAATTAAGAGTGATATTTCAGGTATGGTCCTCATGCAAATTACTGTAAAAACATTTTATTACAATTAGCTTTTAGCCTTTCACATATACAGTTTCATTCATCTCCAGGTTTCCTCCAAATCAATCTATCTACCTTCATCTAAGTCGTCACTCCCGTCTTAATTATGTCACCTTTTACGCAATCTGGCCATCTCTGCCTAGCTCTATCATGCAATAAAATTCCTCACTCATTATTGTTTCAGCCAAAGATCTCAAACCAAAAGAAGAATTAGCAATAAGTGCCATAAACAATGTCGATAATCAAATAGAACGAATGAATATTTTCGTCCAACCTGTTATTGAACAAACAAAGGTATAAAAAGGTGTTCTATTTTTAATGTTTACTAGATTTTCTACAACTAAAAATGTTTCATTATTTTAATTTACAGAAATTCCAAATATTAGTAAACAAAACAAAAGACTTGAAAGGAAAGTTAGACGAAATGTTACAATACACGAACATTGCACAGAAAACTGCTGACGAAGCTAAGATGTTAAATGATAAGAATAGGTTAGTGTCGTAGAATGAATATTTTCACAAGTTTTACCTATTACAGTATGGAACTAAGTAAGAGCTAAACAAATTTCTTTTTTTAGAGAATCCAAGTTTGGAAACAAAGTTCTATCGGTCACTAAATTGAACAGTGCAGCTATGAAAGATCTAATTGATGCCGCTTTGGACATAAATAACGCCACATTTTTTAATGTTCTGTCTGGAGGTATTGTAAGAAATTCATCCAAAGCATTGGAAGATTTAAACAACGGTAACAATGAAATTGAAGAAATGCTAGCACTATTAAAGGATGATTATCCAATTCTTACAAATTTGACTGACGTTGCCTTGCATCATGCAGAAGGATTAAGAAACAGGGTAAATTGAAAAAAATGTATTTAGATTACTAGACTTAATAATAGTGCATTAACTATAAAAAATACTATTTGAATTCACAGGCAGACAGTCTACGTGCTTTAGCAGAAAGGGAAAATAACAACACTAGGACTCAACATGCTTATAGTGCAGCCTCTGCATATTCATCTATTGTACAAGAAATCAGTGACGCAAAAAAAGCAAGCGATGACGCAGTAGCATCAATTCTAAACGCCACGAATATTGTAAGTAAAATCAATATTACAAAATATGTATTAAGATAATTAACATAGGGAGAGTCCGTACAGCAGCTAATGCTGAATAGCCCCCTCGCCCGGTGCAATGCCACGCCACACCGAAGAGTGGCATGAAATAAGAGTAATTCTGCTTCTTGTCTGGTGGTGGAGGACGTACAAGAAGCGGAAATTTTCTCTTTCCGTACGTCCAAGGGTAGACAACGCTTCTAAAACCTTTAAACTTGCTTCAGATGCCTACAACCAACGACCATTTCGCAACTTTAGCAAAATATTGTGGCCGCTTGCTCGTTTGTCATGTACTAAAAATAAGTAATTATCTAAGACACTAGCTACATAGTAAAAAGTCTATAGTGTTTAAAAAAATGTTTTAGAACAATATTCTCCAAGAAAACGTCACTCCAGCAAAGGATAAATCAATGAAACTGTCAGAAACTGCTTTAAGTGCTCAACAGACTGTGGAAGAAAAGCTAAGGCCTAACCTTACCCGTGCAGAGGAAGCATTAAAGGACGCTTGGAAGATCCTTGGTGATGCGGACGATGAAAACAATGCCATACAATTGTAAGTTTAACTCCTGGATCGAAGATGTTCTAAATGATTACCACATTGAGTTTTCATTTTATTTATCTTTTTGTGTTGTTCCTTGTGTAAATTCGACGTTTCATTTATAGATCACTTCCGACCAGCACATCAACTTCATTGGAAGGCGAAACTCAAAAAGCCTCTAAAGTAATGGAAACTGTCAAATCCACGAGTAATATTATGTCGCAACTAGGCAAGGATCTTGCCTCTAGTAAGGAATGGGCACAGTCTCTACCAAAAGTAGCTGACGATGCACAAAAGATGACATCGAATATTGAGAACCTAGGTATGCTGAATTTTAAATATTATAAAAGAGCATTATACTTCTCAATTGTGATGTACGATCAATGTATTCAATTTGTTGTTTTAAATTTTGTAGTAAATAACATCAAAGATTTGGATCCGAAGATTTCTTCCCAGTACCGTGTTGTAAAAATGAAACAGGAAAGTCTGGAACAGCGTCGTAAAGAAGCAGATGAAAGGTTGCAAAAATTGAGAGACCTGGTTGAACAGGTACTTTTAATATTTCTACATCATCATAATGGGTAATATTATAAAATATGTTAGACAAAGTACATAATATAATAAATTTGTCCATCAGGCCCGTACTGTAGCCAACCGAGTGCAATTCGGCGTAACATTCGATCGTTGGTCAACCCTTCAACCGAGACTTCCTGATACCGTTGACGAAATGTCTACATCTACTCACGTTTCTACATACTTCCGCACCAAAGAGAAGAATGGATTCATACTTTACTTAGGCAATCCAAAAGACACAATGCTCAGACGAACAAAATCTGTAAGTTGCAATATCAAGCTATATCTTACTGTAGAAAAACACTAGTTTTTATTACATACGTAGTTAGCATTTGTAAAACGTTATAACTTATCTTTTAGGATGACTTTATGGTCATTGGTATCCAAAATGGATATCCATATGTAGTAATGGACATCGGTGACAGCGCTGGAAAAGATCCTACTAAGATTGGCAGCGACAAATTTGTCGCTGATAACAAATGGTATCAAGTCATAGTTGACAGGTGAGAAAATATTATGCTTTACCCCTTTATCACATTTAACAGTTTATCATATTTTTCAAATGTAACAATGTAGGTTAGTCAACCTACACTGTTATCAGTATTAAAAATATCTCATCGCCGTAGTCCTATTCCTTCAATAAACTTATATCTGGCACATATTATATTTCGATCAGTAATCGATTCGGATTTGGCAAATTAACTCGTTATATGTACTTTATGAAAAACTTATCTGAAAAATGACATGTATTTTCAGAGTCGGTCGTAACGTTAAGCTATCCATTCGCGAATCTTTACGCAATGGCACAGAATACGTACATTCGAAAGATGCCACTTTACCAGGACAGCATACAATCTTCAATTTGGACAGGCAAAAGTCTAAACTTTATGTCGGTGGCGTTCCATCTGATGCGCAACTGCAAGGAGTGAGCTTCCCTGCATTTGAAGGTCAAATAGAAGAACTTATGATAGGTGATACACCTGTAGGATTATGGAATTTTATTAGTGCTGATAATCTGAAGGGAGCTAGACAGAGGTAAAAAAATTAAGGTTACAAAAATCTCTTTTGGGACAATGAATAACTTTTAATAAAATTATATTCAATTTTAGAGACAACTTAATAACATCACAGAGCGGGCCACAAGAGTATCGATTCAATGGCCGGTCTCACGTTACAATGCCAGGTAGAGGATACCTTGTACCACAGAAGAACCACGTACTCCTCTTCTTTAGAACATATGCTCCCGATGGCCTGATATATCTAGTAGGAGAAGGTAGTCACTTCTTCTCCCTTCAGATGCAGGATGGACGCATTTACTTACAGGTAAAATTTTTGTAACTTTATTTACAAATCAAAACAACAACTGATGCACTTTAGTTGAGCATAAATTGTACTAATTCCTCTCTGTGTACATATTTTTTTTATATTTTTAATTATAGGTGTCTCTCGGAAACCCTGATGATCTCACAATAATTGGGACAACAAAGGCTTACAATGATGGCAAATGGCATAGGCTAGATGCTGGAAGATATTTGACTACATGTTCACTCAAAGTCGATGGCGAAGTTCTCAAGACAGTTTCGACTTCTGAAACGAAAGAAATCCCTGATCTCGACACAATGAACTTTGGCGGAAATAATAAAGGAATTATACAAGTTACTAGTAAAGGATTTGATGGTTGCATTCGACAAATTAGTATAGATGGTGTAAATATTGATTTAAGTGAAAATATGGAGTCTGTGGGTGTAGCTTATGGTTGTCAGGTAGCCTTTTTACTAAAAACTAAGTGTATTTTATAGATACAGGAGAGTCCTAACTTCAAATTATTAATTGCGTATTTCAGTTCGCATCACTCGTCTCACTATCGGGCGAAGACAGTTATCTACGCTATGTTAATCTTACAACAGAAAACTTACAATTGACACTTAAATTTAAAACGTCCAAAGCAGATGGACTTATATTTGTATACTTAAGTAGAACTCAAACTACTACAATGTCCGATAGTATATCTTTATCGTTAATTGGCGGTAAGTTAGTTTGTAAAGTTTACTTCATTTTTATATTAATTTTATAATAATTATATTACTGAAGGGTAATTATTAAATTCACGGAAATTTAATATCCGAAATTCCAGGTAAATTGGTACTGATGAGCCAACGAGAACAACTTGACACAGGCCTCGGTACATACAATGATTCTCAGTGGCACGTTGTCACAGTGACGCACAATAACCAAGCATTACGGCTAGTTGTGGACGACTTCGATTACTTCAGGTAAGGTGTAAGATGATGATTAGCTAACAAAAAAGTTTCTATAATGAGATGTTCCCAAAAAAACCTTAACTTCTACTTTCTTACACTTTTGTAATTTTGATCAGGATTTTACTTCATTTTGTGGGAGAACAATTTACACTGCGCTCTCAAGTGTGCATGCTTCAGTCAAAGTCATATTATTCAACTGTTAACGTTATTATCCTTCCATTGTCTTCTCAGTACTGACACAGCGCCAGCACCACTGCACATACTAGATGGAGTGTTGTTTGTGGGCGGCGTACAACCTGGATACGTAGTCGGAGGCAAAGTGGGGTCAAAAGCACCGTTCCAAGGTTGCATAGCTGACGCTACAATAAATGGCAGGATGCTTAACCTGCTTGAACCCTTCAGCAATAACAGCGTCATATTTGGCAGATGTGGCACCACAACCACAACAGGTGGCGTGCCCCCAGGTAAATTACTTTTTAACCACATCCGAGCGCTAACAAGATAAATAAACTAGTTTTTTTTTCTTTTGGAAATGTTACTTTTAATAATATTCGGATGTCAGATCGATTTTGACTATCATATTCTTCTATCAAGTAACTACATATAAAAACAGTAGTAATGTAACATAACAGGATGACCCACAAGTTTTTTACGTATATAGTTATTAACTAAAATTTTCTTTTTCCCAATGGACTTCAGATCGCTTGATCTGGGCGGCACCAGCACCGGTCGACGTGCTTCCTACGCCAACATCCCTGCCGCCATTGGCCACACCTGCACCAGACGTTGTAACTGTTAAAGGTAAACCAATAAATTCGGCCGACCACTTTTATTAAAAATAAAATGCTATTCCTAATCAGTGATTAATGTACTGTGACGATGTCTGTCTATTTTTACAGTTAATCCTGAAGAAAATGAAATCGAGACAACGACACCTACAGCACCGCCAACTACAACAAGACCACCATTCAAAATGACAACGACGACCGTTCGACCTTCCACAACCACGCGTAGACCTCCGCCCCAGCCAGAAGCCGGGTGCGCACTGGCTTATGACACACACTACGGCTTTGGTGACCCTTCGGAAGGATACAGATTCGGTTGGTTAATTAATAATGCTGAACTATTAATTAAATTATATGTTGAATGCAGAAATACTCCAAGATGTTTTCCATTGCACATACTTTTGGGTTTATTTTACTGATGATTGTAACATTTTTTGTATCAACACTTTTTTATTGCAGGCACTCGCAATGACAGTCGCATAGAATATTCCAAGTTGCCAGGCCGCCAGCGGGAAGGGTTCGACTTCACGATCACCTTCCGTACATTTGATCAACATGGCGGTCTTATTTTCTACGGCGAGGCTGATAAGGCCCCTGGCCAGTTCTTAGCATTATATATGAAAGACGCGAAGGTACATACCATTATGATTAATTTATTCATCATCATCCCTGGCCCTGGCGCACATGATTTTCTAAACCTTTTTTTTTTGGCGTAATGGCTATAGTCAGCCGCCTGCTTGTCGCCAAACCTTCTTTTATATGACATTAGTACAGTTCGACAAGGATATTGTAGAACTTTTAATAATGACGGGGACTACCACTAACTTTTAGGGATACCGATGGAATTTTTCTAAAAAGTATAATAGATCAACATTAATCCTCTTTCTCGTTGCTGTGCTCGATGGTCAGAAAATGACACTGACAAGCTGTCAAGACGACATTGTTTATATTTTCCGATTGTCACAAGTCACAACATCTTTGATGATCTGAATTTTTACGGAATGTAAACAATAAAATAAAGTTTTTCTATAAAGCCATGTCATTTGGATGTAATTGAATTTCTTTGCATCATAAATTAAGGAATAACAGCGATTATTTCAAAGAAAAATTGTTCAAAAAACACTTATTAAAAATTAACTTGCGGTCATTAACTTTTTTAGATTTTCGTACTACCAAAAGCGAAAAAATAGACTAAGCTTATTACGAGCAGAACAAAATATCAAAAGACAATATGCGTATTTACGGCATACTGAATATCCAAAATAAAACTATAATAAGTTTCTCTAAAATGTTACCCAGTCAAGACGGAATTTCACAAGAAGGCGCGGGAAACAGCAGATTTATTTTAAAGCATGCCATTTAATGTATAAAACTTTTTATTTTAGCTTCATTTCACATTTAATTGTGGTGGAGAAACTGCTTTTGTTCAATCAACACAAACATATAATGGGACGGAATGGCACACTGTGACTTTAGTCAGGAAGGAAGGTCATGGAAAGCTTACTGTTGATTCAGAGCGCATCGGTGAAGCCAGTGTTACATGTATATCACCAGCTATTTTAACACCACCATTCTACTATGGTGGTCTTGGCAATTTGTCGTCTGGTATCCGCCAGAATCTAATGGTATGTATTTTTTGTAATTCTCAATATGCTTTCTTATGTTTCAAAAGAACATTAAGTGCGTCCAACAGTTTATCTATAACCTTCATGGTCAGTGGAAAGAAAGTGTTTATGGAAAGCCAATAGCTAACAATTAGAATGTAGTCTAAGAAAATTCAAACAACAAGCAACAAAACTAATGATAAGCAATGACTCACCAAAATTTATGACAACCAGAGAAGTTGCTGAGTATATTGTTGACAAAAAATTGAAGAATTATGAGAAAGAAAAGATATCATTAGCATTTTAATTGAGAAATGTAAAATAATTCATATTTTTTATGACCAGGACTTCTACCAGCCATTCAAAGGATGCCTAAAGGGACTTATGATGAATGGCCAGTATGTTACTGACATCATGTATCGTGTTAACTCACTGCGTTGCACTGACAGCATTGAACCTGGCGTCTACTTTGGACCATCAAATAATGTTCACAGTAATTATTTGAAGGTAAGTTAAAATAATACCAATAATTTTACATTTCTAGTGATGTTACTCTGAAGATATTTAAAATTACCATCCTCCAGTAATGTATCAATACCCAATAGAAAAAAGATTTTGTTGCATAAGTATTAAAGGAGCGGAGAGATTCCAAACTGGAAATATTTCTGTTAATCAATATTTTAAATTACTTGAAAATATAATTGAAATTACATATTATTTTGGACACTTTTAGTAACTATATTTACTTTTTTTTAAATTCTAGCTCCTCGAAAACTTCAAAGTTGGCTTTGAGATTTCCATCTCAATGGAAGTGAAGCCACGGAATTCCACCGGCTTGCTATTGAGTGTACATGGCAAGCGGGACTTTATGATCCTCGAGCTATTGGAAAATGAAGTTATCGCCAATGTTGAGAACGGAAAAGGTCCTTTCCATGCAAGTTATAAACTGGGAAATAAGTTCACACTATGTGATGGAAATTGGCACAAAATTCACGGTAAATATTAATAAAACCTTCTTATAATCTTCACCCAGCAGTCCCTTACCATCAAATTCTTAACCACATCCATTAAAACCCTTTAGACTTTTTATTAACATCAGCCGGACACCTTACAATACCTCTTTATATAAAAATATTTCATAGCAATATTAATGATAACAAATTGATTCCAGCTGTAAAATCACGGCATGTGGTCTCCGTTGGTGTAGATGGTCACTTCTCCGACGCTGGTCTGGGCCAGTCTGGTTCCACGGACACCAGATCTGCGCTTTACATTGGCGGACACGAGCGGCCCATTTCGAAGGTGCGCGGTGTTCGATCCCGTCGTGGCTTCACAGGATGCATCAGGAATATCGTCATCAGGGAAACACCTGTTCAAATACCCTTGACTGCCGCCGGCCGTAATACCCATGTTGGTGTATGTCCCACTGATTAATTTATGTCTTCAACATGTAATTTAAAACCTAAACGTATTATTTCATACTGCATAAAATTAAATAATTCTATCAATTCTATTTCACTTTATGGAGAAGCATTTGTTTATTTATTTGTGTAAAATATATATCGACCCGTTTGAAGAAATGAGTGACATCTTATTGGATATCTATATATAAATTCTTATGTTATTGTTTGACAATAGTCTTGTAATAATAAGCCAATTCAACTGTATTAAAATAATATATCATTACAATCCATATCATTGTTTTATTTAGTTAAATTTATTGACACTTGCAAAGATATACCTACCGGCAGTATAAGATGCTTAACGTAAACATTAAGATTTAATTTTACATTAAAGGTCGTCGAGTCAATCTAAATTTATACTGTAAGGGAGTGGTATAAGGAAAAACACTTATAAAACTAAAGATAACAAAACTGATGCGATATAAAGTCGATGGTAATATAAAACTTAGTCGTACCAAAAACACTTATGGATTATATGGATTTGATTTTATAGTCACTAATTACATATATATGTCAAAAAAATCGGCCAAGTGTGAGTCGTACTTGCACATCGAGGTTTTCATACAAAACTGTAGTTGTATAAAATTTACGGTTTTCGCAAGTTATCATTAATATTCATCTGTGCTATAAACGTTTCATACCACGATTCTGAGTTTACTGGAAATACTCTGTAAGTTTTAATTGAAATACGAGTGTCGAAAATTTGCGCAATAAATCTAAATGCGCTTTGCCGAGGTACATAAAATAAGGTATGATTTCAAAATGTAAACATAACAATAAATACATAAATGTAAAATATTATAATAAATGATAAAAATTTTATTTATAAAATAGAAAACTTTTCGAAACCGTTTCTATTCACTTAAACTATTTTTAATTTCTGTGTTTTTATTATCAAATAGGTGTCGCCGGCGACTCCGTTTTAACACTTAATTAGAGCCTAGGTTTTCTTCCAGACTATGTTTTACAGAGCAAGTAATTCAGCGAGAGCCATACAGCCGTTCTGGGGATATGTTCAAACATCCATCCATCCATATATTGAAACATTCGTATTTATAATATTAGTAACATTAAAAATAGCAAAAAGCTTTAAATTCTCAACTTAGTAGTACAAAGCATTTTTTTACTTGAACAAGATGGTCATAGTTTTATGATATTTGTCAGGTTACTACCGCCCACTTCTAATCATCCAATCACGTACAAGTAATTATTTCACACTTCATTAGAGCCAGGTACTAAGCTTATTCACATCTTATTTGTCTTCGATACATCGCACGTAACGTCTCAAAGTACAATTCTTTATCATTAAAAATACTCCGTCGTTGGTAATAAATCTTACATTGTTATTTTCTTCATATCAGTGTTTACGGGTATGGTCGTTGTTTATTAAAGCTGTTATATGATTAAGTCTGAAGACGCAGTTGCAATTGCGCGGTAAAATATAAGGTACCTAAAGTATTATCTTACGTCGCGTTAATTTAAATATAAGCAATATGAATTATTTTTACGTTACTTGTTGTTTAGCCTGTTAAAAAATTAAGATGTTATCCTTTTGTATAACTTCCTTATCCTTATTTTATATTCAATTACACTTTGAAGTTTTTAATAAGCCATAATAATCATTTTAAAATTGCTTTAGACGTGAGTTGTAACTTTTTTGAGGAAATTAACTATAATATTGACAACAGTTATTGATATTATTTATAAACATAAAGTAAAATAATTGACTTTGAATCTAGTAATTACTATAAAGTTGAAATTAAAGTAACTATAGGTTAAATTATAATTCTATTGTTAACCCTTAATTCGACGAAATTTTTTGTAGCATAAAAATTGTTTTTTTGTTCAGTAGATTTATATTTTTTAGTTGTTCGTCACACTGGACACTATCGAATTAAGGGTTAAAGCTGGCCAAGTGTAAAGATGCATTTACAATAGTTCGTATCTTATTTCTAGTTATACATATAAACAATCTCGGCTCACCTTACAGAACCATATCATTTAGTCTATGTTTGCAAAACAAACAGTCGTCAATACTTTACGCTGATTCAACGACCTAGTGGTCGACTAACATAGTGGTGGGCTATCTAGAATTACTTATCAATAGAGGGACTTCTGTTTGATTTTTTTTTATTAAATTTAAATAGGGTATCAATGATAATATTATTATTGAGGGTCGATAGAATCAATAAAGATATTAATATGTTTATCTCGGAAATATAATGGACATATTGAACGTACATTTTATACTTATTATTTAATTGACACGCTGAAAAATCGGTCAATAGGTTACAGACATTCATAAATAAATGGTCATGCATTCGTACAATGAGGGTATGTAACCCTGAAAAAAAACGTTATGCCTCTTTAAACACTTAAGTCATACAAAAATCCATCTAACTCACCTATCTGTTTGTTCGTTACAGGACTAACTCTCAAACATCCGATTCATTTGTGTATCGTACGCAGTTCGAGTTTGAAAACATGAATCATCAATTAGAATTTTATAATGAATCTAAACAATTTCCAGTTTACTCACTCTTTCCTAATCCATTAACTTCCAAAATAGATGGATGTATTGAAAATCAATTAATAAATCTGCCTCGAAAATTAATTCAAAACGGGAGCAGTCAACCATTATCGAAACTAGCGCCAATCGGAACAGGTCGGCCGTCTTCAAAAAATAATGGATCCAGTCAAATGAATCCAAATGTAAACCCAGTTAAAACATTTGGAACCTCTATACAAACGAAGATCAGTCAAAAATGCTTAACTTCAATCCATGCTGCGTCCGGTCAAAGAAATTCAACATTTTACCCAACCCAGTGGCTTAGGCAATATAGAACTATCGCACATCAGCAATTTTACACTATGACCCCAGGAGAAGCCGAACCCAAGCAACAAAATCAAAATGTCGGAAGTACCATTTGGACCGTACAGCAATTTGATAACAAATATAAGAATATGTGGTCACCTTTACCTGTTGATCGTTTACCTATCGGCAGCCATGGACATAGTCAATTGTTCATGAAGAATCTAGAGCACTGCAATTTAAAGGAAAAAGCTATTCAAGGTTTTAATAAAGATATAAATCAAAATCTTATTATTCCGCAACCATTTCCAGGAGGTAAGTTCTTTAACATTTTCTTAAATGATATTTTTCTATAGCTTAAGTTTTAACAAATATGAAATTTATTCGTGTTGTAACATTCACATTTATAAGTTGGATTTTATCTCTAAAAATACCCCATATCCTAAGATGTAAATAGCGTCATGGTGTTACAATTTGACTGATAGGTTTTAAACCTTCAACATTGTTGATAAACGTGGCAAATAAGACTCCTTTGTGTTAATTTTCCTAAAATTCAGTCTGTTAAATTGTCGAAATGACCAATACGTATAGATTATCAAATTGGATTGAACTAAAACTCTTTTATAAAATTAAAAAAAGGTAGGTCTTTGATATTTTAAGGACGTAACACAATTTGTGGCAGCTATTATATATAATTACTTTGAAAGTCTAGTAGTAACTTGGAGTATTTTCCGAATGCGTATAAATAACAAAGTCGATTATAATGATAATGTTCTTGTTGTTGATTTTCATATTTTTGTGTTCAAGTTCAATGATAACGCGACATTACTACATTCTAGATAGGCTACCCTCTTACTAACACTTGGTATTATACTAACTTGACACGTTTGCAGCATAGCTGTTATACATCAAAGGTTCGTTATACAGAGGTGTCCCAATTATTACACTTTGTAGTATGTTTTTTATAAGCAGCAATAAACCGCTTTTATTCGGTTTACATTAATAAAATGTGGGTTATTTTAGTGAATGACATGATGGCAATACCAAAGCCAGTAATAAGCGGTTTCCCAAGACAAACAATAGGTGGTTGGCAAGATCAAGCAATTCAAGGTCTGGTACGGCAAAATTGTGATGGACAGCAAGATGGAGCCACAAAGAAAAGCGGTGACAACGATTATAATGGCAAGAAGCAAATGGTGTCTGCTAAGCAACTGATCTTAAAAACTGAGTAAGTATTCAAATAAATAATTACAACAACCTTTTTTTATTTAGCAAAAGATTGTGCTATTTAACGAGAAAATGTAGGTAATGAACAGTCATGCACATGACCTACGTGAAAGTCTGCGATAGTGTGGTTTTCAAAAATCTGCAGGAAAAAGTTTTTGTGAAAAAAGGATGAAATTAAGTTGAAATACAGAGGATTGATGGGTCAACTCAGTTTGAAGCAAGTTTATCACTAGTATCTATTTCATACTAATTTTTCTGTCTTGCTGTATTGCGTTTTGTATAAACATACGAATATACAAAACGCAATTAGAAATATACACAAGTAAACTTACACCAAATTCTATATGTCGTTGTAACAGAGAACCTGAAGTCAGCGCTGGTAACAAAAATACGCCAAACCACAAAACAAGACCTTATGTGATCTACAATAGTAAGTATGTGCATCGTCGTACCAAGAACAAGTCTTAATTTTAAAGGTACATTTACAGAAGACATATTACAGTCATATATTGTCAACTTTTTTCGAATTATTGACAAAACAATGGTAAAAAAATACAAAAAAAATGTTTTTTTTACTCTTATTACAACTAATTTAAAAGTTTTTATAAAACACTTTAATAATATAATATAATATATACTATTATTTTTTAACTACCAGACAAAATATCTTAAAAAATAGTCATTATTTTTTTCCTAAACGATTACTTATAAAGTTAATAAAAAAATTAATTTAAAAAACTGTAAAAAGATGGACACAATACTTTTTACAAAAAAAAGAACTACGAGTCATTTTATTAATTGAAATGGTTAAGCCGATCGGGGTGAACTAAGTGGGAGTAGGTAAATTTCATTGTGGTTTTTTATAAATAGAATGAGCGGAAATTCAAATTAAAACCATTTTATTTATGTGTGGCCTGCCCTTACGCAAACCGATAGTTATTATTGCAAACAACCGACCAATAATTAATGATAAGTCAATATAATATGATCAATAAAAACACAAAACGTTATTTTTTTGGTAATTAAAATATAACCTTGCATAATACTGCATTTAAGCTCAAAATAGATTTAAGGTAATTACGAAAACAAATTTAAAAAGCTAAAATACACCTATAAATAATTGTATAAAATATGCTTAAAAAACAACATTTTATATAAGTTGTAAGTAATATTTTAAGGATGTATAATTGGTATAATTTTTTTAAAAACTTTGTATATTTTTCTTTGTATTACATTCCTTACGCTACGACGCCGCTACGAAATAATGCTTGTGAGACGATTAGATTTAAACGTAACATGAAAATAAAGAATGTTGAAATGAAAAAAATTAGTTATGACAAGAAAGAAAAAAGTTTGTTATTTTGTATGTCGAATTTATAAGTACAAAAATATTAACTAATTAATAATTTAAAATTGTATTTGCATTATATAAGTGAATTCAATTATTACAACAGTGACTTTTTTTGATTAATGGAAATGTCTAATGAGTAAGTTTCCGTTTTCATTCATAGATAAAAGATGCAAACTGTTAATAAAACTGATTTATATGATATCTTAATTATATGTAACCACTCTATCCCTTTCCTATTCGCTTCCAAGCAATATAACTCTGAATAACTTGAACGACGCGGAAAACTTCAATGTGTCATAGACTAAATTTTTAGCGAAGTTCATTTTGCATATTACAAAATAATCTACCGTAATATAATAAAATTTCATGAATAGTTATAACATCAGAATAGAATAAAAGAAATTGAATTAAAATGCTTATTTTATAAATATGAACCCAAGTATTAGAGAAGTTATTTTCAAAGGAAAAACAGCAACACTATAGGGAAATTTTATTGTAAAAATGTGAAGAATAGTCTAAAATAGTGTGAAAATGAGGTAAAGAGACTTCACATAAAGATTTTGAGATATGGTTTAATTATAATAGGATTGTTACAAAATTTTAAACAATGATTTATAAGTAAATATTCGTATTAACAACATTGCTACTGCTACGAAACATTGTGTCATACCTCAAGTTAATTTTGAAAAAACAAGAGAATTAAATGTTTTTATAGAGATTTTTCAGCAGTGAAAACAAAAAGAAAACAAGAAGGTGTGAGATTTTTCCAAAACCACTTCAATAGTG
Source organism: Papilio xuthus (assembly GCF_000836235.2). Taxonomy (NCBI): domain Eukaryota; kingdom Metazoa; phylum Arthropoda; class Insecta; order Lepidoptera; family Papilionidae; genus Papilio; species Papilio xuthus. The sequence goes on from NW_013533632.1 coordinate 4,925,390, forward strand.
CTTTAGTATACTAACACGCACATTTCAGTTGCGGCGACACCTTATCTTTCAAACATTGTATTAAAATGTGTACAAAATTAAAATTCTCTTAAAATACTTACCAATTTTCATCCATTATTTTAATCTTTATTTTTAATCCTAAAAGTATTTGTAACCAGAAATGTGTTTACCAAAGATTTAAATTATTTTTCAGTTTCTAAACTTGCAACATTGTACGCGCGTATCGATTTTTAAATGCATTACCAACTACAAGCAATAAAAAAATATCACCAAATAACGCCTTGTATAAATCTCATCATATTAGGATGGTTACCAAATTCATCAAATTATAATTTTCAATAAGTATAAACCTAATATTATAATTCAGAGAAGGCATACGCTACATTGGTCTGTTTTAAAAAAAAAAAGGCGGTCTGCCACAAATCAATGTAGGAGCAGTACGCATGCGCGCCGGGTATAAGGGGTTCTCAAATAGTATCTAGTACTTAGGCGCCCTAAAACGTGACCTGGTCAATACCTGGGAGCAGTTCGGTATTGCCTGTTGACATTTACAGTCGTTTCAGTCGCTGGCTTATATCGGTGCGCCCATGTAATTTATTCAGATATCCCCTTGTTGGTATCAAACAACTGCGGTGCGATATTTTGCAGTGATTCGTGCAAAATATTTTGCGGACGGAAAAGTGAATTAAAGGACTCTTAGAGAGGCAGCCTTCGCGAGCCAACATAATGGGTGGTAAGTTATTTTCCTACAATTCGTATTAAGTCCTCTATTTTAACATATTTCAACTATTATTTGCTTATTTTAACTTAGTAAAACTAGAAATGTATGTATTAATAGAAAATGTTACTAACAATAAGCTATCCTGATGTTATAGAACAATTATGAAATACATATGCTAAGTGTATCGGAATACGTTCTTACTGTTCCCGGGGACTTGATTCGAATACGGGGATGTCATTTTTATTCTTTCTCTTATGTAATTTTATACTTGCATTACCGACGCATATGGATTGAAAATTTCAAAAAAAGGTATAATTATTTTTTATGTTTCCGTTAAAACCATATTCCCAGCCCGTTTTGACGAATTTTAACCTATATATACGAGACATAGATGCTTCAGCATAATTTTCTGGAAACTGGAACAAATCAATACGCACTAGATGTCGGCAGGCTCAATACGCCGCCGCTTGCAACAAAGGAGTTGACGGTGCAATTGCAGCCTGTACCTAGCTAAAGGAACAAAGTTTAACTATTTTTTTATCATAATGGCATTGTATAAACAATTTTAACATATTACAAGATGGCGGTACAATTACGATGTAACTTGACATTATCTTTTATTTAATTTTTATCTTGTAAGGTTATGGAGAAGAAACCAACTGCGCGGCTACTTGAAAGATAAGTTTAAAAAAATTGCCTTCAATAATCCATCCATAAGATTGGCACGTATAAAAACAGAAGTATGTAAATCCAATATAAAGGCGATTTGCTTGAAAAAGGATTCAACGTGAGATATGGGCAAGCGTTGCACCGCCCATAAATAATGCACAACATAAGAGCCACAAGTGTGTTGGTGGCTTTGTAAAGAAAAATAACACCATTTTACAAAATCATGACTAATGACATTTAATTTGTAAAACAAGAACAACGTATCGTTCCACAAAGCTCTAGAAGAAAAAAAAATGGTCCGCGATTACCATACGGTCAAACATCAAGGTTATTTGCGTACGATTTGTCTTTTTTTATTGTTTTTCCGTAGATGTACTGAGTCGCAGGAATAGATTTTCACTTGTACCGGAATTAACTTTAAAATTTCAACATCCTGATGTTTTTTGGATAAACTTAATGCGATGTAAAGTTTTAGCAATTAACGAGTTTAAAGGACTTCTGAAACTTGTGCAATAATAATCCATCGTGGATTCTACTGCAAATTAGTATGAAAAGATTACTACATTCCGGTTTGAAGAGTGTCCGTAATGAAATAACTGAGCGATGGAGAGGAGAGGTATAAACTATCAGGGGACGAGAACGCTCCTTTATATAGTTGCTGTTGACACCATTTAGCGTTCTTATTGCTTTGTTTTGCAATTTATAGAGCATTGAATGAAACTAAAACGTAAAAGTTCACGAATAAAATATAAAATAATTAAAACAACAAAAAAATAATAAAAAATAATTTTGGATTCGAATCCCGCCCGCCATTCTACTATTGTCGTCGGCAATATCGTAGCCTAGAGTCTAGAGCTTAGTTGCAATGGTTACAAAAACATGTTTCTAGGAGTTTCCTTTGCCGAAACACCTGTACAAAACTATTTATATCTATCATGAGAGATGACGCTATGTTTTGTTTCGAGAACAAAAATTGAAGTGCAGTATACGCGACTTGTTTACAATTTCAGTAATAAATGCGCATTATTAAATAAAATCAGAACCCCTCTCAGCCCAAGACAGCTATAAAGCAATATTAGTAGTTGGTGTACATTTGTTTGTTATCGAGGCGCGCGCATACCCGTACCCGCTCCCGGCGCAGCAGTTGCATTCGCGGAAGAGCACGACGCAGCGCTCGACGCTTTTTAATTGAGAATATAAATTTATCGATCCTTTTATTTGTTCAAGTATGTAATCATTCTTATCGTTTAAAGTGTTATTATTTTAAAATAGTGCAAATATATTGATATATTTCAATTTGAAAGTATTGATGCCGACCGGGACCTGCACATTTTTTATTAAACCATAAGCTAAGAGTATTAAAGTTAAATTTCGTTGCAGACCGCGGCAGGATGTACAGCGAGCGAAATAATAGTCGCAGCAACAGCCGAAACCGTCGCATGTCGGGTTCCAATGGCTCGATGGACCGGGATCGCAATGGCTACAACTACAACCGCGTCCGAAGACCCGTACCTCTGCGCCCCGTCAACTCAGTGAATGAAGTCCGCTACTACGAGGATCCAATGGCAAGCTTCTACCCGGTTCGACCGCCCATGGATCGCCCAGTCTACTACAACGGTACGTACTTATAAAAGTTGATGTCATATGAATACATTACCTTTACGTGCGACAACTGCGCACAATGTGGGGTTTAAATGGCAACGTAGTGATACAAAACGGGCGTAAACAAAACATACTTTAATATCCACATCACAGCAGTGTGACCTCCAAATGTTACAGACAGCCTTGATCTTAACGAAGATGTTGTTGGGCTATTTTTGTTTATTCATGTTAGCGGTCACATTTGTTTCAATTAAACATTTTTCCGTCATGTTAAAATACTTTAAATGTTTTAAATATGTGTGTATAGTAAGTAAGTACGAATAATGATAATGTTTAAGGCGTAGCTATATTTTCTGCTGTATTGATTTTTTCTTATACCTAGAACGCATTTCAATATACAAGTACTTAGGTATAGTCTAGTCTGAGCTCGCGCCCGGCCGATCAATTGATTTATATATACGCGATGTACCAAACAAGCTGCGCTTCTCCACGCTTGCGCGTTGCGCTTCCAGGTCCCGGAGCGTCCTGCTTCTACGTCCTAGACCTACTTTTATACCTAGAGCAATTTAATATTCTAGCGCGTGCGTTACAACCTACTTCCAACTTGTCAATAAATTGCAACAACATGGCGCTAGACTTAGGACTTATCCTTTGAAAGCTTTTATGATTCATATTTAATAAATCTTATTAATATTATAAATGCGACAGTTTAGATGGATAGATGGATGGATGGACGTTTGTTTGATCGTATCTCCGGAACGGTTCAATGGAAGAATACATATTAAGTTCTTATTTATAAAAATAATAAACATTACGATCTTCTCTTTCAAGTTATCTTTGGTTAAGAATAATTTCAAGAGATTCTTTGAAAATAATTTGCAAAGGGGCAGATTAAAAATTAGATACCATGAATTTGTATTGATTTTAAAAGTCGTGTTGAATTAAAATCTGTCCGCAAATCCGCTTTTGTTATAATATCAATCTAATATCATAAATGCAAATATTTAGATGGATGGATGTTTGTTAGAAGGTATTTCCAGAACGGATATATGGATCTTAATGAAATTTGGCACAGATGTATGATACAGCCTGGAAGAACACATAGGCTACTAATTAAGTTTTTTTAATTCCCTGCCGTTGGAGTCGCGAGCAATGACTATTTATTAAATAATTTTGACTGTTTTTTTTATTCTGCTCGTACGAAGTTGCAGATGAAAATTAAAAATTAGAATATTTAATGGCTAAATATACTACGTGCGCTTTGACTGTACAAGGCTTTGAATCTCAGTTACTTATTATTGTGTGATAGTTAACAAACAAATCAGGTTTAATAATTATAATAATCGTAAACCATTTTTTTTAAAACAACGCTAGTATTTGAACTTTAGGTCATAGGAATCTTTAGTCGTTGCGGATTTAAAAGATACACAATTTGGAATACAAATTGTTCAACCTAATATCATTTTCAATTTTTCTAAAGTCTTGTAACTTAGCGTTTTAAAACATATTCGTGCTGAGAACCATATTATTAGAATAATTCTGCCAAAGAGCTGATACAGCGTTAGCAGAAGCGCCTACCGAGGACCTTGTAAAAAAGTATCGGATAACATTCCTGTGAATTCCTAAAGCTTACTCGACAGCGACGGCGTTACATTAATATCGTCGTGGTTCGAAAAATAACACCCAATTAAATTAAGACTTACGGCGAAACAGTAAGCTCTATAAATTGCTTGTTTCTTTAAAAAAATTACAGCTTATTTTCACAATGCATTTTAATATGAATTGTGAAATAAAATATTTGTTGCAGGTCAAAACAACATGCCTGGTCTGGGGATGGATGAATACCCTGAGTTTGATATTCGCCCTCAAGGAGCATACGGAGGGCAACCGAGAGGGGGTGGTGTGTTCGGAGGTGAATACGGGGCACGAGGCGCATATGCCGCTGGAGCTGTATACGGAGGACCCGGTGCATACGCCGCTGGAGGTGCTTATGCCTCGGGAGGTGCATATGCAGCAGGAGGGGCGTACGCTGCCGGAGGAGCGTACGCTGCAAATGGTGCTTATGGCGCAGGAGTATACGGCGCAGGAGGCGCTTATGCCGCCGGAGGTGCATACGGCGTGGGTGGCGCGTACGGCGCGGGTGGCGCGTACGGCGCTGGAGGAGCCTACGGCGCGGGTGGGGCGTACGGCGCGGGTGGTGCGTACGGCGCGGGTGGCGCTTACGGCGTGGGAGGCTCGGGTGGCGCATACGGCGCGGGAGGCGCGGGTGGCGCATACGGCGCGGGAGGCGCGGGTGGCGCATACGGCGCGGGAAATGCATACGGCGCCGGAAGTTCTTGCTGCTTAGAAGGCGCATGCGGCGCTGGGGCTTTATACAGTAGCCAATGTGCATGCAGCGGCATAATAGTATGTGGTGAAGAACCTGCATGCCGTGTAGGAGCTCCATGCGTTTCCGGAGATGAATATGCTTATGGAGCAGCATATGGCGCCGGCGCTGCGGGCCCGGAAGGCGCTGCAGGTCCGGAAGGCGCCGCAAATGGGGAAGACGCTGCTTGCGCTGAAGGCGCTGGATACGCTGGGGCAGCTGCATACGCTGAGGAAGCTGCATGCGCGCAAGAAGCCGTTTACGCGGACGACGCTGCTAAAGAAGATACTGCGGAGGCAGCAGGAGCTGGCACTGAAGAAGAGGGAGCTGTGGGAGGCGTAGATGCAGGAGCTGGAGCTGGAGCTGAAGAAGAGGGCGCTGTGGGCGGCGTAGCTGCAGGAATTGATGCTGAAGAAGAGGGCGCCGTGGGCGGCGTAGCTGCAGGAATTGGAGCTGAAAAGGCGGGTGCTGCGGGCGGAGGTTTTCCTGGAGCTGAGCGAATGGCTAGAGCGTAAGCACCTATGTTGCAATGAATTAGCAGTCATTAATTTTAACTTTTATATTTATGTCTGTCTGTCACTTGTTTCAGACCCTACTACGAAGGCTACTATGCTCGTCAGGTCTTCTTCCCCGCAAACGTTTACGGCGTAATTGCTCTCTTGCCGCCACCTCAACGCTATTGCGTCAGATGTCACGCACCATTGGTATATTATATATACAAATAGATAAAATATTATATACATTAAATTGAAGTCGCAATGTTTACTTACATATGTTTTTGAACTTTGTTTACGAAATAATTTGAATTTTTTTCAGGGTCACATGAACGTACACGTGAACATTTGCGGAGCGTGCAACGTCCCGAGGCACCGCAGTGGCAATCCGTTGCGCAACTACCAGCCTCCCCAGTACCGTCAGAACCCGCCGCGCGATAACAACGAACCATCTCCCCCTGAACACTAGTAACTAATATTATAATCAACTACTCCTTTATACATTTAAATTGCTTTTTGCTCTATTGATGTGTTATTTTTTTTTTCATAGCAATATTGCGTTGGGCGATCTGGTGATTCCGCCTCTCGACCAAGAGTACCATCCCCCAAGATATTATCAGAACCGCGTCAGTGAGTATAAAAAATTTACAAATTTTAACATAAATAGAAATCCTGGAGTAAGAATATTTATATAAATGTAATAATTTAGATAAGCAGTAATAAGAACAAAATAATCGAGATTGTTATGTGGTGTTGTTACAGTCGTGTATGGGGAGCCTTGCTTCTGCCCGCTGCCGAACTTGATGATGGACTTCGGCCTCGACTACGAGATGCCGCCGCCGGACGTGATGCTGCGCCGCTGCATCCACAACGTGCTCTCCGCCGTCTGCAACACCTGCGTCCCCGGATGCTTCATTCGTCCTTACTAAATATCCAAATTCAATTCACAAAAAATATTGATGTTGTAAAATAAATGTTGGTAAAATTAATCGATATCCAAGATATGATTAAATTTTATTAGATGTAAGCATGCTTAATAAAAATCAAATATATATTGAAGTAAACTAAATGTTTACTTGGTATAATAATCAATATACTATAATAAAGATTATAATATCTTCCTAGTATACTATCCATACTACTTACTATATTATGATTGCTTCTAAATGTTGTATCTAGCTTTTAAGTTTTATTCAATTAATAAAAGCGTCAGTGTTAAATTAATGTTTTATTTACAAAATCCTTCATGTTATTAGTATGAGATAATAGAAATAAGTTTTACCATTGGATTATGGTTTATTTAACCCAGAATATAGCCGTGGAAATACCATTTCCATCTGAAGCATTAGACAATAGTGTGTCTTTTTAAAATAGATTAGTTTGACAACTGACGTATATAAAATATCGAATTAATTTTGTATGAGCATTAATGTTGTACTTCTTGGACGGTTGTCATAGAGTCGGACTGTACACGCATTACAGGCAACTATGAACTATTGAGAATCGGTCCTGTAATAATATTAATCGAACATAAATAAATACTACTTACTGATGTATATTTTATTACTTTTTGAATTTATTACAGATATTTGGCTACGTCTCGCGCAATTAACTAAAAAAACATTGAAAACAGTTCTATTTGTTCCCCAACATCTCAATTTTTGGTTTGAGATTTAATTTTTCTACATTGTTTTGAAGAATAAAGTTGGCATAAAAAGAAATTTTATTTATGTTGAGAATCAAAACAATTATCAATAGATTTTCGATTGCAAGTTCTACGAGAACAAGCATCGAAAATCGTAAATTTTTATAGCCGATTTTAATCAACCCTTGCCTAGTGTATTGTCAAATGAGTTGACAAACTAATCTATCTTAACACTATAAGTATAAATAAAGTGAGTCAATGAAGGTTTTTATCTGGATACTTGCCTATATGTAAATGTTGTGTAACTTATTACCTTAATTATCATAGAACACACCCAAATTTTTATAAATAAAACATTATGTTGTCTATACACATAGCTGTCGCCAGTGACTCCGTCCGCGTGGAATAAAAAAATGAATTAGCCTAATTGTTCGTCCAGACTGTTCTACATCTAAGTCAAATTTAAGCGATATCAATGCAACCGTTCTGGAGATACCTTCTAACAAAGTTCGATCCATCCATCCAAACATTCGAATTTATAATAATAGTCCTGCAGATAAACTCGCAGTTAATTTAGAAGATAAAAGCATTAGACGAAAAATTTACTTTTAATTACCACATGTAATCGATTTCTTCCCGGTGAGAAGTTAATTCTATCATAAGGAAACTACAAAATGTGATCAGCTTAGATATTTGCTGAGGTCTTGCGAATGCTACTACTGGGATTCGAATTGAAAGAGTTCGTCGTGTTGTATCTAAAAATCCCAATGGATTTTGATTCGGCGAAATTCAGGTACTCTTACCTCAAGGCAATATAAAACGGTGACGATGGCTCATAAATCTGTACTATAGATACTGTAGATCCGCTGAACACAAAAATAGGTTTGCTTCGGAGTCTACCTTTTACCCACGACATCACTTAAGTCGTATTTTGCTCATTTACGCAATTTCATATTTATCACTGTGTAGTAAAACGCTAGTATAAAATGTTTCACATTAGCCAAGTCTAATTCGCTCGTTACTTTCCAGTATAATAATGCTGAGAACTTTGTGAATTTAACATTACATCACCATGTTAAAATGTAGAATGTGATCTTTTAACATATTTACGTGTTATCTTTGAATTTTCCATTTAACATCCCTGTATAACGTTAAATATGACGATGATGATGACATTGATATTAAAAATGCGTGTGTGTAAATGTTATGTGTAACCATTTCTTTAAGTTACTCTTTAAAATTACTAAATTATAGGTGGGCCATTTTAATAGGTCACATTTGACACGTTATCAAAGTCCAACAACATAACCTTTTAACGGCGGGTATAAAATATTTTTATTAGTATTAGTAGTATTATTAGTAAAACTTACTCCAGTTTGGTCAAATCATCCACAAGACACTCAGAGAAAGAGTACCAATAGCTTGAAACCTCTTTCGTCAAAATCGGTTCGGTCTGCGGTCACATCATAAAATTGATATGCATACAAACTCACATACTTAAAAACATACATACATACCCATGTAAAACATTATCATCCTGAATCAATCGGGTAAAAAGGAAATTAAACACACACTATTGTTTACAAAAAAATTAAACAATAAACAAGTTTACTTTACATCAAAATTACATTTGGAGGTAAATTAATTTAACTTAAATTAACCTTATGAACTAATTTAATTGCTAAGCGTTGAGGGACGATAAAATAGAACTTATTGAGGTATACAAAGTAACCTAATGTATGTATCTCTTATAGTTTATTTATTAAAGTACAAAATTTCAAGACTAGCGTAAATATTTACCTACGTATACAAAAGAAAAACAAAACACATAATAGAAAAAAATTACAACGATTACAAGAAAAATTTTCTAAACGCCTAAAATATCGTTTCAAAAGTTCTTAAAAGACCAATGTCACTTTAGATAAAGTCTTTCAAATTAATTTAGAAAATATATCTACACTGTTACTTAAAAACGTGTTTAACCCTTTAAACGCTGGTGGAGGATATTATGGAAGTCAAAGTGGTTATAAGTCTAACTATAAATATCACTACTACTTTCGGTATATGTTTACAATTTATTGGTCAATAACTCATTTCGCATCATTGTTTTTAATAAGTTTTTATTTCACTTGAAATGTATTTGTTCGCGGAATCTTGCAATTCAATTTTGCATATCAGATACATTCAAAAACACATTTAAATATGCGGCGCATAACGAACCAAGGACGGTGTGCTAAAGTCATTTTAACCATTCAATGGTGCTTTTGGTATGATAACTTTATCAAATAGTGGTTCCAAAAGTTAAAGTTGTGTTTATACCGTTGAAACTTAATGCTTAAATGTTATTTTCTTATTCTACCGCAAATTTAACACATATGTCAAATAAAAACACGTTTCTACTTTTACTATATTTATTACTATATGTTTTGCCAAATTAGAGCAAAAACATCATTCGCAAATGCTTTTTAATAACAGAGCCATCCATCGGCGGTAACAAGAACTACTTATCGATTAGTTTGTTTGATGCAAAGAATCTAATCGAAAGTAATGAAACATTGCGTAATGAAAGAATAACTGGAAACTTCAGCACTCCAGATACACACCTAATTGTAGACCTCCCGTCATCGATTTTTTTAGCTTGGGATCCACAATAAGCGAATTATTGAAAAAAAAACGAGAACATTTTTTTAACTTAAGTCTTAAGTTGGGTGAAGATCATTTTCTTCTGACAATAGACCGAGATATATATGTATTTGCAGTTAGGAACGAACCTTAAAAGTTGAAAAGGCACCTTAAGACCATATAAAAAACAGTAAAAACCACAAAAATAAATAAAAAATAGCCTGTCCCGATAAGGAACAGCAGTCATGTTACAAGATACTTAAAACACGAAAATTCGATGAGGGAAGGTCAAAATCCTTGGGATTTAGGCAATTACAAGTAAAGGACAGGAAAAGGAACAGGATTTGATAGAGAATTGGAGGGCCAAGGAAACAAAACATTGATTTTCAGTAGCACGTACGATGTATTGACGATATTTATAACACACCTATTATTTTAAAGAAAAGGGAACCGCTTTTATTTATTGTTATTATTTTTATAGAATACAGGTACAAAGGAAAATTTAGTGAAACAAAAAAAAACTTATATCCAAATTTGAAATAAAAGGAATGAATATCCAGAGACTTATTGGATGAAAAAATCAACTCAATATCAAGAAATAAAGCCAACTCAGAGGAACTATAATTTATATGCAGTAGAACGCATCCGTGATGTGTATGCAAACTCACACAAGTAATTCACTTCGTATTGCACTGACACGGAGCACATTACTTCTACGCTAAGTTCAGGAGTACCAACACCATTCTAAGACAAGTTAACCAAATGACCTGACTATCCTGTGCAACACTGGCTGCCCCACTAGGCAGCTTTTAAACTAGTGTATAAATGAACGTATCTACTAATCAAATAAACATATTAAGTATTTACAGTGTGTATGTTACAATAAGGAAGATAATAGTAGTGGAATGCGACTGTGCCTAAATTTTTAGGGATTTTCGAGTCCCTTGTATATTTTAGTGAAATAATAATTATTTTAGGAAATAATTATAATACAAAAATGATATTTGGTTCGCACAGATCTGATACATAATAAATTTGGCTAATTTTATTACAACTAACATTATTAATACCTATATCTAAGTGTTCATTAAAATGTTATACACAGTAAAAAATATACATTTTATGAATTATATTATGTACATGAAATATCAATAAAACCATTTCATTACAATTATAAAATAATAATATATGTAAAATAATTAAAAAATTATATGTTTGATTTTTGATGTTATATAATATTGCTTTTTTTTAAACACTTTTAATTTTAATACTTTAATTTAGAACACGACGTGGTTGCTTGTTATGCAAAGTACAATTAGTCCAGTATTTTTCATATTTGGGCTTCATGTTATACAACTTGACTTGAAAATAACATTTTATATCTACTTTCAAACGTTTCCAGTGCTAAGTAACTTTTCAGCTGCTAGCATATTCACATAAGAAGTCTCGAAAGGACAAAGCGTTTAGGGGTTCGTTAACAAAGACCGAGGCGTAGAGCGTCAGACGGGACGGGACGGCACGGCACGGATTGGAGCCGACCAAATAATTTCGCATAGACTGACTAGAAGAGCAGTGTTTAAAGGGGATCCACTCGGAGCCGGACGGATCCACGCGAATTACAATTGTTCTTTATAAAAAAGACGTGAAATGTAAAATTAAATCCTTATACAATCGTATAAAGTTCTATTTTATTTGAGATAAAAATTTGCTCTCCTCTGCGCCCTAGTCATTGTGAACGAACCCTTCTGCTGAAGCTTTTTGCGCAGCGACGCAGAACATAACATTTACAATTGAACGTGAAGGGGTGGTCTGTGCACACCTCTGCGCATACTTTCTTCAACCCGCAGTGACACTTATATATGAAGACAAGCGTTTACAGCTAACTATGATCTGCCATAAAGTTTGAATCTTTTAATACTTGTACTTATTATAATGAGAACTAGATATGTGAATTTTAAAAGATATGCGTCATTAATACTAGAGCGAGTTTTAATGATATTAAATATTAGGCATTATGAAAAATGTATTACACTTTTTGGCAGTGTTAATTATTATAAAAAGCCATGATTTTTATCACTTAAAGGCATTTTTTTTACCTATCATCAACCTACATTCTACAAACAAAGCGGACAAAAACCGTCCTACAAGCTATCGTCTGATTTAATGATGAATGTAAGAATTAAACCACAACATGGTATCATATATAAATCTACAAAATGACTTACAAAACTCTTACAGTTATAGGTAATTAACCACTTTTCGTATTAATATAAGGCGGATAAAAGGTAGAATTGTATCTACTGTATCAAAAATTCGGCACCCAGTGTAAATTAACACATAATGTAAGTCATCGAATGTTGTCAAGCTGTTTTGGATGACTATCCATGAGTTTCAACTGTCGAAACACCGATACAAAAACATATTATCTCTATTATTTTAAAGTAAATGAAAGGGACAACGATATATTTAACTACAGATGATTCGACAGTGAAAAGTAATGATATGATTACAATAGGCGCTAAATTTGTACTTCTAAAGGCCTTTTATATAAAACTTAAGTGCTAACTTTGTGCGTTTATACGTTTTAACGAACAATACCATTGCAAATTTTAACCGTCACTGTTCTTAATATTAAAATCTTAATAATACTTCAACTTAAATTGTGATTGCCTTAGAATAACAATTCGCAATTCACTTGGAATGTTGAATTCTATTTCATCATAATAAATCCATCCTGGTGATAATCATTATACAACACACACACATTTTACTATAGGAATATAAAAGAGAGTACACGTTAGGTGTTACATTATGAATTAAGCCCATATCAATGTGTTCAAAGCTCGCATTTAATTATAATTAATTTAGCAACTACATAATTGATATTTTGTCATTTCAACCAACAGTTAAACAAGGATTAAATATGCAAAAACGATCGCAATTGTGTAATGACTCGCTGTTATTTAAGGTTCAAGAGTATTGCCTGATTTTAAAAGGAATGTAAACACTCTTTGCTCATCCGATTAAATTCCAAATGTAACGCCTAACATGTACCTTCTACAAACATATGTTATCTTGCAAGTGGAAAGCAATGATTATTTTATTACAAATATTATATTAATGATAAGATTATTACAACACATTGAAGGGCAATAAGTTTTGTGCTATCACAATACATTCTGTAACCAGTTTCATAGTTAACACGGATCTAAATGTTCTACTAATAAATTGTAAGGCTATTTTTGTAAGCAGATATAAAGTAATGATTTTGAATGAGATCATGGATGACATACAGGGTGAACCAAAAGGTTACGTACATAGGAAGGGGGATGATAGGGGTGGTCACAAGGGTCACCAGAAAAATAAAATAAAAATTCTCCTCTGGGTATTAAAAAAAAATAAATGGCATTTTTTAAAAAGTTGAAAATTTTACACCTTCTGGGGCAATTTTGTAACCGATGACCTACAAATATTGCTATATTTAAAAAATGAATTTCTTTTTCAATATGAAATAAAAAACAATACAACTAACAAAGATTTCAAAGTAAATTAATATTAAGAAAATAAAAATTAAGTTTTTAAAAAATGCCATTAATTTTTTTAATACCCAGAGGGAAATTTTTATTTTATTTTTCTGGTGACCCTTGTGACCACCCCTATCATCCCCCTTCCCATGTACGTAACCTTTTGGGGCACTCTGTATATGATCTTTTATTTTTACAATATGTTTTTGCAATACTAAGATGTAAAATGTTAATTTCAATACTCATATTTTGTTAGATATATTCATTGGAATTTATAACAGGAATTGAATTTTTCCAATTGAATATTTGTTAATTACTATTATAATTTGGATTTTAATATACAGACAGATCTGTTTGAAGTCGACTGTTCAATTTTTTACAAACATCGAGTGCAATACATAAATTAAACCTTATTAACAAATATTAAAGTAAACAAAATCAATATTATTTCACAATTAAACATTTTGATATACTTCAGGTCGAATATCATAATTTTATAATAATTAAGATATTAATGGAATGTATTCAATTACCAAATGTTTGTATTAAGTGTTTGGTCACATTCCAAGTTAATTATAAAAATCTATATTAATACTGCACAATACGTTTAAAGGCACCAAATTTTATGGAATACTAACAATCTTAAATTTAACTTAAAATACAAACAAATCCACAGTACCATGTTACTATCAAAATTTTTTTTATGAATTCGAATCATATTATTTGCCACTTTTAAGCTAAGCTTCTTAATCATTAATATTTCAACAATCAGTTAAAAATACTGACATTACAGATTATAAATTATTTTTTCTTATTTTGGTACGTGTTGCAGTCATAACTATTAATGGGATATTTGGCTAAACTGGAACTAAAGTGGCATTTGATACAAAATAAACATTTACTGATAACAAGCAAAACGCGTTTGAAGACATTATGTACTTATGAATTTATGTTATATTGATATTAAACATTTGTAAGGTAGTTAAATAGATAGAATAAATAGATATAGCCCGGATTGATTTATCATATTCATAATAAAAGATGCTAATAGACGGATTTAGCCAAAAATGTTACATAAATCACTTAAGTTCCAGATTAGCCATTTATCTTAATATCTAGACATTATTAGGAACAATATATAATAGTTAACACCCAATTTAAAACATACAATTTACCACAACCAAAAAAAAAAGAATATGTAAAGTGTTTCAGCTACTGTGTGTTGAAGTTAAAAACAAAAAATAATTCATTTTTTTGTTGAATAACATATGATTCTGATAGTTAAATCTACAATCCCAGTTAATTTTGTTTATTTTAATACCTTTAATCAAATTGGCTTTTTGTTATGCCAAGGTATTATGATAAGTCACCAAATGTATGTTATTATCGTAACATAAACAAAAACAGTATAATTTTTACATATTAATAAAAAATAAATATAAATATATGAATAATAGTTTTAAATTAATTTATACAAATACTAAACATATTTTAAACTCAAACTGTACAATGCAAAATATTACAAAGCAAACTATATTTCTAATAACAGCACACTTGAGCAAAATTAAAAAAAAAATCATAATCATAATTAATCCATAAATACATTTCATTAAAATTTTATAAAGATTAACTACTAGGTCCCAATAATTGGAATATAAAATTAAATCTAATACTATGACAACAAAACTACTCTCTTTTGGGTATATTATATTACACTTTGGTCTAGCATACTAAATTATTCCTTTGGGTAACTGCTGCTTAAGATTCAGGACAGCCTGAAATTGATAATAATTTGTTTATAAATATAATACTAAATACATATAGCTTAGGCTAAGCATAAACGGTCCGGTTTGTAGCCGTGTCCGGATGTGGCGGCTGCACAGTTGTTAATTTTCAAAACTCAGGAAACGGTAGATTTATCCCGTCCGCAGCACCGGATGTCGCCAGGAAGCTTCACCTGTCGAATGCCGGGAGACTTGCGCCAATTGACAGTCAACTAAAGTCGCGCCGCCCGCACCAGCCGCCCCCAAGCTACGGCGCCACCGCCGCATCCGGCTGGGGTTAAAACCGCATCGTGTGTGCTCGGCCTTAGTGAAAAAATATATATAAATAGCAATGTATAATACGAACCTCTGCTATTGATGCTGACTTTCAACAATAAACATAATTGATTGATGTTGATTACTGTCAGTGTGTATAGGCACTGACCGTAGGCACTCAATCTGATGTGATGACCAATCCTTCTTCTGACAATAAGTCGAACAGTAAGGCGTTCGCCTACACAATGAACACTCTGCTGATGCTTCACGGTTACAATTCGCGCACTGTAAACGCACAATAAAACCAAAGCTGTAGACTTTAATATAAATGTGTTCTGGTGTAACACTCTGCCTTTAAACTAATAACTGAATGAAAGATGAATCTAAACTTTTAGAAAGATCAGACAACTTACCTTTTTAGACACGGTGTCTTCAACGTTATGGAGAGTCACCTGTTCAACGTCAACCTCAGCTTCTACACCTGCTGATAAAATTGCGGATGTTCTCTCTTGTTCCAATCTCTCCAATTGTCTAGTACTAATGATTCTAACATCATCTACACACTGTTTTAATTCATTTGCAACCCTGACTAGCGACTGACCAATATCTTCTAAACGTTTAAGAACTGAACTCAAATCAGGCAAACCTGTAGGTGTAAAAAAAAAAATCTTTAATAATTGATAAAGTAAAACTACAAAGAAATTAATTTTGTGTATGTATAAAATTAAAATGCAACAATTTCGTTCGATTTCGTCTGTTACTATCAAAGACAATATTAATTTACGATGTATTTTCCATGTTAACAAATGTGAATAACAATTTTATATGTTTAATGTTCGTTACATATTGAGCAAAGACAAAATCACATTGGATATAATTAATCTTTACTCATGTACGCGTCAAAGTATGCATGTATGGAAATCTGATATGACGAACTGCAAATTTGTGGATTGTTGCATTTAATTTTAAAATAAATAAAAATATAAATGATAAATAATATAAAACACGGTAAGCTGCTATTTCAAAGAAACTACCATCCGCTATGAGATTGTCAGCGCCAAAACAAAAACGTAAGATTTCTACTACAGCCTATTTAATCGCAAACATAAAGTGGTACAGCGACATCTACAGAAACACACATAAAATGAACACATTGAAATTGTTTACAGAAGCAGATAAAAGCAGGACTTTCTAAACTAATTTGTTGGCAAATAGAAAAACGTTGCAAATCAATTAATCAGAAAAACATTTAGAGCGTCAAAATAAAAAATTAAAAAAAAAACAAAATAAAAAAACCGCCTAGGAAGATAGATTTATAAATATTAACCAGATATTATATTATAGTCTTCTGGTTTTCCATTGTAGCTTTTATTTTTAATTTTTCGCGAAGCTGTTTGTAATGATTGGTTAGCCGCTTGATCGCGAAGGATGTCGTTTCTTGCCGGTAAATCTGCCAGCAAACAAAAACGTATATATATGACTGAAATTAATTGACTTATTAATTATTATATGTGATACGAACGATTCCTTTAAACGTAAGGTTCATTCATTTACGTCAAACTTGCTTCAGTAAAAATGTGCTTCTGCAAATACAATATTTTGTATAACCACATATTAACTTATACGCCATTTGATGATTTAAATGTCAGCATCTTTAGTCTATACCTTTAGTGAAGATGGTGTAGGAATGATTTGAAATCTTAAGTAAGCCTGATGGAAAAGGTGTTAACACCTCGAGTAAGACTTGAACTAAGTGATTCTCAACCTTTTTTCTTGCGATAGAACTTTAAAGATTTGAAATTCATCACACAATGAAGTTTAATAGTTGTTTATTCACCAACAAAACACTGTTGTGATTAGTTTTGTGGGAAAATTGAAAATCACTTGATTTACTTAAGTAGCCCAGAACTAGGTAACTGTTTACACAAATTTACTTCTTTTATTTTAAAATGTCACAAAGGCTAGCATTCATAACAATAAACTGGTTATTCAATACACATTTAATTGCTATTTAAGAAATGGCATGGCATTTGCGCACCACCAGTTTAAACTGGTGTATATAAGTACACATTCGCATTGCCAATACATGTTTGTAGTCAGTGCGAACAGACATGGTAACAATTATTGAGCTATTTATAAAAAGAATGTTTACATTTGTCGGCAGTGCTAAGGCTAGCAAAAACACATGTTTGAAGCTTGTTAAACGATGTGTTTAGAAAGTCAACATTTTGAATGTTTATATCATGTATGCGAGTGCATTATTTTTAAACTTATGTAGACATAATAATGAAATAAATGGCAAAGCGATCCCTTATCCTTTAACACATGTTAAAACAACACTAAAGTTTCGATGGTTTACTTCATAAAGATCTGTTATCAAACAACTTCGCTCTGCTTTTATAACCTAATATTCTCGAGTACCAAAATTGAAAAACATATCCGCTTTGGATAAAATACATCATTTATTGGTCTTTATTACTGAGCTACAATGTAAATTATCTTGCAAGTGTAATACTTACAAGATAGTTTACAATAATGATCGCATGGCGTTACTGGCATAGAAGGCGCTGCTGCAGCACAGCAGGATTTTTGCCATAGCAGTCGCGCGGAGGCATAGAACAGTTTCGACATGGCATGGCGTGCCTTAGCATGCCACTACGTGTCAGTAGGTTAAGATAAGTGTTGCCTTAACTTGGCTTGGCTTGTCTTTGGCTTTCGCTTTGGCAGAACGGGCTTGGCAAGGCATTGCGTTACATCTTACTAATATTATAAAGGTGTAAGTCTAGATGCAATGGCTTAACGGATCTTTATGAAATTTGGCACAGATGTTGAAAATAATCTACTTATTAAGATTCCGAGCGGACGGAGTCGCGTGCTACAGCTAGTAAGATATAATGTATAAATGAAACAGTGTTTTATTCTAACGTTTATATCAACTGTCATAAGACATGTATGAAATAAAATAATTATTACTATCTATCTAATAGTGCTAGGTAATACTATCTAACAATACAATGTAAAGGTAACATGATATTTTTAGATACTCATACTGAGTATGCTCAGCATTGTTTTTATAGATAACTTCCTGTTATATCATAAGATTTCTAAATTCATTCGCCTAGCCAGGTGTACACAAAAATAAAGAAAAAATGACTGCAACACTTATTTTTATATCTCACTTGCGCTAAGCTCAATACTTTGTAGAATAAGTTAAGTAATAGTATTTATTACAATTAACATAAAGGTTGTAAACCAGCGATTTACTTCATACTCTGTTACTTTTACTCTTCAAGCTGATAGACTGATTTTAGAATGTACATTACTAAGTGCATAAACACAAACATAACATAGAGAAAGTCTCTATGTTCTTATTATGACTATTTTCACTGGAGAACTCAAAGATGCACCATCTGTGATATACACCAGATAACCAGATTGCTTTGATGAAAACAATTGATTAAACTGCACATCAGACATAACCCTCAGTGGAACGGCTAATTCAATATTGTATTAATTCCAATATGACACAATTAATTATCTATATTATTGGTTTCCTTAAAAATGTATAAGTTATATTTAAATCTAGCAGTACTATCTAATACAAGAATGTATGAAAATACATCTGGTTTTTTAGTATTCCCAAAAGTAAGTATAGACTATAGATGCGAAGACAATGTTAATGAAAATCAAATTATAAAACTATAATAATTTGATTTTCAATTTGATGTTTATTAATTTTGTTCAGATTAAGTAGATTATTCAAACCATTAATATTTATTATGTATATTCTTTCACCCTGCATATTTATGTTACAAAAGTTGCAAGTAAGTCAGTTCTGTAACACATTAAGTTTTATGAAATAACTGATAATAAAATCGATGTCTTTTTATAAAAGTCTCAGCAATTTAGTTTGTATAAAAAACATTGGGATGGATAGGACTTTAAATCCTCTACTTATGTTCTTTTCAATTCCTTCATTGTTTTAAAGGAATATTTAACCATTTTTTGCTCTAAAAATTATTGGGCCGATTGATTGAGAGTCCATTTTGAATAAAAAGTTCTTTATGCCACCACTATAACATACATATTACTCTAATAACATTTGTTAAAGAAAATGTAATAAAATTTTAAATACTTACTCTTTTCACTATTTAATGTTGGATCAGGCTTTGTTTCAGGATTCTCCATGATATGGTATTCATTACTAGATTCCAAGCCATCTGTTATAGTCTGCCAAGCCTCTTTAGAATGACTGTTGTTGCTTGTCTGATGGATACTGTCCACATCACTCTCTGCAAGAACACTTTCACGCTTTGGCTTTTTCTTCTCTTCTGGTTCTTGATTTCTCCTTTTTCTTTTATATGGAGTGAAAAGACGTACAGGTCCCATTGCTGAAATTCATAAACATAATTTTTATTATTACATCAGTAGACTGTATGACATTTTGTATTACAAAGTGTGGCCTCAAAAGAACAACAATCACTACTCAAACCTATTATTAAAGTAGGCTACAGGCAACATGGATTAAATATATAGCCTGGCATACGCCTCCTACCATATAAGATACTATTATCTTATTGAAACAAATACACAAGAAAACAGTAAAAATGAAATCAGTACTCATTATTGTTCAACTGATTCATTCCAAAGTATTTCAGTTTTGAGGGAAATTGATTCAAAAACAAATATATCAACTAATGAAGAAGCAAATACAAATTAATTAGTACCTGATTGATCATCACAGCAGGCTCCACAGGTGCAACTTGTTGCATGAGGTGCCAAAATACCTTCGTCAATTAAAGCTTGAATACTCCTTCCACCGAACCTTATTGACCTCTTCCAATCTTTACTTGACGCGCGCCCACACATTGCTTCGAATTCACTTGGAGTTAACCACTTCATGCCATATTTGATACATCGCCCGCGTCCTCCAGATCCGAATCTATGTTTATGTAGTTCAGCTGATGTATTTTTGCAGCGCACTGGTAGAACTGGCATCAACGCCGTTTCTGTCCACGTACGAGCATTAGCTGCCCGCGATGGTGGCGTAGAACTAGAACTAGCGTCCTCGTTTGATTGCTCCCTGCCTGACGGCGGTGGCGAATTTTGTATGACAATATGTGTCGCTTTTATATCTTCGGTGACAGGACCGCCAGAAATGAAACCGTTGTCCACACATAACATAGGCTTGAAATGAGGTAGCTGATCCGACGTAATTACGTTAAATGTAGTTCCTGTTATGAGTGTGCCGACTGGCAAAGACACTGGCACAGTAATGACACCATTTGAATCACTAGAAAGGCGAGCAGTCTTGATTTCACTTGCCAAAACAGTACCGCCATCAGTACGATCGGATTCGCGCTCGGTGTCCGTCGCCAGAGGATCGTCTTCGGATACTTCGGTAATGTCCGGCATAACGACGTTGTCCGAAGTCCTATTCTGTGCCATTGCTTTCTTCCGGCCTTCGTGAAAAACCCCCTCTCGTAGGGATCGTATTTTGGACACTGACATGAACAAAAATCACACAAAAATTCCCACAGGCTTTGTCCGACACAATGAAGAAAATGATATGAAAACATTGAAGTACGTAATGGCGGAAAATTCGAATAGCGCATTTAAAAACAAATGCAGTCCTAATTGAAATATAAGTAGAAAAATTGTAACATAATATGTATTTCTATGAAATTGCACGAAAAAAAAATTGGTAATGTTTTATTATTTAAAAATAATTGAATTTTAATATCCAAATATTTTAGGCATCAGAAAAATAGAGCATAGATTAAATTTTAAATGCGATCAAGTTATAATTATATCCATAGACGTAATTATTATGGTCTTGGATCGCTATATACATGGCCAGGCTAGAAGCCGTTTTATTTTGTGCTTATTTGATTTTTGACACCGACTGAGCGGTGCAGGTGGTGAGGTTTCCATCTAGCAGAACTTGTACATTGTATACTAATTTGCAAAAATTATTAATAATTGTAATTAAAACAATTGTATTCTTATGTATAGATTAGTGGTACGGGGTTATCACACATATCTTCTTGGTTTTAGTATTTTCCAACAGAAGGCTTTAAAAATATAAAAACCTTCTACTTAAATAAAATATTTTTTTAAATCAAGAAATATATTTAAATTATAAAAGAACCATTAAACTGTTAACATTGTGTTGTATAGCATGGACTCTCTTCGCTATACCTAATTATAATACCTGTAATAATTATATAATTGTTATTTATGTTTTTATATTTTATCGCTCCCTTTTCTTGCTCTCAAATAAATCTATTTCCTTCTTTGACAAAATTACAAATTTTGTAATTTAAATTTTTAAATCTGATATTAATCGGTTACGCCAGAGACTCTTTTAACTTTATAGGTTTATTTACTTTTATAAGTTTTAATGGTTTATGACCACATTGCTTTTTTCGACTACATTTATTCATTAATATTGATCTTCCAGAAATATTGACTTGCGCAGTTGATGAACGGCTTTGTTTCTCATTGCTTACCTACGAAAAAAAAGCTTGTCAGTTTGAAGTACAAATTGCAAAGACGTTGTTGCGAAGTATTGACATTTACTTTGTTTGTAATATTATTCATTTACAATGGAAGATATACGTTCTAAATACAAATCTATACAGAATGGTGCTCATCATATTACATTAGATTGTATACATCCTCAGGTAAGCTTTGTTCAATTTTTTTTTAGATATAAGATGATAGATGCATTACAAAATTGGAAGACTACAAATGTTAATACAAGGCATTTTAACAAATTGTTAGCTAGAGACTACTGTGTGATGAAGAATAAATAAAGAATAAAAATACAACTTTTAATATCAGCAAAGGATATCGATGTGTGTAGCATTGTTACTTGTTTACAGTTTGGTTTATTTCTACATGTCTGTACCATTGGGACATACAGCCAACACACGGTTCTCCGTATCATGTACATCCTTATCCCTCTCCTATTCGCCTACAACATGCTTTTACAGCACAGACCAGTCCAAAGATGTTCCACCCAAAAGGACTTAAACCTCATCGTGTAAGTTCAGTAATTAATTATAACTTATTTTTCATGTTAATATTGATTGTCTAATTATCTAATGAATTAAAAAAAAATTTCAGGATTGCAAAGTACTTATTACACCAACTGAGAGTCCTATCCTTGGTCGGGCACTATGCCTCACACCTCGGGGCAGTCCGATTCCAGGCCATATCTCTCACCTGAATGACAAATTCCAAGATTCTCTGACTATTACATCTGACACTGATGCTTTAGTCGCCAAAATAAGTGCCATGTTTCCAACTGTCAGTGAGACGCACATAAAAATTTTGTTAAAAAAGTAAGTTTGATTTTCTTTTTAATATGTATTTGGAATGTAAAGTGTTAGAGCTTTCATGTACCTTAATTATTCAGATACTACAACCGAGAAGCAGTAGTAATAAGTGCATTGCAAGTTGAAAAGCATCCTATAACAACACCTGGTCCTCTAAGCATGTCACCTTCAATGGCACGTCTCCAGAAAGGTGCTGTTGGTGTTTACTCCGCCATGCAACTTGCAAAAGGAGGATCATCTATGCATGGGTCTAGTCATTTGACGCCTCTTACTGGAACACCACAAGGTAAGCATCATATGTTGTTAGTATAATATGTAAATTAACATGTTAACAAGGACCAAAGAAAACATGTTGGGATTGTGTGGAATATAATATGCAAGAAAGGGTAATTAAACCATATTGCAATTTATAAGTTTCTTCCCCTGTACACCTTATCATCATGATTATCATCATTTTCCTGATTTTATCCCCCTCATGAAGGATTGGAGCAACAAGTTTAACCTTCCATATTAATGTTTTCTGGCACTCTCTTCTTGATCATGTTGTCTTTTATGTAATCTGTGAACACATTCTTACCTAGTGTTATTTACATTTCAGGTTCTCCCTTGCTACTTAGACCGGCTTCAGGGGCATCAAGCTATTTCGGCATGGCAAAGGCAGTTGACGGCCAAACAAAACATCAATCACCTAAAATGAAACTGAAGTATGTATCCATCTACTAAAGCTAGTCAACTAACAGATATTATTCTTTTTGAAGGGTTGAAAATAAAATTAATATTATTTACAGGTACCTTAAAAGTATTTTTCCTAAAGCTGAAGAGACATTAATTCTGGATATATTAGCAAATAAAGATGACAATGTGCAAAAGGCAAGCGAGGAACTTATTGGTATGGGTTTTACTAAGAAAGACACTTCGATACAGAAGAAAAAAGACAAAGAAACACCACAACCTGTAAAGAAAGTTGTTACTATAATGAAAACATCAGAAGAAAAAATACAATGTAAGTTAGACATATTGTTAGGTAAAGTCAGTATATGCTGTAATTTTTATCAAAAATATTAATTTATTTACCTTGTTTGAAATATTTTAAGAAATTAAATATTAATATTAATTATTTTATTTTATTTGTAAGTAAATTTTCTTATCTGACTCTTGTTTTCAGTAAAGCAAAAGCTACAAAAAAAATTTAAAACAGTAGCAGAAAGGGTAATATCAATAGCTTTGGAAAGTGTTGATTTTAATGAAGAAAGAGCCGAACAAATATTAAATGCTGTGGTACAAGAAGAAGAAGCACCCAAAGTTACTAAGAATGTTGAAATAAAAGAAACACGTCGCCCTGGGCCTGAAGAATTCACCAAAGGGTAAGTTCTTTATAAAAAAAATTATTAATTTATATTTAAAAATCTTCTAAACTTCTTACAATTTTAATGAAACTTAAGACTTAAAATCTTTTATGACCTAACTTTTTTAAAGAACAGTTTTAATCTGTAAATAAAGGTTTATAGATAACGGTAAAAGAAAGTAGGATATTAAGATAAATTCTAATAATTCAATCTTTTATCAAAGCAAAAGCTTATGGTATTAAATGAGATTAAAAAAAACAACAAGACTTGGAAAACTACGGCAATGGTATTTATTTGTCAATATTTATCTTTAAGAAACTCATTCTCATGATATTCATACACTTATATAGCTTATTATGTCTATCAGAAGATGTATTTTGACTTGTAGTTTATCTATTCAAAGTAACATAACTAACTTCCTATTACAAGAGTAATACAACACTTCGATTTTCGGTAGTATCAAATAATGCTCAGGTTAAGGTTTGCTGGTCATAATTCCTGATGCTTACTACATAAACCTAATACCCAGTAGCTTCTTAGCTTCTCACACTATAAAAATACATGAATATTGATGGTTTCTGTAATATACAATAGTGTTCATGTTAAATGACGACCATCAATCTTTATGTGTTTATCATTTCATAAATATATAAACGGACGGAATTGATGAGCAAAATCATAGATCAAGTTAGATTTTTTGGGTAATCGAGGCAAATAGTTAAAACTTATTAAATAAAAAATGTATCATTGTACTCAACAGTGACTTGTGATTTGTCATATTAGAGTTTATTACAACAATTTCGCATAATCTTAAATGCAAACATACAATCGATTTTCTGTATCTATTTTTCTGTTAACACATTCAATGCCACCAACTCCCTTGTCTTATAAAACAATTGGTAGTGGCATGAAAGTATTAAAGTCTAAATTAATGCCATCAATCGTATCCGTATCGTTGTCACCTCACACATAACCTGGGTGCGGCCAGTGTGAGCGGCAGTGTGGAGCAGCCGCCGAGCCGGCCGCCCCCCGCGCCCACCTCGCGTCGCATCAAGATATGGACCGAGCATTTAAAGTACGTCTTGCATGCTTACGTGTCTCCGTTTCTACCTGTTGACTCCGGACAAAAATTCTGCTAAATCAATATTGCAATGTCTTAACAATGGTTGATATAAATTTCTAACTAATCGTGTCTTTTGAAACCATTACGACTGCTTTATAATAGCAGAATTTAACCTTTTGCACCGTTTGTGTTGGGAACACTGCTTGTGAACGTTTATCTGAACTTTCAGTCGGGTTTTGTAGTCTTATTGTGAATTATATAGTTTTTATGTTTGTGTGGTAATTGTAGTTTTTAAAATATGAGGAAAACACGGATTTAAATATTATACTTAGAAAAAAAGAAGTAAATTTTATTGAATAAGTGTGCATTCGATGTTATATTTAGCATGGATTTTGATTGACAGTTCTATGTTGCTTAATAGTAGTAATATCTCTTTCAAATTAGACATTTTAACTTCGAGTAATGAATAAAGTGTAAAATTTTACCTACACCGCTCAAACTGTTGGTTTCTGAGACCAAAACCCTTGTAAAACATCATCCCTGCTATTTTCTTTGAAATGCAGAAAAAAGTTATGTTTTAAACGGAAATTCTTGTTCTCAGAAACCCACGGTAAATTGATGTGTCTGTTTCTTCAAATGTGCTAGTTATTGTGTGGCTGAAGAGGCTTTACTCGTATTTTTGTGTTATATAAATTTTCAGCAGCACCATGACAATTATCGGTAAATATAATCCATACTTTGTTTACTAGATATTTGTAAATGATTTTATCTTGGAGTGATTAGGTTAGGTAGTGGTTACTAGTATTTCCCTATTTTGACAGATGTTTGAAAATATTAGTTAATACGAAAAATAGTGACGTATGTTAGATGTTACAGTCAACATAGATTTCATTAGTCATTATCATAACCATTGTTTCTTTAGCATCGTTAATGATTATCGTTTGAATCCCTTAGCACTTAGTACCTGCATTTAATTATATCATAGTTGTAAACTAAAAATATCTTAGTTTAGCAAACTTTTAGGACAACATTAGGCTCAACAGAAGTTTCAAATTGATTTTAGTGACAATAGATACTCATGCTTATAGAAACTTTTATTTTGGTAATTAATTTATTTTGATTTATATTTCAGACCAATATTAAAGACGAGTACAAGTGTGGAGCCTAAATATAAATCGCACTACCGTATGGCAAATAATGGTCCTAACCCATCACTACGACAAGGACCGAAGGATAGTCTACTTTTGTAAGTATTTCTTAACAAAATATTCTAATAAGAAATATTGTAATCTTTTGAATACAGATTAAAATGAATATATAAAATAATGTATCATAGTAATTCTTGTTTTAATTAAATTAAAGTAACCAACTTATTGCAGGGAAGATTACATGACGTGGAATGGACCGAACCCGGAACTAAGAAAAGGCAGGACAATCAATCCTGAAGGTCCAGAGAAATGCGAAAAAAAGTTTAATCTTGCTCGAGGACCAGCCGACCTCGCGAAGGGGCCAGCTGATATTGCAACTGGTTCGATTTATCAAAAATTAGCTAAAAAATCAGCTAAGATGTAAGTATTATGTTTTACTATTCAATATTTTAATATAATATCACAATATATTTGGAAATTGCAATAAAAAATATCGATTGTAAATCAAAGAAGATGGCACAGATCAAGGAATCTCATTTAACAAAGTTCTGGAACCTGTCTTTCCTTTAATGTTGTGGAGAAATATTATGTCGTTTTTATTTTATTTTTGATATTGACATAAAATTATTTTCAGCGCCATTTAAAATAAAAACACCATCAGGATTGCGAAGAAAGAAGTTAAAATATGTTACGTTATATTTTTGTGAAGTTATGTTTTTGTTTTATTGTATCTTTTTGTTCGAAAACCTTATTTAATCCAATGCTTACAAAAAGTATTGGTAAAACCAACAGTAGTATTTATTGATTATTTGACAAAGTCTTCCTACAGAAGCCAATATTTGTTAATTCTTTACTTAAAATAGCTTAATTCGTTTTGAACAAACATTAAAATCGTGTTATTATTAGAAGGCAATTGTCTATCTTCAGGCGCAATTATCAAGTCGCAAATTAGGCGTTTTGAGACCGTTGTGTCCAGATATGATAAAAGCGTTGTAACCTTTAATATAAATAATGTACATTCCATTTACATGCGTTAGTATATACATATATGTTAAATATTTATTTTGGAGTTATTTTTATTAAGCGTTACGTAACAGCGATATATGTAAACACACGACAACGATTTTTCAATTTATCTATTTACTTGAACTGCATTTAAATTTTTAAAAAAGTCTTATTCTTCATTAATACCGTGTTTCTGATATAAATTTTTAAAAAAAATTGTAGTAGTTTTTGAAATTTTCACTATTGATATTTTAAACGAGTATAGAAATAGGCATTTTGTTAGTTATTGTTACATGACACTGTGGATTTCTATTGACTAAAAATTTGTACAACATATAGTCAACCCTCTCAATATGTTGAACAAAAGAGATAACAATAACATTTTGTACCGCAGTGGAAACCCAACCAATTATTATTTTGTGCCAAATGTTAGTTAATTATGCCCAATTAACTCCCTTTTGATATAATTTATTATATTTAGTATTAACTCTATTGTTTATTGTTATAGTTTTTAATCTACAAATTTGAATTGATATAAGCCAATTTTACAATTTTGCTAATGTTATTCGGCGGTAGTGCAACATTCTTGCAAATTCCGTAGTTTACCTTAGAGACAAAGAATTTTCTTACAAAAGATACCTCATTATAAGGCCTTCGTATTTATGAATCAATGATAAGTATTTTAGGACGCTTTACTTTTAGTAATAATATTTACTTGTACGCATTAGATTATATAATAATAGTTTAGATTCTTCTTGCAATTTGAATTTGTCTGCACGTTCGTTACATTTAAATATAATTAGTGATTCACTTCCAAATAATCTTTAATCGTTATTCAATTTGTAGAATAAATATTTCTTCCTGTTTAAAGTAGATTAACTTTTCTAATTAAAGGTAATCCAAACTTGTCATTAAAGTAAATGAAAATTATTTTTATCGTAATTTAGTATCAAAGGAATATTTTTATATGATGCAATGAGTGGTAAAGCCAGCTACACACCTTCTGTTTAACAGCACAGTTTTTTCTAAACAGGACATTGCAACTGTCAAGCTGTACAGTTTTCAATTTTATCTAAATTCAATGTGTATAGCCGGCTTTACTTATGTATATTAAAATTCATTGTAGAATTTACAATATTGCATACTTAAGTGTAAAAGTCTAAAGGGTCAAGTAAAAAAAGCAATACATTGAATTTGTATATTTTAACTATCTTTTTCTAGACTCTGTTAACTAATACAGTCAGACCTGGATAAGGGAGAGTCCAAGGGACGCAACTTTTACCAAGCGCATATGACGGTCGTGCGACTGACCGAGGACTCGCTCAAAAGAGTTTCTCGTCTATCCAGGTTCGACTACAATTCTGAGAAAGTTGCAGTACATTAGTACTTTTTATATTATGGCCAATCTAGTAGTTATTTTTACTAGTTTTAGGATAACTCAGTATTAAGCTTATATTGAAACAGC
Source organism: Papilio xuthus (assembly GCF_000836235.2). NCBI lineage: Eukaryota > Metazoa > Arthropoda > Insecta > Lepidoptera > Papilionidae > Papilio > Papilio xuthus. Next base: position 4,954,441 of record NW_013533632.1, read on the forward strand.
TAAGAATTTAGACAGTATTGCCAGTTAGATTTAAGGTTGATTCTGCTCAAAATATCATTATCTTAGATATAGTGATTAGCTCTTAGTTCAGTTTTCTCAAGATTTCTATTTTTAATTCAAAAACATGAATACGTTATTATGTTAGCAATAAAAATTCATCAAAACAACAGTGCATTTTTTTGCAACCAAGGACAACGAAATTTAATGTGTTTTCTACCTCAGAAAAGTAACTAAGAAGCAAGAGAATTGTCCATCAAACGTATGATTGGTAATACAACGGCTCTATGTTTGTTGACGCGAAAAGTTCCTATGCATAGACCGTATGCAGACAGCAAACAAACAGTTTTTCGTTTGGTTGTTACATACACAGCAATGTGTTGCCATGCAGTTGTTGGAAGTTGTCTATTCTCTTGTCAGAATTAAGCGTGAGAAATGCCGCTGTTCGTAATCGCTCATGCGTAGGGACTTAATGCTCAGGTCAATTGTAAAAAGCAATAGATTTCATCATAATGTTCATTTCTATTGAATTCAGTAGTTTTCTAGTCAATTAAGCTAAGAATAGATTGTAGTTCTACTTTCAAATTTCATATTTTTGCGACAATTGTAAGTCTTTTATCGAAATAAACATTTTGGATTGCCAAATATTGTATTTTCTTTGATTCCATAATTTTAGTAAACACTACGAAATATTTACGTTTTATCTGACGTAATTACTGCCTAGTTACATGTCTCCTGCAGGAATATAAAATGCTCTTTTCTATAATTTTAAATGCATCAATATGTTTTAATGATAAAAAGGTGTAATAACAATTCTTTAATAAATAAAAACAATTATTCCAGAAGGAAAAAGGCAAAAAATCATTAGATAACGCAATAAGGAAACAATTTAGATGAATCAATTATTCATATATGTAGATGTAAGGATTTGATTCAACTAAAGCGATATCCTTCTCCAATTGTCGTAGTTCTTGTTCCATTTTAGTTTTCCTGACAATTTTTGGTATCGTGTCCGTGAGCATTGGCAATTGTAGGAAAGCTTTTTGCATTAATTGCCAATTTTGCTTCAGATCCTAAAAGAAGACGACAGTTTTCTATAATTTGTAATAAAGATCGAAACCAGTTTCAAAAAACTAATTTTTACATACAATGCCAGAGCTATTGTAATGTTCTACCTTGTCTATGGCATAATTTTAATCGAAGTATTGATTTCACTTCCCCCATTAGAGGCCGTGTTATCAACACAAAATGTACTGCAGAATTAGTAAGTGGTATGTTCCTCCCTCAACATAAACCGATGACCTGATCAAGTTAGCTGGATAAGGTTCGTACAGGATTGGGTATTAGGAAAATTGATGAGGGAGGCCTACTTTAAGCAGTGGATGACCTTAGGCGGACCTTAGACCTACGACAATCATGACAGATGTAATCAGTAAATTTTCAACTTACATCTAAAAGTTTTTGTCGCTCCTGTTCGTTGATGAGCTTACAGAGGCTTTCTTTGTTTTCTTCGGCTAACCTTATTTTTTCTAATCTCCTCTGAATCTTTCTATTTCTTTTCACGAGGTATTCGGGCATCTGCCCGAAATCCGGTCTGAGACAGTACTCCGGAACTTCACCAGAACCTTTAATTTTCTTTATATGACCATCTCTCGTGTCCACTAACCTAAGTATAATATTAGGAAAATATGAAAATAATGCTTAAGTAACCGACATTTTAGTATGATGCGAACAGGGTATAAAATTTAATTGGTTTTGTTTTGTAGAATTGTGTAGTTGTGTGAACTGTGTTTTAAACTAGGTACACCTAGTTTAAAATAGTTTTTACCTTGGTTCAACTGGTCGCGGTTTTGCTTTTAAAACTGCTTTCATATTCCGTACTCTAATATTGACTTTAGGCTTTTCCTTAGCCTTTTCTGGAGGCGGACATCTAGGCACCGCTGGTAGGTTGCCGATGATGCACTTGTGGTCCGATTTTTTAGGTGGCTGACCGATTCCTTCGCCTTTTTTTAGAAATTGATCTGGCGGCTTCAAAGGCGTTTCAGCGTAACCAAAAGTACGTCTTCTTTGAGGAATCTTAGTTTCTTTGAGCTCTCTTTCCAGTTTTGATTCATACCTATAAATGAACGCGTTTGAGTAGTTTTCTTTCTGTTAATTACTTACACTTATTCTAGAACGTAACTTTTTACTCATTTAGTATAACAAAGATACGAGTAACATATAGCTTAATAGTCATATTACAAATTGATGAAGTTTATTTGCATGTTTTCTGCATTATTTTGCTTATTATTCATTTTGGTAATATATTGATTTACCGAGGTGTCTTCGGTGGTTCCGGTGGGGGCTTATCGAGTATTCTATAGATAACTTCGTCATGATGCGTAATTTCCACTAACGACATTGATTTTGATTTTAAAGAAATATAACGAACTTAAAATGGGAAAATAAATTCAGATTTAATATACAGAATTATAAAACCTTATTAAATGATACCAAGAATAATACTATTTTAGTCGCTATGGAAACATTGAATTTAGACTTTTGTCAGGTTTTTCGGTTGCTATGGACGGGACCAGCCGGGATTTCTCCCGGACATTGTTGCTGTATCCTGGCTGGGGAAAGCGTTCTTTGATTTATATACTAATGTAATTTTACTTGATGTTGAAATATAATTAATTGTTAATTATTACTTCTATAAGAAATTGCCATATGTGCCATATTCATTAACATATTTTTCTATGTAGCAACATTAAGGAAGCTGTCTTTCTAACAAAAGTCATAACAAATATCAATACATGAATACCGTTCGGATCGGGTGAAAAATATTTTTAGATTCCCCAGATTTTATTGATGTGTTTCAATTTTTCCTGTAAGCGCTAAACATCTGCGCAGTAACGTTTTATTATGTTGAGTGGCCGGTTTCGGAGTAGCATTAAGAGTTATTGGAGTGTGGGGTATGGAGCTAAATCGTTATCCAGTAGAGATGTTTTAGATCAGCATGAGACGTTAAGTGGGTGTTTATCGACTTTACCAAAGAAAGCGAAGGTTGTAATATGTGGAGGCGGAGTTATGGGGGCTGCTGTTGCCTACCATTTGGCGAGGCGTGGCTGGGGAGACAAGACTATCCTTATAGAAAAAGAAAAGTAAGTCAATTTAATTTATTTATATTTCTTCATATATTTTACATTTTATGAAATGTATAAAGTGTAACAAAACTGAAAATATGGATTTAAATATAGCATTTAAAACATTTACCTTCCTTGCTTAAATTTTTATATGATATACCTATAATATAAACCATGTCTCAATTATTAGACATTTAAAATATTTTGTTTCACCAACATGATAAAAAATAATTGAGAACATATTAGATAAATCTATATTCAAATTCCACATTATGTTTGGCTAAGCCCAATGGACTCACTGCCCAAAGTAGGGTGTGGTCCTCTAGCAATATGGCCGACAACTCAACCACAGAAGAAACCAATTGTTATAAAACCAACACAAGAGATCTCTCTTGTGTTGGTTCTTGATTTCTGGTTTTGTGCCCAAGACCCACTTTGTTGTGGATAATGTGATTCACAAAAAAGGTTAACATATCTTGTTTAATATAGCATTACAATGTATTCCTGAAACGAAAACATCCATAATAGCTGTAACTTTAATCAGTAGAAAATTAGTCCTTCTTACATGCTGTTTGGATAAGCATTTGGTGTGGGTCCTAATCCGCCTTTTAACTATTATATTATTGTGAACCAGTATGGAATTGAGCAAAAAAGGTTAAAAAATAATTGGACGCAACCAACAAATAAAACTCTACTGTGGAATAGATTTTGATAAGATACTGAAAGATTTTTTTTTAATTGCGAGACAATAGTTGGCTATTCCAGAGGCGATAATATTTTTGGTCTTTGGACAATTTGATGCACGATGTAAAAAAAATTGTATTATTATGGTCCAATAAGAACAAACAGGATTTCTATTTGTAGTATTATTTAATAATGGAGTAAATTTGTAATATACAATGTATTTTGTGCAGAGTCGGCACCGGTAGTCGATGGCATTCTTCGGGACTGGTTGGTGCTTTCAAACCGTCCTTGGCTCAAGTAAAGCTTGCTCAATCATCGATTCGTCTATTGCAAGATTTGGAGGCGCGTGGGAGACCGACTGGGTGGAAGCAATGTGGCTCACTTCTGCTTGCAAGAACTCGAGATAGGATGACAGTTTATAGAAGAATGAAAAGTCAGTCAGTGTATGTATATCAATAATAATATATCATCATCATCATCATCATCAACCTGCTCTTATCCCTATCGAGGGACGGCGCAGTATGTACTACTCCTCCATACATCTCTATCAGCCGTCATATCCGAGTCTACCCCCTTCTTACGCATATCCTCTTTCACACAGTCATTCCATACTTTTTTGGACTTCCTCTACCCTTGTAGCCATCCACATTTAACCTCATTCGTTTTTTGCTTATATCATCATCATCCCTCCGCATAACATGTCCAAACCACGCTAATCTTTTACTCCTCCATTTCTCCATCACTGGCGCTACTTTCAAACTTTCTCTTATATACACATTTTTAACATATTCATCACCATCAGCTCGAGTTAGTCTACTGATGAACGTTCGTCTCCTCCATCGATTGGTCGGAAACGAAATGTAAAAAGAGAGATTTGATAGGTTTTAATCATTTCTATTAGCTAATTCATTTATTTAGCATAAGGAATATGTGCAAAAAAGAGTGGTCCAAGGATCGGTACATGACGGTTCTTGGATAAAAAAAAACATATCTTAGTACGTTACTAAGTAACCATTTATAACTACCTACATTTGCTAGTTGAAAAACCATCATCATTAGATAACTAACTTATTTAAAAAAAAATTCTCTTTGTTTCAAGCAAATTCCAAATAACTAAAAAATCGTAAAATAATTTAGGTTTTCATTAAGTCGTATACTTTATGTTAAAATTAAATATTTTTTATAAGTATGACGCATGATAAAATACAATAATAAAATCAAAGTAAAACATTTTTTTTAAAGCATAACGAAATTATACAGGATAGATACATTTCAAAAGAACTGCGTAATTTTAGACGGGCGTCTATGGTGAATCGATTGGATGCGCAGATGATGTGCGCGGTGGACCGGCCCCTGGTTCTAGGCAGCTAGCTGTACCCGTGTAGATTATTGGGCGCCGCCCTGTCGCGACTACGGTGTTCAGTGAATACGTCATGTCACAAAAGATTTATTTAAAAAATATAACCAGTACACCTTTATCTACGAAATACGTTAGGCTTTTCTATCGTCGTCAGAAAATTAAATAAATTGGAGTTGAAAATGTGCTGCCGTGGAAAATAAATTATTCATTGTTCGGAACAGTTCCTGGGGTATTCCGTGTGAGCTAGTGACGCCGAAACGATGTCAAGAAATATGGCCAATGCTCAATGTAGAAGATATACTCGGAGGATTATGGATTCCTGGAGATGGAGTTGGCGATCCACATCTGCTGTGCATGTCATTGATGCGGGAAGCTGTGGAGAATGGTAAGTTGATATTAATTCTTACTAATATTATAAATGCGAAGTTTGGATGTATGGATGTTTGTTCGTAAATGTATTGCATAATATGTTAATACTTGTGAAAAATCGATACTTACGTAACGCTTTGTAGGTGTGGGCGTAATGGAGGACTGCGCAGTAACGTCGGTCCTGTCTGAACACGACAAAGTCTGCGGCGTAGAAACTGATCATGGCGCCATCGAATGTGAATATTTCGTCAACTGTGCTGGATTTTGGGCTAGACAGGTAATTATTTTTATTTTAGAAGACAAAATATTCCTTTGTTACATATGTGCCGCATATTTGATTTGATTTATTAGTTACTTAGTACAGGACTTTCATGATATTTTAGGATATTTTCTCAAAAGTCTTTTTATTGTCTTAGGTTGGTCAACTTGCGAAGCCCCAGGTGAAGGTGCCGCTGCTGCCTTGCGAACATTACTATCTGCATACGAAAAAAATCGACAACCTAGATCCAATGACGCCAGGTGGGTACTTGTATACATTTATAGGAAAGTCCTGTTTTTGGAAAATAGGGCGATATGTTAACGCAGATTCGATTGAAGAACAGTTTTGAATAGAATTTTTATTTCTTTAATTTATTCTGATTACAAATATGAGAAACCTGGTCGAGAGGGCGACCGCTTTTTATATTATAAACTAGCAGTCGACTGTAAATCAATTTTGTCCATTTACTTTATAATAATTTTATTTCTTGTAGTTCGCGACTTCAATGTTCATATTGCATAAGAATCGGAAGTTGAATCTAGTGTGGAATTACAGGTTTTATCGTTATTTTTATTAATATTAGAATGACGAGTAGTAATATAGAAAGTAGCCTGTTCACGATCATAGATGGCGGTAGTAGTCTTGAGATGTTCCTGTCTTTTACTCTTATGATTAAAAAAAAAGTAAAGGAAATTTTATTACGAATTTCAAAATTTGAAGTATTAGTAGATAAATGTAGATAAATTTGGTTATCACAATATTTTATTGAAAAAAAGCAAATTGCTAAAATGTAATTTTGTTACAGTGGTACGAGATCCTGATGGCTACATCTACCTCCGTGAACGCGACGGCTGCATTCTTGCGGGCGGGTTTGAACCAGTCGCCAAGCCGGTGTATGAAGAAGAGAGTAAGTATTTGTTTTTTTATACCAATAAGCTGATCTAAGACACGATGGAAAGGTGATGGCCAGATCTACAATGAGGATGTCGAGAAAAAGCGAAGGTGAAAACACTTAGGAAAGCAGTCAACGCCACCAAATGGAATACTAGCTAGGGAGAAAGAGTGTTGAAAACTACACTATGGGATTGATTAATTACTGATTAATTAAACAAATCAGAGTAATTATACTAAATGTGCAACTGCACAGACTTTCCCAAACTGGATCTCAATAGCCTTAGAACACATAGATTTTTTTGATGTGAAAAAAAAGTTAAAGTTTGCTAGTGGAAAAATATATTGCTATGGGTTTCTACTACTGTGAATTTTTTATTAATACATACTTTAGTTTTTGTTTTGTCAAAGAGAATGTAAATTTCATCTAACACGGATTGATACACATAACACTTGAAGTGGTATACTGCGTTTTTATTTTAATTACGATGGCCTGGCGGTAAAAGCAATTTTTGCTACGTATCTAAAGTATTTGAGGTGTTTAAAGACGATCGCACATCCATCTTTAACTAAAGTTGTATTCAAGTATATCGAATTTTCCTAATGTTAGTTAATTGCTACGTTATATATATTTATCAAAGATATTTTAAAGATTTTGTGAGGATAGTGTTTTTTGAGAGTTACATATATGTCCCGTTCCTTTGTCTAAACTACACAACTTGAATCATTTTGAAGTTTCGAAGATTCGTATTTTTTGGTAATTCATACGTCTTTATAATGTTCGTTATTACGGCTTTTTAATTTTTAAACAATTTACTATACCATTAAAAAAATTGTGTGCGCATTTTATGGAAGTAATATTTCATCACAAAATGGCGTCGCTTCTTTGTTGGGCGATGTTAACTACGGAGATGCGCGTAGATTTCAATCTGTGCATTCTGCGATGCGCTGCGCAAACAAATCAATAATGCCTAGACTTGCACCTGCCCGGCGAAGTAGGTCGCGCAGATCGATTCAGGCTAGCTGCTATCGCCGGTGCCTAGACTAGCTCAGTCCGCCTCCCATCTTCAAGCTGACGCGCAGTGTTCAAGAAGTCGTTGCAATATTTTATTGTTCAAATAATATTTTTCGGTGTTCGCGAATCTTTATTAGTTTTCTCATTGCGATTTATATTAACTGTCGCGATTTGTTTTATTTTACAGTATATATTGTGCACTGCAAATTTGAAGCGTACCATATTGCCTTTGTCTTTTCGATAGAACAATGGAACAAGGGCTGGGTTCGGAGGTAATTGATATTACCTTAAATATATTAGAATAGGATTTATTTAAAAGCGATTACTTGAAATTGAAGCGCTTGCGGGTTTTTATTGATGGGATTTTAATTTTCTTTTTTTTTGTCAAGTTGGGAGTGCACTGCAACGATGCGTCGCCGAAGACTGGGATCACTTCCACGTACTCCTGCAAGAGCTGCTCAAGCGGGTACCCAGCCTTAACCAAGCGGTGCTGCACAAACTTTGCAACGGCCTCGAAGCATTCTCACCAGATTGCAAGTGGATAGTCGGCGAAGCTCCTGAGGTAAGTTACTACGAAAATTCCGCGTTTGTCGATTGCGTCCTTTGTCTTATATCACGTTCTGTAAAAGATGATATTTTATTGCGTGTCACGGGTTGATCATAAAGTAATTTATCATAAAGCAAATATTAAATCATCAGTATTTTATGCCAAAATTCTAATTTCGAAATTGCGTATTACGTAACATAAAATCTATCCGCCCCGCCCATTTTCCCGGGTCCCGTTGCGCGTATTGATTTGCGCCATGGAGTGGCGCACCAATAGACATGCGCGGGTGGCTCTCTATTATCGTACCTGAAGTATTGATCAAGCCGCCGATTTCATATTCCTTTGTTCGAACATCGTTACGCAGTACCTGTTACTGTGAGAGGATTCATATTTTTATTTCGTTTTGGATAGCTATTTAATACAAGACGTTTTACTTAATACCGATAACTGAAAGGTAGAAATAATGTATTAAAGACATGGAACACGCTCGAAAGCCAAAGTGGTAGGCAGAGATACGGGTTACAGATACGGACTACGCCCATGGTGTAAAGGGGTGGGGAGAGATACGGATTGCAAATTTAAATGTCGCCTGCACCCCCAAGGGGTAGACAGAGATACGGATAGCAGATACGAACCACGCCTGCACGCGCAAGTGGTAGACAGAGATACGGATAGCAGATTCAAACCACGCCTGCACGCGCAAGGGGTAGACAGAGATACGGATAGCAGACTCGAACCACGCCTGCACCCCCAAGGGGTAGACAGAGATACGGATAGCAGATACTAACCACGCCTGTACCCCCAAGGGGTAGACAGAGATACGGATAGCAGATTCGAACCACGCCTGCACGCGCAAGGGGTAGACAGAGATACGGATAGCAGATACGAACCACGCCTGCACGCGCAAGGGGTAGACAGAGATACGGATAGCAGATTCGAACCACGCCTGCACGCGCAAGGGGTAGA